>NC_134545.1:98169562-98769562 GCF_050624435.1 Tenrec ecaudatus
ATCCAGGATAAAGTGCAGGTATCCCCTTTTGTGGTTCCCCCTGGATCATTCCAGCACTACCCCACCCTACTGTCCAGAGGGTTGGTATTGCTCACTTTTGGAAACACTGCCAGAAATCCATATGGGACCACAGTCTCATCTGTCTCCCAAGGAGCAGCTGATGGGTTTGATCCACCAACCAGGCAGTCTATGGCCTGATTTTGGATGACCCATGAGCTAAGAATGGTTTTTACATTCTTAAATAGTTGGGAAAAGTGAAAACAAAAGGATTTGAGACATTCCAAACCCTACAACCTTGAAGGGGGGCTGGCGGCACTAGGTTAAGCACCTTGCTGCTACCGGGAAGGTCCGTGGTTCCAACCCACCAGCTGCTCTGCAGG
Source organism: Tenrec ecaudatus (assembly GCF_050624435.1). Taxonomy (NCBI): domain Eukaryota; kingdom Metazoa; phylum Chordata; class Mammalia; order Afrosoricida; family Tenrecidae; genus Tenrec; species Tenrec ecaudatus. The sequence goes on from NC_134545.1 coordinate 98,169,943, forward strand.
AGAAAGAGCCACTCATCTCTCATAATGATGAAGGCCTGTGAAACCACAGGGGCCAGCCCCCCTCCCCTCCCATATAAAGTCACTATGAGTCAGAATAGACGACAATGGGTTTGGTTAACTTTTGGGGGCTTTCCAACCCCTACTCTTGAAATGTGTGTAAGCTATTGTTCAGATACTTAACAGTAACAAAATGGAAACAAATTTATAATGGAATTCAAAAAATGGTAATAACAGAGTACAACCACTATTTTTTTTGTAATACAGATATACTAAGGAGAGTCTGGATTCAGAGGACATGGCACAAGGGATACACCATGACTGGTATAAAACGGATCTTGGCTGAAAGCAGAAAAAGAATTGTTTTATTGACTATGAAAAGGCATTCAGCTGTGTGGATCATAACAAACTGTGTATAACATTAAGAAGAATGGGAGTCCCAGAATGCAGGCAGCACATAAGCCAGAGGCAGTGATTTGAGCAGAACAAGGATTCTACAACCTCTATTGTAATCTGGAAAGGTGTGCTTCAGGGATGAATCTTCTCACGATACTAAATCTGTATCCTGAACAAATAATCCCCAAAGCTAGCTTCTATGAAGAAGAACTGGGCATCGGGATTAGAGAAAGGCTTATCAGAACCTGTGATATGCAGAAGACACAACCTTGCTTGCTGCAAACAAAAACGACTTGAAACACTTGCGTGATGAAGATGAACACTGCTGCCTTCAGTGTGGATTACAACAGCTCGATGTTCAGAAACCCCAATCCTCACAACTGGACGGATACACAACCTCATGATAAGCGGAGAGAAGGTTGTCGGCAAGGATTCCATTTTGCATGGATCCACCATCAATGCCCATGGAAGCAGCATCAGAAAATCAAGTGACATGTTGTCATGAGCAAATCTGCTGCACAAGACCTCTTTCGAGGCTCAAAGAGTAAGGCTGCGACTTTGAAGGCTAAGACGCACCTGACCTGAGCCATAGTATTTGCAATCACCTTCAATATACAGGAAAGTCGGACAACGAACAAGGAAAGACAGGAGAAGAATCAATGCATTTGAATGCAGGTGTCGGCGAAGGAGACTCAAAGTGCCGTAGACTGCCTTAAGAAAGGGCAAATCTATTTGGGAAGAAGGACGGTCAGGATGATTCTTAGATGTGAGGATGGTGAAACTTCACCCATGTACTTTGGACATGTGATCAGAGGAGACCAGACCCTGGAAAACGACATCATGTTGGTAGAGAAGAAGGTCGGTGAAAAAGAGGAGGATGACCAGAGAGACAGACTGACGTCGTGGCTGCGACAACGGACTCAAGAGTCATGACTGGGAGCATGGCGCAGGGCCGGGCGGTGTTTTGTGCTGTTGTACATCGGGTAGCTTTGAGTCAGCACTGGCTCGATGGCACGTGACAAGAACAATGAGAAGAATGGCATTCTTTGTTGGAATATGGGCTCGCATTTCACTTATGTGGATTCAAATTTAGTGATTCCCTTTATCAAGCTGATTGCCAGCGTTCATCTGTACAAACTATTCCCAGCTTGAAGGACAGACTGCGAGAACCGGTGGGCTGTGGGTACAGTGGGTTTTAGTTGGTCAGTCCCCGCTCAAGGCGGCGACTTTGGTTTTCAGATGTCATATTTCAGCCCTAGGAGAGTCTAATGGGGAACAATATAAACATTAAACTGGAACCAAAAACTTTACAAGGCCAGTTAAATAGCGATCCTTCCCCCAAAAGAGCCAGCACCTTAAAGGAACAGCATACACAGAGCTTCATGCTTTCAGATCTGCCAAACGGAGTAATACCTTTTGACTGCTGCATAAACAACAGTGTACACACGGTGCTTCAATTTTTTTTGTAGAAAAGTGAAATTAAAATAGAATTTTCCCACGAACACTTTGAGCCCCTTATGTGTGTAGACGGATCCCAAACCAAACCCACTGCCATCGAATGTGTTTTGGTGCTTAGCAACCCTCAGTTGCACCAGGTAGAGCTGCCCGGTGGACTTCTGAGACTGTGGCTCTTGATGGGAGCGGGAGGCCTCATCTTTCTGCCTTGTCGATGCACACGAGTGTACATGTATGTGGCATAGGTGTACATATCACCCACTCACTACCAACAAATCAATTATTTTTCATAGTGATCCTAGAGGGCAAGTGAAACTACAATGGGCTTTCCAGGGCTGTAAATCTTTACAGGAGCAGAAAGCCTCATCTTTCTCCTGGGGAGCAGCTGGTGGGTTTGAACTACCGACCCTGTGGTTAGCAGCCCAACTCGTAACCCATTATGGCACCAGGGCACCTCATATGTGTCTACACACACACACACACACACACACACACACACACACATGAGTATAATTACACACAACTATGAAAAAGACCTGGTGCTAGGATCTGGTGGGGGGAAGGTGATTACAGTACAAGGAAGCAGAAGATAGTGGCTACATTCATATACTTTTCAATTTAGAAAGGACGAGAAAGGAGAACGTGTCACTTAAACTCTGAAAGCAATGGTACCATGGTAACATACGACCCGTATATAAATGTTCTTTTATTGAACCCCATAAATGGGTTTCTTTTTTAAAACCTAGGATCGAGTGTTATATTTCCCTTAACTCAGATCTGAAGTACCGATGGAATCCCGGCTCCTCTTGGAAATGGAGCAAAGCCATCAAAAACCACAAGTAAGAGCATTTGGAACGGACCACATGGGCTGAAGCCACAGTACAAACTCAGACACTGATAGCTCAGTTTTTGGATGTGTGATATCCACAACTGTCAGCACTCAATTAAAAACACACACAGCAGCTTCAACACGATCCCAGGGACGGGAAGTAGTCATACGGCAGACTTAGGGAACTGAGAAACATGGGAAGCGGAGGAGGCCACCCAGGCAGAACTACCCAGACTGAGAAACCGTGGGAGCGTCCTGGCCTCCCGAGGAGCCACCACCCACAGAACCAAAAGGCAGAGAGACGGGGGGCAAGATGGTGGAGAGAGCCCAGGCGTCTGGGGGGTCCGGGACCTCCGACAGAGAGAAGGCCAAGGGCACTTGTCGGGCGTTTTAAAACATCATGATAGAGGAGGCCTGGCACGCATTCCAAGGTCGTAATCCACAAAACACATCTCTTGGCTTGATTACCATTGGCTGCCACTGAGCCCGCCCAACTTGTGGCCACCCCACGTACAATGGAAAAAATCGGTCACCACGATCAGTTACGGAGGGGACTGTTGAGATGGATGAGTTTCTTTCAGCCCAGCCCATCTTTGTCTAGAGCAGTGGTTCTCAACCTTCCTAGTGCCAGCGACTCTTGAATACAGTTCCTCATGTTGTGGTGCCCTCCAACCATAAAATTATGTTATTTTGCTACTGTTAGGAAGCATAATGTAAATATCTGATATGCAAGATGTATTTTCATTGTTACAAATTAAACATAATTAAAGCATAGTGATTAATCACAAAAACAATATGTAATTATATATTGTGAACTATTTATTTCTAATTACAAAAAATGAAAGTTTGTCTTGAAGTAGGGTGTAGCTTGGGGAACAGTCTTAATATGTATTAGTATGTGTTTTCTGATGGTCTTAGGTGACCCCTGTGAAAGGGTCACTCGACCCCCAAAGGAGTTGCGACCCACAGGTTGCGAGCCGCTGGTCTGGAGCTCTGCTGAGCCTTGTGTGGCATTGTAGCGACGCACCAGTCTCTACTGACAGATGGTGGCGGTTATGGCAGGAAACCCACTGGGGTCTTCTGCCTGGAGGCAAGAATGGTATCTCCGGGCCCCCATGCTGTTGCCACTGGGCCAACTCAACGCAGAGTGACCATACAGGACCGAGTGGAGCAGCCCATGGAGTTCCCAAGGCGGCCATCCTTCCTGAAGCAGATGGTCTCGCCTTCCTCCCATAGAGGGGTTGCTAATGTTGGAACCACCAACCTTGCAGGTAGAAGCCAAGCACTGGACCCCAGCCCAGCACAGCGCTCAGGGCGTCTACTTGGACCACCATAAGAGATGGAACTGCCCTCTGGGTTGCAGAGGCTGTCAACCTTTATGGGAGGAGAGAGCCTCATCTTTCTCCTGTGGAGCAGCCCCTGGGTTCAAACTGCTGACTCTGCAGTAGCAGTCGAATGGCCTTCTGAGGAGTCAAAGGGACTCAGAGTCTGCCCCATGCTGAGGGGCCCTGGAAAGGGCTCCGTGGTGCTTTCTGCCGCGTGTCTCAGCAGTCATCATGAAACAATGACAGCTTCCCAAGCCTTCGCGGATGCCACACCGAGGAAGGGAAGAAGTGCCGCCAAGGTGCAGCAGGTTGGACCTGACCCACAGACACTTTGGAAGAGAGACTGTCTACCTGCTTCTCACAGACCTAAGCCTCGGGAAGCCGGTGGAGCCATCGGGCTCTGCACACGTCGGCTACAACCAGCAGACCTGAAGGGTGGTGGTTAGACGTCGCCCAGCGGCAAGAGGGAAGGCAGACCCAGGGAACTGCGCTTGTCAAAGGAAAGCACCCAGCGCACCCTCCCGAGCCGCTCTGCTCTGCACACCCCACACCCTGAGTCGGCATCTACTGAGCAGCCATGAGTTTGGGGGTTTGCTCTTTTGTTTTCCCGGTGCTCTTCTTTGGAGGGGCAGTGTTTGCTCCTGGCATTTAAGGTAGTCAAGGGCCCGACGGAGCGTGCTCTTGACGCTTTCGCTGTTTGAAAACCCTGCACCGTGGAGGGTGGACAGGAGAAGAGAAGGGGCAGGCTTGGGAAGGAGAGGGAAATAGAAAAGGGAGGGAGGGAAGAATCCTTGCAGTGTGGAGGAAAACTAACTGGAAAAGTGCATCCCTCCACAGACACCGTCACAGAGGGTGGAATCCTAGGGCTGTCGGCAGTCCATGCTGCGCATTTCTGCTACAGACACGTTCTCCACAAGAAGCACACATGGCGCTTGCCCCGCAGTGCGGAGGCAGAGTTACAGCAATGCACGCCTTACTGAGCATACAAACAGCAATTTCAAACGAAATGGGCAGCTGCCTCTTCAGGCTGTTTCAGTCCATCTGAGATAAATAACTCCATGGGGAGAGAGAGAGAGAGAGAGAGAGAGAGAGAGAGAGAGAGAGAGAGAGAGAGAGAGAGAGAGAGAACACAAGGAAGAGAAGGGTGAAAATCCAGGACACAAGCCAAGAGAGACCAACTGTGTTAGTCTGGGTACTTTAGAGAAACAAATCCATAGAAACTCATGTATAAGAGAGTTTCATATAAAGGTTAAGTGCACATCAAGAAAACATCCCAACCCAGTGCTGCCCAAGTTCACAAGTCCAACATTAACCCGTATGTCCGACACCAATCCACAAAGTCCTCCTCCATCTCGCAAAACACATACACAATGATGCCGACTGCAGGAGGAAAGACGAGTCAGTGAATGTGTAAACAATGCAGCACTGGCAGGGGTCTCCACACGGCTGCTCCAGCACCCAGGGCTGCATCGGGGTAGGTCCATGTGGCTTCTCCACAGGGATGTCTTGCAGGAAGTGAGCCTTGCCAGCTGAAGCAGGGAACTGGCTCAGGCAGCTGCACCCTGGTCCGACCATCAGAAAGCAAGAGACCTGAAAACTAGAAAGGTGAGGCTCACTGAGCCATTTATCCCTCTGCCCTTCATTTAACCTCACATATGTTTATCGGCCAGGTTGGTGCAATAAACTATCTCACCAACAAAGCAGATGATCAATGGCAGAGTGGGGATCTCTCGACACTGACGATGAGAGGTGGCAGGGGAGCCGCCAAGGGCATAAATCTCATGGGGTCCAGCTTCGTGTCTGCGCCCCATTCAGCACGGCCCCTGATCACAGGGCCAGCTCAGCAGACAGACAGAGACCTGACCAATCTCTGCCTCAGCTCTACTGCTCTGCTTAAGCACCTGTTGCTGCCAGCTGCCCATCAAGCAGGTCCCGTCTTGGTGACCCCAAGCACAACAGAACTACATCCTGCGCGCCTGCCCCCGTCCCAGGAATCGGCGCGAGGATTTTCAGGGACTGATGTTCAGAAGTCCATCACCAGAGCTTTCTTCCTAGCCCATCTTGATCGCCTGGAAGCTCTGCTAAAGCCTGTTCAGCCTGGCAGTCCCACTCGCCCAGACTCCACTGGCAGCTGCACGTGACTGAGCATCGGCACCGGGGCCTCCTGCGGGGAGGCGGGGAGGATTCTCATGTGGCATCACCACGGCCAAGCCCGCAATGTCTGGGGTGGGCTTTGTGAGCGTCTCCAGGTGAGGGGAAGCATGCAGAGGGCACGCTGGAGAGGTGGAAGCGTGCAGAGGCCTGGAGCAGTGAAGGAGGGAGTCATCCGGGACACAGCCATCAACCCCACCCGGCCCTTTGCTCCCTCTCCAGAGGGACAATGGCCTCTTGTCTGGTCTCCTGCCTCAGCTCCCAGTGATGAAGCAACTTCATTCGGCGCGTCTGCCCAGGGCTCTCTCAGAAGGGCCCTTGTTCCCCCGCACGTGTCCGTAGGCTCCCAGTTAGGGACGGCTGCGAGGCTGCAGGGAGTCATTCATCACCGGCCACGTTTGCCAGCAAACAGGAGACAGCTGCTGGACTGCGAGTACCCCGCGTGTGACTGGAGGGTGCCTGCGGGGAGTCGTCTCCCTCCTCTTTCTGGCCTATCTGGGAGGAATGGGGGAGACCTCACCTTCCCTAGCCACGCTGGCACTGGTGACCACCCCCTCTCGGGTCACACACGTGTCCTTCTTCACACAACACCGGTCAACCACCTGCCACAGGCCATGCCCAACCCACAGAGCAAGATGCCAGGGGACCGCCTTGAGCCTTGCCCTGGGTGGCCAGGTACTGTGTCTGGCCAGTCTCGACCCTCCAAGTGTCCCAGCAGTGCTGAGGCTCACCCTCAGCTGGAGCTTCTAAACACTCGACACCACCCAATAGCCGCCGCCCTGGAGTCAATTCCAGCTCATGGCGCTCGCCTCTGTATCCGAGCAGGGTGGCGCCACATGCTGTAAAAGGAGATGGCCGGGTCTTGCTTTCAGGGTGCCTCTGGGTGAACCATGTGCCACAGGGACTGCAAACAGACTGACCACATGACCTTGAAGTTCCACTCCTAGGCACATCCCACCACACCTGGGCATAGGGACGCACAGCTGCCTGCCCACGACTGATGTTCAAACCTGGACATAGGGACACACAGAGCTACCTGCCTACGACAGACGTTCACTGCTGCATCATTCACAATCGCACAAAGCTGAAACCTACCCACATGTCCATCAAGAGAGGAATGAAAAGCCAAGGTTAGACACACGTACAATTAAGTTCTGCTCCCTGCTGCCACATGGATGGAGGGCAGGCACTCTGACCCAAAAGGACAACTGTGGCATGAGTGAGCAAATGTGGAGAGATCAAAGTTGCATAGTGGTGAGCCAAGTGGGGACCATGAAAGCTGGCTTCCTGGGTGGGTTCAGGTACAAGAGATGAGGGGCAGGAGGGTGAGCACAGGATGTTCCTTGTCCTGAGGAACAGGACAGACAAAGACATGGCTGGGCCAGGTGAAACCACAGGGACAGAAGTCCATTTTGGAAAGACCTGTTGCATCAGGCCAGGGCCATCCCCAGAGATGGCACCACTGGGTAACGCTTGTCCCCATCCCAAAGGGACACCCAAGGGAGGCGGAATGAGCAGGTAGACTCGGCACCCCATGGAGCATCAGATCCACAAGGCTGTGGGCCCAGTGTGAAGCCATGATCAGGCAGCAGCAGGTGACCTGGGGAATAGTACCTGCAGGCTCCTCCAGGTCTCCATTGGCTCCATCCACACAGCAAGGACAGTCATCTCCCCAGCTGGAGACCTGCCTCCCTCGGCCATGCCCAGACTTGATCACTCGGGCGTGGAGGAAGATCAAAGTGTCAGCAAAGCTTTGGGCAACCTTCTATTAACAACATTCCTAGCTCTGCCTTGTCTGAGAACCCCCCCCCCACCCGTGTCAGGGGACGTCTCCCCTGCAAAGGGATGACAAGAACTCCCACAAACGATTAGAAAATGTCTTCTGTTTTCTTTCCGTCAGCATCCTTCCAGGGACTTCCACCATGCCAGGGAGGCCTCAGGTACCCGAGGGAAGGTGGGAGTAGGTAGTCTACCTTCTCTCGGAGACTCTGGAGATGGAAGGGCCCAGGACAATGGCGAGGCTGGGCCAAGAAACAAGGGCCTTGTCAGGTGAGGGCAGCACGTCCCAGGGGAAGCAGACCGTGCGAAACCTGCACAGTAACTACGTGAAATGGGGCTAAAGGCTCCCGCCTCAGTCACCCCCGAGAAAACGGCGCTGGAAGCCTTCTGACACACCTCGCTGGCATATGGATAAGAAATGGAATGAGTTTTGAAATGACACGCTTAAGGATATTGGTATTTTCTCCTCTCCCTCCCCCTCCCTCCACGTCCTCCTGCCTCTGGCGCTGCCAGACTGAAACATCAGCAGTCTCCTGGAGTCCCTCCCTCCGGATGACGACATGGCGTCTGATTGCTCTTCTCATCAGCCAATCGCACCCCGATTCCATCAGGCCCAGGTCTCCCCATCATAAAACTATAGGAGAAAACAACCCAAACTCACCATCCTTAGTCAACAGTGAGTCATAGTGACCCTGCAGGACGGGGTAAAACTGCCCCTGTGGGGTTTGGAGGCTGCGACTCTTTACTGGGGTAGAAAGCTGGTGGCTTTGAACTGCTGACCGTGCGGTTAGCAGCCCGACTGGTGACCACCATGCAACTCGACACAGGAGGGGATTAGCAAGTAGCCGCTTGTCCCCAGGCCTTTGCCTGGAACTGCAATCGCCAATCCGCCCTGAGACATCACCCTTCACAGGCGGGGTTCTTGGGTGGTGGGGACCGCTAGCACACTGGACTGCCACTGGTAAGAATGCAGGTTCAAAGGGCCTTGAAAGAAAGGCATGAGGACCCTCCCGCCTCGGTCAGTCAACCAGCCAACCAACAGCCGGTCATTGAAAGCCCTCTGGAACACAGCCCTACCCTGACACGATTTGGCTGTTATTACGTTGTGACTTTATATTTACTTAACACTTTGAAGTGTTCAAAACGTTTGCATGCAGTCCTCCACTCATTTTCCCGTCCAACACGTGACCCCAGGAGAGCAGAGGTTATTAGGCGCGAGGAAACCTCAGCTTGGGTTGCTGCACGGCTAACCCAAGGGCAGTGCCTGTGAGAACGCTGAGTGATGGGAGCAGTGTTTCCCTGTCACCCCTGACACACCCACACCACACACAGTACCCATACACACACATACACCACACCCACACCCACACCTATGCCCCACACATCCCATACATACACACACCCCACATATACATCACGTATCACACACATTACTCACACCCACACCACACACAGTACCCATACACACACATACACCACACCCACACCACACACAGTACCCATACACACACATACACCACACCCACACCTATGCCCCACACATCCCATACATACACACACCCCACACATACATCAAGTATCACACACACTACTCACACCCACACCACACAAATACCCATACACACACATACACCACACCCCACACATACACACACCACACATACACAAACCCACACCCCATGCATACACACACTATACCCACACACCCTCACCCCACACACATACATCACATAGCACACACACACACATACTACTCACACCCACACCACACACAGTACACCCATACACACACATACACCACACCCACATCGACACCCCACACATACCTCACGTATCACACACACACACTACTCACACCCACACCACACAAATACCCATACACACACATACACCACACCCACACCACACACAGTACCCATACACACACATACACCACACCCACACCACACACAGTACCCATACACACACATACACCACACCCACACCCACACCTATGCCCCACACATCCCATACATACACACACCCCACACATACATCACATATCACACACACACACTACTCACACCCACACCACACACAATACCCATACACACACATACACACACCCACATCTACACACCCACACACATACGCACTCTATACACACCCTATACACCCATACCATACACACACACTCCACTCACATATACCCCACACTCCCACACCACACCCACACACCCACACAGCACACATAAACAACCCACACATGCCCACACACCCACATATCACATATCACATACATACGCACTTACACACACCACACATACACACCCAACACACCCACATAAAACACACCTCACATACATATACCACGTCCACACATACACCCCCAACACACACCACACAACACACCCTATACACCCATACCATACACACATATACATCCCACTCACACACACCATGCTAGCATGTGATCACCTCAGGACCTTTGCACTGGCTGTTCTCACTGCCTGAGATGTGTTCTCCCTAGTTCTCCACATAGCAAACTGCTCTAAATGTAGGTCTTACCCCAAACGGCCCATCCTTCACGGCCATCCCTGACCACAACAGTCCAGGAGGACAGGGGCCGGGTCAGCCCCGGTCCAGCTTCATCTCAACACCTGGCCCAGAGTAGAGACCTGTGGGGACACCTAAGCATTCTCCCACAAAGAGGGGCTGCCCAGGATATCAGCACACTCCTCACAGTCAACTCCCTGGGACTGGGAAGGAGCCCAGGGCTGGAGCTGGAGGACACGGAAATGAAGAGCCGTCTTGTCCCACCTCTTCAGACGGCAGCAGCCAGTAGGCTCAGGACGGGGACGTGGGGTCCAGAGGACTGGAGCAGAAAGGGCTGTGCTGTCAGTAAGAGGAGCTGGATGAAGAGCAGCTAGGAAAAAGAACCTCTAACCAACAACGTTCACCCATAAGGAAGAACCAGGCAGCCTTGGGAAACAACTGCAGGCTCCTGCCGCCTCCCCCCCCCCACCGGTCACCATCTTCCCACAGCACTTGAGCTTGGTGCGAGCTCCTGGTGAACAGAATTATGCCCACTCTAAGACCTGGTGGCTCTGCTTAAAGTCAGCCTGCTTCGCAGGGCTCTGGCACAACCACGGAGCGAGCGCCCCGGGGTGCACACAGGGAACCCGCCCAGCTGCTAGTGCAAGGTTGGTCATTCACGGCCACTCAGAGTTGCCCTGGAAGGCCTGGTGACCGAGGTCCATTGATTCCACCACCAGCAACCCTGTGGAGCACAGAGGTACTGAAGCACGCAGGGTCCCCGGGGGGGGGGGGGTGGATTAAGCATGGACCCCAGAAGACAGGCAACCCTTGGAAACCCATGTTGTCCTCTACACAGCGCTTCTCAATCTGGGGGTCAAAGGACCCTTTCACGGGAGTCACCCAAGAGCACATTTCCGATGGTCTTAGGAACTGAGACACTGCCTCAATCCATCTCCAGGCGGGTCCGCCCACATGCGGGGTCACCACAACATGAGGAACCAAATCAAAGGGTCTCAGCTTTGGAAGGTTGAGAATCACTCTACACTGTACCCCTCCGGTTCCTGTCCAGTTTTGTGAACTGTAAAAAATGTCACATTTGGGGTGAAAATATAAGCGGCAAAACCCACTCTTCTTCCCCAGTTTCTAGACCTAACGATGGGCAGCAGTGGTGACATTCAAAGGTTGTGTCAGCATTCTCGTCCTTTCTGGTCATCACCTCGGTGAACTCTGCACCCCGAACCCTACACCTGATGGATTCGTAATGGATCTAAACGCCCCTAGTCACGGCCTTGTCTGCGTCCTACCTCTCCCTCTGCAGCATGCTTCCACGAGCCACAGATGCTTTGGACAGACACCTAACCTGTGGCGCCAGCTGCCAGGAACATCCAGGGATGCCCAGGTGTTGCTCTGGCTACTTTACTGGGTGGTGCCGAGACAGGCCTCTGCTCTCCACCACAATCACTGTTGCTGGGCCCATCCTGGCCCCGGTGGACCGTGTAAACACTGCTCTGGGAACAGCTTTGTCCTAGGGTATGTCCTCCATGTGACGAAGAAGAGGCCAGTGTCCTTCTACACGGCAACAGCCTGCCGCTGTGTCAATTCCAAGCTCCCAGCCAAAACCTGGCAGCAAGAGTGTTTTGGATGGTTCACAAGGTGGTTGGCTGGCCTTGGAGCACAAAAGAGAGGGGAGGGGAGGGGTGGGGTGGGGGGTGTGTGTGTGTGTGTGTGTGTCTCCCCCCCCACTAGGTCTCTACCTGCTCACACCCTCTGCCCACTTATTGCCTTCCTTTCTGCCAGCTGCCTCTTAACTTTTCCCAAGAGGTTCACTGTAAAAACCAAGCCTTAATGTCGATGCAAGCAAAATCTAAGAGAACTTGAGAACCACCACCATTTCTTCAATCATTTGATCCTGGTTTTCTGAGCATCACAATCTACCACAAGAGACACTATAGACCCAGAGGAGAAATGTCTGGGGTCCTTAGGCAGCTGTGGCAGTAACAATCTACCGTCAACTTGAGGAAGGGGCAGATTCTAGCCTGTCAATCAGGTCATATCCAATGCAGCCTGTGTGTGGACATGGCCTTCTCCTGAGGATTCTGGGAACTCATCTTCCTCCCTGGAGGCACAGACACACCCACTCTCTCTGGGAGACATTCCTGTTGACAAGCCACTTCATCTACGCTGATGATACCAGAGCCCTGGAGCTGAAGAAGCCACGTGGAGACCCACACCAGTGCTGAGATGCTTGCACCGCCAATGGAGCCACAAGACTTCCCACCCACTGGCCTGTGATCTTCCTGCATTCAGTATCATTGCAGGTGTTACATGAGTCTGAAGAGGAATTTATAGACTAGTATCAGACATATGGGCTAATATTGGACTTGTGGACTTGATCTGTACTGGGCTGGGATGTTTTCTCAATATTCAATTGCTCTTTTATATAAACCTCTTTCTTATACACATGAGTGTCTGTGAATTTGTTTCTCTAGTCTACCCGGATTAACACAGCAGACAGCTTAGTGAGCATACACACTTCCTACCTCCTATCACACGGGCACAGAGACCAATGCTATGGCAGGGCTGGGGGGTGGGAAGGGGCAAGACAGTGTGAAGTGGTTAAGGAGGCTTCAAGGAAGAAATGGCGAAGCTATCAAGGCTGTGTGTCAGGAAACCCTGCAGGGCGGGTGGGCAGGATGTGTGTGTGCGCGCATTACAGGGAAGTGGACCAGCAGATTCACATGCTCAGGCTGGGGAACTCAAGGAGCCTGGCACAGCCGAGGTGCTGGGTGTCCCACAGAGGCTGGGCAAATCCCAGCAGGCAGGTTAAAGGGGCTCAGCTTCTCTTCAGTGATGTCCTAGGGGATGTCACTCGTCCTTGCTTGTCCTTCAGCCAATGGCCAGGTGCCTGGATCCCCCCCCCACCTCCCGCACTCCAGGAAGAGAGTCTGGTCTAGGGCCTGAAAGACGCAGGCTCACCTTAGCTGCTACAGTGACACAGTGGTGTCTCAGAGAGACCTGCAGCCTGAAGGGGCTGGAAAAGGCTCAGAGTAGAATCTGAGTGTAACCACCAGACCCCAAAAAGCCTCTCAGGGGCGGGCCTGGGTGGTCTTCAAAGTGGTGACGGGGTTCCCTTCCAGCCTCAGCCGGCGGTCACTCCTGCCCAGGTGAGCATTCTCCGCCACAGGACGCCCCAACTTCTCGGCGGGCTTGTGCCAGAAATGGAGCCCAGCATGCGAACCACAGCAGGGTCTTACCCGAGACCCCACCAGATCTCTGCCCACCAGCGGTTTCCTCTCGAGTCCAAACTATCATCTCACTCAACCACAGTCATTTCAGAAAGGAAGGCAGGCTGAATGGATGGATGAGGGGGTGGGAGAAATAGAAGATGAAGAAAAGAAAGGCCATTTCGAAGTAATTCCCTTGCAACCTTGCTCCATGAAGCCTTGCAGACACTGTGCGTTTCACGGGTCCAGGGGCTGCAGCAAGGCTCGTGAGAAACCGTCCATCAGCAGGCAACATGTGCTTGCTCTGAGTCTTCCTGTGGTCACAGGAGATTCTCACAATGGGTTCCCCTTTACACAACACCTCTGCACACATCAAATACCACAGTTCAGTGTGACCAATAACTTCTCAGAGGCCCTGGAGAAACCAAAAGATTCAGGGGACTGGCTTTGTGTGTGTGTGTATGTGTGTGTGTGTGTGTGTGTGTGTGTGTGTGTGTGTGTGTGTGCCTTGCTCTCGTGAACCAGTGAGGTCTGTTTGCAGGGGAACACAGGGCAGTCACACAGGAAGGCCTGCAAGAGGGGGTCGGAGGAGCCTGGACCTCACTCCTCCCCAACAGAGCCAAGTCTCTGCACTCTCACTGCCTCACCTTCCCCCTGGGAAATCAGTCCTGCAGGTCAACAGTTCTATCCTTAGCTCTTCACCTGACCTCTTCTTCCACACACACACATGCACGCACACACATGCATGCAGTCATACTTGCAGCCTGGGAAATGAATATCTTTGTATCTTCTCTCTTCAGCAGCCTGCCAGCTGGGTGACCTTAGGGCAGCAAAGAGGCTGGCGAGGAGCCGGGAGATGGTCCCACACCCCTCCTTCTCTGTTGCACATCGCCCTCCAGACCCTGCCAACCTGTGGTGGGCCCTTATGTGTGGAAAACAGCTTCCTAGGCTTTCCCAGGCAGTGTCTCCTTTTCTGAGGTCCTTCTGGGTGGCTTGAAGCAGTCAAGCTTTACCCGGTTGTGACACCCTGGGGTACCACCCAGCAGAGACTTTCCAAGACACCATCTCTCCGTCCCCGCACCCTGGCTCTAAGATGCCTTCCCACTCTGCTAGAGCAGTGAGTGGTTTTCTCAATGCTCATTCACAGCCAAGGCCACCTCCCCGGTGCTGAGGTCTTGGGCGCTCAAGTGAGCCGAGCTGGCCCAGAACCCACACATTCCTGCCCTCATTTCAACAGGGAGCCTCAACTTCTCCCCAGAGGACATGGGCTGCTGGTTCCTTCAGCTCACCCACCACCAGAAGTTGAATGTCTCCCAGCATCCTAGAAAGCTCCCAGGGACCCACACCCTTACCTCGGGATCAGAGAAGTACAAAAACCCACCCACGAAGAGATTGACGAACGCATCCGTGTTGTTGTTGTTGTTGTTGTCATCATTGTTGGGTGCCCCAAGCCGCCTTTCATTCCTGGCAACCATACGGACAACAGAACAAAAACACCAGCTGGCCCTGGCTACCTCCAAGGCTGCTGGCATCCGAGTGAACTGCTGCCCTGCCCCCACCCACGTCTCTGGCAGTGGTTGGGGGGGAGATGTTGGGGCCGGGGTGGGCGGTGGGGGACAGGAAGGAAGCCATGCTTCAGAAGGACTTGGTCTCAAGTGACCCATTCTCCCTCCAAGACCCCAGTGGCCTTTCCCACTCTCAGGGGGGGGGGGGGAGGCTTGCGTGGGGAACCCAGAGCCGCACCTGGATCCCATAATGCTGGAGCCCAGCTCCCAGCCAGAGCTGTTTATGATTACACACACACACACACACACACACACACACACACACACACACACACACACACACACGCTGGGTGGGAGACAGACGCTTGTCCGTGGAGGAGCCAGGAGGTCAATGGGAAAAATTATTTTCGCCAACGTTGAGCTTTTCAGCTTGAAGCATGAATCTAAACAACAGCCTCGTTCTCATGCCTCCCGCACCTCTGCCAATTCCTCCCAACACTAGTTCCCAAGGAGCTCCAGAAGCAGGCCGGAGGGGCCCCCACCAAGGGCAGGGACTGCCCAGCCCACCCTCAGCCTGGGAGCAGGCTGCGATGCCTTCAGAACCCACAGAGCCAGGGAAGGAGCTCCCTTTCCTGGGACTCCTGGTCACCCTGCTGTCAGCCAGGCGGGCTGGCTGGCAAGGTCCCTTGGTCACACGTGGTTTGCACGGGAAAGTCGAGGAAGGCGGTGTGCTGGGCTTGCATTCCGGCCTCCCTTTCAAGAAGAAAGGAGGTGCCCCTTGGGCTGAAAGCAAGCCCCACTGCCCCCACCCTGCCTCTGCAGTCACCAGGTCCTCCCAGACAGTTCTTGTCGTAGTGACCAAACGACAACCGAACTCAAAAGCCAGACACATCACCAGGGGCCCTCTGACCTCAGGCAATCAGTGGGAAATCCCTGTTCTGGAAGGACCCAGGAGACCTGAAGGGAACCAGCAGGAAAAAGGGAGGGCGGGAGGGGAGAAGAGACTCAGGAGGAAGTGAGAAGGGCCCAAAGAAGATGGTCTTATGATCAAGTTCTTGGGAAACCTGGAGGTCTGACTTGAGAGCGAGGCAGGAGCTTCCCCCACGGTGGCTCTCCCAGGGGATTCCCATGGGCTCCAGGCACCTATGGTTGTCACAGCGTCACTGGGTTGCAGCCAAAGGCAATACTCCGTGCTGATGACCACCGGGCACAACGTAGTTCCCTGCCACTGTAGGAACCCCATTGTACCGCAGGCTCTGGGCCAAGTGACCCACCTCCCCCTGCATTTGCCAAGGACTGGCCACGCCGCACCAGGCACGGAACGACTCGTCTGAGCAGCACCGTGGTCGGCAAGGTCCCTTGGTGGCAGAGACACCTCCCCTTGTCCCCTTCTAAGTGTACAGCACTGACTAGCAGAGACCACAGAGACATCTGTTCATGTCAACACCTCAGGCGCTGTCCACGTTGACCTTTCCAAAGAATGTGCCAGAAGGAGAAGCAACACAGGTTGGATTATTCGAGGGTAGTCAAGGGGTGACCTCGCCAGACTCCTAAACTACTTAGGTGATAACCAAGGATGGACCCAGGAAGATGAGACGCCCCGAGCAAACTGGCCACACCGTGGGCCCCTGCCCTGATACCAGGACCCCAAACACCTAACACCTGAGCGGAGGTCCTTTCCAAAAGGGCCACATTTGAATTTTAGTGAATCAGCTCAATATGTTCTAGGACTGTGGGTATTCAATAAAAGAACTCAGTGAGCTCTCCAAACAATAAGCTCATTCAACTTAATCTTTCTCTCTCCCCCCATCTGGAGACTTGAATACAGAGGACATGAATAAATACTGTTGTGTAAAAACTGGGGAAGAAGAAAAAGAGTGGGGGGAGGAAGACAGTGGAAGGAAATGGCGGAATTCCCACTTGATGGTCGAACAAGGGCAGGAATGCAAACAGTCCCAACGCCCCACAAGGATGCCACAGTACCAGGGTAGCCCTGGGGAGATGGTGGCAACTTCCAGGCAAGGAAGTTTCTGGAATTTCCCCACCCACACCCCTTGAAACCTCTCCTTTGCATAAAGCAGAGAGCCCGCTCCCTTCCCAGAGCCTACTGTACAGTGGGCCCTTGAGGTGCCCTAGCTCTGGTTTCTCATCGGGAGACCCGCCACAAGCCAGCCAGGCCTGACATGGCACAGGGGCGGTTTCACTTGAAATATTCCTGCCCAGCCATGTCCTGCATCACATTTCTTCCAAACACCCCAGGACGGCGGGATAGACCTGCTTTTGTCACTGACTGGCTAGACCTGCTTGTGATGGAGATGCATGTGTGAAACTCTTCTATGGAAATCATGGATGGGCGTGGCCTCAGCCCCCGATGGTCCTGCCAGCGCACCGCACTGAATGAAGATGCAAAGAGAACAGGCCCCGTTCCCTGGGCCCCAGAGCCTGAGAACGTTCGCTTGAAGAGCAAGCTGATTCTGCACGTGGTGTTTCTGAATCACACACAGTGAAGCCCACAGCCATGAACCGTGAAGGTGGGTTTGTTACAACACACCCTGGAAGAAAGGCCGGGGATCTGATGATGGAAGGGCACAGCAGTGGAACTCTCTGGAGCACAGTGGACCGTGACACAGAAGAGCATCATGAATCAGAATGAACGCAAAGGCAAGGATGGGTATCTGAATTTATACCAAATGGAAAAATGGCCCCAATCTTAAGATTCAAGCAGGATCATCACCAGAGCGATGCCTTTCATTCTCGCGGGGTTCCAAATCCCAATCCCTGAACTGGTGCAAGGAGCCCTGGGGGCATAGTGGTTGCGAGTTTGGCTGCTAAATGCAAGGTCAGCAGTTCAAAACCACCAGTTGCTCCGGGGTGGGGTGGGGGGATGAGGCTTTCGACTCCTGTGAAGAGTTACAGTCGCAGAAACCCACAGGGGCAGCTGTTCCCTGTTCTATAGGGTCGTTGTGAGTCAGAATGGACTTGATGGCCATGAATTTGATGTTTAGTTTTTGTTGTTTGTAATTGGTGCAGTAAGAGCTGGAAATTCTGTACTTGGGGCTCCTTCCTCCCAGCCCGGAAACAACAAGGGGCCGGTGACAATTTTTGATAAAATCATAGGATTTTCCCCTCCTTTTGGAGAATTTTATAAACAGAGACAAGCAGAACTTCCCAAACAGACAACAACAAAATCCAAATAAGCGAACCAGGAATTAATTATGGTGCAGACTTGGGTCGCAGATTCCCGTTCAATAGCTTTATTGGAGCGGGGGATGCAAAAGCCTTGCAGAGACGGGGCCAACGTGGAAACATTAGATCCATGTGTGCACAACAGCGGCGTGCCCAGGCTGGGAACCCCAGGGCTAATGCCGTGAGATTCCAGCCCTCTGGGGCCCACCCAGCCCTGGGCTCTCGGACACCACTCTGCCTCGGTGGCCTGCACTTCCAGAAAGTGGGGGGGGGGTGCCCCACCACGTCGCTGTCTGACAGGGTAGTCTCTGGGGTCCAGGGTCTTGTAAGCCATGGGCTCTTGGTCTTGATGTGTCCCCACCCCAACCTCCACCCTCTTTTGCTTCCCATCACCCACACCACGGTGGCTTGGGGACTGCTGGTTCAGCTGGAAGCTGAGCAACGGCCTTGTCAAACTCCAGCAGCATCACTCATGAGAGACAGGTTTCAGCAGAGCTGCCTGACTCAGGAAAACATTAGAAAGGAAAGCCCGGCACCGGTCTCCAAAAAAACGAGCCCAGGAAATCCCTGCAGAGTCTTGTCCAATACAGAGCTCTCTCAGAGGGGCCCCACACACACAGACCAGGGCTGGCGGGCGAGGGTGGTGAGGGGCCCGGCAGGCCTTCATCCTGCTGCCCATGAGGTCACGGAGCCGCAGCCACCTCGATAGAAGACCACCAGCCCCGGGAGCTGCTCCTGGGCCTCCAGCACCTTTGCAGGCCCAGCCACCCCAAGACCTCGGCTTCCATTTATAACCTGTGTGGCCACTCCTGAGCTATGCACACATTCTTCACCGTTGACCACAGTCTCACAAGTCGCCACGTTTCTGGGGTTTCTGTTTTTTGTTTTGCTCTTGGCAGCTTCCAGGCCGTGTCCTTTAGATGCAGCAGAAACTTGCCTCGAGGGCACAGCACTGTGAGTTTCAAGCAACACACACAGCTCCTCCCCCCCCCCCCACCGCCCCTGCCCCGTCACCATCAGGCTGTGGGGCAGCTCTATCACTGCAGGAATTCCCCTCGCTCCCCTTTGTAGTTGCCCCCTACCTGCCAGTCCCCCTGCCCGGAGCCCAGCAAGGAGGGACATGGTCCCTTTCCCGACTGCTGGACAGTCACGTCTCTACCACATTGCAGTAGGTGGCTTTTGAGGACTGGCGGGTGTGTCACTGGTTATAGATGGGCAGCCTTTAAAAACGTCGAATGACAGGGTCACGGTCATCGCTGGGGGCTCAGTGGTTGAATTCCCCCTTTCCACACAGGGGCCTGGGCTTGGCTCTCCCCACCCACCACCCATCTGTTCTCATACTGCGAGGATGCTGAATGGGTCACAGCAGCGCTCTCAGGCTAAGGCAGATTAGGGCGGAGAGAAGGCAGGCCAGGCTGCAGCTGCCTCCTGAAAATCACTCCATCAGAACCCAGTCTGGCCCACAGCCCATCTCAAGGTCGGCACAGGACCTTGAGGTGCTTCCTCCCCTTGTGCACAGGGTCACGAGTCACCACCGACAGCAGCTAACAGACCTTGTCGTGGTATTTTAGAAGCAACTGTCTTGCTCTCGGGGACCTTTACTAAGCCGAGGCCTGGGCACAGAGAAAGCCACTAGCTAGCTTCCACTGCCCAGGACTTGGACTATCCTGTGAAGAAGGGTTCTCAGTGCCAAGGACAGGCAGGTGCCAGGCAAACCGGGGCAGCTGGTCCCCTACCTGAGAGAGCTACCTGAGGAGGGCAGGAGGGCACACATACCTGCTCAGGTTCTTACTCTGCTGGCAGGCTGCCGGCTCTGGGCTGACCTAACTCTATCCTTTCCTAGTTTAATCAGCAGTAGGGCTGAACAGAGTGGGGGCTGGGCAGCCCTGCTGTCCTGCCCAGTCTCCAGGCTCCACCAGGCCTGCAGCTGACTTTGAAGTCCTGGGAGGGGTTCCAGGGCTGCAGCCAGCAGAAAGCACTTGGGGGGTCTGTTTAGAGAGCTGCAAAGCAGGGCTTCTGTGGAGTCAGCTCCCAGCCCGACCCCACCCTGCCACAGAGATGCGGCACAGACCTGGCCTGGCCACCCTCCAATTGTGTGCCAGGCCACGTTGTGGGGTCACGTTCTCTCCCCCACCAAGGAGGAGTTTGGGCAACCTGTGTTCTGACTAACCACCCTTGGGAGCCATAGTGGAAAATCAGTAAAGGCCTTTCCGCTCATCATCTCTCCAGCCTCCGACTGCTTCACATGCAGAACTGACCATCGCTAACGGAAGCTAATCGTGTCCACGGAAACGCAGAGGCACTGGTTAGGAGAGGGCATGGTCATCTCTGCCTGCCGATGTATCCAGTGTGCACCTATCTGCAACTCCAATTCAGAGCGTCTTATTCCCCCACCCCACCACCTAACTCGGCTCTGCTTCTTTGAACCGGCTGCAGTATCTTATTGGTCCCCCTCCTCGTTGGCCAAGAAGTTCAAGAGCATCTTTGATGGAAGTTTATTCAGGGGAAAAGGGGGAAATTGACTAAAAATTTCTTGTAAAGGCCTCACCTATGAAATGTATTCATGCATCAAAGAAAAGGCAGGTGGGACGGGATGTGGCTTCACACACCAGGTTTACAGAGGAGTCTAGTTCCTTCCAGATCACATTCAGAGGGCTTGGGTAGGCAGGGAATGGCCATGGGCAGTGCCCAAGTGAAGACTGGTGTTGTGCAACCACATCAGAGCTTTCCAGGCACCTGCTGCCCCGACTCACTCATCACCTCTTCTCACAGGAGTTACCTGTCACCCTTCGGAGGCATCCCACCAGGTGGCCTGGGAGGCAGGCAGGTAGGTTAGTACTAGTAGTCATTATCCTCACGTTGCCAGAGGAGGAAGCAAGGCCCAGAAGCGTTAATTGACCTGCCCAAGGTCGCACAGCAAGTTAGCGGCAAAGACCAGATTAGAATGCTGAGCCCCTGAGTGGTCAGGTCGGCGTCCTTGTCCCTCTGCCCTGAGCGCGGCGAGCTGCGGGCCACCTCATACTCACAGGCAGAAACCTGCAGGATCCTTCTCTGCACCACCAGACAGCAACAGCTCGGGGCTGGAACAGACAGAGACAAGGCTCGATGCCCAGGAGGGTCACAGGGGGTTTTCAGCCCCACTTCCAGACTCTGACCCTGCCACTTTGTGAAGCTGGCCTGTCCTTTGGGGCCAGTGTGTGGGAGAGCGTATGCTTCCTTTGCTTGGAACTCATTCATTCGTTCATTCACTTGTCTCAGGGGCACCAGGTGCTGGGGACAGAGGAGACTTGGAGAAAGGTCAAGTCCGGGCTCTAGGGGGCTCAGCATGTCATTGTAAGAACAAAGTCCCAGCCACTGAGTCCATTCTAACCCATAGCAACCCAGCAAGACAACAGACTGAAAATCCTTTCAGGAATAGAAAGTCTTGTCTCCCGTCTGTGGAGAGGCTGGTGATTTTGAACTACTGATCTTGTAGTTACAGCCCACCCGGTAGCCCGCTACTCCAGGGCGCCGATGAGAAGACAAAGTACCTTTAATGCAACAAGTACATGGGGTGTGTTTCCAAAAGTTTGTGGAAAAAAAGGAATTTTAAGATTTTCCCACCAACTTTTAAAAACTCCCTCTTATTTGTTGGGTGCCCACTATCTCCCCTAAGTGGTCCCCATAGTGTGGACTTGACTATGAATCTAAAGGTTGCCAGTTTGGACCCACCCAGGAGTGCTGCAGAAGACAGGCCTGGAAATTTGCTTTCACTAAGATCAGAGCACAGAAACAAACCAACACTGTGGTGCAGGTCACCAGGAGTCAAAATGACAAGCACGGTTTAGTGTGCAGACATCAGAGGGCGAACCCCAATGTACGATGGGAACATGGAAGTCAAGGATGGCTCTGTGCAAAGATCACTCACTCACACACCACCGTGGAGTCAATTCTGACTCCGGTGAGAGTCGAGAGAGCCTCATCTTTCTCCTGCAAAGCAGCTGGTGGTTTTGATCCGCCGACCTTGTGGTTAGCAGCCCAACTGGTAACCGCTATGCCACGAGAACACGTTCACGGAAGAGGAGCCATTTTATGAAGCCACTTGGAAGAGACACTGATAAGAAGGGGACGAGTCTGAAAATGCTTGAGCACTTGTTGATAAAGACTTCCGGCTGTTATCAGGACAGGCACCTGCCCTTCAGAAACTCAGCCCCAGGGACCCTGCAGCCCGTGGTGAACTTCCTCGGCTGTGTTCTCTCTCCGCACCTTGGTTGACCACCTCTAGAACGGGAGCTCATCACCCACTGTGGTTCAGAGGGGGCCCTGGTGCAACCCCCCCCCCCCCCCCGTCTTAGGAGGCCCTTTCACACACAAGTCCTTGAGACTCAGATTCTTCACATGGCCCATGGCACTCACTCCCACTCCTCTGTTGCTGTCCAACCCGCAACAGGAAACTGGTTTTATTTATAAAAATCACAACCCTAAACCGACCTCCGTTAGGCTACCCTCCCACATTCCCTCCCTCAACTCTCTCTCCCCTCTGGAGACGCCTCCTCCCCTCTGAAGATTCCTCAGTGACCAGAGAGGAGTATGTGACCACGGGAGTTTGGAGAAGGTCGGGGGGGAGGAGGAGGGTGGCTTTCTAGATGGGCCCGGGGTTGGCGGAAGTGCTCTGTCCCTTCAGACAGGTGAGCAATTCCAGGTATCTTGGAGATTGGGTCTTTGCAGATGTCACTGGGTAAATGAAGAGGGCATCATTCCAGATTACAGTGGGCCCGCACATCCAATTACTACTGTCCTTGGACACATAGAAACGCTCCCCAGGAGCAAAGAGCCATGTGAGGACAGAAGCAGGCAGCAGAGGGGTGCAGCCCAAATCCAAGGACCACGTGGGCCCACCCACAGCTGGCAGTCAGGGAGAGTGGATTTTCCCTACAGGTTACAGAGAACCAGAGCCCCGCAAACACCCAGATGCCGGGTTTCTGAGCCTTCAGACCTGGGAAAGAAATCTTTGCGAGGGGGAATTTGAGTTACCTCGTGTGTGGCATTCGGTTACAGCAGTGCTGTGACATTAGATAGGGGCCAGGAGGTCTGGAGAGGTGAGTGGATCCTCCAAAGGGAAACCCAGTTAGGTCCCTGGCTCCCAAGTCACTCTTTTGTTCGTGACACCCTGACTGCTTGCCATGTGTCCGCCTGGGCTCTGGACGAAAGACAGGCTTCCTCCCTGGGTGTCTGGGAAGAAGCTCCCTTCTCTCAAGCCGGAAGTCTTTGGAGAAACATTTCCCATCATTGAAGGGATTCGGAGGAAAACTGGCACAGCTTCCAAAGCTTTGCAGCCCCACCCCTTGGTCCTTTAATTGTCCTTGGAGTCAGGCCAGTTCTCAGGGCTGCCCACCTCTCAAAAGAGGGGAGGAGCTCAAAGCAGAATTTCTCTGCCCCGGCCTGGCTTTCCAGCCCCCCTGTGCCAGCTGGCCTCTCAATATTTCTGCCCAAACCCATTTCGTTGCCAAGGCGCGGGCTTGGTGCCAAGGGCTTCCCCACCACAGTTTCAAGTCGTGAGAGTTCAGGGTTGAGTGCAGCAGGGAGCAAGCCTCCAGTTTAGGGTTTTATAGCATCCTGTCTGAGCTGGCTTCGCAACAGCGTTCCCATGGCCTTTAAAAGCCTATAATCACCTCTGGTGCATTACATCAGATTCCTGTAGGCCTTACAAGATCGGGTTACGGCCGTTGCATTTGAGTGTGGAGTGAGTTTCTCATTCACATCTCACCTGGGTTTAGCTGCCCAGGTGAGGACTGTGAGTACAGTCATTCATTCTCTGGAGACAGTAACACCTTTGGGGAAACGGGTTGGCCATTTGGGCTGCAGATTGAGAGCTCTCGGGGAGCCCAGTGGCCCGGGCTCACTCACCTCACACGGATTACATCAGAGCGACTTGGGGGGAGCATAGCTTCCACATGAGGAAGAACTCCAAGCTCCTCCAGCTCACTGCCATGAGGCCCATCCGACTCGCAGTGATGGACAAATGGCCTATCCAGATGGTCCTTGGGGGTGAGCTAAACACTGGTAATCTGCCCTTCTCTCAATCAGTTATTTTTTAGACCTCCCCTGGCTACGAGGTGGCACAGTGGCTTAAGCATTGGGCTGCAAACCCCAAGAGTGGTGGGTCTGAAGGCACCCGCTTCTTCTGCAGGAGAGAGATGAGACCATCGCAGGCATCCACTCCCGTGAGGACTGACGGCCGTGGACCCCTGTCATACAGAGTAGCTCAGAGTCTGAGGGGACTCAAGGGAAGTGGGTGTGGAGCTTTTGGGGGTTCCTGCTCACAGACCTCAGGATTCTCATGCAAGCAACCGAATAGTTCTTCTGGTTTGATTCTTCACAGCCCATCTCCTGGGACACAAAGGGGTCACACTTGAGATGCAAAGGAACCCATGAAAAGAATTCCGACCCCGTTATGTCCTCGGATCCAAATTAAAAGTGAGTGTCTCAACAGTGCCGATTTGGATCCAAACATGAGGCAACGTCAGGAAGCTTCTGAGTGGCCCTTCCAAGTACAGTCCCGGAGACGAGGGCAGTCCCATTTGGCTCCGGACACTCTCCCCAGCTGGAAGGAGCGGAGCGGTAGCAAACAGCATTCTGACCACATGGTGTGAACTCAGCCAATGGCTCATGACCAGCCGGCTCAGCCTGCCCCATCCAAGTCATAAATATGTAAACACCCAAGGGTGGAGTATTTTCAAGACCCCAACCTAAAAACCCTGTAGGATCTGACACAGTCTGTTTTATAAGGATAACACTACAGAGAGTCTCACGTGAAATGTGGTGATTTTGTTTTTAATGACAACTCTCATAAAAACTCCTTTTCGCTGGGCGCATCTGGACCCCCCTCCTCACCAAGCCCCTGTGTCTGCTTGAGCCTGGCCTGTGGAGAGGCTAGCAGAATGGCCTGGGGGAGATGTGGAAGAAAGGCTGTAACTGCTGCTGGAGACACGGGTGACAGGCCAACAGATGTCTGCTCCAGACGCCTCTTTACGCCCTAAGGAACACTGGGAGCTCAGCCCAAACCTGGGGAGGATAAAGTACCTTCGGGGCACATTTCGTAACAAGCAGCGGCCAACACAGATGGATCGTTTCTACTGCATCACCTGCTTTGTGAAAGTCACAAATCAGAACAGACCTTGGGAGGAAGCTGGAGGTGAGGAGGAGTCCTTCTACCTACCTGGTCGGAAGGGAGCCGGAAGATGGAAAAAATCTACATGCACAGAATGAGGTATCTAATGGATCCAAGTGTTCCAAATAAGAATTATCTCCTTAACAGTTTGAACCTGTTTTGAAAGCCCAGCTAAACCTCGCTTTCTCCCCTTAAAGTCATTATACCTAGCCACTGCATTGATTCTTCAGGTACCGTCAAAGCCAACAAATGCTGTTCGTTTCCCTTAGCCGAGCGGGAGGACTCTCTCGGTGTCCGCAGCGTTTCACCTGTTAACTGGAGAACTTAGATTGGCTGAGCATGCAGAACTTTAGAGACCAACTCTTCAGTCCAAGGAGTGGTGGAAGCATCGCTCACCTGCTTCTCAGAGAGAACTTTCACATCCCCAGGGGGGACATCTCCAAAATCCACAGCTGAACAAAAACACGAGTCACACAAACGCCAGTCGGGGACAAGACAGTGATGTGAGATGGAGATTGCCCTCCGTGCCAAAGTCCGTGGGGCTCCAGTCAGTTCTCGGTCATCTAAACCAGAGGTCAGCAAACTTTTGAGACCAAAGAGCTGAACCTGGTCCCGCACCACCATTTAAAGAGTATTCAAGAGCCACGAATACCTTTTTACATACGTGAAATCCCGCTGTCTGAAGAATATCCTTTAAAAACTTTCCATCGTACTTCAGAGCCACGTGTGTGTACCGAAAGAGCCACGGACATCCCCTGGCTCTAGAACCTTCTCAAGCCTATCCACTCCTCCCTGTGCCTGATTTATGGCAAAATGCTGAGGCAGGTAAGCATTACCAAACACAGACACTCCACATGGGAAATTACCCGGCTTCCTTCACAGCTGGCACCAAGCTAGGTCTTAGATCCTTTGTGAGGGTGGGACACTTTGAAACTCCCCAGAGAACACTATCCACCAAGCATCCCTTTTCCAGTTACGGGTCAAGCCAAAAAGCTATTAAAACAAAAGCCTTCTGATAACCACTGGGCACTTGGAACGCAGATCCCAAAGGCTCTCTTCGGCCTAGGCTCATAAAGATTAATATCCTGATTGTAGCAAGTAGCCAGTGATCCGGACCTTTAACCTCTGAGCTACACGCCCTCAACTTCCCACTCCAGGGCAGAGCTGGACGGGACCCAGAGGCCAATACTTCCGGTCAGGGAAAGCTTGAGGCCTGAATTCCCCAAGAGGGACCGTCCCAAAGGGCAGAAGGACCAGGGTTGGGGAGGGAGAAGCAGGCTGCCGTCCGAGGCTTTAAGAGTCAGAGAGAAAACAGAGGGGCACATCCAGTCAAACTGACTGTGATCCCAGTAGGGCTGGGGCCGACAGCAGAAATGTGTGAGACAACACGGAGAGTTCCCAGAAAGAAACGGAAGGTTGCCAACCCCTTTAACCCTGTCCCCTGGCTGGCTCTCCTGCTCTTGGCCTTAGAGGCGAACGCTGTCGAGCTTTTCTGTTTGGGAGCCCGTCAGCAATCTGCCGATGCAGACAAAACAGGCAGTGATTCAGTCACCACGCAACTAGTTTGGGGGCTAGAGCCGGCCTCGCGCGCTGGGTCAGGCAGGAGAAAGCATCCGGAAGCAGAGCCCCTGGGAAGCGAAGCCTTTGCTGATAGGATGCCCGCACAGAGAGCGAGGGTCTAGCACGCGCCCGCGTCACTAGCTAGGGGCGCTACTGAGCAGCTGCTAGAACATCACCAGCGGGGATGATCAGGGTGGACAACACTGCCTATGTCAGGCCCTTTGCTGACTTCAGGGCATTCTCCCCACTGCTGTCTCTCCCTTCCATTCCCGCCTCACCGCCCCCCACCCTACCCCCGCTGCCCAATCCCACGCTTCCCATCCACCCACCCAGTCCGCAAACGCCCTCTTTTCAGCAAAAGTTTCTTTTAGACGCTAGGGACTATTTTCACCCAAAGTAACCTTTCACCAAATTGGAGGAATGAAAATGAACCGTGCCTCCAGCAGGACCCAGGCGACACCCCGCCCCAGTCCCGCAATCACAGGCTTATTTGTTTTTGTTTGTTTAAACGGTCTCCTCCAGGAAAGAGGATATTTGAGCGCCCAAGACAGAGTTTTGGCAGTTGGTTAAATGGTCCAAGGAGCACGGACATGCTGAACACTTAAGATGGGTTCAGATGCCTGGAAGCGGACACAATTTCAGTGTTTCCCGCAGACGTGTTGGGGTGGAAGCTTGTGTGTGTGTGTGTGGAGGGGGGGTGCTGCCAATATCTGTATCTAGATAGTATTCCCGGGGCAGATGCGGCAGAGACAAGCCCAGCGAAAGAAAACACAGACTTTCTCAAAGGGGAGTGGGGCGCCCGCAGCGTCCCCTTTAAGGGACAGATCTGCACTGCCAGACTTCAGCCCAAGAGCCTGAGCACGGGCTCAACTGGGCACCGGGCACCCCCAGGCTGGTCAGCTCCGCCACCAGGGTTTGGCCACTAGCCCGGAGCTGGTCAAACCCTAAACCATCAGCGCCTGCAACGCCGGCCGCGGCGCTCCACCTGCCGGCACCGGGGCGCCCCGCTCTGCTGGGGGCTGCAGGGAAGGGCGCTCCGCTGCCGGACGGTCAGCGTGGCTAAGCCAAGCCTCCAAGGACCTGCACGCCTACCGCCAGACCTGTCCCCGCAGGGCTCTAGCCTGAGGTCCACAGGAAGCCCCCGAGCCCCCGGCTAACGCCCGGGCGAGAACTCCCAAGGGCTCACACTTTACCCCAGCGCCACGGCCCAGCTCCCACAGTGGAGCTTTTTCGGCCCGGAGGTGGGGGTGGGGGCGCCAGGTGCCCCTCTCACCTCCAGCAGGTGAGCCGCCCCGCCCGCGGCGCCCAGATGGTCCCTAAAACACAGCGCCCCACCGACCTGGCCTTCGGTCATCCCTCTTCCCACTGGCTGGGCAGGGGCAGCCGGCTCCGTCCCCCCACATCCCGCAGTGCCACCCTCCCGGGGCCCCGGGCCTGGCGGCGCCTCACCTTTGTAGCGCTCCATCGGGCCGCGGCGAGCGCTGCTCCTCTCGGGGCTCGGCTGCGCTCCCGCCGGGCTCCGCGCCCAGTCTGCCGCGCTGGCCCCTCCCCGTGAGGTCACGCTCGCGGCCGGACCTCCCGCTGCGGCCGCCCGGCCCCCCAGCGCCGCGCCGCGCCGGGGCCTCGGACCCCGGCCCCGCCCCGCCAGGAACGCCGCGCCCGGCCAGGCGGCGCTGCCCTGCGCGCCCTGGCCCGCGACGCCCGCCGGCCCCCACGGTCCGGCCCGGGTCCACAAGGCGGCGGGGAGCGAGCCGGAGACCTCCCCAGGCGCGGGGCGGCTTGCACGGAGAGGAGGGCCCGGGTGGACCTCTCGGAGCTCGTGGTCCGCTGCGAGAGCTGCGGGCCCACCGCACGGGCTGGAGACCGCTCCCGCCTCCTGCACCTGGGCCAGCTGCTGTCAATCTCAAGTTTGAACGTGGGTGGCAATTTCAACCGGCCCTCCACCTGCGCCCTGCTTATTCCGCACGCGGCGCCCGGACTCCCCTGGAGGGCTGAAATGCCTGCCACCTGCCCCTCCACGGGGGGCCCAGGGTTCTTCATGGACCCCCTTCCCCGTACGGACACACGGGCCTGTGCTTAAACTGGGGTTTTTACTCGAAAAGCTCAAACCTGGCTTAAATGGGGTTCCTCATTTCTTCAAGTCTCTCCAACTTCCTTGAAGGAACTTTTCGGGGAAGGAGGGGGGAGGGGCGGCGGCTTGTTTTCTAAAGGACTTCAGAACGCTTCCTTGGGGCAGATTTACCTCTAGTGCCCTCCCCATTTCCCCGCAGGCTTAGAAGTCATTTTTTTTTTTTAAGTAGTAAGTAAGAACAGTTAACTAGGACAGAGGCGCCCGGGCCCTGGTCCCGCCCCGCCGGCCTCTGGGGTGCGGGGAGGGGGGGGGCGGGTGGGTGTAAGACTGGCAAGCGGTGCCTTTGTTTCCGCACTAGCTTGGTGCTTAGGGTCTGACAGGGGTTCAACAAAGCCACCTGCTAGTAAAGAGCAGAGCAGACCCTAGAAAGAGGTCTATCTCCTTCTCCAAAAGCACCGGCGCAGGAGAGCCGGGTTGCACAGGTGAACAACACGGAACCAGCACATAGCTAGGGGTGTGCCAGGAAGGCAAAGCATGAAGGATTCTGGGAAACCCAGAGGAGAGGCACTGAACTAGTTTGGAAAAAAACTTGCAAGTCTGCTCAGAAATGATGGTGGCGAGACCCTGCAAAGCGTCCACTTTAGAAACCTAGAGGGGCAGCTCTATCCTGTTCTATAGGGTCACTGTGAGTCAGCATGGACTCCTCAGCAAGCGAGAGCTGAATTCGATTTCAAAGGAGGAGGAGCCAGAAGAGGTCGAGTCGGTGGGCGCAAATGCAGGGCTATGTATCAGTTCAGTGTTGATGGAGAGGCTGGAGATGGGTCAGGCGCCCATTCAGTGGGGTGGGTACACTGGGAAGCAGAGGAGAGGGTGTACCGCAGGAGGCCTTTGGCCCAGCTAGGTGAGAGGTCAACTGGGCAGGAGTAACTGGGACACATGAGGCCAGGACCGTGACAGAACTATTCAGGAAGTTCCTTGACAAGGGTCACTGGCTGAGCCTAGGGCATGAAGAAGAGACGGGATGGGGATGACCTCGCAGTTTCTTACAAGTTGGGTGACTGGGAGGACAGTGCCACCGTCCCTGCAGGCAATCCATCCTTGGTATTTCCTGAAGCCCTGCTAGGGAGAAAGTGTTATGTGCAGGAGCAGGTAAACAGGGTCCCACCTGCACGGGGCTCCTGGAGGTGCGTGGGGACAAACAAGAAGGAAAGGACAACCACCTTGAGGCAGAGACAGGGAAGTGGGCAAAGGCGGGGGAGTTGGGGAGAGACAGTAGGAGTACAGCCCAGCTCTTTTTGGTCAGCAGCCTTTCCCTGTCATTCCACAATCACAACCACGCCCCCTGGAGGCAGGGCCTGTGAGGGTTCAAGGAGCAGAAACTGGATCTACCAACTTGGGGAAGAAAAAGTGTAGGTTGTCCTTGTGGCAAGAATCGCACGGGCCGGGTTGAGCTGGAGATTGAAGATTCAAACCCAACCATCGTGGAGGAAAGAGCTAGTGACCCGCTTCCACCAAGAGTCCCAAAACCACTGCCATCACGTCAGTCCGCTGGCAGGTTTGAACCACTGACCTTGCCCTTAGCAGCCCAACACTTACCCTATGGGGACACCAGGGCTCCGTGCCAAGAAAAGGCTACTGGGCACAATTCTAGTCTGTAACACACGGAGTCTCCATGAGCCAGAATCAAAGGGTTGGGTGCTTGGGGAACCCAAGGACCAAAAGTAGCCTTCATGCATGCCAGACTGGAAAATAGATGGGTGGAAGGACACACATTGTGTGCTTTCGACCTTCTCTTCCTGCCTCCTTCCCACTCTTCATCTTGCAGATGTCCCAGCACTGCCCCCGCCCCCCATTCTCTGCTATGACCCCCCTGTGTCTGGAGACAACTCCCAGGGGGCTGTCCAGTCTCACAAAGGATCCAAGTGTTCTGTTCCCTGTTTTAGAACAAGCTTCAGGTCTCTGCTCACGGATCACTCTGGACTATCCCAGCCCTGCTGTCCAGCTCAACCAGCCAGGTGAGAAGGCACAGGGGCTTCACTCTGCAGGGGTGCCTCTCCAGAGAAGTGACATGCCCAGAGTGAAGACATCTCTCTCAGGAGGACTCAAAGACCAGGGTTTCTGACTCCAAATACCACGCTTGATCAGCTCAGCCTTTCCCACGCCTCCGTCTGGGCACCGCTTTCCCCAGCAAAGCCTCAGGTAGCTGGCTCAAAGCTCTTTCAAGAACCGCAGTCACTCCCTGCAGGCCGGGGCAGGGCTCCATCTCTGTGCTGCCTGCTCCCTCTCCCCTCTGGCTCCAACCCTTTGAATGACCTCTTTCCTAAAGCCTCTCCAGCTTATCGTCGGAGCCTTGGCAGATCCCAGCGTCTCAGGGCAAACACAAATCTATCACCCGAGTATGAAGAGTGAATTTGAAATGAGACTGCGCTGTCCTTGCTAAGACTGCAGCCCCAGCTGCCTGCGCTACTCTGAAGCACTATAGGGACCTTAGGCTTCACCCAGCTCGGCCCCACAATTGGTTCAGGGTCTCCCAGAGCTGCCTGCTTGAAACCCTGGTCTTTCATTGCCTTGCAACTTCCCCAGCAAGGTGGGGATTCAAATCCACCAGGTCTCCGGCCGTGGGGATGGCATGTTCAGCTTCCCGGTTCTTTCTCTACTCTGAGTGCTCTCCATTGAGCCGACCCCAGATCCTGAGGGTCAGAAATGCTGCTGCAGGACCCTCTGGAAATCACACTCAGCAACCCCCGCAGGCAAGCCAATGGGGAGCCGGGTTAGTGGGTGTTTCCCAGGGAGCACCTCTAAGGAGGAGGGCTCTGGTGTCCCTTGGGATGCCTAGGTGATGGAGGGAGGCGGGCACCGGAAGGGCCTGTTTTCTACAGATAATTAAAGCAACTCTCAGCAGCCGAGGCAATGTGAACGGGATGCCAGGAGAAGGCAGTTTCTTAGCAAACGGCGCCTGGTAATCATCGGACAATCCCAGCTGCTGCTGTGAGCCGCTGTCGAGTTACTACCACGAATAGTGACCCACACACAGCACCAGCCATGCCAACGCATTTCCTGAGGTTGCCCATCTTGTACAGCAACCAGCTGTGTGTGTCGGCGGAGGCTTGTGTGGGGGTATGATGCTGAATGGAGTCTAGTAGAGCTACCAGACTAAGAAAGACTAGGAAGAAAGACCTGGTAATCTTCCTCCAAAGAGTCATCCTAGGAAAAAAATCCTTATAGATCACACCAGTTCCATCGTTGAGACCTACCGGGGGACAGCATGGGACCAGGTAGAATGCCATTTCATTGTACATACAGTCGCCATGCCCTGGGGTTAGCACTGTAGTCGTTAACAAGGACAGCACTCATCCCACTTTCAAAGTCACTTCCTCAGAGAAGCCCCCCTCATTCCCACCTCTCCCCCTGCCACAGACCCATCCTCCACCCCTACTGAGAGTTAGTCCCACCTTTGGATCTCCCTCACACAAAAGACCTCTTATGTCATCTTATGTGAACTCTCTGCCCCCACTGTTTTATCTAGCACAAAGTAGGTGCTCAGTAGCACCTGTTGGATGAATAAATGGATGTTCCATTCCTGGCCCCTCTTGGGGTTTTGTGCAGAGGAAAACCCACATCAGTGGCTTTGCTGGTTCCAAATACTCAACCTAGAGAGAACGGAGAGGGAGGAAGCAGGAGGAAGGACTTCATGGAGAAGGCGGCGTTTGAACCTAGCCGTCGAAAGGGTGAATTAAGCCCCTGTGATGGTGTAGCCTGGTCCGGTGCCTGTGGCGTGCACACAAAACTCTTGCCTCACCCAGAGAGGGAGGTGCTGGTGACAAGGACCCCTTGGCCTTGGAGGGAGACTTCTTCCTCCCCTGGGTGTTCCAATCAGGGCCTTAAACTGACCCCATTGAGAAGTCACTGCCTTTCACCTCCCAGGGACAGAATCAGAATCTACTTCTTAACAAGATTTCCAGGTGACTGATTTTCTATTGTTGCTGTTCCAGGTACTTTAAAGTCTGTTGCAATATAACACTGCCCGGACCTGCGGCACCTCACAATTGTGATGTCGGAGTGCCGCATGGCAGCCACACCCCAACCCATCAAATGAGGCTCTGCCTCTTCCTCGCTGACTTTCCATGTCCCTGCTCAGGCACTGGTCTCTCCTGATAATAGGTCCAAAGTAGGCAGGCGAGGTGAAGGCTCCCCGTTCTCCCTTCTAAGGAGCATTCTGATGACTTCTTCTAAGACACCGATGTGTTTGCTTTTCTGGCAGTGAGCCATACTCTCAGCACTGTTTTAGTCCGGGTAGACCAGAGAAACCCAGAGCGACACTCATACATGTATAAGAAAGAGCTTTCTCAACGATGAAACATACAACTTTCCTCTAGTTCCTAAATGCCCCCCACTATCATGATCCCAATTCTACCTTACAAATCTGACTAGACCAGAGGATGTACACTGATACAGATAGGAACTGGAAACACAGGGAACCTAGGGCAGATGATCCCTTCAGGACCAGTGGTAAGAGTTGCAACACCAGGAGGGTGGAGAGAGGGTGGGGTGGAAAGGGGAAACTTATCACAAGGATCTACATATAACCTCCTCCCTTGGGGACGGACAACAGAAAATTAGGTGAGGGGAGACATCAGACAGTGCAAGATATGACAAAATAATAAATTATCAAGGGTTCATGAGGAAGGGGGGAGTGAGGAGTGAGGGGTAAAAATGAGGAGCTGATGCCAAGGGCTTAAGTGGAGAGCAAATGTTTTGAGAATGATGAAGGCAATGAATGCACAAATGTGCTTTACACAATTGATGTATGTATGGATTGTGATAAGAATTGCATGAGCTCCTAATAAAATTATTTTTTACAAAAAGAAAGAACTTTATATGTAAGAGCAGTTGAATATTGAGAAGATGTCCCAGCCCAGTCCAGATCAAGTCCATAAGACTGACATTAGCCCATATGTCTGATACCAATCTATAAAGTCCTCTTCAGACTCACGTCATATATGCAATGACACTGAATGCAGGAAGATCACAGGCTAGTGGGTGGATCCAGTGGTGGTGTAAGCTTCTCAGCACTGGCGTGGCTTTCCACGTGGCTTCTCCAACTCCACTGAAGCTCTGGCTGCCTGCAATGTCTCGCAGGGAGTGAGTGTGGGTCCTA
The DNA here is from genome assembly GCF_050624435.1 of Tenrec ecaudatus. Taxonomy (NCBI): domain Eukaryota; kingdom Metazoa; phylum Chordata; class Mammalia; order Afrosoricida; family Tenrecidae; genus Tenrec; species Tenrec ecaudatus. The sequence continues at coordinate 98,204,246 of NC_134545.1, forward strand.
CCTTCAGAGAGCTGCTTATCTTCTTTGCGCCTCCAAATGAGGTCATCAAGCTGCAACTTGACTGACAGGCTAAACTCCACCCCTTCACTCGTAAGTCTCAAATTGACAACAGATTATATAACTACCACAAGTACTCCTTCCTTGCACCATAATTCACGTGTATCACTTCATCTGAAGTCGCTATTATTCAGTGTCCAACTTTCACCTGCATACGAGGCACCTGAAAACACCCCGGTCAGGTAAGCCTCCGCCGTCCTCCAGGTTACACCTCACTCTAGGTCTTGTTGTAATGTAGACTGGGACTCAGCCTATCTCAGGTAGGAAAGAAGTTCTCCGCAGGGGGTGGAACTAGAATAAACTGGTTCATAGCCCTGCTTCCAACTTTGAGACCCCTGGGCTCCAGTTGACCCAGATGTCAAACTGTGAGATGCTTGGACTGGGCCAAGTGTTTCTTGCACCTGGCTGCAAGGAAGCCAACCCCGAGGCCCAGCCTGTCTCTGACTAGTGAAATACAATCTCTAGCCTGGGGATTTTTAAAGTTCCCCAGGGGATGTTTAAGGGCACGTGACACTTAGGAGCAACCAGAGATGAGGTCTGGTGAACCTGCTCTAAAAATACCCAAGAAATCAATGATTAAAGACTAACTTGACTGGAGCCCTGACGGTGCAGTGGGCTAAACATTGAGCTACTAACTACAAGGTTGGAGGTTCAAATCCCCCAGCTGCTCTCCAAGAGACCGACGAGGCTGTCTGCTCTCATCCAGATCACAGTCTCAGAAATCCTAGGGCACGCTTCCGCCCTGTCCCCAAAGAGCACTATGAGTAGGGACCAGCTCAACGGCAGTGGGGTTTTTGTTTCTTTTGAAATTAATTGGTGGATACAATCCTGGGGTGGCATACATGCTTTACGATGGGCTTTTTAACCTAGTGATTATGTTCAGAGGGCATTGTGAAGACAATTTTAGAGAGTGAAGTTAGGTTCAAATGGAATTCCTTCTCATTTCATCTCCTTTTGACCCATTTTAAAGTTGTTCCCGTTTTTAATATTTTCTGCGTTTTGATTGAGGTTTTGACTAGTCATTGCTGTTTTTAGGGTTTATTTTTCCAATGTTGGGTTTTGAGGTGGTGGTGGTGGTTGGTTTTTGTTTTGGTTTGGTTTTGGCTTGTTTTCTCTCTGTGTATGTTTTGTAAAAGTTTCTATATATTAAATCCAGGTGGGTAGGTCTATCCAGATAGCAACAGGATTGACCAGTAGGTGCCGAGGGGCCTGGCAGAGGAGGATGGAGGCAAATGGGGAGCTCACACCAATGAGAATGAGAAGAAAAGACTCTGGACTCAATCGTGGTGATTGCACAATGCTTCTTACGACGAGTGAAGGACTACATTGTAGAAGGGAAGTATATGCCAATCACACGATTTTTAAAACGAATAAAGAAAGACGGTCAGGGTAAGCCCTCCCGGCAGTGCCGGGAAAGAAAGGCTGTGGCGTTCCACTTCAGCTGGGTGTGCGCTCTTAGAACCGCCCCCCATTGCCTCCCTAGCTGCTCACAGGTGTACGGGGCACAAAATGCAACACGTGCTTTGGAAGAGATGCCTGCCTTTGAGGAAATTCAGAAGTCTGTGTCAGAGGGGTACAGGAAGAAGGGCTGTTTTCTGAAGCCAGCAAGTCCATAGTGGCCCCCACAGGGCCCACTGCCTATACCCCCAAACCATTGCCATTCGGTCAATGCCAGCTCACAACAAGCCCATCGGACAGGGCAGAATTGCCCATGTGAGACTCTGAGCCTGTAAGTCTTTATGGGAATAGAAAGCCCCATCTTTCTCCAGCAGAGCAGCTGGTGGTTTCAAACTGCTAACCTTGCAGTTTAGCCGCCCACCACATACCCACTACGCCACTGCTACCCAGGGGCCTTTTAACCATCATTACCTGCTTTTTATTGCTCCTTCCCTAACTGGCTCTCTGCCCTTGCTATTCAGTACATAGACTTGGCTGTCTGATCCGTAGTGAATCCCAGGAGAGAGGAAAGCACTTTCCTTCCAAGAGGTGAGCTGGGGCATACGAGGATGCAAGAGAACCCTGTGAATGGGAGCCTGGTTGCAGGGACTGCCATCGAGGCAGAGGCGGATGTGTGTAGTCTACGCATCCCTGTCGGTTTATCCTGTGAGGAACGGATGCTACTCCAGGTGCTTGGTGTGCTCAGCTCCTGGCTCCTGTAGGACGGTGGTCCTTGTGCTCAGTGAATGACCTCCTGGGGCAGAAGCTAGAATTGTGAACAGCAGCATCCAGCCCTGAGGTAGACTTCCCTCCAGCCCTCCCCAGACACGGCCAGCACCCCTCATTTCACACTAGAAATCTGTGATTCTCAGAAGGAACACACTGGCTCCGTTTGCACCAGAACCCCGGCTTCCTTTCAACCTCTCTTTCTCTGACCTGTTCTGGACCCACCGGAGTCTCTCAGCTCAGAGATGGGCCGGCCTGCTGGCTTCCAGACTCCTATGCACTGGTGGCACCACCTTCTATGGCTCTCAAGTGCCAGCTGGGCCGCCACCCTTTCCTTTCCCATCCCAGAAAGCCCTTTGGAGGGTTGTGTGACTGACTCCCCACCCTCCAGGTTCCCCCTTATCGCCATTAGTAGCCACAAGAGACAGGACTCCCCCTCCCTCCCTGGCTTTCTCACTGTCCCCATGTCCTCACACTCCACTCCTGGCTCATAACAAGGACAACGCTCCGACTCCCAAGTGAGTCCAAGGCTCAGCGTCTTCTGTAATCTTCCCAGTGAGGACAGACAATCCACAGCGCAAGCTGTGGTATTCTCGGCCGCCTCAGCTGCATAGGAAAGTTGGATCACGCATCAGGCGGACCCCGGAAAAACGGATGCATGCGGATGATGGTGCTGGGGAGGAGAGTAGCGCGGATTGCCAAAAGAACAACGAAATCCGTGTCGGCAGAAGTACAGCCAGCATGCTCCTTAGACGTGACGGTCCCAAGGCTTCATCTCATCGACAAGCTATCAGGGTGGATCCGTTCCTGGAAGAGGACAGTCATGCTGGGTCAAGGAGAAGGCCGGTGACAAAGAGGACCCTTAGTGACCTGGAGCAACGAGGGGTTGTAACCAGCTAACAATGGTGCGGGACCAGGCAGTGTTGCCTTCTGTTACGCAAAGGGTCTCTCTGAGTCAGAAACGGCCTCGATGGCTCCTAGCAACAACGTGACCCAGCCGAAGGCACCCGTCCCAGTGGTACTAGCAACGAAGGTTTGGACTGCGAGCTGCAAAGTCGGTGGTTCACCCCCACCGACTGCTTTGTGGGAGAAGGATGAGAGCTATTTGCTCCTGTAAAGGTGTCCAGGCTAGGGTCGCTCTGAGCGTGCTTGTTATACGACAGCCCGGCAGACAGATGCAACCTCCTGCTCTCTTTCTTTGCTCCCTGCCCCTCTCCTCTCCAACCAGCACTTCTGTGTGATGCCCCTCCAGGCCCTCGGTTACCCATTTGCTGCTGTGACTTCCAACCCACGGAAGTACTATCTTTGGAAATGGTTTGGAATCCAGTCGTGTGGTCTGGTGCTAAGGATGTAGGAACCTAGAGAGGTGCCAGTGTTTGCCAAGGGCCCCTGGGAGGTGGCAGTGCTGGGCACCCAAGCCCAGACCCAGAATCCCAGCATAGGCTCTCTCCACAAACCCCCTCAATCTATTTAATACGAGTACGTCATACTGAAGGGTAGCTAGATTCGCAGATCCAGGTCCTTGGCTTTTTGTTTTACTTTGCCGATTCTCCCCCTGGCCAACTGAGATCCTCATTTCTCAGATGAGGCCCAGGCAGAAATGCGGACAAACCAGAACTGACTGCTTCCCAGGTTCCTCCCAGGCTCCAGACAAGGCGGCTTTGAAGAAGAGCCGATCTGTCAGCAGAGCAGGCCTCTTGCCCTCCCGGAATGGAATGCCTTTCTCTGCAGAGACCATGCCCTGCCCAGAATCTGTTCCGTGGGCTCCCCCACACAGCCCAGTCATACATTTTGCCCATGATCCAGCTGAACATGTAATAGCCCAGAACAAAGGCCAGATCTTCCAGGTCTCCTCTCTCGCTAGAGCAGAAAATCCTTGTGAGCAGGCTTCCTTGGGATCCAGTCAGGATGGGAAACTTCAGTGTTGGGTTTTAGGTTGGTTTATAGGTTAGTGGTTGACCCACAGACCTTGTGGCAGCCCAAAGCCACTCGCCATGGTCCACTGCTTCTCTGTAGCAGGCCCTTCCCTCAGCTGGGTTCCCATTGAGCTGGTGTGGAGTGCTTCCTGGGGGTCAATCCCTGAGAACAGCTCAGTCCCGTCAAACCACTCCAGGTGACCTTGCTGAGCTGTTTCTGGTTCTCTTCTGACTGGGTGCCAGCCACACCACGCTGCTGGTTCATGTGTTTGGCAGCTGCTGCTTCTTTCTCCTAGGTGGGCCGTTGTTGGAGTTGTTGGCTTAAACAATACATATTTATCATAATTCTGTAGTTTAGAAGTCCAATATAGGCCTCATGGTGCTCAAAGGGGTTGGCCAGGCTGAGTTCCTTCTGGAAGCTCCCCGGGAGAACCTATTTCCTTGTCTTTTCCAGCTCCTACAAGTCCTTGCATGCCTTGACTTGTGTCTCTTCCTGCAACTTGACACCAGCAGTGGCTGGTCCAGTTTTTCCTCTCACCAAGTCTCTCTGTCCAACCTCCCACTTAGGAAGACCGTGCAACTAGACGGGCCCCACGTGGGCAATCCAGGATGCGTTCCCTCTCGTAAGGGCAGCTGACTCGCAATGCCAACTGCACTCTCTCCTTAGACTTCTCTTCCAGTAGTTACATGGATGGATGGGATGGAATTTGAAATAGGTTTTCCCCCTGAAAGTCATTGATTGGAAGGAGTGAACATCAGGGAAGAAAGTACTTTAGGGAATGGACCAAATTTACAGGAACAAGATTTTATTAGCATCTAAATATTAGATTCTAAAAGGAAGAGGGTGGGAGATATGAGAATTATACCATGGGGTGGGGGTAGGGGAGGCTGTTATGTATGCAGTCCCTGTGGGGCAGGAGTGGAGTGGAGGGCGGCTTCCATCTTCCCATTCGCTTACCTGTAGACTCAGAGCATGTTTCCCTTCTTTAAAAGTGCCTGTGTATTTCTGTTACCTTATTTTCAAGATGGCAGACAGAGGTTGTGTTAGTGTGGGTAAACTAGAGAAACAAATTCATACACACTCATATGTGTATAAGAAAGTGTTTCATATACAAGAACAATGGAATATTAAGAAAACATCCCAGCCCAGTCCAGATTAAATCCATAAGGCCAGTATAAGCCCATATGCCCGATACCAATCCATAAATTCCTCTTCAGATTCATGAAACACATGCAATGATGCGGAATGCTGGAAGATCACAGGCCAGTGGGTGGAAAGTCTTGTGGATCCAGTGGCGGTAGAAGTATCTCAGTGGGGGCATGGGTCTCCACGTGGGTCCTCCAGGACTCTGGGTGCATCAGCTTAGCTCCATCAGGCTTGCCATCAGCAATGTCTCATGGGGAGTGAGTGTGTGTCCCACTCCAGTGAGCTATTTATCTCCTTAGAGCCTCCAAATGAAGTCATCAAGCTGTGACCCGATAGACAGGCTAAACTCCACCCCTTCACTTTGCAGTCTCAAATTGACAACAGATTATGTAACTATCACAGAGGTGCTGAGACACAGAACAATATAACTTCTAGAAGTTGCATAACCAGCCCAGAGCAGGGCTGGGGCTGGACTCCCAGTCTCCTGATTCCCAATCTAGGCTCTTCCAACAACAGCCACTGTGCTGAGGTTGAACCCAGTGTGGGGGATGTCTTCTCTATAATGGAAATGCTGCCCCAGCTGCTAAGGCCCCTCCCTGCACCTGTTATTCTCAAAAAACAGCCTCCTAGAGCCCTGGGCACCAGGCTGCTCACTGAACACACATATTATAGGATGGAGAGATGGATAGATGGGTGGGTGGGTGGGTGGATGGATGGTTAGATGGATATGTGGATAGATAGATGAATGGATGGGATAGATGGAAATGTGGGTGGGTGGTGGATGGGCAGATGGATGGATGTGTATGGATGGATGGATGGATGGGATGGAGGGGATGGATGCTTGGATGGATGGGTAGGTGGATGGATGGATGGATGGATGGATGGATGGATGGATGGATGGATGGATGGATGGACGGAGGGGATGGATGCTTGGTTGGATGGGTAGGTGGATGGATGGATGGATGGATGGATGGATGGATGGATGGATGGATGGGAGGGATATGTGGATGGATGAATGGATGGATAGATGGATGAATAGATGGAGGGGTGAATGGATGAGATGGATATATGGATGGATGGAGGGGTGAATGACTGGATATATGATGGGTGGATGATTGATGAGACATTCCCAATAGGACTAATACTGATCCCAAGGTGATGAAAATTGGTGTTTTGGGGGAGGATAAAAAAATCTCAGTTATTGTATGAGTCAAACAAAGAAGAGATATACATACAGTATGTCAAGAGGATTCCCACTCATGGGGACGCTATGCGCAATAGATTGAAAACTCTGCCCAGCCCCACAATGTGATGTCAGAGTCCACAGTTGTGGCCATGGTCTCAGTCAATCTCGCGGAGGGTCCCCTTCTTATTGACTCACCTTCTACTTTACCGAGCACGATGTCCTTTTGAACACATTGGTCTCTCCTGACGATATGTTCAAAGTCTTGCTATCCTCCCTCCTAAGCAGTATTCTAGCGATACTTTTGAAAGGCAGAGTTTGTTCTTCTGCCCATCCCGTGCCTTCAATATTCTTTGACAACACAATTCAAATGCATCATTCTTCTACAGGACAGAATAGAACTGCTCCTCAGACGTTCCAAGGCTACCCATCTTTAGAAGCAGCCAGTCACACCATTCCATCACAAGGCAGTTGTTTAGACCTTTGAGCTAGCAGACAAGAGTTTCACCACAGCACCACCAGGCTCTTTACGACCAGGCTCAGACTCCAACGTCTATATCAACCGCCTGGGGATCTCGCTCAACTGGGGAGTCTAATTCAACAGGTCTGGCTTTAGATACGGGAATCTACACTTCTGTGACGATGCCAGGAGACACCAGGACTGCCCTCAGAGGAGCAAAGCACGAACCCAGCTGCCCTTCCCACAGCCAGCCAAGTGGAGGACATGGCGCTTTCCCTTTCCTGCTGATGGCTGCACATTATTTTGACATCTCTGGGGACCCATAACAAAGTGTCTAGAAAATTCCACACTGCTAAATCCCGGAAAGAACCTTCAAGAGGAAGAAAGCGGTCTGGGGTCGCAGCTTGAGCTCCATGTACTTTGAATGCCGGGCTAGAATGAGCTTGCTCCAATGAGCCAGCCAGAAGCCACGCTGGGACTTACTTTCCCCTGCTGATGGAAATTGCGCCCCCCCCCCCACCAAGGGCGGAGGAAAGAGGCAGAGAGGAGGGGCAGGCAGGAGTGGGGAAGTGGTTGGGCTACCACTCCTGCAATGCCTTCTGGACACGACCCTGAGCAGCACTATTGCTTGTAGTAGCAACAATGGGGAGAATGTACATTGGAAATCCTTCTGAGAGGGACCTCTTGTAGCAGAGCAGGACTCTAGCAACCAGACCACTATACTCTGGGGACCCCACCCGAATGTTGAGGATCCTTCAGGCTATGTTGACGGAAGGTCCTAGAACAAAGAGCTCAAGGTGTGGGTGCAGAGCCAAGAATAGGCTGCTCTCCCTTGCACTGCAGGGAGCTTCCCATTCATTCACGTGTGTGAGGAGCCGCTTCCTCAGAAGCCAGGTCCCTTGGATGTTCACAGCATGAAATTACCAGAGCTGGTGCCCCGCACCATCCAGCTGAAGGCTATTGGCAGAATCCATCTGACCTCACTCATCTTAAAAATAAAGAGCCCAATGTCATCGAATCAAATGCACTCACTGTGACCTCTGAAGTATTGTAGCAAAACTGTGCTCTGTGGGTTTTTCCAGTGGCTGGTTTCACAGAAGTAGGGGGACAAGCCTTTCTTTCAAGGTTCCTGGGGGCAGACTTGAACCTTCAACATTTCCATTGGCAACTCAGTTTGCTAACCATTTGGACCACCCAGCCATTCCAGCACGCTACCACGCACACCCGGGGTGCTGTAGGTTGGGGTGTTTTCTTTATCGTTGGTGGCGTCTGCTATGAGTCATCATTGACGCATAGTGCGATATTTCCAGAATCAGGTAATGAGATTTTTTTCCCCCATAGAGTAGCTGGATAGCTTCCAACTGTCAACTTTTCAGCCAATGGCTCAGCACTTAACACTTAACTCTTGCCCCATCAGCACCATCATTGACATGACTACTGTCACGTCATTCAAACACTTGGAGATACTCGCCCTAACTGGGGAACAACACCAAACTGACAGCCTAGAACCTGTGCCCAGCCAACCAGGGGTCCTCCTGGGGTTGGGGTGGGGGTGAACGTGGTCAAAGGTCAAAGTGGGACACCCTTGGGAAGCTGTGAGGTAGGTTTTCCTGAGCAGGGGGTTGGCCTTGATTCAGAATGAGTGTAGAGCCAGGGTTAGAATCCTGGCTCCATCCTTTATGTGTGTGACACTGGGCAGACAACACGCATATAGCACCCTACCCACTTTATAAATGGGTTACAAGGAATCAAGGAGACAGAGCACACAGAGAGCTCAGCATAATATCCAGCAGAGAGTGGGAGCTCAAAGAAGGGAAGCAATGAGTAGTCAGTGTGTTGTGCAGTCATGGCAGGAGTAGGGGGAGAGGTGGATAAAAGAGTGAAGAACTTAGGAAATTTGTCCTCCTACTAATTCCTGCCTTTTTGGCTCCAGACCAAAGGCAAGGCCCTCAGCCTGGCCCATACAGGTATATCCCACTGGCCGGGCTCAGTGCCCTCTTACCAGCAGAAAAAAAGCCAGCACAGACTGAGTTTCTGAAACACCCTTGCCCTTGATCCCCACTTTTGCCAATCTGTGCCTCCCTCTCTCCTCTGAACCAATGGTGTCTTTCTTCACTACAACTGTGTTCATCTGGGTTGAAAGCCAGAGGCACTCATGTGTGTGTAATAGAGAACTTTATATCAAAGAGTAACTATATATTGAGAAAACATCACAGCACCATCCAGTTCAACTCCATAAGTCTGATATTAGCCCATATGTCTGATATTAGCTCATATGTCCGATACCAGTCTATAAATTCCTCTTCAAACTCACACAACACATGCAATGACATCAAACGCAGGAAGATCACAGGCCAGTGGGTGGAAAGTCTTGTGGATCCAGTGGCGGTGGAGCAGCTCAGCCCTAGAAGGGGTCTCCACATGGCTCCTCCAGCTCCAGGGCTCTGGCTCTATCAGCATAGCTCCATGTGGCTTGTCAGCAGGAAGATGAAGCACAGAGTCATTTTGTGTCCCTCCTCCAGCAAGCTATTTATCTCTGCAGCACTTCCAAATGAGGTCTTCTAACTGCGACCTGATTGACAGGCTAGACTCCACCCCTTCACTAGTTGACAGGAGATTATGTAACTGCCATAGCAACCATTCTTGCTGCTGTTGTCTTTGTTTTACAAAAAAATGATTTTATTGTCATCTTTCCAAATGGATGGCTCTTCGTTGGCATTGGGTGTGTTCTTAGGTGCTGTGTTGAATCCTGTCTTATTGAAGATCAGAATTCTCATGACTTTTTCTCCTGCTAAGTGATAGCTAAATGATTTCTGGTTTGAAATATTTTAAGTAGGACATTGAAGAACACCTTTATACAGATTGTCTTCTTAAAGAAGAATAAAATCCAGCTTTACTGAGCTATCATTCATATACATACCTTCGGCCTGTTTAAAGTAAACAGTCCAGTATTCATATGCGACCACGATCTGTAATCCATCTGAGAAAATTTCAGTACCCTCTCTCTTAGGAGAAACAAATCCAGGGACATTCATGTATATATATAAAACTGAACTTTCCATCAAGAAGTAATTACGCATCCATAAAACATCCCAGATCAAGTCCACCAGTTCAATGGTAGCCCATACGTCTGATCTTAGCCGATGAATTCCTATTCAGACTCACTCAGCACATGCATTGGTGCCAAGTGCCGGGAAAGCACAGTCCAGTGAGTGAAAAGTCTTGTGGAAGCATCTGGGCACAGACGCAGGTCTCCAGGTGACTTCTCAACAGGAAGGTGAAGCAGAGAGAGTGGCCCGGCTCTTCTGATGGCAGAATCGAGAGAGAGGAAGTTCCCAGAATCCTGTGAGAAGGCCATGCCCACAAGGAGGGATCATCAGGCTGTGACCTGATTGACAGGCTAGACTCCACCCTTTCTTTCATCAAGTTGACATGAAATTGTGTAACTACCACACTGTCCTCCCAAAACAAAACAAGCCACATCCTTAAGTCATTACCCTTATTCCCCCAGCTCTAGGTTAGCACCAATCTGCTGTTTCTTCTATAAATTTGCCTATTGTGGACATGTCTCATGAATGGAATCATACAAACATATGACAGTTCATGGATGGCACATGGTTTTCAAGGCTCATACATGTTGTAATCTGTATCAATAGAAGCCCTTCCTTTGCATGGACAGACCCCTGTGTTTGTCCATTCATCAACTGGACATTTGGCTTGTTCCCACAGCCTGTTTCCTGGTCCTTTATGTACAAGTTATTGTGTGGCTGTGAGTTTTCATTTCTGTTCCTTGTCAGGTGATTTGCAAACATGCTCCCCGACCGCGACGGGTCCTTTTGTTCTCCTTACAGTGAGTTTCCAAGAACAGTAGGGCTTCGTCGTCGTCGTCGTGAAGACTCATGTATCCACTGTTTTTCTTGTAGGGAGCAGTCTTTGGGACTGCACCTACGAATACCTGTCTGGCTACATCGGCGTGAACGCTTTCCCCTGTGCTTCCTCCCAGAAAGCTCACGGATGGAGGCTATTAGTCCTATGGATGCGTTTCTCTGGTTCTGGGTGTCTTCCTTACTCTTTGGCTCCAGTTATATTTTTGAACCTATTCTACTTGTGTATTTTGCCTGCCAGGCTTGCAGCCCTTTGAGAGCAAGGGTTTGGGCAGGCGTTTGCACGACCCAGAGAATGAATGAGTCCTTATATTTGAGGCCCGAGGCACATCGCTTGCCTCACCTGCACCGGCAGATGTGTGGTAGTTATGTAATTTAGCCTGTCAATCAGGTCACAGCCTGATGCCGCCTCTTTGTGGGTGTGGCCTTCTCATGAGCATTCTGGGAACTCCCTTTCCTTCTCCCAGAGGTGGGCCACACTGGTTCCACTTCTGGTTGTAGAGCCACATTTGGAGAGCTGGAAGAGTCACATGGAGACCCAAGGCAACACTGAGATGCTTCCACTGCCACTGGATCCACAAGACTTTGTACCCGCTGGCCTGTGATCTTCCTGCATTTGCATCACTGCATGTGACTGTGTGAGCCTGGAGAAAGCCTTATGGATTAATATCAGACTTATGGACTTGATCTGGATTGGACTGGGATGTTTTCTTAATATACAGTTAGTCTTTGTTATAAAACTCTTTTTGCCCCACTGTGTCATCCGCTGTACCGGATCACCAGCGTGCCCCACCATGTCAGACACCAGCTCCGAGATCACCACCAAGGACTTAAGAGGAGAAGAAGGAGGTGGTGGAGGAGGCAGAGAATGGGAGAGAGGCCCCCGCTAACGGGAACACTAATGAGGAAAATGGGGAACAGGAGGCTGACAACGAGGTAGATGAAGAAGAGGAAGAAGGTGGGGAAGAGGAGGATGAAGAGGAGGAAGGTGATGGTGAAGAAGAGGATGAGGATGAGGAGGCTGAGGCAGCTACAGGCCAACGGGCAGCTGAAGATGATGAGGATGACGATGTGGATCCCAAGAAGCAGAAGACTGACAAGGACGACTAGACAGCAGAAGGAAAAGTTCAACTCACAACAGCAAAAGAAAAACACAAAGGCCACCGTGACCTATTCACCCTCCACTTCCTGTCTCAGAATCTAAACGTGGTCACCTTTGAGTAAGAGTCCCGCCCCACCCACCTCGGGCTGCGTCACTGCTGACACGCGCTCACCACCACTCCACCAAACGACATCGTGAATTTGCAACAGGGGAGGCAAAAAAACCCCGAACTTCCCGGGCCCTGCTTTTTTTCTTAAAAGTACTTTAAAAAGGAAAATTTGTTTGTATTTTTTATTTACATTTTATATTTTTGTACATATTGTGAGGGGTCAGACATTTTTAATGATCTTGGATGACCAAGCCAGCCTTTGGAGCGTTCTCTGTCCTACGTCGGACTCTACTTGTGGTGTGACCATGTTCATTATCTCAAAGGAGAAAAAAAACCTTGTAAAAAAAACCAACAACAACAACAAAAAAAATACAATCTTATTCCGAGCATTCCAGTAACTGTTTTTGTGTATGTACTTAGCTGTACTATAAGTAGTTGGTTTGTATGAGATGGTTAAAAAGGCCAAAGATAAAAGGTTTCTTCTTTTTTTTTTGTCTATGAAGTTGCTGTTTATTATTTTTTTTTGGCCTGTTTGACGTATGTGTGAAGCAATGTTGTCCAACAATAAACCGGAATTTTATTTTGCTGAGTTCTAAAAAAAACCAAAAAACTCTTTTCATATATATATACACACACACACATATGAGTGTCCTTGGATTTCTCTAGTCAACCCAAAACAACACAATATGCATCTTTCCACGACACCAAACATGAGTTCTCTCATTCTAGAGACTCATAGTTATGACTGAAATTCAAAAAGGAGACATGAGAATGGCTTTAGGATGATTATTCCTTTGAGGGTGGAGGAAAATGAGCAAAACCAGGAATAATCATTTCTAGTTACTCAAAGATATTGGTTTTACACCAATGATGTGTCAGGTGTTTAGATGCCTGCTGTTGGCCAAGACTTCCCGACGGTTATTTTATTCTGTTACCTGTTGGTAAAGAGCCTGTGTTAAACTAGAGAAACAAATTCATAGACACTCATATGTGTATAAGAGAGTTTTATATAAAGGGTAATTGTACATTAAGAAAGCATCCTAAACCAGTCCAGTCTAAGCCCATAAGTCTGATATTAGCCCACATGTCTGATACTGATCTATAAATTTCTCTTCAGACTTATGAAACACATGCAATGACATCGAATGCAGGATGATCACAGGCCAGTGGGTAGGAAGCCTTGGGATCCAGTGGCGTTGTCAGCATCTCAGCGATGGCAGGGGTCTTCACGTGGCTTCTCCAACACGCAGGGCTGCATCAGGGTAGGTCCATGTGGTTCTCCTCAGGGGTGTCTAGCGAGGAGTCAGCCTTGTCAGTAGAGAGTCTCCAAGGGACACAGCGTCTCCCACCTCCAAAGAGGAAATACCAGAGTTTTCCCAGAATCCTCAGGAGAAGTCCAGGACCACAGAGACCTCATTGGCTGTGACCTGATTGACAGACTAGAATCCACCCCTTCACTCTTAATCCTCTAAAGTTTCAAATGGACACCAGATTATGTAACTACCACAGAGCCCCAGGGCAGCGCAAACAGTTAAGCACTTGGGCACTAGCAAAACATTTAAGATCTGAAGCCACCCGGAAGCCTCCGAAGGAGGACAAGCCTGGATACCTGCTTCTGAAAGGTCACATCCTCCAGAGCACACACAGGGTCGCCATGCATCGGATCAGAGGGCAAGCATCACCTCCCTGGACCCCAGACACCGCAAGCACAGAGTTGGAAGGTTACCCCAAATCCTCTGCTGACCTGTTTTTGAATCTGGTAGTGCTTGCAGTCAGAAAGCAGAGATATCACGTGGTCACCCTCCTGCTCCAGAAAGCCCTAGTCCCGCCCCAGAGTAAGAGTCATATGTCCAGTCTTCCTCTGGGTTCCAGCGGACATCTACGTCTGGAGGAGGAAGAGGGACGTTCTCTATGCAGGGGTCACACCTTCAAAGAAGAAAGGGGAAACAGGGTCCATCTGCAAGCTGACTCGTTTCTGCAATGTTTTTATCAGATGCACACCTGTGTCATAACCACGAGAGAGACACCCTGGGGTCACAGGTCACGGGTTAGCAGCTCTGGGCCATCCTTAGAGAAGGGAACTCCCAGGTGTGCTAGGTGTGGATCAGGCCTCCTGGGCCTCTGAGAGAACAGGTCTGACAACCAAGGTGGACGCAGCTCTCCTACCCCTGGGAGACCTCCTACCCCTGGGAGACCTCCTACCCCTGGGAGACCTCCTACCCCTGGGAGACCTCCTACCCCTGGGAGACCTCCTACCCCTGGGAGACCTCGCAGAACCTCAGTGCTTCTACAGAACACTTTGCTCCAGACTTGGGGGTAGCGGCGGAGCGGGGGGGGGGGGCGCATTGCGTGTTGGTTTTGTACTTTTCTTAATAGCATAGATTGGGCCTCAGTGGCCATAAAGCTCGGTGACTAGAGACTTAAGTACCTTCTAGGAGGCACGAAATGACTCAGTAGAATTAACTTTACAGCCTTGGCATTTTGCGTTGTTACCAGCTAACAGCCGCCCTCTGCAGAACATGGAGATGCCTCTCGGTATTTCATGTTTTCATTTGGAAGCAGACACTGGCCCCTCCTCGTGCTTCATCATTAAAACAGACCCACCGCGTGCTCCTAAGAACCAGCCTCGCCCGGTCCACACTCTCTGCCATCAAGTCCATGCTGACTCCTAGCGGGCCCGTGTGGGTTTCCCAGGCTGTCACCACGTGGAGAAGAAGTGTACCCTGGGAACCATCAAGGATCCCTGGTGGCCTGGTGGGTCTGGGGGCAGTGGGGGGGGCTGTGAACCACCAGCTACCCCTGGGGAGAAAGACGAGGCTGCCTGCGCCGGTACAGATCTACAGTTTCTGAAACCCACCAGGGGGGGTCTACTCTGTCCTGTAGAGAAGCTAGGAGCTGGAAAAACTCAAGAGCCATCAGAGTTGAGTGACACATTGGTCCCTGAGTCATGTTCAAACACCCCCCCACACACACACCCCTTCTTTCCCTGTCTTATACATGCGCTCTCAAATGACAGGACTCACAGAGAAGCTATGGAATCAAATTCTGGTGATGGGGGCTGGTGATGGCCATTGCAATTCTCGCTCCATCTCTACATCGGTAACAACCCCCCGAGATAGACAGAAGTATGTGCACTAAGCTGTGAGCACCACTGGTGTGGTACTCCTCCCCTCTCACCGTGATAATGACCGCTAACTCAGAATAACGATGAGCCCCAGTGGCTCAGTGGCTAAGAGTTCTGCTGCCAACAGAAAGGTTGGAGGTTCGACCCCACCAAATGGCTCTGTGGGAGGAAGCCTTGGCGATCTGCTTCTATAAAGATGGGAACCGCTAAGGGCCCCTGTGGGGCAGCTCCAGTCTGCCACATAGGTCACCATGAGTTGGAACCCACTCAACAGCACCTAACAACAGCAGGAACGCCTGGTATCTTGCTAGCCTTTATGGATACTGACAGCCTGGCAGGAGCCCTGGTGGTGTAATGGTTACACGTTGGGCTGCTAACCGCAAGGTCAGTAGTTCAAAACCACCAGCTGCTCCTTGGGAGAAAGACGAGGCTTTCTACTCCTGTGAAGAGGTACAGCCTTGGAACCTCACAGGCACATTTGCTCGACCCTGTGCTTTAGGGTCACACCGAGTCAGAAAGGATCCCATGGCAGAGAGCTTGTTTTGTTTTGCTTTAGCATCTGTCTGACACCGTATTTACATATAGTACATGCAATGACGTACTGGCTCGGCAGAGCAACTTCAGGGCATTAGACTAATACCACCTTCCTTAGGGAGAGGAGGAAACTGAGGCCCAGGGAAGTCACTCGGGTCACACTGCTGTTTGGTGGCAAACACGAGCTACTCAGAGGTGCTGACGGAGACAGGCGAGGGGAGAGGGAAGGAGCGTGCAGCTCCTTTGCACCTGAGCACAGGTGTTGATGTGCTGTGCGTGGAGGTCTAGTCTAGCCCAGAGCCAGCCTCCATCCTAGCGAGCTAGAGAGGTGATGGAGGAGACTTTGATCTGGTGGATGGTCAGCCCTGTTCTTCCCAGAGGGGCTTCCCCAGACCCTAATGCCGTGTCTACTCCAGGCCTCACCTGCTGGAGACCTTCCCAGCCCCTTGGGGCCTATGAAGCCAGACAAGCCAGTTAACTGACAACCAAGCAGATGTTCTTTCCTTTTTCAAGAAGGAGGAGAGCAGCTCTTCATCTGCCTCTCAGATGCTACCCAAGGTGTTGTAAGTGGGTCCTCTCCCAGTTGCATCAAGGAGGAGCCGGGGACTCAGCTCCGCGCGCTGCAGGAGTCTGACTCGGACGCCTACCTCTTGAGCCTTGTGAGGAATGGACATCCCTTTTGGAGGATGTATTCGTTTCCCAGGGATGACATCCTAAGTTACCATCAGCCTGGTGGCTCAGAACCAAAGAAACCATCGTGCTGGAGGCCTGACATCTGAAATCCAAGGGTTGCCAGGCCAAACTCCCTCCGCACACTCCTGGAGCGAATCCTTCCATGCTGCTTCCCGTTTCTGGCGGCCTTGGCTGGTAGTACCATTGCTCCAATCTCTGCCTCTGTCTTCACTGGGCCATTCCCCACCCCGCCCCTGGCTCTGCCATCTCCTTTTCTGTCTCTTGTAAGGATGCTCATCAGTGAATTTAAGGCCCACCCTTGGCCAGGATGATCTTATCTCAAGTTCATCATGTTGGCAAAGATCCTTATGCCAAAGAAGGTCCCATTCTGAGGTCCTGGTGGATATAGCTTTGGGAGCTACCACTTAATGCACTACAGATGCTCGCTGTATGTAGGAGTCAAAAGTAAAACCCCCAACCCTTACAGGATCCCGACTCCTGGGGACCTAGTCACACCCCTCCTCCAGCTGGGTCCTGTAAGACGGTAACTAAAGCTCCCTGGAGTGGCTATTTCAATAGAAAACGTCACTCTGGAGTCTTTCACACCCACCTTCCCAGCCAAAGGGCACAGAAGAAACAGTGGGCACATTGAGAAGACAACAATAACAGGATTTCTAAGCTATTCTTTCAACAGTCGGAGGTTTCTCAAGATAGGCCAGCAGATTGTTTTCTTCTGAGTCAATGCCCCCTCCCCCACTCCTCTGGGGCTTTCTGTTAGAATGAAGACAACCAGTCTGATAGGCTCTCTGGGATCTTGCCTCTTTTGATCTCTTGGGCAGGGATGGGGGGGGGGGATGGGGTGGGAGTGGGGGAATGGGGGTGGGATTCAGTGAGCCAGACACTGCTGTGCTGAGTGGGCCAAACTCCACCTGTCTTGTCCTACTTCTGAGTCCCCAGGGGAGGGGGAGCATAAGCAGTTAGATTGCACACCTACCAAACTAAAGGTGGGAGGGTGGAGTCGTCCAAAGGCACTGCGAGAGAGAAGTCTGGTGTTGCGCTTCTGCAAAAGCAGCCACTGACTGACTTCTGTTCTGAGATGCATCGTAGGAGTGGACGCTGCAGTCACTGGGTTGTCTGACGTCTGGCCCCATGGGTGTAAACAGGTATGCTGTGTGACTCTGGGGGTGGAGCCTGCCTTCCCCCAGCTATGCAAGGGGCAAGGAAAATCAAACACCGTATCAGCATCACCCAAGGCTGATGACGTCAGCCATGCCCCACCCTCCAGCTGTCGCACCCAGTCTGACACCCCACGGGCCCTCCTGCCAGCCACACTCTCTGCTTTTGCAGCTGGGTTTGACAATTCACTGCAATGGCCACAGAACTCACAGGCAATGGTCACAACTGTGGGGTTGATTGAGGGTGTTAGCAGGTTGTGAATCTCAGGATATACGTATTCAGACTGGACCACCTCTTCTCAGCTGTGCCCCAGGCAGGCTGGTCTCTGACCCCCTCGACCACATGGACCAACTCTGCCCATCACGCAATGTTACAAAGCTCATGTAGGGCGGCTAAAAACTACCCCCAAGGCACACCATGGCACCACACACCTCAGCCTGAAGGCACTCAGCTCGAGCATCTTGGGTCAGAGAACTTAGCTCAGTTAAGGGCTTTGAGGTACCCTACTCCCCAAGCCAGTCTGCTGCCCAAAGGCACTCAGCTTTACTTGCTGCGTGCTGGGAAGTTCACCACTCTCTCCTTCAGGGATCGCAGGGTCCAAAGACAAGTGTACAGGCTGGCTCCACCCCCAACTGCTTGTGTGAGTTTGCCGAGCCAGGCAAGTCTTACCTGTCCCTGAGGGCACCAACACTTTCCCCAGCACGGAGGTGTGCACAGCGAGAGGTCACCTTGTGAAACTGCTGCCTCGTGTGAGTGTTGCTTTGATTGATCAACAGCTGCACTGAATCTGCGTTCCCTGAAGACCTCAGGTTTGGTGTGGGAGGAGGGGCACGGATTCATTACTGGGCTGGTATTTATCTGACGGGAGAGATGTAACTGGGCATCAATCTTGGGCAACTTTTTCAGTAAAAAGCTTATGTTGGGCGACAACAGCAGGAACTTACTTGCCTGTTCTGTGCCTTCCGCGCTGCTGTCTGGGGCCAGACCAGGCTCACTTTGTCTGCAAAGATGGTCCTTCTCCTGGTGGGTTAAAGAAAACTCCCGCCGGGTGGAGACCCCAGGGAGCAGTGACAGTCTTGGAAGGAATCGCCTACTTGGATTGGTGGGCCAGCGGCTAGAATCCCAAGGTGCTGCAGTGGGTCCTGGCAGGACAGGCTTCTTTACGGTGGGTGTGTCTCATCCCTTCACTTACCATGCTAAAGGAGCCCTGGCGGCACGGGGCTGAAGCACTGGGCTGCTAATGAAAAGGTCGGTGGTTCGAACTCACCAGCTGCTCTGCAGGACCAAGATGTGGCAGTCTGTGCCTATTGAGACTCGGTTAAGTAGCAGAGCAGGGACCAAGGTGTCTACCAGGCATGTGCCACTTCAGGCCCCCAGTCAGGCGTGGGAGGGGAAGTACACCTAGATGGGCGGTACACCTGGATTGGCCCAATCTAGGCCAGGTGGGCTTAATTCAGCCAATGGGGTCAATCAGTACCGTTGACCATGCCTCCCAGGCAAAAGATCCAAAAAGACTGGAACCAGGAGATTGCCCTCTCTTTTCCCTCTGCCTTCTACTCAGCCAGGCCGAGGTGAGGTCTCCTCTCCTCTCCTCTCCTCTCCTCTCCTCTCCTCTCCTCTCCTCTCCTCTCCTCTCCTCTCCTCTCCTCTCCTCTCCTCTCCTCTCCTCTCCTCTCCTCTCCCCTCCCCTCCCCTCCCCTCCCCTCCCCTCCCCTCCCCTCCCCTCCCCTCCCCACCCCAACCCACCCCACCCCAACCCACTCCACCAGGCTTTGGCATAAATTCTTTCTTGTGCGAAGCCAAGGACTGAGGTATTTCCCACCCGTGGAATCTAGCAATTCCACCATAGTAGACCCTATAACACAGCTCTCCAAACCAAACCCCCCCCCGCCCCCACCATCTGGAAAATTCTGACTCACAGAGACCCTAGAGGGTAGGGTAGAACTGTCCCTGCGGGTCTCTGAGACTGGATTTGTTTACACCAGCAGAAAGCCGTGTGTCTCCCGAGGAGCGGCTGGTGGCTTTGAACTCCTGGCCTCAGAGTTGGGAGCACAGTGCATCAGACCCAGCGTCCTTGAAGCAGTGCTGTCCACCCTCCAGCAGAAGCCAGCATCAGCCGCACCAGTCCTCGACATAACCAGACTTCGACACAAAATGTGGAGAAAACTCTGCATCAGTGCCAGCACAAAACATTGGAATCCGACCCGACGCAGGTGATTTTTGTAAACAAGCAGTTCATGTTTCGATCACTCGGCCTTAGTTGGCGTTGTTAGTACGCGTTGTTGTTTAAACCTCTGGGGGTTGTGTTCCTAGTGTTTTGCTACAATTTTCTTAGTTTTTGTACTGTGTTTAGATAAAAGACGGGTTCTAAGAAAGATTTTTTTTAAAAGAATCATGATAAGGAACTGGGTAACCGCATTATCAATATTATTGATGATAGTTCAGTAAACACTTAGAAAACAGTTAAGGAAATGCCAACAGCAGACCACATTAGACAGATCTTTTATTTTTATTTTTTTTAAGAGAAAGCTAGCCAGGTCCTAGTGAAAGAAGGAAGAAAAAAAAACTGAAAAGCAGCTACCAGTTGATTTTATGGGGGGTGGGGGGGAATTCCCCTTCCAAACAATGACTCTCCATCCCTCCTCTCCACATCCGTGTCCACAGATCCAGAGTCTCGTCAATCTCAAGGTATGGGCCATACTGTAGTTGTTAAAAACTTTTAATGTTGTGGTTTTTATTTGAATTATATTATTTAACTGAACTTATTTACTGTGAAATTTCTGTGTAATGTTTTGTATAAAAAAGTAAGGTTAGGGTAAAAACTTGGTGGTCGAAGATGTTTTAATCCATTTTCAGTTATTTCTTATGGGAAAAATTGATTCGGAACTCAACTGCATCGCATCTCCACGCTCCTTCTAGAAGGGATTAGCGTCGAGGTCCGAGTTCTACCATATGTGAGTCAGAATCTATTCCGGGGCAGTGGGAAGGCAGGTAGGTCTTGCTACTGTCTCCTCGTCCCGCCCCCTCCTGGCCATTGCCTGCACTGCAGCCTGTCACTGTTCTAAGATGGTCTGGACTCTGATTTTACTCTCAAGTGCCGTTCTAGAGACACTGCATTGCCATTTCTAGTTTCCCCTCGTCAACCGGCCTCCCAAGTTCTGTACTCTCACCATCTCAGACAGACTGAGAGCGTCCACATAGCACTGAGCCCAGTGACTGCCCTTGGGGAGGCAGGCTCCCAGCCATCATACCACCATCCAGTCTCCGTGTCCCCAGCTGTGGGGTTGGAAGCTGCCCAGGTTTCCACCCTGCCCCATCTCCTTTAGGATGTCCTGGAAGGGTCCCCAGGCCCAGGGCGAAGCAGAGACTCCTTAGAGGACCCCTGTTTCTCTGTGTGTGAGGAAGGGCAGAGTTGGGAGACAGCGCACACAGGGACAGGGAAGCCTCCTCCAGGAGCTGCTCTTGTGCTGGGTACGAGGCACAGGCCCTGCAGGGTGGCTTTGTGCAGGCAGGATTGGATGGTAGAATAAACATGGGCACAGTACACCCTGGACATGGCCCCATCCTCCACACCCATCCCAGGAATGCAGCAGGGGGGCTCCTGGGGAGAAGAGAACCGAGGGGCCGGAAGCAGGGGCCCCAGCCCAGGGTCTGAATTCCCTGAAGCTCTGGCCGCGGCTCCCCTGGACTTCGTCAAGCACTGCCAGCACCAAGTCCCCTCCCTTCCTCGGGCTTTCCGGCCCACAATGGGCCTCGTCCAGCAGGGCAGGGCCATGGCACACCCTGCCCCGGCTGCTGGGCTTCAGACTGAGGGCCAGGAGAGGCTGAGGGGGCCCTCAAACACGGCAAGGAAGAGCAGCGAAGTGTGATGTGAGTTGCACAGCTGGAAAAATCTTTCCAGAAGCAAAGCCTTCTCTGTGGCTTTCAGTCCTTCTGCAGAAGATGATTCTAAGAATTCCCCCAGGAGTGGAGGAAAAAGCCTCTGTAGTCAGGAGACAAAGGCCAAATAGCTCCGAACCTCTCCGGACAATCTGGGTGCCCTGAAGTGCTTCTGTTTCGAGCAGCCGGCAGCCCTGGCCGGCAACAGTATCGGGAACCACCTGGGCCCTTCTCTGAGGGTCACTTTCCCAGGTGCTGCGTGCATGGGCCCAGGAGCCCCAGTTCTGAGTGAGGCTGCTCACCCCAGGTGAGCGATTTGAGCTCACGAGCATCTCCGCGGGAGAAAGAGCAGCTTTCTGCCCCTGCAAGACCGACAGCCTTGGAAACCACGGGCCAGGTCTACTCGGTCTTATATATTCGCTCTGAGTCAGCGCTGACTCAACGGCCGTGAGTTTGGTTTGGGGTGCAGCACTGGGAGCCCAGGACTGGAGTCTGCATTGCATCGATGCTACACGTGATCTGAAGGAGAGCGGGGCTCTCCTGGCTCGAAGGTCAGTGCTGGGCTGCTAACTGGAGAGGCGGCAGTTCAAACCCAGCGAGCGGATCCATTGGAGAAACACTTGGTGACGGAGCTGCGAGGAGGACAGCAGAAGGAGCCCAAGGGACCTGACAGAAACCTTAGAAACCCTGGGGCAGTTCTACTCGGCCACGAGCGAATGCCAGGCATAAACAACCCCACCACAAGGGCTACAGGAGGGCAAAGGGAGCCGCCAACACAGACTAGAATTCCTGTGTGATATGTGGATGAAGTGCCAATAAAACTCTTTAAAAACAAACCAAAAAAAAACAAACCAAAAACCCCTAGGATTCCTGAATGACTAAACACTTTAAAATAACATGGAACCAAGCACCAGAACCCCTCACGACCAGCTCCCATCTGTGAACAGACGACCTTCCGGCATCAACAGTGGCTGACTCCGTTTGACGTCATAGGCGATGGTTCAGGCTGGGCGGGTATTCACTCCAAGTTCACGGATGAGGAAGTGGGGAGGGGGGGCGGGAAGAGGGAGAGAGCCTTCAAGCCTCAGGGCATCATGAGTGGCTGATTATTTTTCTTGCGTTCGGATAAATCAATTCTACTTTTTGTTTCTGACGCGTACAATCGGGTGACCTGGCTAATCATTGTTTGCCAGGGTCACGGGCATCTCTTCAGGTTTTCCTGTGTGTGCAGCAGGGCGGCTAAGAGCTTGCTGTCCATCACTCCGTCCGTCACTGACTGCCATCGAGTGGGTGCCCACTCAGTGACTGTTCAGGACAGCGTGGAACTGCCCCTAGGGGGCCCCAACACTGAGTAGAAAGCCCCACCTTTCCCCCAGAGCTCACCACTGGCTCCCACAACTCTGCAGGGGCAGTCTCTTGGGTGGTCTTACCTTGTCTGTGGTGCTGATGAAAAAGGTGAGGGGTAGAGATGGAATCCCTGGTCCCGCGGCACAGAGCTGGGGAGCGCCTGCAGCCGGATGCTCCTAATTGTGTCTTGGTGGTGGTGATGGGGCTGGCTCCTGGCCAGGGGACAAAGCGAGCTGGGCAGCCGCAGAGATTCTGTGCAGGCCACGCTGGGAGATGCAGGGAGGAGGCACAGGCAGGGCGATCCAGAGGAGGGCAGGGCATGGTTTGCAGCGGGACAATCCCAGCTCTGGAGCGCACAGGCAGAGGTCTGCTTCATGAGCCTGGGATTCCCTGGTAGAGCAGGGCTTCAGAGAGACTTGGAAGACTGGCCTAGGTCTGTACTTTCAAACATTAGACAACCAAACCTGGCTTGTCTGATCTCCAGCGGGCATGGGGCTGGCAGAAGGCCGGGTAGTGCATTATTTCATGTGTAGATGTTAGCCGTGGTGGTGGTGGTGGGTTTTCTTTTTTGGACACCCCCCCCACAGCCCCCCCCTCCCACCCGCACTAGGCAACACTTGCCAATCATGAGGTTCAGCCATCGGCACTCCAGGAATTCACTGGGGCAGGCTGGGCTGGGTGGGCCAGGGCGGGCTCTGAGTGAGGGTGTGTGCTCAGCTCTTTGACGGAGGCCAAACGGAGCCCGTGGGAAATTCAGGCATACAGCTCCAAAGAGCTGATGGACAGACAGCAGGCTTCACATGGAAACCGTGGCCAGCACCTCCTTCGCCTGGGAAGCCAGGTCCTCTCTGCTCCCCCAACCCTGTGGACAGCTGGAAGCTGTGAAGACATGCCATTGGCAATGTTGCCGGTGCACAAGGTCACCAGGAGGAGAGGGAGAGAATGGACTACTGACGCCAGGCAGGAAGTCAATTTTCTACGAAAGAAGAGAAGAACTGCTAACAGTGTCTGATGCCACGGGAAGCTGACAATACAGACTGCAGTGACCACTGGCTGTGCTCATCGGTGCCCAAGTACTGGCACCGTGTGGTTGGGGAAGAGACGTGTATGACACAGACCCTGAGTCCAGGCCTCCTAACCACACAAACCACTCTCTGTCCGGCTTCCAGGTGAGCACAAGCAGGGAAGCCTGGTACAGGCTCCACAGCAGACAGAGGGAGTGGGCAGTGGAGGGCATCTAGAACATGAACAGCCCGGGGTATTTTCTGGCAAGCCAAGAGCCTTGGATGTGAAAATCTGAAGAGAGTAGTTCTGGCTACTAACCAGAAGGTCAGCGGTTCAAATCCACCAAGGGCTCTGAGACAGACAGACCAGGTCGCCTGCTCCTGGGAAACTCTCTGGGGAGCAATCTTCTGTCCTGTAGGGGCCACTACGGGTCTGCACAGACTCGGGGGCATATGGCAATTCAGGGGCGCTCCAAGACAGGAGCCATGTCTTTTACCCCAATTGCTTTTGATTTATCAAAATGGCCAGCACTCACCGTGGCCTATAGAAGCTGTTCTTCAAACCTGCCTCAACGCCCTGTACCGCCCCAGGCTCACCTGAGGATGAAGCTGCCGCCTTCTATCGCCATAAATAAAACCACTCCTAGCTAGATGGGCACAGGTAATGCCTCTGTTGGCTCTGCCAACAAGGTCGGGGTTACTGAGCCAAGTGAACAGCCTGGACTATCCCATTGTCATGAAGTTGTGTTTCTATAGTTTTTTTGTTATGAGCAGATAGGTCGGTGCCTTTGATACGCAGTGTAGGCCTTTCACGGGAGCAGAGGGACCAGAAACGAAGCAGAGTGGAGGCGTTTACGAATAGAGCACACTTTATTCATGGCGTGGCTCTGGGTACACCAGGGATGCAGAGTACAATGGTGTCAGAGTACGGCAGGGGCAGCGGCGGCTTGCGATGGGGGTGGTGTGGGCAGGTGGGGGGCCTGCAAAGCACAGCAAGCTGGAACCTGGCCGGCCCCTTCCTCCTCTGCAGACAAGCACGTGGCACTTGGTACAGACGGACAACCAACCACTCAACGTTCACGGGGACATGACGGCTTTTACCAAGAGGGTCTTCCAAATGTTTGCTTTCGGATTTGGGGAAGGGGGGAGGCGCAAGGGGGGGGAGAACAATAGGTCTTCCTCACTTGAAAAGACAAAAATCCCATAAAGCCAACTCACAATGAATGACCCCCAAGAGCTCCCTTGGGTACTCTGTTGTGGGGAGTTTACAGAGACCACGCCCCTGGGGACCAGGACGAGTTCTCAGGGTTGAGATGATCATGTATGCAAACAGTCATGGTGTGGCTTGCCCCTTTCTCAGTTGTAGACTGTCCCATCCCCTGGCCGAGGCTGAGAGTCTAGGAAGTCCCATGGAAGGCTGGCACCCAGCACTCAAAGACAGAGCTGCTGAAAAGGTAGGAGTCATTTAATTTTGCTGCACACAGTTTGGGAAGAGTCACTCAGCTGAAAGGCCTACCTCCCCTTCCTCACCTGCTTATCTGAGTTGGCCACCAATTACACTGGGCTGAGGGAGAAACAGAAACTCCCCATGACGCAAAGCCTCTTCCCCAGGCCACCTGCCAGGTCAGCTTGTCGGAGAAGGCTTCGTGCTAAGCTTGTTTTGCTAGCTGTTTTTAAAAAAGACCTACCTAGTCAAAAGTGGTTCCTTTGAAGTGGGTATGGGTGTGGGTGGGTGTTAATTTGCAAAAGCGCACTTGTGTTATATTATCATCAGAGAAGCATTTGTTTAGAAAAAGGTGTTTGCTTCGCAGTGTAAAGAAATTGGGTGAGTTTTAGAATCGAGACCGGCAGGACCATTCCTAAGGGGCTGTTGGATCCGACAGCCTGAGGGGCAATGAGGAAAGCGGAAGGGCCGCCTTCTGGGCCCCTGCTTCTACAGAGGAAGCTCAACGTGGGGACAGTAGTCTTTGGGGATGTAGACAGGGAGAGATGAAGACTTCTTTTGCACCTTATCCACCGGCTCTAGCTCTTTGGCTTTGAGGTTTCAGAGAACAGGTTGTCCTTTGTGTTTTCAAAGAAGTCACGTTCGGAACACCTCACCGTTCAGCCCAAGGCCAGCCGTGCGGGCTTTCCAAAGATGCAATAAATAACTTAGGAGGCTCCTTGGGGAGAAACTGGAAAGGAAGCCCTGGCCCTCCCACCTAGGATGTGCTCTTGGCCTTTATCCAGTCCATGGTATCTCAGGATCCAGAAGCTCGCTGCCCACAGACCTCCTTTCCAGACTCTATCCAAGTTCACCATCCAAAGGGGCAGGGCTCACTCGGGAGACCAGTCATCTCTGATACTGTGGCCAGGCCGTTTGGAGGACACCTGTGCTGAGCCCAAGGTGACAGCACGGAGGGAGGGACACTGAGTGGGGAGGCAGTACAGGCTGCCCCCTATACCCTGCTCCCTACCCTGGGGTCTTCTCCAGAGAGCCCACCATGTGTTCACATGCCTGCTGCCCCCTCCCTGCTCAGCATGCTCAGTTGGTAGATGGGAAGCTACCGTGGGCTCTGGCCGTACATCTGTGAGGGTGGGCGTGCCCAGTAGCTGTCATGCTCGAAAGGGAAGCAAGGCCTTCCCACCACCTCCGATCCAGCTTAGACACAGAACCAAGCTCAAGACACAAGTAATGTGGTTTCACTCCAGGCAGCACACTTAGGAAATGGCACTGCTTAGTGCCCTCTGGCCTCTCAGGCTCCCAGCCCGGCTCTCTGCTGCCTTCGGAAAGTTGCTGCTCCTTTTACTCAGTCCTGAGCCTGGGGCACAGCTCCCACCATCGCCTATAGGCAGGCATCGTGGCCGAGTCACCTGATGGCACCCGTTTCCCACGTACCTCGTTTCCCTGCATGGACATCTGCTCTGCAAGGGCGGGCTGGGTTTTCCTCAACCAGTGCCACCCCACCGCCACCCACCACCGCCACCGTGAACAGAACCACTCTCCCAGCCTAGTTCAGGGGCCCGATTGGCCATCACTGGGGCTGGCGGTGGTAGGGAAAGGCCGGGTGGTCACAGCGCTCTGCACTCTCATGCTGCAAACAGCTGGAAGGGTGAGGCCCCAAGGACAGGGCTCGAGAGCTTCGGGAGAGGTCAGAGAGGGGGTGAGACAAGAGGCGAATGGCCTATGAAGGGGTGATGTTGCAAGCTGCAGGGGGGCTTCTCCAGTCACACACACATGCGAACACGCACACCAGCATGAGGAGGGTCCTCACTATGCAGAGCTTGCGAAGTCATCCCAGTGCCCACCCCCCCGCATCTTGAAGAGTGGCCCTGCAGCCAGTAGTCCCCTGGCTTGTGACCACCAGCGCCTGATAGACCAGGAGCTGCCCTGCTGCTGATGCTCTGTGCCAAGGGGCAGCACACCTGGGCTTCGGCCATCGGCGATGGTTGAGGGCAATTCCAAGGCTGCTGCTCTGCCTGGAGTTACCGAGCAGAGCCAAGAGCTGGAGGATGGATGTGCCTGTGTGGACACTGTCACCACCACCAGTTCGCTTCCTGTTCAAGTCCCAGGGCCATCTTGGCATGGGTGTTGGCGATGGCTGAGGCTCAGGAGGGACTCTCAAGTGGCCAAGTATGGAGACCTGCTGAGATGCTCTGATTCCCCGCATACTCCCTGGCTTTACATCCAGTCTTCAGGCTGATCCTGGCCAGGGCCACTCTGTGCCCCAGTGAAACAGCTAGCACAGGTGTGTGGTAGGTGGAGCCTCCTCTAGATCTTGAGGGTCAGGTGCACTGCACCTGGGCACGGGGCCCTTTCTAAGGCTCGATACTGGGGTGTGGGGCAGACACTGAAGCAGAATCAGGACTCAAGCACAGGCAGACTCATCCATCTCCCGTGGGTAAGTGTAACACGTGCACACAAACACATGCACACGCATATGCACGTGCACACCCACACAGGGCTCGGCCAGATGGAAAGCTAGAGAGGCCAGATCCAATCTGTTGAAAGTCATCTACC
Organism: Tenrec ecaudatus; assembly: GCF_050624435.1. Taxonomy (NCBI): domain Eukaryota; kingdom Metazoa; phylum Chordata; class Mammalia; order Afrosoricida; family Tenrecidae; genus Tenrec; species Tenrec ecaudatus. The sequence goes on from NC_134545.1 coordinate 98,232,003, forward strand.
TGGAGTTGTAGGGACTGGGAGAAAAGAGAGAAAACATGCCATTCCTTCGCCTCCCAGGGAACAACCTCCACACACAAGATCAACCCTGGACAACCCTGCTGCGCAAGGGGCTGGGGACAGAGCGGAGGGCGTCAGACTTGTCTCTGGCCAAGAGTGCTCCAGGCTTCCCCAAGCAGCAAGCAAGACTGCCAGCCTGAAGGCGAGCCCCTGTCCTTTCGTTGAAGAGCTGGGGGCCCCGGCGCACCTGCGTGGTGGGGGTTCCCTTTCCTTCTCTTAACAACAGAAACAGACAGCAAAACCCACAAAACAAACGGATAGCCAGGTCCTTCGTCAGCCCTAGCCCAGCAGACAGAAGACAACCAGGAGCTGGCCGTCACCCAATTTCTACAGCAGCTCACGTGGGGCTGCCCGGCTATGGGGCTCCATTCTGGCTGAGCCTGGGCAGGGCAACAGGGACAGGTGTCTGGTGCTCCGTCTTCTTGGCCCTCAAGCTCCAGAATCAGCAGCCATACTTTGGCGTGAGTTCAACTGCTTCTGCGTGACCCCCACCCCCCCCGACCCTGTGGGAAGCCCCCTAAGGGCACTTGTTGGCTCTTCTCCCGACAGGCAGCGCTCCTGGTGGACGGCAGCTGAGGGACGTGGAGGAGGAAGGCGCTTGCATCTCCGAAGTAAGTTGGTGTAGAAAGGTCACACGTGAGCAGGGCTGCTGAGTCTGAGAATGGAGAGATTTCTACCCTTGCTCCTGGGGGAGGCCTGCTGTTGGGTGGCTCAAGTGTCGGCTTCCCCTCTCTCGTTGCTGGGCAATGGAGGTTTGCAAAGTCTCCCATCAAGTTTTGGGTCATTAGTTCACTACGTCCAGTGTGTCCCCGCCATCCTTGCTCCCCTTTTCTAAGGGGGACCTCAGAAGAGTTTCGCTTTCTTCTTCATATCGTTGCGTCGCCAAAGGGGCAGCCTGTCGAACTCCTGGATGGACATCCCAAAGACGTCCCGGAACACCTCGGGGGCTAAGTGGCGCTGCAAGAAGGGAGAGGAGCAGGGTCAGTGCTGATGGCTGTGAGAACACCAGGCAGCAGCTGTCCAGTGTATGGGGGATCTTTTCCAAGAGCAAGGGGGGATGGTTAGGGAGCAGTTGACCTCCAGTCCTGAGGCTTGCTTGGTTCAAGGCCCTGCACCCTGGGCTCCATACCTGGTCAGGTGTCCTCCCACCAGATCACAGAGATGACGGAGAAGTAATCACCACCCCAATAAGGAGAACCAATCAGGATGCTGACCCCACCGCTCCCCCCTTGCCACTGAGTTGATTTCCAGCTCAAGGCGATGCTATAGTAGAACTGAGTCCTGGAAGGGGGGTGTGTTCTGGCTGGAATTATCACTAGGCCTTTCTTCTTTGCAGTCATTGTGTGTGAACCGCCAATGTCTCAATGAGTTGCAGAGTGTCAATGGTTCTTTGAACCACCTGGGGAGCCCCCAACCCAAAGCACACTCACCACCATTGAGTCGATTCTCACTCACAGTGACTCTCTGGCAGTGGTTCTCAACTTTCCTCAGGCCACGACCCTTTATTCAGTTCATGTTGTGGTGACCCCCCCAACCATAAAATTATTTTTGTTGCTACTTCATCACTGTCATTTTGCTACTGTTATGAATCATTCAACCCCCAAAGGGGTCGGGACCCACAGTTTGAGAACTGCTACGCTAGAGGATTTCTGAGACTATAAGTCTTTACTGGAGCCTCACTTTTTTCCCCTAGAGTGGCTGGTAGATTTGAACCATTGACCTGTAGTTAGCAGCCGAATGTCTAATCTACAGCATGACCAGGGCTCCTAGTGAGGAGGACAGGAAGTGATGCAACATTCTGGAAGTGACTACTTCCAGTCCTTGGAAGCTGCAGGAAGCCAAGGCAGCTGGAAAGCTTCAGGCCTGGGGCATCCACCCCCCACCCACCCCCAGGAGCATTCCCTGGGAGGTAGGGGAGGGAGGCTTCGTTCCCTACGTCAGACTCAGCTCTCATACTTGGTCAGGAAAACTAATCATGCTTTAAGAGGCTGGCAGTCAGTTTCTCTTAATTAAAATCATTCGGGTGGAAATAAACAAAGAGCAGTCATCCATGGCTGAGGAGATTTTAGGCATGTGGACGCAGCTAACCCTTCCACAAGGAATGTGGACAGGGTCCAGTGAACCCTGTTACCTGGGGAGAGTGCCCTCCCGACAGGGACCTAGGGACACCTGCCAGGGATCAGAACGCCCATTTCTTCCTCCATGGCCATAATTGGGACAACCAGGGATTCCCAGAGAAAAAGACTATCAGCCATGCTTCGGGTCATCTCTATGTACATCTGGGTCTGCTGGGCTGCTGGTTTCAAGGTCAGCAGTTTGAAACCATCATCTGCTGGGGGGGGGCAAAAAGAGAAGGCTTTTAATCTTACAAAGATGACGGCTCACAGGGACCTTATAGGATGGGGTAACACTGTCCCTGTGAGTTTCAGAGCATGTAACTCTTTACAGGAACAGAGAGCCCGGCCCAGTCTGTCTCCTGAGGGGCAATTTGTGGCTTCAGACTTTGGACCTTGAGGATCGCAGCCCAACGTGCAACCACTACGCCACGAAGGCCCCCATCAGGGCTTACACTTGAAGTCTTACAGCCTCAGAAACCTGTGGCACTGAGTTCAGTTCAAAGCGCTCAAGGCTTCCCTGCAGGATCAGCGGATCCTTTTTATCCTGTTGAGTTCTGCTCTCCCTGCCGAGATCACACATGGACAGGGAATGAATGGATGAGGATGTGGGAGTGATGTTACCTCCAGCCGGGTTCTGTCCACCTCTCGTAGGGTTTTGTTGCGCCCCCTGCTGGTCACCATGAGCATTTCGTATGGAAAGATCTGCGGAAGAAAAGACCATCATCTCTCCTGGGACCGGCCTGTTCCTTTGATGCACAGAACCACTGTAGCCCTGACAGACCTTCTGGGAGATCCTCAGGGCAGGGGAGCCGTGGGTGAGCCTCCCTCAGGGGCCCCACTGGCAGGGATGCTGCCTGACACACCCCTGACTCCCCACACAAGCCTCTCTCTGCCCTTAGAGAGCTGTGTGGCTGAGACAACAGCAAAGAAGGCAGGGATCCCGAGAGAATTGATTACTTGGCAGTCCTGATCCTGGGACGGACATCGGGCCAAACATTAGAAGAACAGACTGCCCGAAGGAAGCCAGCCTCCGAGACAGCTGTCGCCTGTTCCTGCCCACTGGAAACAAACGCAGAGAAGAGGCAACCGTGAAGCCAACTGCTGCCAGGGTTCCCAGAGGTTGGCAAGAGGTAGGGAAGGGGGCTTTGGTTTCTGGGGCACAGTCTCTGTTAAGTTTGAAACACACAACACTTCTCTACGTCCTTGGTCCTCCACCCCCACCCCTGCCCCACTATTACGATCTCAATCCTACCTCGCAAATCCTGCTGGTCCAGTACACATACATTGGTATAGAGTTTTCAATTTATGGAATTCAGGATAGATAATGACTTTAGGAGGGTGGGGAAGGGAAGCGGGGAGAAGTAGGGGATGGGGAACTAATAGCAATAATGTCAAAATAACCCCCCTCAAGGGGGACGAATGCCAGGATTGTAGGTGAAGGGATAGAAGGGGTGGTGTACGAAATGTATAAATAATACTACATAATTGTGGTAGTTTCATAATCTGGTGTCCATTTGGAATTTGAGAGGATTAAGAGTGAAGGGGTGGAGTCTAGTCTGTCAATCAGGTCACAGCCAATAAGGCCTCTGTGTGGTCATGGCCTTGTCCTGAGGATTCTGGGAACTCCTGTCTTCCTTCCTGGATTCAGGAGACACTTTCTCTCTCTGCTGACTCCCTGAGAGACGCTCCACTGACAAGACACATGGAACTACGCTAGAGCCTTGAAGCTAAAGAAGCCACATGGAGACCCCTGCCAGTGCTGAGATGCTTAGAAGGCCACTGGATCCACAAGACTTCCCACCCACTGGCCTGTGATCTTCCTGCATTCAGCACCATTGCATGTGTTTTGTGAGTCTGAAGAGGACTTTATAGATTGATATTGAACATATGGGCTAATATCAGATTTATGGACTTAATCTGGACCGTACTGGGATGTTTTTTCAATATTCAATTGCTCTTGTGTATAAATCCCTTTCTTATTCACATATGAGAGTCTCCCTGGATTTGATTCTCTAGTCTACACAGACTAACACAGTAATATACTAAGGATTTGTGAGGGTGGCAGGATGGGGGAGGGAGGGGAAAAAAAGAGGAACTGATAGCAAGGGGCTCAAGAAGACAGGTACTGTTTTGAAACTGTGGGTGGCAATATTTGTACACATCTGCTTAATAGAATGGATGTGTGGACTGTTACATGCAAGAGCCCCCAATAAAATGATTTATTATTAATAATAAAAAGAAACGGGCAGTGGTGATGACTGGTAATTTAGTGGACATGCTGGGGTTGCTGCAGTACACACACCATGAATACTGTCTCCTTCCAGCTACTTGCTAAACATGGCAACAATGTTTAAGATGGCAAGTGGGTTGTTATAGCTATGAGAGAGAGAAAGCTAGAGGGAGAGGTGGTGGTGAGGGAGGGGGGAATAACAGGTCCTAATGTCTTTCACATGCTGCTGCTGTCTGGCAGGATAATTTTGCACAACAAACTCGTCGTAGGATTGCCTCGTGAGTCCTGCAGCGAGCTGAGCCTCTAGAGCAGCGTCCCTGGGCTGCTATACGGGCACAGCATGAGCCTGTGGCACCTCTGGGGGCTCGGGGTCCTCCGGAGCTGAGGTCTGCCTGGGAGCCCAGGACTGAAGCGGTTCCTTGCACACAAGACGTTTCATCTGAAACTGGACCACAGTCCCCTAGCTGGAGCACTCTGCCTCTGGCCGGGACTAAGCAATGCCATGGTCACAGGGAGAGGTGTGCGGGTATTTCTCTGTACACTGAGTCCCAAGGGTGAGCTTAACTTGCTGGCACAATGTGGCAAGACTGGGGGAATGGCAGGATGCTCTGTCACATGGCTTCGCCAAATGTACCATCCCAGTTCCGGCGGGCACATCCTCTGAGAAGCTAGGAAACCAGGGCCTGTAGGAGGCTCCGTGCTGGCTCATCACCCCGGCATCAGAGGCAGCAAGAGAAGACCTGCACTTACCTTTGGCTCCAACATGTTGGGCATAGACACTCCCCGGTCCATCCGCATCCCGGGCATCATGTGGCCGTCCGGGAGGGTCTACAATAGGAACACCGCATCAGGGGGAGTACAGAGCCACTCAGAAACCTGAGAAGAGGGCTCTGGGGCTCCCAAGTGTCCCAAATCAGGTCTCTAATCCCCACCACTTCCTAGATACGCCATCTTGATTCCTATGTATTTTCCAAAACAAGAGTCTTGCTGAGTAAGGGTGGGAGCATTGCTTCATACTAAGGCGGGAGAGACCCTGGTTCAGGAGCCAGTCACTCCTTGCTGGCTGTGGGCTTCTTGTATGGAAGTATCTGGAAGATCCCAAACAAACAAAAATGATGGCCAGGTCTACTGTTAAAACATTGGTTTTGTCTTACGCCTCTTCTCTTCAGTCTCCATCACCCCTGAAAGAGGTTCAGGCTCTAGGAAGGGAGCGGTGGTACTTGGGCAGACTGCCCGTTCCCCTTGTTTGATGCATGAACTTCTCACCTGGGACCAGACAAGGGGGAGGAGGACGGAGCGTGCTGAGTGGTTGGAATGAAAACGGGGGTGGGGGGGCAGCTCTCCCTGCTGGTCTACTTCTTCTCCACCAATGACTCCCCAAAGCCAAAGTGGAAGTCCTCCAACATCTGGTTTGGTTCATGCCATCCCCAGCGCCTACAGGGGCAGCCTCAGCCCAGCCCCAGGCCTGCCTGCTCCCTCCTCCTCCCGGCTGGGGACATGGGATGGACCACACGCCTCCACCCCAATCAGCATCTTCTACAGAGAAACCCTTCCCCAGAGCAGCAGGGCCGGCTGGAGGAGGGCCTTCCTGCTGGCGTGGCTGGCATGAGGAAGGCCAAGGGTCCCGTACCTGGAAGTCTGGAAAGGAGAGGAGAGGAGGTGGTCAGATGAGAAAGCTGTGGGAACCCCAATAGAAACCCTTGCTTTATTCACAACGTCCAAAATGCTCCCCCCGTGACTCATGCGTGGTTGCGAGGGGAGGGTGCAGCCAGCATCAGTCGACCATCTGGCCGCGGAGCCTTACCTCGGACTCCACCACTGACGTCCCCGTAGCTGTTATACTGTGCAAAGTCTGTGGAGACAGGCTGCAACGGGGAAAGGCATGGTCAGAGAGCCTTCTCAGCAACCATCTTGGGGCAGGAGGGAGGGAGGGAGCGGGGCTATCCTTTCCTTTCCTGAAGCGCCCTGGTGGTGTAGTGGTTATGTGATGGGCTGCTAACTGCAAGGTAAGCAATTCAAAACCACCAGCTGCTCTGAGGGAGGAAGGCAAAGCTATCTATGTCCCAAGGGAGAAAGATGAGACAGGCAATTCTTCCCTGTCCTATAGGGTCACTACAAGGCAGAATTGGCTTGTTGGCAGTGAGTTTTTGATGTTTTGAGGTGCCCTGGTGGCACAGAGGTTAAGTGTGCAGCTGCTAGATGTGAAGTTGGCGGTTTAAACCCACCCCAGCCTCTTCGAGAGAAAGATGTGTTAATCTGCTTCTGGAATGGTGACAGCCCAGCAAGCCCCGTCCTGCAGGTTCACAGTGCACTGGAGTCTACTCCTCAGTTCCCAAGGTCAATGGCACCTCTTTTACCGCTCCATCAGATCTCGGTCTTTTGTAGAACATCTAATGCCAGCGAACGGAGCAAGTATCTCCTGCTGATAGTTTTCCTTTAAAGCCTCATGGCATTTGTTTACCTTGTTTTGTGTGTGTGTGTGGGGGGGGATGTTAACAAATGCCTCTGTTTCTCTTACAGCAGAGAGAACGGACTCAAGCCATTGCTTTTGATTTGATTGTAATTGTCTTCACTCTACAACCATGTGATGCAGCCTTACGGGGCAATCATTTAATCTAGTTCTTCCTATTGGCTCCCCCGGCGTCTTTTGTCTACAGGCAACGGCTCTGCCTCTCAACTGACATCTTGGATCTGGCTTGTCACCCAGTGGGAACCGGGAGGAGGTGGGGTCGATGGTCATTTTCATTAGATTCCCACATTGAGATCAAGGGTCCGACACAGTCGGAGAATAGGCCAGCGCTTGAAACAGGGCTGAGGCGAGTATCCGAATGGACCGGATTGGCTGCAGCCCAAGTCGGTGGGTTGGGGGTCGGAGGACTCTTACCCGGTGAAGCCCGTTTTTGCCGTAGCCTGGGAGGGATGCGGTTTTGGAGGATGGACCATGTGCAGCTGCAAGAAAAGGGAAGAGACCAAAGGTTTGGAACAGCAGGTCGATCCTCCAATGGAGATTTGCCTTGCAGAATGCAAGTTCTCACTTGGTAAGGTAAAGGGGACGGCACAGGCTCAAGTCTTCCCCCACACGTCGCCATCTTTGTGTGGTGCCTTGAGTGGGTGGCCGGTGACATCACTAAGGAGCGGTGGGGACAGAAGGATGGGCACCTTTGGGTAGGTCTGAAGCTTCCTGGAGATTTTGGAATGATCTAAGTGCTCGGCTCGGTGTGCTTGATGCTGCGACTCCCCGTGACAAGTCTGGTGTCACAACTGCCTCCATTTGGCAGAAGAGGAAATGGGGAAAGGGGGCTCTGCCTTTTGCCCAAGGTCATTAATTCTCAGCTTAAGACTTTGAGCCCAGCCGTTGAACATCAGCTGTGTCAACGATCAAGATCTAGTGGCCAGACACGGTTGGACCTCTTGGGAAAAGGTATCCCACCTATCAAGATCCCGGATGCTAGGCTTTGAAAGCCGGGCAGAGGATGCTTTTCAGAAGCAAAGATGGTGAGACTTCATCTCACATCCTTTGGATATGTTATTAGGAGGGACCGGTCATGGAGAAGGACATTGTGCTTGGTAAATACCGGCCCAGTGGCAAAAGACGGACGGCCTGCAAGGAGACAGATGGACATGGTGCCTGCAGCAAGGGGCTGACACATAACAGACACCGTCAGGATGGCACCGGACCGGGCAGTAGTCCATTCCGTTGGTCTTAGGGTGGTTGTAAGAACCTCAATGGTACCACCACCACCACTCCGCATCCTTGGGCCTGGTATTAACCTTGTCTCAAGCCTTGTTCCACACCTGTACAGGACAGACTCCCAGAGGAGCTGTACAGATGAACTCTGAAGCTTGACCTTCCTAGGAGGAGGACTGGGCCTCCTAGGTAAACACTGTGGGCCCTAAGCGTTCCTGGACTCCTCAAGCCCCACCCTTGCTAGTTATCAGTTGTGTGACATTGAAGACGTTACTGAAACCTCCGCTTCCTTATCTACATAACGAGGGCAGGAGCTACAGTGTCGTCTTCTGGCATGCAGCACAGATTAAGTACTAGTTAGCAGGGGCACCCTTCGGACAGAAGATGATGTTGCAGATACAGAACATGTGCAAACAGACTGTGTGGGTCACGAGAGAACTGGCTTCTGACCAATATGAGCAGGGCAAGATACACTGTTGGGTTGTTTCCACCGGGGGGGGGGGGTCCATAATCTCCCCCCACTAAGGGTCAAGAACACCTCCGGCAATCCGCAGAGGCGCCACTGAGCCCCCTAACGAGAAGTCGCTGTGCTTTGGCAATGCTCTCTCTGCTCGGTACAGCGCCCCATTCTTGAGCAGCACCTCCTTTTCGGTGGCTTACCTCGGAGATGCTTGCTCCACAACACAGGTTCCCACACCCACCTGGCCTACCGCCTCCTTTCCAGAAAAAAAAAAGACTTGCTCCGCTCCCCCCCCCCTCGGCCCTTGTGATCAAAAGTGCTGGTACTAGGGCTCCTCATCCAGGGTCAAGTTTGGTATCAGTTTTTGCAGCACCCCCCACCCCTGCCCACTTTGAGAAATGCTGCTCTAGGGGCTCACGTTGCCACGTGCTGGGGACAGGCTTCTCCTGGTTCCTGGGATCTGCTGGGCCACCCCATTTTCAGCACAAGGAAACACGCGTGTAAGGACGACCCTCAGCCAACTTACAAGCTACCGGGATCAGAAATAGACCCTTCCCAGGCCTCCTGCCCGACATGTGCCCTGTGGTTGCCAGCAGAAGCGGCCCTGCCTCCTCAGGGGAGGGCAACCGGGCTCCTTGCACATGGGAGGCCAGCTCTGGGTGGGGGAGGGAGGCAGGTCTGCAGCTCACCTGAGTGGATGGGTGAATCATAGCGGCTAGCCAGCATGGCTGCTCTTTCTCGGTTCTCTCTCTCCCGCTCCATCTCTTCTTTCAGGATCAGCTGGCCCAGGCCCGAATTGAGCTAGTGGGGAAGGGGGGAGGAGATAAAAAGGTGGCGTTACCTACAGTGACTTTCCTGGAGGCGCAGCTGCCTTTTCAGAAGACCTTGCCCCGAGTTCCTAGTCCCAAAGGCCTGTGGGCCCCATGGCCTGCAGTTTCCTCAGGAGGCAGGTTCGATTTTAGATTCCAAGCCCCCAGGAACTGGCTGCATTTCCAAGCTCCCTGTCCCTAAGTCAGGCGGTCAGAAGAATAGTCTCTCTCCGTTTCCCAACCCTAAGCCCAGCTGTGTGTGTGTATGCGTGTGTGTGAGTGTGGGATATGGGCAGGGGAGGCTGGCGGTGGGAGCTTGGCGAAGGGAATGCCTTTGTTTGTTTAAAACACGGAGCGTCCTGCATGCTCATCGTTCGGATCTGGGGGCTACAAGAGAAGAGCGCCCACCTCCCTCCTCTGAGAGCAGCAGCACCACCCTGGGGTGTCTGCGCGCGTCCGGGGGGCACAGGGGTCCTGCCATAAATGTGCTACCCCCTCCCCTGTTTCCGATAACTGGGGCTATGTGCACATCCCCACCTAGCCAAGCATCCGGGGAAGACCTCATCCCAGGGGCGTGGAGGGCGAGTTTACAGCGGCCCCTCCACCCCAGGATCGAACTGGCCACCCTCCTCCAGGTGTTCTGTGGGCTGTGCTAGAGATGGGCGGGAGGAAGAGGGCTGCTCCGATCACGTCCTTTCCCCTGGCTCAGCAGGACATGGCAAGGCTCTCCCAACCCCAAAGCCACGCCATCGAGTCAATGCCGACTCGTGGCGACCCTACAGGACAGGGCAGAAGTACTCCTGTGGGTTCCCAAGACTGTGGACTCTTTACTGGGATCAGAAGCCCTGTCTATCTCCTACGGAGCGGTTGATGGGTTTGAACTGCTGACCTTGCCATTAGCAGGCTAACACGTAGCCACTAAGCCGCTAGTTCAGTGGTTCTCAACCTTCCTAATGCCTCTACGCTTTCATACAGTTCCTCATGTGGTGGTGACTCCCCCCACAACCATAACATTATTTTTGTTGCAACTTCATCACTGTCATTTTGCTACTGTTGGGAATGGGGCGACCTCTGTGAAAGGGTCATCCGACCCCCAAAAGTGTTGTGACCCACAGGCTGAGAACCACTGCGCTAGGGCTTATTCTTAACCCCTGGGAACAAAAAAACACCCTCCCCCCTCTCAAAACACCTCCAGTGAGTTGATTCGAATGCATCCTCCCTGGATAGGAGAAAGTAGAACTGCTCCTTTGGGGTTGGTGGGCTGTACATATTCACGGGAGCAGAAAGCCTCATTTCTCTCCACCCTCAGAGAGGCTGGTGGGTTCAAACTGCTGACCTTGTGGCTCGCATCCCGGCGCATGACCACTGGGCCACCAGGGCTCCTGACCCCTAGGAAAGACTAGGGGAAATGCTGAGCCCCGAGGCGTGCCCTGCAGCAGGGTGGAACTCGGGGGAGGGAGAGGAACATGCCCCACGGTGGTTCTACCTGCTCCTCAAGCACCTGCAGCGTGTGCACCTGGCATCGGCTTCCCACATAACTAAGGCTATGCGCCCCTCTGCCTTCCTCTCCAAGCCCCAAGGGTCTATGTCCCCTTCGGTCTTTAGCCTCACAGTGGCTTCCCTGGGACCCTCTGCCTATGGTCCATAGTGGTCAGCCGGCACCCACTCGGTCACCTGTGGGGCAGCAAGGCCCTGGAGGATTGGGGCTCCCTCTTACTCATCTTGGGGACTTGCACACAAGTCATTCAGAAAATGACAGCCTGGGCGTGGGTGACAGCCACCAGGTTAGCGTGAGCACAAACCTTCATCAATTGCTCTTCTTGAAGCTGCCGGCGTCTCAGAAGCTCCTCCTCGTCTTCCTCTCTGCCGCTAGACCTGCGTCTCGCGTCGGTCCCTATGCCCACAGCAAAGAGGACGTCTCACATCGGCCCTACCACGGGGGAATCTTAAAGGACGTGGGCCAGTTCATCTGGACCCACTTTGTTAGGACTGGCAGAGGCAGCAGCTCTCCTGGACATTTTAAGGCAGACGACAAGAGGGTGTGGGGCGGGGGGCTCTCCTCCTCCTGGATGTTTTCTGGAGAGCGTGACAAGCCAGTTCGATGTGTGAGGCAAGCTAGGAGGGGCGGGCTGTGAGATGGGTCACCCCTTTGGAACCTGGGTGGCCTCTCTGATGGGCAGGGTCTAAGTTGTCAGAGGAGCCACTGGCCAGAGCTCCTGAAGGGAGACCAACAGAGTAGTTAAGGTCTCCGAGCTGCACATCCAACCGCAGGACACCCAGATGCATCTGCAGACCACGACCAGGCTGCTGCTCTCTCTCCTGGGAGAGGGTTACAAAGCCTTGCTGTTTGGGGCTATTTCGCTTTTTCTGACTATCGGGGAGGCTGTCACGAGACCCTCCTCTTGTTGTTTACCCTGATGGTGGCCATGAGCAAGCATTTCTTTGGCGTGCCTCTAGAAGGATGCATCTCTAACGTTTCCTTTTGCTGAATCCCTGGGGGCGGGGGGGGGGGGGGGGGTAATGGTCAGGAAGGAATTGTACCCCGAGGGAGTTAACAGCGGTGCATGCAGCCTCAAAGGCACAGCCCATCTTGTACAGCTTTTAAGTGTTCTGGGAAAGGGGAGAGGGGCAGGGGAATGAAGAAGTCTTTCTGATCGCCTTCCCCGCCTCGCCCAACTCCTCTTCTTCACATTGCTTGGATTAAGCTGGCTCTGTGAGGAAAGAGGAGGCTGTCTAATCTCATCAAAATAAATGTCAACCTAATAGTCTTCACATTGTTATCATTTAGATTCACGGGCCCCACCTTCTCAGGGCACACCCAGAGAGCTTTCACCTCTCCAGGGATAATGGTTTCCAAGACCAAATGTCCCAGTCACCCTCCCTCATCTGCCTGGCTTGCTCTCGGTCTGCCATGGTTGCCTGCCTTGTCTTCACTGAGCAGTGTGACCAAATTGGGAACCTCTGGGGCCCGAAGACCTTCCTCAAGGGCAAGGGTTGGTGGGGCAGAGCTCACCACGGGCTCCCTTCTGAAAGTCATAAATGTCAACTGGTATGCCCTCTGCGTAGCCTGCACACCTAACCACCCACAGGCACGACATTGCAAGGATGAGCTAAGTCTCAAGTCGGCGTGAGCTAGAGCCTGCTTGTCAATAGCCTGCTTGTGAACATGAGCAGAGGGTGGTTCACCTTCCATGTCTACAAATGTCATTGCCTCTGAAGCTCTTATGCTGCTCATTAAGTGACCCTGAGAGCAACGTGTGTGTGTGTGTTCATTTGGAAAATTGAAGGCCTTTTAGGTTGCCCACAGAGATGTGACGAGACAGCTCTCTCCGTAAGGCTGACTCAACAGCGACATTTTTCAGGATTAGTCTCTCTCTGGGTTGGTTAATACCCTTCTTTTTTTTTTTTTTAGATCACGTGATGTCCTATGAACAAGACCGTGAAGAAGACACAGACATTAATTGTAAAGCACAGATCTGTGATTCCAAGCAGACAATGAGACAGCTCAAGGGTGACACTGGAGCACAGAACTCATGGAGAGGATGGATGTGAGAAACCAGGTGACTTCACCCGAGCCCTGTGTCAGCAGAGGTGCAGCTGGCGACAGCCTGCCCCGGCAGCCAAGCTCGTGATCGCTCAAGAAAGGGGAAAGTGTCTCAGTGTTCAGACTGGTTGTTAAGATAAACAAACGTAGCTGACACCCCGAAGGAGCCCGGAATAAGCTTAACCGCAAGCTGGCACGCCCGGCAACTCCATGGCCAGCTCCTTGTGACCTGGAGCGCAGCTCTGGCTGAGGCTATCACCCAAATGTGAGAATGCGAGTGAGTTAGTGGGTCTGCACCCTGACGCCGGAGAGGGACCCCTGCAAAGCTGTGCGTGAGGCATTGGATCTGGGTCTTGGGGTGGGGGGCGGGGGTTACCAGAGAAAGGCCTGAGTGGTTGGGGCTTGGTAATATTTCAGCATTCTACACCCAAATCAGCATCACAGGGGGCTGTGTCCCCACCACTATGCTACCTCTCCACCATACTTAAAAAAAAAAAATCTTATCCCCGGACCTATTTTCTTGCGTCTACAGTTTTTAAAGTGCCACTTGGAGGGAGACCCACCCCTGGAAATCTGTCCGTTTTGACGTAGCTCCATTGGTTGCATACCTACGGCAGCAAGTGAGGGGGGACCAGGCCAGTGGTCCGTCTCAATCTTTGGGATTTCGTTGGGGTCTGGAGCCTGGGCTGCTGGGAACTTGGAAAACTTGATGATGTCTTCTGAAGACTTGCTCTGGCCTGCCAGGGCAGCTGCATCTAGGTGGGAATCAGGGGCGCTCAGTGCGGGCCGGCAAGGCAAACGTGGCCAGCCCCACCTCGCAGGGTGGCAACGTTCCCACTCCTGGGTGGCTCTGTGGGCCACCGTCACCCATGGCCCAGTGGTTCAGTGGCCCCTAGTGACACTGGGTCCCTTACTTATAGTCAGCAGTAAAGGCCCACGTTCACACCTGTTCTAGATCGGAAAAAACGCTTGCTCTCCGGCTCTGGTGCCCAAATCTAGCAAGCTGAGATTGCTCAAACTCACTGTCATGAAGTAAAATGCCACAGTCCCTTCCTCAGTTTCCCTGGCTGCCTTTAAACGGTTCAGGAGTCACAGGTGACAGGTGACTCACTGTCTTGGGTGGGTACGGTTATGGGACAATCTCACGCCACAGAAAGTTCTGCTGGTTAAGCAGTCTTCCAGAGAAATGAGACACTAGAATTTAGCATTTAGAACAGTGGTTCTCCACCTGTGGGTCGCGACCCCTTTGGGGGCGGTCTAATGACCCTTTCACAGGGGTCCCTAAGACCATCGGAAAACACATTACGATTACAAAATGACAGTTATGAAGTAGCAATGAAATAATTTCATGGTTGGGGGTCACCAGAACACGAGGAACTGTATGAAAGGGCGTGGCATTAGGAAGGTGGGAATCACGGATAGAATATCAAGGGCTAACTTAAACACACTCATTCTTAAAGGCTGGCTGGCCTTACAGCCGTGGGCCAGAAGCCACCAATCTAGCGATCCCGTTCCTTCTGGTGTCCAGACTCCCTTGAGTCCTCGGAGGGCTGGGGATGGGAAACTACCTGTCTACTTGCAGGGATTTAGCCTAGCTCCGGGACCGACTATTCTGTTCAAGGATCTGCACAGACAAATGATCCCCCCACTGGAAACCAGCAGGAGCCAGCTGTGAGCAGCCACTGGCTACCAGAGTCCTTAAGGGCTGTCCCTTGTGTGGGTGATGGGGAGGTCATCTCACTGGCTTGGAACCCAGATCTGACCACAGAAAACCAAATAGGTGCTAACACCAGACAGGCGCCATATCTTTTTTTCCCCCAATGGGTGGGTTTCAGCTACAAACTTCTGTTAGCTTCCCGGTCCTTACCCACTGTGCTGCAGGCTCATCCTGACACAAGATGATCAGTCCCTGATTTCCCATGAGCTCTGCAAAGGGTCTCACATGCTAACCAAACATGTAAAACTGTTCCCCGGGGACTCAGATGTTTTCACAGTTCCTTTTTTTGAATTCTGGAATCAACTTTCTGATTCTTTAGCTGTAACTCAGACTTCCTGTCAGTGGCTGCCAGGGCCTGCCTCGACTCCCTTGAATTGTTCAAGGTTAAGCCTCGGGTGGCCCAGCCCAGGACCTCTGGAAACTTTAATCTCCCGAGAAAATGCGCCCGCCAGGAAGAGAACGCATGCTCCGTGTCAGCTTCTGACAGAGGGAGAAGTTCTGCAGTTGTGAAAACAACATGAGGCTTCATTTAAATCTAGCATTTCCTGAATGCACCTGAGCATAGATACATAGATATATCTTTTTGCTGTTTAAGAAAATCATTCTGTTTCTGGTGCATGAAATGGCTTCATTCTGTTCTAACAGGCCCAGAGTAAGGACATGATGATGCACTGCATAAGACGCAGCCCAATAAGCCCCGCAAGTAGAAAACCCAATGTCCTCCATCCTGAAATCTCAATGACCTCACCTTTCTCCTTTTTAAATTTTTTGGGGGTGAAGAAAGATGGAGCCTAAAGATTTTGTCATTAAAAATAAAAAAGAGTCTCTAAACTGATAAACCAAAAACTCTGGGAAGTTTATGCTTAAATTAAAAGAAAGAAAAAGTAAGATTTCCAAAAGTACTTACGCATTAGAATTGGTGAAGTCAGTAGTTAGTTAGACATTCACGTGTTAATGAGTGGGTGGGGAGACATTAAACCATAAAAAAAATAAGAAGAATGTTAACAAACTTAATGAGCAAGCATATGGTGCAATAAAACTTAAAAAAAAAGAGAAAAAAAAAAGATAGCTCTAGAACCATGACAGTACACACCTTTCTCAATTTCTCCCTTGAATTTTGGCCTAAACTGTTTTTCCTTGAATAGTCTCACCTTGATTTAATTTTTATGTCCTTAAGGACTAATTAACATCAACTGGGTTCCAAAGCAGCCTTCAAGTTTCCAGGTACGATCTGTGCATGGTTTTCTGTGGCACCCCCACCCTCCAGTGGGTCAGTTTTTGCTTTCTGTCACTTGAACAAGGATCTGTGAGGCAGACTGAGGCCCTGGGGGGACCCAGGGCTGCTGCAGAAAATGCGATTTACCCAAGGAGCTGCCTCTGGCTCAACAATTCTGTATGCAACGAGGAAGAAGGTACAAATTGGTATAACGGCCCGATTCTCACAGGCAGAATGTGTCTGTCTGTAATGTCACACAGCCATGGTGGCAGAGAGCTGTGACTTGGGCCAGGACTGCTCTCCACTCCCATGCGGGATGCAGAAGGCTCCAAGCCGCAAAGAGAAAACGGGCAGTCAGATGGCTAACTTCAGCGGAGATGGTCTCCAGAGAGTGTCTAGGAGGCTGGCTGAGGCTGGCTTTAGCTGGTGAGACTAACTGTACTCTCTTCACCATGGTGACGGAGGCTGGCAGCTAGTTCATGGCAAAAACAACAACGGATAAAGCCTTGTTAGGATGGCTGCAAATTGTTAGGGAAGCGGCGTCTCTCTCTCTCTCTGCAAAAAGAATGACCCATTGTGGCCCCAGGGGTTCAGAAGTGGGCATGAAGTCCCCCACCTAAGTGACCTGTCTGCGATCCCTCCAGCAAAGTCCGTTTCCCGACACTTGCACGGTCCCCAAATACCAAACCCACACTGCAGCGTTGAGTCGATTCCGCTCCTCGTGCCCTCACCCCGCAGGGCAGGGTAGAACTGCTTGCTTCCGGGAGGGGTTCAAGGCTGTGAACCTCTACAGGAGTAGCCCGGTCCACGCCCCTCCTTCAGAGTGGCTGGTGCTGTCCACCTGCTGCCCTTGTCTGGTTAGCAGCTGAGCACTTGACCATAAAAGCAAGCATCCAGCTGCCCTGCTGGTTTCCCAAAAGTGGTGGTAGTGGGAGTTGCGGGTGGGGTTGGGGGCGAGGTCAAGCCTTTCAGAGGCCAGCAAAGAGGAGGCGGTCAGAGGTCTGGGCTAGGGGAAGCTTGGGGAGGAGGGGGTGGGTTTTACCATGCTGTTTGTAGATGGGTGGTTTTCGGTAAATGTTGATCCCTTGATCTGTGGAAATGAAAAGCAAAGGTGTGTGGTTATGAGAACCGGTTCAACTGGGGGGTGGGCAGCAAAGACACCCCAAACAAAGACAGACACAACAGATCCACCAAGGGCCGAACCCAGCAGCAGGCAGGCCCTTGGACAGAAAGAACCCAGAAGGAAAAGTTTGTATTACAAAGCTCGAGCTTATCGGAAGGAGAAGAAAATGTTACTGATATGAGCAGCTTACCACAGACACGTGAGATGAAAGGCTTTGTAATACATCTTGGCATCCAGAGATGTCACTGTCCCCTGGACCATTGACTCAAAGACACACAGCATTCCCAGGAAGGAATGCAAGCACGACAGGACTCCGATGGCGAGGGAGGCATGGCCAGTTGGGGGACAAAGCCCCAAAGCACTACTGTCTAGAAATTGAACCCTTGGTAGGCAACTGCCAGGGCTTCAATTTAGTTCGCAATTCATGGGGTGGGAGTGGTGGAAAGCACTGTAGTAAAATGGAGAGTGCATTGTTTTAAACACTTGTTTTTTCATGCGCAGGCTAGCCCGATACGCAGGCGAGATGACCCCCAAAATCCTAATTTGTGCAGGCCAAATTAAGAGAAAATAAAAAGCAGACTAGAAAGAAAAGGAGATGCTAAATCATATTCACAGACTCTCCCTCCACCCAATTGGACTATGTCCCCATGTACTTCAAAGACTCAGGGCACTTCAAGAGGCTCTGGCCCCCCATCCAGAGACCATGTGCGGTGGGGACTGACGGTCAGGTGTATGGGGGAAGGTAGGAAACATAACAAAACCACCCCACAAATACAAAACAGTGATGTTTGCAAGGTTCAGCGAAACCTTTGTTGCTGTTGTTTTAAAAATAGTCAAGGCAGTTCCAAAGCAGGGAGGAAAGTCATTGAGCTTCCCTTGGCTTCTTTAGGCTACATTAAGAACACAAAAATCAAAGAAAATGGAGGTAAAACCCATTGTTTTCAAACATGTATACCGACACGAACAGAATGGGTGATTGACTGCACCATGTTCAGAAGCTCAAAGATGCCAAACAATGTGTTTCTAACAGGAAAACAGGATCGTGACCCCCCCCCCCCGGGGACTTACTCAGCTTCCACACGTGGAGCGAACCGGAGACATTAAGGCGTGGATGGGGTTTGGGTTTTTTTCCAGTTCCCCGTGAGCAAGTGCTCTTGCTGTGGGACAGCAAATGCTCGCAACTACGTGACTACAGTTGTGAAGCTTGGCGACACAGAGCCTAAATTGCAAGATACCTTTGGGGGCCGGGCAGCTGGTGAATCAGAGGCACACTGCAGGAGGACTGGCCCAATTGACCCACTGCTGCTACATCTCCCTGGGAGCAGGCAGCCCAGGAGAGGCGCTCAGGCCACACTGTGGTCGGAGCTTCACAGAGAGAGGACCACAGCAGAAAGCCAGCGTGGCACCACTGTGGGGCCTGAGATGCATGAGGGTGTCGAATGGGAAATTTAGGGTACACAGGGCAACTCAACCCCCATTCTTTTGCCTCCTGCCCCGCCACCCCCACCTCCCACTCCCTTCCCAAAGTGAACACCAGAAAGTTTAAACTTTCCATGTGATCCTGGCTTTTCACAGACAAAGCTCTTTGGAAAGGCCCCTCCGGGTCAGATCCTGCAATTTAGGGTCAACGAGGTGCACCCCGACCCAGAAGAGCATGAGAGATGGAGACGAGACAGGGGTGACAAGGGCTACATATTACACTGTGACAGGACACCAAGACACGGCCTGTGTCAGCTCCTACCTGGAACATGGAAATGTTTAGGGGCCTGAGCGCACGTTGGCGTTAGAGGGCGGCTGTCTGGCCGGTAAGGGAGAGGGGAGTTCCGGCCGCTGGGCGGCTCATTGCCTCCAAGGAGAAGAACGGAGAAAACAAAATGAGAGAGGGGGAGCAGGACAGAGGGGCGAGGCAAGCACAGTCAGAACCCCAAACCACCACGCACCGGAGGAGGAGGAGCCTGGCTGGCAAGGAGAATCCAGAGAAAGAAACAAACATTCCATTCATCCTGTGGTGGCTCACAGAGGTGACAGGGGGTGAGCTTCCCAGAGAGACTGGTGGTCAGGTGGAACCAGGTTAGAAGCAGGAGCGGGTCAGATGGGACATTCCAATGGCATGCGGTTGGGGGCTGTGCGCTAGCAGCAAACCAATCAGATGGGAAGCATCATAATACGCATGGAAAGTCACCTGCTAATGCTTCAGGATCGGCTGTCAAAGGGTTAAATCACCGCAAGCAAAGGGGTGGGCTAGGCAAACCCAATGCAATCCCTTCAGGATTGGACTGCACTTCTTAGGAGGGAAGGCTAAGTCCGGGAGTCTGGGGGGCTCGGGGCAGGGTGGAGGCCCCAGTCCTTGCCCCAAGTAATCCAAAACGGCTTTGGTGCAGTGTGTTTCTGATTTCCTTACTTTGAAATACACAGGGCAGAACCACTTCGATGTCTCTCCATTGCGCTCTTAGAAATGAAGTCCCACCAGGTCCCAACACAGCTCAGTCAAGGACACTTTCCCTGCACAGCCAGCAGGCCGGGCACTGAACTGCTGTGGAGGGCGAGCGGATGAGGGGGCAGAGTCCACCTAAGGAGACTGACGGTAGGAAATCAACCAGCCTGCCGTGTGACTGGTTATGAGGAGGTACACGAGAAATGCTGGGCAGTTTGGAGGAAGGAGCAATTCATTCTGCAGGAGAGCCCCCGAGGAGCTGGAGCCTTGTGTCGGACATGAAGGAACACGCTTGCCAGGTCAGTCGGTGGGCAGAGAGGCGGTGGAAGGCGGTATTTCCAGGGATGGAGAATCGTGAGGGAGTCCTGGCAGTGCAGTGGGTTAAACACTCGACTGCTAAGCACCAGATTGGCAGTTCAAACCCACCAGCTGCTCCTTAGGAGAAAGAGGAGGCGGATTGCTTCTGTAAAGATGTGCAGTCTCACACACCCTCCGGAGCAGTTCTATTCTGTACTTTGGGGTGGCTGGGAGCCAGAAGGCAGTGGTGTGGAGAATCACTAGAAATGAGGGATGGCAGGGCCTTGGTGTACAGGGGCAGCTGGACAGGCCGCTGTGGATGGACTATACTATGTGGTACGTGGAGAAGATAATCGGGAGGAGGCTGGCCAGGAGAGCCGGGGCTTGACAACAAAAGCCCTCAGAGCCACCAGCACCCTGTCCCCAGCAGAACTGCAGGGACAGCCAGGACCTTCCGCACAACAAGATCAGCTCCCGCCCAAATGTCCTCCTGCTTCACGTCTGAGCAGACAGCTAGTCTCAGGCATACACCGGGGCCCTATGGGGCAGACTAGAACTTCCCATGTGGGTTTCCAAGGCTGCGACTCCTTAGGGCAACCGAGAGCCTCATC
The DNA here is from genome assembly GCF_050624435.1 of Tenrec ecaudatus. Taxonomy (NCBI): domain Eukaryota; kingdom Metazoa; phylum Chordata; class Mammalia; order Afrosoricida; family Tenrecidae; genus Tenrec; species Tenrec ecaudatus. Next base: position 98,252,306 of record NC_134545.1, read on the forward strand.
TTCCTCCCTGGGAGCTGCTGGTAAGTTCAAACTGCTAACCTGGTGGGTATGTGTAACAGACTAACTCATAAGCCACTCTGCCACCAGGGCTCCTCAGCTAGAGATGCCTTCTGAAAACTATGATGTCCTACTTCAAACTGTTGATTTAAAGACGAGATCTCCTGTTTAACCACTCTTCTAAAGACAAATACTTAGCTTATGCCAGACAAAACCAGCATATAAAACACAGGTAGAGGCACAAGCGAAGGAAGATGGCTTACAGAAGGAGACTGCATTCTTCGCTGTGCTGCCTGGACTTGGCACAGGGCCTAGATGAGAAGGTGTGTTTAAGAAACAGCTGTGAGTGCCGGACTGAAACAAGTCAACCAGTGAGGCTTCCAGCAACTCCCCGGTCCAATTCCTCCAGCACCAACACAGGACACGGCATCGTCTGTCTCAGATCTTGGAGTGACAGAAGCCAGGTGCCAGTCGCATGACAGAATCACAATAGAGCCCCTGCTTCATAATTCTCCCATCTGAGTCGTGTGGTCTTCAATGGTTCTGGTTCAAGTCTCTCACTGATGGAGAATTTCTTAACCTGTAGGCACCACTCCCAGTCACACAAGAAAACTGAAAACCTACGTCCTTCTTGCGGGCTACTCTCAAAAGATCGATGGAGCCTCTGCTGGCTTCCTTCATGTTAGGCTGCCTGGTGACAATGCTCCCAAGGATTTGTAGAAAGAAGAATCATTGAATATTCTCAAAAGCTTCTTCCCCTTTTCCAACTAAAACCCACTGCTACGGAGTCACCGATCCACAGTGACCCCCTCTATATAGGGTTTCGGAGACTACAAATCTTTATGGGCGCTCAAAGCCTCATCTCTCTCCCGAGGAACAGCTGGTGGGTTTGAACTGCCGACCTTCCTGTTAGCAGTCCAACACCCGACCCACAGGGCCAACAAGGCTCATGTTCTCTAACTTTAACATCCTCTCCAGTAAGTAAAAAAAACAAAACAAAACAAAAATACCTTTCAACTCCAGTCTGCTAGAAAATAATGGGTGAAGATCCTAAAGGGGTTCTTTTGGAGTGTGTGTGTGTGTGTGTGTGCGTGCACGCACGCGTGCACACGCGCGCACTGAGTCCACTACACAAAGCAATCTATGGGGTATTGGATGAAATAGCATGTAGAGAAGCTACCACCAACACCATCACCATCATCTATCAGAACCGAGTAAGCCATTGTTTTAAAATAATACAGCACCGTATATGGCATGTCATAGTAGATATGCACCTCCCATATGCAGTCATTTTGTTCTTGTAATTCAGTCCTCAAATTGGGCCAAGGTAAGATGTTAGGGATCTCTGTTCTCATGGCAACAATCTGCCGGAATATTCATCTTTACACTTCTATTTCTTTTTCTACATTTCCATTTCTTTGTCTCCACTCTTAACTCCTTCCCTATCAAGCTGATAAGATTCTTACTTTTATTTAATTTCTGGGCAATCACTCACGTGCTGTCACAGGATCTTCAGGGGCTTTGCCCTCAATCTCCTTCTGCTTGAGCCTAAGTGAGTCATCCCAGGATGCAGCGTGGAAGAGGAGGCGCACGCAGCTGTGTGGGGACCTGCTGAGCCTGCTGAGCTCTAAGTCTTCACGTTCCCATACATAAATGAAGACCTCAGGGGGACCTTGATATTGGCAACATCGATAATTTGTGACAGTTTCAAGATGGGCAGCTTGTTGTCTAAAACTTCAATCGGAGTTATGATTTCCTTTAAACAACATATCCTCACTGTCATTGAGTCAGTTCTGACTCACAGAGACTCGATGGGCCAGTTCCCTTGAGTTTCCTAAATCTTTACAGGAGCAGAAAGCCTCATCTTTCTCCCATGGAGTGGCTGGTGGGCTTGAACCGTTGTCCTGGTGGTTAGCCACCCCAAAGCATAATCCGCTATAGGGTTCCTTAAAGAAAATAGCAAATATGTATTTGCCTCATAGCATCCTCTTCCCTGTGGCAGAGGAGAGAAAGACTTCACTCAGAGAAACTTAAATGTGCGGACCTCCTGCTTCCAAGTCTAATGGAAGCTTCACGGACACAGAATCAATGCCGAACAGTATTTCAAACGGGAAGGAACAGAAACTCAGTCACCACTGCACAAAGGCCAAAACCAAAGGGAAACCATTTTTCAACTCTGGAGGCATGCTCTCGGCCAAATGGTCCAACAAGGACGTTCTGACACGGAACGGAGGACAGAAAGACACAGAGACGGGGGACGGAACAGGACGTGGACGGAGAAGCAGGGACACCAGCACACAGCCCTGGGGCACAGGCCCGTCTGGCACCCATGCAGGCACCCCCCCTTCAATGAGCCGAGGGGCCGGGGAAGGCATGCATCCGAAATAAGGACCAGGAGGTGGCAGTGGGCACTGCAAGGCCGGGCCCCTGGCTGTCCGAGTGTCTAGGCCCCATGGCTCAGTTACATACACCCCTGAGAGGGACCTCCTACACGAGGTCCCCAAGCTCCTCAGCTGTCACTCGTTTTAAAAATAATACCCCCAAGGCCCCAGGATACAAGGAAACAAACATTCACAGGAAGGGCCAGGACACCCCGGGAAAAGGGCCCCATGTTACAGGTATGAGGTATGTTTCCCAAATGCTCATGTGTTCCCTTGTGTGTGTGTAAGGTCAATGGTCATGTGTCTGTTGTTTTAATTTCTACAACAACTAAGAAGTAACCTCCTTGGAAATTCAACATTTAGCCATTGTTGTACAAATTCTCCTGGGTGTGGGGCGGGGGGAGCCTTCAACTGATTGAAAACCTATGAGTGTGCTCTTCCACACCTTCTTTCTTGGGCCTGACGTGTGCACCCTCTTTAACACACACAGGCAGCAGGCACCCGTCCATCCGTAGGAGGAGAGCGGGAGAGGGGCCATCACGTGGCTCTTCAGAGTGAGGCCGGGCCCTGATACTTCTTCCAGTCTCAACGCTTTCTTCTCGGAGCTGCCCTGCAGAGCGGATGGAACGATGGGCCCAGCACTGCTGCGGGAGCAGGGGTGCTCACGACGAGATGGACATCGGGGTGGGCGTCTGGGTGTGCTCATCACACACCCGGCACTCCACGTCGCTTGTCACCTGGGAGGTGACGGGTCCCATGCTTCCCAGCTCACAGATGGCGGGGGTGATGCTCCTGGAGGCCTCACAGCCAGCACGTGACGGGGATCCTACTCAAATCCAGAAGGCACAGGGACCCAGGGACCGTGAGGAATATGCTCTCCCACCGTATTTGGACAAATTCTGCGTCAGTTCGCGGGCACGGGGCATGTTTCACTCTGCGATAGGAGGTCTTCTGAATGGGACGCACACGGAGAACGGATGTGTATTCCCCGCGTGTCAGAGAGAAGCACATAGACAGGTAGACACAGCCTTCATTTGGCCAAGGGCATCTACAGTCAAGTCTCTTTAAAACTGACCGGCTGGCCCATTGTCTTCAGCGTTTGCTACTTTCTTTCCAGTTGAGGTTTTTTCTCCGTCTTACTCTGGTATCGTTGTTGCTGGGGTGGGCGGGGTGGGGTGTTGTTGTTTTTGTTTGGGGACATGTTTTTCTGTATATGAAACCCAGGAGGGGAGCATCTCTAGAGACAGGAACTGGATTAATGGTGTCTTGGGGGCATGACAGGGGAGGTTGGGGGAAACGGGGAGCGAATGACAACACATACAAACCAGGAGAAAATGATCTAAAACCGATTGTGGTGGTGATTATATCACGCTTCTTAATATGACTTGTATGTGAATTCTACGCCTCCCCCCACCAAAAAAACCCCCAAAAAACCTTGTAAAATGTGCCTGTGAAGTTTCGGCGAACACATCTTGGGGATTTTATGAAGGGTCTCTGGAGAACCCTCTCGTAACCGAGACACTGTCAAAGCGCGTCTGCCCTAAATACCAGCCAACAGTAACCTGTCCGTCTCGTCCTCGGGACTAGGTAATTGTCACTCATCCCTCGAGAGTTTCAGAAAGTGCCTCCCCTACTGAAAAAGGTCAGCCTCTTGGAGGCAAAGGGAGTGTCGTCCACAAGCACGCCAGCAACACTGCCTTTGTAGTACAGGGAAACACTGACATGGAGACTTGTGAACCACCTACTGATTAAGAGCTATGCGTGTACTATTATTAATAATATTTTAGGGCTCCGTGGCTCCGAAGTCCAAGTGTCAAGAAGAGCATCGCTTGGCTAGCTGGCCGGCGAAGGCTTGGGGAAGGCGAACCCCATGCAGGCTAGCGCCGTGAGGCCGGGGAGTGGCTGGAGCCCCTGGCTGGAGCCCCGGGGACGGGGTGAAGAGCCCGGGCAGCGCCTGTGTGCCCGCGTTCTTTCTGTCCCCTCTGTGGAGGTTTTATGGGTTAAGCTGGTGCAAAGGAAGGTCAGACAATGTGAGCATCCTTCTGGGGCATCACATCTCACAAACTCTTCAGGGCTCCCGGGGCCCTCAGTGCCTGGAAAACTCACACACTGCCATTGAGCCGATGCGGCCCTGCAGGACAGGGGACAACACCCCCCCCCCCTTTTATGAGAAGCAGAAAGCCTCGTCTTTCTCACGGGGAGAGGCCTGTGGCTTTGAACGGCTGACCTTGCAGTTAGCAACCCAATGCATCACCACGATGCCACCGGCACCCAGAGGGGACAGAGTCCTGGAGGGGGTGCAGCCACAGCAAGGCAACAGCATGAGGAAAACACGGAGGGAGGCAGAAAGGGACAGGATGAACTGTGAGGCCGGCTAATCTCCCAGCCCACAACGGAACCATGGACCAGACATCAGGACTCATCCAAAGACGACCCGGAACAACTGGCTCCCAGAGACACATTCAAGTGAGTCCAGAGACGGATGGTTCCACGCGCCTCTGCAGGGCCCAGGCACGTGTGTGGTTAAGTGACTGAGTGCTGTCGGGACAGCTGGGGGATGTGTGTCCTTCAAGGCTGTTGTGTTTGCCGAGCCAGGTCACAGATCCCAAACACACAGCGACAGGCATTGCCCCCGCTAAGCGGTAGGTGGCACGTCATAGCTCAGTTGGCCTTCCTGGTTCTTCACCGAGAGCCTGTAGAGGTGGCATGTGGCTCCTCAGGAAAGGTGCCATGCCAGGTCTAAGGCACCGCTGGGCAAGGTCATGGCACGCGTGGCAGGCATGCTCAGAGGTCAGAAGCTCTTGCAGGCACACCTTATTAGCCACCCGGGTGCTAATAACGCCCAACGCAGGCTGGGCGTGCAGGTGGGGGGGAGTGCTGCCTGGGAGCCTGCCTCCTTACCTTTGACATAGGGAATGAAGTGGTGTCGGAAGGGGGAGTTGGGGCGGGAGTCGCTGTGGGTGGAGCTGACGCTGCTGGTGCGAAGGTAGGACCACCTCTGCACACCAGGAGACAGCAGCTCTGCGCAGCAGGGGGGCGGGTGGGGCCGACAGAAAAGAAGAACAGACATTAACACTGGGTGGGCGGATGCAGGGGGGGTTATAATAAAGGACGTTAGTGAGGAGGAGTCCAGGAAGGAGGAAGGAGAGGCGGGAAGGATGCGGGAGGCTGAGGGTTGGTGGAAGGAGGCGGCACATTGGCAAATCAGTTCAGGTCAGCACAGGTCCACTCTCTGAGAGGACATGGCTTTGGGGAGCAGGAGCCAGTTCTGGAACATTCTGGCTCCGACTACTGCCAACTCCTGTAGGGCCAGGACCACCCGGGGAGTTGTGTTGAAGATGCAACAGACTGTCAGAAAGACAGAGCAGAAACTGACCACCAGGGCCAGCCTGGGGAGAGGGGCTCTTCTGTGGGAGGGGCAGGCTCTTCCCTAAGCTGCCAGCTTCTCCCACCGGAAGCGTGGTTTACTGTGCCGTGGAGGAGGGGCCTGCTCAAGTTCCCTGGGAGCAGTGTGAGCTACTTCCAATCCCAAGAATCAGTGGCACAGGGGGGTCTAGAAACAAGCCATCGCAGCAGAGGACTGGGGTGTTCAAAGGAACAGACCCCGGGGATCTGAATTCATCATCTGGGATCTAGAACGTGGGGTTTGGGGGGAGAAGCACAATAAAGACTACCATTATCAGAACCCCAGCTTTGTAAAACTCAAAAAAAAGACCCAAATCCCTCACTGTCAGTGAGGCAATTCTGACTGGGAGCAGCCCTGTCAGGACAGGGTTGAACTGCCCCTGTGGGTTTCTGAGGCTAGGAATATTTTTAAAATGTAGAAAGCCTCATCTTTTTCCCATTGCATGGCTGGTGGGTTCAAACTGCTGACCGTGCAGTTAGCAGGCAGACCCATAATCCACCATACCCTTGAGAGAGACACACAGAAACAGTACTGAGAGAAAAGGGGTGGAGAGGTTGTTTAGCCCGGGGAATGTTCGGAATACTCCCGCAAATAGGACCACAGCCAGAGCAGATGCCGACGGGGCAGTGGTCATTAAGGGCGTGGCCTTTTGGGGGAAGGAAGAGTCTCCGACTGACCAGTTGGCCACTATATTCCGGGGTCCATGAAACAACCTTGTCCCTGTGCCCCCATGCCATCCTGGCCCCTGTGCACCTGGACTCTCAGTGTCCTCAGCCCACGTGCAGAGGGACAGCGCAAACAAACAAGGGTCCTGCTGGACCCAGGGCCGAGGGCATCAATTAAACAATCATAATCATGTACGAAAAGAAAGGTGTTTTCAGAACATGGTCACTTAAGGCAGTGGTTCTCAACCTGTGGGTCGAGACCCCTGGGGGTGCTGAATGACCCTTTCACAGGGGTCACCTAAGACCATCGGAAAGCACATAAATATTTCACAATATACAATTACATATTGCTTGGTGATGAATCACTATGCTCTGCTGGTATTCAATTTGTAACAATGAAAATACATCCTGCCTATCAGATATTTACATGGCGATTCATAACAGTAGCAAAATGATAGTGATGAAGTAGCAACAACAATAATTTTACGGTTGGGGGGGTCACCACAACATGAGGAACTGCATGAAAGGGTCGCGGCATTGGGAAGGTTGAGAACCACTGACTTAAGGCACCCGTTGAACACTGAGCAAATATTTAGGCTCCCATCGAAACCGATACACTATCACGAGGCTGAGTAGTAAGGACCGACTCTTCTGCAGGCCTGCGATCTAGGCCTTCAGAGGGAAGAGGCAGCCTGTTCAGAGTGTGCTCCTGTCCTCTGACTTCATTGCTGCTAGTCTTGCTCTAAGATCCCGCAGCTGGGTCTGTTCTCCTCACACTGTGGCTTACACTGACATCCTCACAGGCGACAGAATCGCCATCTTCCTTTGTGACTGTGTCCCAGGAAACCTGCCACCTGTCTTGGGAACTCGAGTCCCCTCCCACTGAAGGCAGCTGGGGCCAGTTTCTGTGTACAGGAAGGCCAACCGAGACCCATGGCCAGTAGGTAGGTTCTATTGCAATGCCTTGCTGGCTTCGTCTCACACACGCTGTGGACGTGCTGTCAGGAGAGGCCAGTGCCTGGAGGAGGAAGGGCCTCACGCTCCGTCAAGCAGAGGGGCAGGCACACCAGGGAAGGGTCGACAAGGAGGACTGACCCCGTGGCGACCACCGCAGGCTCCGGCAAAGGGCTGGGCATGTTTCCTTCTGCTGTACACCGGGCCACTATGGGTCAGAATCGACTCAATGGCAGCGACAGCAGCAGCCCTAGGCCACCTGTCACCAGACGCTGGGTTAGAGATGATGCCTCCAGGCCTGGGAAGTTACATCAGACTCTCCTCTCGTGGAGAGCTTCATCTTAAGCGGAAGGAGGTCAGCTTTTCTTTAAGCCCACTACAGACAAAGGGACCTAAAGCTCCCTGGAGGGCACTAGCACTTCACTGTCAGAACGTAACAAGCTTAAAAATCACACTGAACAGGAGGAGGAGCAGCGGAGGCTGCTTCAAGACAAGACAGAACGTAAACGACCGCTGAACATCCAGTTAAGTTAGGTGGGTTTTTTTCTTTCTTTTCCTGGGAAAGAGGTAGACATATTTGGCAGCCAGAGTTTTCAGTATAGGCCCTGGGCTGGGGGTGGGGATGTGGATGGGGAAGGGAGCGGGGACACACAGGAGGACACGGACGGTGCCACCGTGTGGCTCGTGGGGACAGCTGCCCTTACCAGGCCTGTGGAAGTGCTGGGGCGAGCGGGACGTGGTGGGAGTGTAGCTGTGGCGGCTGTACACCGGGGAGCTGATGGAGCCCTGGCTGGTGGAGCGGTGGATTATCCGGTCTCGAACATCCGGGTAGCCCTGCAAACGACACCAGAGACAGTGTGAGCACAAAACACACCCACAAGCTGCTGTCCTTGCCGGGGGGCGGGGGGGCTATCTGGTCATGCACTCTTTAGGGCCAGATTCCATAGGCAGGGCTGCAAATGAGCGTCCCTAGTGCTCCTTGTCCACAGCCTGCGGGGCTGGCACCGACGAGGTTCTAGGACTTTAAACCGATCGAGTCCAGTATGGGCAGCGAGGTGGAAAAAGAGGCACGGCTTCCCCTGGGCACGTTGATATTTATTGACTGTGCTCGTCAATGCTACAGCGTGTCTGTACACACCCCATGACCAGGATGTACACTGCGAGAGACTCCCTTCCTTTTCTGATGTGAGGGTAGCCGCAAGGCCCGTCTACGGCCGTGAGTGACTCGGTGTGGCCGCGGGATGAGTGCAGCCAGGGCATGCTTCACCGCCTGTTCCCACGACCAAGCCCCGTGTCATCTGGTGACCTTGACAGCTCTGATGGAGAACAAGCTGGCCCTGGTCTGACACCCCTGAAATCCCTCTTCTCCCACTTCGGGAAACACAGTCCAGGCACATAAAACAGTTGTTCAAAGGGATAACTTATTAAAACATGTACAATCTCACCCTTCAGGAAGGCAAGAACTTAGAATAGATGCTCAGCAAATTGAGGATTCGCTAACTGTGGCCTATCAATTCAGTGGACTAGAACCTGCCATTCAATACTATGCATCTCAGGTCCACATCTAGACAAGGATAGATTAGGGGGTAATTCTCTCTCTCTCTCTCTCTCTCTCTCTCTCACACACACACCAGTTAAAATACTGAAACAGCACACAGATGAATGCTTTACATTTTAGACGTCTATGTTCCTAGAGCATTTCTATAATGCAAGAGATTAAAGACCGTGGGAGCAATAATTATCAGACAAACAAACAACCCATACTCACTGCCAGAGTTGATTCTGGCTCAGAGCGACCCTCTGGGACAGGGTGGAGCTGTCCCTGTGGGTTCCCTAGACTCTAATTCTTTACAGGAGTAGAATGCCTCATCTTTCTCCCCACAAGTGGCTGGTAGTTTTGAACTACTGGCCTTGCAGCTAGCAGCCCAACGCCCACACAGTTTGGGAGATGTGAACGCAAGGTCGGAGGCAATAATAAACAAAACTGAAGGAGCAGCCCAACAACACATGGCCCCAAACGGTGTGCTTCCACCAAACACTGGGTCGATGATGGACGTGCGTGCTTACGGCAGGAAGGCCACAGAAACCCAGTGGGGACCTACAGGGATTTCACTCTCGGAAATTACCCAGGTGTCCTTAGGCTCGGCCTAGTTTTACAAAGACTATCTGAAGCAAACTGTTGATTCTTGGTGCAGAAGAATGGCTTTTCCAGGGGGTGGGGAGAATGGCCCAGAGCACTGAGCACGTGCTACTGCACCCCCTGCTGGTCGATTCAGATGATGGGCCATTTGGATCACTTAGGGGTGAGGGAAGTGGGCCCCACACTGGGACCAGTAGCTTCGTTCACTGCAGACACGTTACAACCCCCGACAGATGCAGACTCAGGTTGATGTAAGGCCCTGTCTCCCAAATTCCCATAAAAAAAATCCACTTCTGTCATCACATCTTATATACCTCCTAGCCTTGTACACGGTTCTGTGGTTCTTTGGGGCTTTGTTCTTTAGGGAAAATTCCAGGTGAGGGCAGTTCCAAGCAACTCCCAAATGCCACCTGGCGTCATTTCTTTTAAAGAACAAGAAAAGAAAAAGGCACTTACTTCTGCTGATGGAGTAGGAGACAGGGTCCTCGGCGACTAGAAGAAAAGAGAGTTTAAAGTCACCACGTGCACTGCGCACGGCCGGCTTTCATTAGGATGGTGTATCAGAATCGCCTGGAGACGTGATTCCAAGCACACAAGCTGGGATCCGTGTGCATCTTCCCACTCAGTGTGCTGGAGGGGCCAGTGCAGGGTTGGTGAGCAGTACTGCATTATAACCACTGAAAATTGTTTGAGGCCTGAAATAAGACTGTGATAGAGGCACGTGGCATATCTCCCTGGCCACCTGGCCGACCTCCCTGCTTCCCCACTGGCTTCCATCCTTCCAGGCACACAGGAATGCTGGGAGGCACCACCAGTCAGCGGAGGCCTCCTTGCCTCAGGACCTTTGCATGTGCTGCTCCCCCTGCCTGCAGTGCCTTCCGGTCCGATGCTCTGCATCTGCACCCAGAGGGACTTCAGCAGTGACCACAGGCCTGTAGTGCCTTCTGCTCATTCTCCCTCACAGCACTTTCCACTGGCTGAAACGGCAATAGCACGCTGGAAAGTGCCTGACTTATTGACTATGCTGTAAGGCCAAAGAGGAATCGATGCCTTCGAACGCCGGGGCTGGTGGAACACTGAACATGCCGGGGACTGTCCAAAAAGCCAACAGATACATCTGGGAAGACATACAGCCAGCATGCTCCTGAGAGGCAACGATGGCAAGACTTCGTCTCCTGTCCTCTGGACCTGTTGGCAGAGACCAGTCCCTGGAGGACATCATGGTCGGTACAGCAGAGGGGTAGTGAAGGGCAGATGGCCTCCTTGTAAGATGGATGGACACAGCGGCTGCAACAAAGGGCTCAAACAGAAGAATAGCGGATGAGGCAGGACTGGGCGGTGTTTCATTCTGCCAGACCTTGGGCAGCTATCAGTCGGAAGTGTCTCAGGGCACCCTAACACCACCTCTCCCTCCGGGTGGCTGGAGAGGGCCCAGGCATCTATTAGGTGCTCAGCAAGCACTTTCTGAAAGAACAGACCAAATGCTATTGTTAAAATGCAAAACGGAAGCAAAGCCTTCCAGAGCACCCCACCAGCCGGGCATTTCCTTCTCGCTCTACATTCCCCATGCCAAACACCCAGGTTACTCAAGAGTCACTGCTGAGTCAGCTAGCCCTTGTCACCAGGACGTCCTGGCTGGGTAAAGCCAGGCTCCCTGAGGGCAGGGATCATGTCCTCCCGGCTCCAACAGCAGGGTTCCAGCCCCACCACGCAGACCTGGGACACAAGTTTCTCCTCCAGGGGTCTAAAATGACCATCTGTGGCTGTGATGGATGAAATCCACCACCCATCCGGTTGTCATTTTACAGTGGCTTGCATGTTGCTGTGATTCTGGAAGCTAGGTGACCCCTATTTCAGATACCAGTAGGGTCACCCGTCGTGGATGGGTTTCAGCCGAGCTTCCGGTCTAAGACTGAGTAGGTCATTTAGAGATCTGCTTCAGAAAAGTCGCCAATCGATGCTTTATGGCTCACAACAGTCTACCAAGTTTTGCCGATGTCAGCAGGAGTGGCCGGCTGCTTGAGAGGGACAGCGTATTCGGTGAGGCAGATGGCCAGGGAGAACAAGGGAGACCCGCAGGAGCTAGCCTGACCTAGTAGTCACAGGGAAGGACAGGGACTTGCCAGGGATGCTGATGATGATGTAGGACCGGCAATGCTTGCAACTCTTTTCATCAGTTACTAGCACATGTCACCTTTGACCCAAGGGGTATCCTCCAATGGGATTCTGCCCACAGACAAAACCCGAGCGGGTCATTGCAAGTTGTGATACACGTGGTGATTACCACAACAACAGCCAGCACCTTTGTTGGGCGCTTGTTACATGCCAGATCTTATTTTAGTCATAATGTTTCTTTGAACCCTTCTCTGAAGCCTGAGAGGTAGTTTATTGTCACCTTGAAGTGACAGAGAAGGAGCTGTTGTCCAGTCCTACTGTCTCATTTCAAGCCCGGAACATTTCAACTTCAGAGTCCAAGCTCTTGGGAACGTCTATGGTTTGCTGCCTGACATACAACTTCCAGGACATTTCTGGGGAAAGTGAATTATCAAACAGCTTGCTTTCCCTTGGCTTGTGTGCACTGAGCGCTGAACGCATTCGTGGCCATTAGTTCTGAGACCAGCCCTTTTGCACCTTAGTTCAGGAAACTCTCCTTGCCCTTTGACCCCTAAGAAACTCTCTGGAGCTCCTTGGCAACTGAACCCCCCCCCCACCCCCTTCAACAATCAAATCATCTGCAATGGAGAGCAACCTCAGACGCCGCCGCTACAATGAGTGGCCACTAGATGGCACTACCAGAAAAGGCACATCACGCCCCTGCTCTGTGGCAAGTTCTCAGGAAGACCTGCGCTCGCGCAGGATAAAACTTAAGTTGCCTCTTTGTATAGTTTCTTTTCTTGCATTAGCTAAGGATGGGAAGATGCTGAAAAAATGAAGCTCTCAACATTCAGGAAGCAATTTCTCACACGTCTCTCCTAAGTATGCCCATGCCCAACACCCTCTGGGAGACCCTGCCCCAAGTTTATTCTCCTGCGAGTCTCCTCTGAGGCCGTCAGCTTCCCTCTTCTGCAGGTTGGCTCCGCCCTCCCACAACCAGGCATGGATGCAGGTTCATCCTTCACTGCTGTCCACCAAGGGAGGCCTGGTGGTGCTGTTGGGTAAGCTTTGGGGTGTTGGCCACAAGGTCGATGGTTCAAACCTACCATCTGCTTGGCAGGAGGCAGATGAGGCTGTCTGCCCCCATGACTATCTACAGCCTCAGAAACCCCCACAGAGGGTCCCTATGAGTTGGAATCGACTCCTTGGAAGTGATTGGGCTTAGAGCTGCATATGGGGTAGCCCAGGATATGCACATGTTCGACGCTAACCTCCAGTAGGCTGGAGGCTTGAGGCCATTCAGAGGTGCCCTGGAAGAAAGGGCTGGCAATTATGTCTGAAAGAAAAGTCCACTCTTGGAAGCCTCCCAGCCAGTGCACAGCTCTGGGCTGACACACAGGGGCTGCTGTGTGTCCGAATCCACCCAAGGAACATGTCAGGAGGCTGGTCTGCTTTCCCAGCTTGCCTAGAGCTAGGCTCTGGCGACAGGAGTTATGACCACCTCCTGGCCCCAGGCCACCCGCAGGACTGCTTGCTGGAGGGACGGCGGGCTGGGTGGGGGCATACCTCTCCGAGGCTCTGTCTCTCCTGCTTGTCATCGTAGCCCGACGTGTAGAAAGGCTCGTAGGTAATGAGATCAGGACGCTCAATATCATAAATTGCCTTGACCTTGGGGATCGCTGCTAAGTCCTTGTAATCCAGGATTTCATTGTCGACTTTTGCCTGCCAGAGCGAAACAGAAGGAACCATGGGCTCGGGCCTCACTGCGTGGGGGATGTTCGTCAGCTGATTGGTACATCTTACTGAAAGAATAAAGATCTTCACAGTCAAAGGACACCCGCACTCTTTGCTTAGCACGGTCATCTCTTTAGAAAAAGACATCGCTTAGGCCACATGGGAATCATGTTCCACAAAAAGAGACCAAGCAGCGAGGGGGCGGTGGGGGGATGTCTAAGGAGAATTCATCAAGGAGAGAAGTCTGCACACCTTATAGAGACTTTCCTAAATTTATCAGAAGAAAAACAGCTTCCAACAGATGGTAGAGAAAGGGGGAGGGGACAACATTCCCAGGTGGCTACAAAGGTTGCATATTTAATAAAGTAAATATTCGAATACCTTTGTGGCAGAACACTCAGAATCAGTATTGGAACGCATATAGCTACTCTCCAAATATAAAACTGAATTCTTGATAAGCTTTACATGGTGCTGCCGCCTGCTACCGGGCATCCACCTGACCACGCCCGTGATGGACAGATGTGAAGGCTGGTTCTACAAAGATGCAAATCAGGGCTCATCACCGAACGAGGAGTCACTCAGGACGAGCTTGTTTCGGGGGAGATCCGCTTGGCTTGCGTTAACCCACGAGCTTACGGAAGAAGGTACTCACATAGATGGTGTGGCCCGGGGAGCCGGGGACACTGGAGCCGGGCCGCGAGTAAATGCTCTCTGAGGAGGTCCTTGTCGGCTGCAAAACAACCAGGACGGGTCAGGCCTCAGCATTGTGTCTTCTGGTCACCCAGACTGACCGCGGTCCCTAAGCTTGGGGACAAGATCACCTGGCCAGAAAGGCATGATCTGTGTGCAGAGGGGAGGCACAGAGGGGCTTTCTCCCGGGACCCTCCCTACAAGGGCGCTGCTCTACATCCAAAACACACCAGAGCCGGCTCTTCCTCTCCATCCCTGAGACTGCCACAGCTCTGGTCCCAGCCCTTGGCTCCCTCGCTGGTCCCGGCCCTTGGCTCCCTACACCAGATCCCTCTTCAAATCCACTTGGCACCCAGTGGCCCAGCTTCCTGGGTGGGGACAGCAGTTAGGCGCTTGACTGTCATCTGAGAGGTTGGCTGTTCAAGCCCACTCCGAGGCTTCTTGAAAGACTGGCCCGCTCTCTGAAAACCCTTGGGAGCAAGAACACTTTGCACACTCGGGCCGGGGGTCAGGAGCCACCTGATGGCCGGCACACAGGAAGTAGTCTGAGAGCCAGCTGAGGGATGTCACTTGGGTTGTCAGGGTCCTGCTTCGGGTCACCCTGCCCACCCTGCATAGCCTTCTGCTCCTCCTCCATGCCTTACCGCCGCCCTCGCTCACAGGACACGGCGTGCTTCCCTGCCTGTTCCTCTGCCTCGCGTGCTCAGGCAGTTTTACTTGATTGCTTTTCCTCCTCCTCCTCCTCCGTCATCTTCTCAGAGAGCATTTCCCTGCCCCTTTGGGCCAGACTTGGTTCCCCTCATTTTCTCGCGTGGCCTCCTGCTTATTTTCCCTGCATGAATAAGGCTGATAATGACCTATGTGTTGGTTGCTTTACCTCACATCTCTCTCCCGCAGTACCTTTAGCCATGATCGCTGTCCTCAGAGGTCCCCCCCCCCATGCTGTGAATACCCACTGCTCCCCACAGAACACGCAGGCCAGCGGGGATGAACACCTGTGCGAATGAGGTGGGGCACCGTCAGCAAACACTCAGTCCTTGGACGGCTGACCGTGTTAGGCACGTGGCTCTGCGCCTCCCCGCACACAGCACCCAGAGGTGGCCTGCTGGGGCCAGTGGAAGAGGTCAGACCTTTAGATATGATGTACTTGTGGGTCACTTAGACTGGTAGGGTAGATAATGTAGGATCCACAGCCTCATAGTGCTGCTTGGCATATTCTGGAAAGTTTCGCAAAGAAAACCAAAGGCACAGTCTTGGTCAACATCCTCATCTCTGTGCAACCATTTCCAGGTGGGAATACTTGGTAGTTACACATGCATGAAGGACAGGAACTTTTCCTTTCTATCACCCTTTCTCCTGATATCCGGCACCTTGAATATGGGCCAGAAAACCACCTATCGGCAAGAAGGGTGTTTGACTCTGTAGCTCACCTCCCAAAGCAAACCCGCCTGGCCCGCGCCCCACAGCTGTGACCAGTCTACTGCGAAAAAAATTATTAACCACAGGTAGTTTGCCAGCTACAAGCAGCCAACGTCTAAGACAAAGGAGCTCCTAAACTGTCGTGGAAAAATGTTATCGCCTTTGAATTCCATTTTCCTAAAAACTTTTGGAAATCCCCGAGTTGAAGTCAAACTATCAGATGGAAACCTCGCGGGTAAAAGCTGCGGCTCCTGCTGTTCTGCGTGGAGTCCGTCTGACTCATCGCAAACTCCACGTGCATCAGGCATGCCACCACTCTGTCCTGCGCCGTCCTCAAAACCGGGGCCATGTCTGAGCCCACGGACGGCCATCAAGCCGGCCCTGACACGAAGTGGTCCTCTATGGAAGAGTGCAATGCAGCCAGTTCAACACCAGCTCCGCAGCGGTGGCCATGCTGGACCACTCTGTCGATCCATCTTTTGGAGGACTGTCTTCTTTATCGCCGAGGTCTTCCCCAGAGACAGGTTCCTTCCGACCTCAGGTGCAGAGAAAGTAAAGCTGTGTCCTTCAGGCTGCCGAGGCGCGTACTGGCTATCCTTCCTCTAGACAGACCGGGTGGTTCTTCTGACAGCCCGTGGTCTAGGCACTGTCCCTTCCCAACACCATCATGCAAACGCGCCCATTCTCCTCCCGTCTTCCCTAGTCATTGGCCAGCCTTCCCATGCGTTCGAGGCCACTGACTTGAGTCTGACACAGTTTGGTCCTCCGAGTGTTATCACTGATGTTTTAACATTTTGAGACCTTGTTTTTATTTTTAAATAGAGCACTCCCCAATGCAACCCACTGCTTGATTTCACGACTGTTGCTCCCATGAGCATTGAGTGCGGATCCAAGTAAAAGGAAATCCTTGACAACGTCCATCTCTTCTCGATTCTTCATGATGTTGTCCATTGGCTTGGTGGTGAGGGTTCCGGTTTTCTTCCCATTGAGCTGTAGTCCACACTGAAGGCGGCCATCTTTTCCCACCAGCCAGTGTTTGGAGTCTTCTTCACTTTCAGCATGTAAGCCAAATTGTCATCCGCATATGGACATGAAACCAAACTCACTGCCATCAAGTTGATGCCGACTCATAGCGAGAGACCCTTAGGATGGGGTAGACCTGGGCCTGTGTGTTAACCAAGACTGCTTATGGGAGTAGAAAGCCCCACCTTCCTCCCATGGAGCTAGCTGGTGGTTTTGAACTGCTGACCTTGCGAATCACAGCATCATACATAACCATATAACAGATTGTTAATGAGTCTTCCTCCAATCCCGATGCTGTGCTGTTCTCTGTTATAACCTAGCTTCCAGGATGGTGTGCTCAATATACAGATGGAATCGTATGATGAAAGGGTATAATCTTGACACTCACTTTTCCCAAATTTGAATCACAAATTATCCCCTGGCTCTTCTTGATCTATGACAGGTTCCACCAAGAGCACACTTGCATTCTAAAATCCTCATTCTCTGTAATGTTATCTACAATCTGCTACTAAGAGTTGCTAATGCCTATTACTGTGACAACAATATTATTGCAGTCCCTGAAAATGTGGCTACAATGTGCTACACAATTCTCAGGCATGATGCCATTTAATCTTCTCAATAGCTCTACAAAGTAGGCTCTGTTGTTATTACTGATGAAAGTCTGAGTACCCTGGGTGATACACTCAGAAAGCAATAGAATCACATCTGAGCCAGGCGCTCCAGCTCCAGGGACTGGGCACTTAACCAGGGCACTATATTTTTGGCTGTTTTGTAAGGCAAATAGGACTACTCGGTTCCCATCAACACAGCGCTGGGACACACGATGGAGGCAGTAGGAAATGAGCGCGCACAGCAGAAGTGCCTGCCAGTTGAAAGTGCGTATTGCCACTTCCTTTCTGCAAGAACGAACGCTGGTGGCACAATGGTTAAGGAACTGGCTGCTAACCAAGAGGTTGTTGGTTCAAACCCATTCGGTGGCAGTCTGCTCCCATGCACACAACAGCCTGAGAAACCCTACGGGGCAATTCTACTCCATCCTGGAGGCTCACTCGTTGCCAAAGAACAACAGCATCCTCACTCACTGCGCTGGGGCGGGGAGAGTCGACTGCCGGCAGTGACTGTGGTTGCTAAGACAAAACCCGTGTGGTCAGCAGGCATGTAGGACACTGTGCAGACAGTGCTGGGGCTTTGGGGGTCGCACTCCTTACTCATGCCCGGTTTAGCCAAGGGTGGGGTTCTGGGAGACTGTGCTTTCCCTGTGACGCTGCCCCTGGGGAGGGTCTTGGTACGTGTTCTCCTCCTCCGGGGCATGCCGGGGAGAGTATTGGAAGGGCAGCAAGCACACATGCTGTGGCCTCCACGCCGTGATGCAAAGCTCCCCAGAAAGCAAAGTGTGCCCTTGGCTATGTCCAGATTCTCTCGTCCTCCCTGCTCCGTTGTCGGAGAGAATGGTCCGGAGAGTCATGAAGGCCTTCTTGGGAGCACTCCTTTCCTCACTCGCACTCTCGGGATCCAGGCTGGATGAGAGGCTCCCCAATTGGACCTGCAGCAGCGTCTCAGTTCCACGCCCCTGCCCCCGGGCGCTCTAATTTCAAGTGGGGTATTTCAGGTTTCTAGAGTCAGACCGTTTTTGGAGGGCAAGTCCAACTCTGCTGTTTCTACTGATGCTGCTCTGCCTCCTGGGCTGCCCACCTGGGTTCATTGTGTGCCCCTTCAGGCCATCAGTGGTAAGAGATGCCAGAGATCTCCCTGGAAACCCCGAACCTGCTCTTGCTTTCCCGGCTTGCTTTTGCCTCGTGGGAATCTCCCACGCTCCTATCTTCAGTGTGGATTTGCCGCTCACAGGCATCTTGCCGTTGGGTTGAACTACATGTTTCTTGGCCTATTTTCTTACAGTGACCTTACTTTGCTTCCTGTCTATACGGAAATGATGGTATAAAACACCATCATGCATGACTACATAGTATAGGAGGGGCTTTCCAAAGTCTGTAGAAAAATGGAATGAAAAGATAATGGCATCGCTTCACCAGCTCTTTGAAGACCCCTGTCTATCTCACGGCTATGGTGTTGACCCCATCTCTTAGCAAGTGCTGGCTCTCCGAGGCTGCCAGTCTCTATGTAAGCGAATGGTCTCGGTCTCGGTCTCTCTCTCTCTCTCTGGGAGTGGCTGCTGGTGACTGCCAACACAGCTCATCTGGTTCGTAGAGTGGGGTTAAAGGCTGGCTTTGAAATAAAAATATTTGGTTCAAATCTTGGCTCTGCTGGTTGGGTGAAATATATGAGCTTAAAAAAAATCTCCTTAAACCTCAGTGTCTCCATTTATACAAGGGAAAAGGGGTTGGGGGTGGGGAAGCACTCTACTTTGCGGGTTTAAATGAGAGAGTTGGGATAGAGCTCCCAGTGCTGGCATTGGGCTGCCAGCACTGGTTCCGTCTGCCCATGGGGCATTCAATGGGGCATTCAATGGGCATCCTGCTCCCCACAGGATGGATACATCCACATGCAGGCCCTTGGACAGTCACTCCACCAGCAGAGGCCAGCAGTCTCTCCCTTAAGAAGGTGAAATTATTTTTTTTAATCTACAATTCCATTTGGTGTTATTAAAAGCTTTAGTCCTAGATATTTAGAATTTTCCATTTTAATACTCTCAATCCCCCGTCCACCCTTCCCCACCCCGCCTCCTCATGGAAGCTCACTAGCATGGAACCCATTCTGACTGAGAGAGACTATGGGACAGGGGCTTCTGAGGCTTTAGCTCTTCACGGGAGTCGAAAACCTCGTCTTTCTATTTTTAATACTAAATATCTAGAATTCTATCCCGATAAAATCCAAATTGTTCATCTTTGCTTATATATTTTAAAATTCCTGTTTCTTCATATTTATTATATACATATATGTAATATTGCTAATTACCGTATGACTTGTGGAGGGTCTCTGAAGGGCCAAGGCATTTTCAAAAGGCACCAACCCCACAATATAACTACATATGTGCTATGCACCCAAATGCCACTTCTGGAGACCTCTTTACCAGTGACTGTCATGTCACCTCACCTCAGAGTCCCCAGAGATGACTGTGTGGGCAACTATTTACCCTACATGACCATTTTAGCCATCCTGGTCTCCAGGCCAACACCAGTGACCCGGTAATCATAAACTGAGTTCAATAATTAGGGAGGCCAGCTGCCCGCTTCTGCAGTCCTCTGTGAGACAGTTAGACCAAAGACTTCTTGTCTACTGTGAGTGAAGACGATTTCAACTATCTGTTCCTAAGGTATACGCACTTCTGCTTTCCTGAGGAGGGGGCAGCAAGGGTCTGCGCTGAAGCAGGCAAGAGCAGATGCACTGTCATGACTCTCCTTTAAATATTCCTTTCACGCCATACGTTGGTGGGTGTCGGGGGGGAGCCCACTTGAGAACACAGATGGAAACAAGTGATTTTTGTCTTTCAGAGCCATCTTTGGCGGAAAAAAATAAAGGCGGGGAGTGGCGTAGATAAAGAGAGAGGCTTACAGATGGGCTGTGGCCTCTTGAATTATACTGCCAATAAAATTAGTAAGCAAATAGCGTACTAATCTTTAAGCTTACATTTTAAAGAGTAAGAGCCTTTTAGATGTCTGGGGGTGACCTCACTGGACTGCTTATAAAGAAGCACCCAAAATGCCCTACATCGATGTCCCCAGCATATGTCAGGGGGCTTCAAAAAGCTGTGTGTGGGGGAGGATAGTAATAAAGAGAGAGTGGATTTTCTCCATGAATGTTTAGAACCCACTTCCTATTCACTCCTGACTCGAAGGCTTTTTATTCTATATAAAAAAAAATCAACCAAGAGAAGCCTCATAGAAAAACGATTTCATTCATTCATTTCACCAGGGGGGTGAGAGAGGCATTTAGCTGCTAATACTGAGAACCCTGAAAGAGCACACCTTTGGTTCCCCCCCTTCCTGGGATTGCTATGAGCAGCCTTCTCCTTGGCCATCAGATGGCTCCCCTCTCCTGGGTCTGGCCTCATCCCTATCCCACCATTCAGGAGGCGCACGCAGTCCCAGTTCCAGTCCCAGAAAGGAAAGTGGGCGAAAGACCTTTGTGCGCTGCCTCCAATCCAACCTCCGCGCCATCTTCCTTCCAACACTTACCAGAGCTCCGCCTGGGGGCCCCTGGAGACAGGGCATTGTCCGCTTACAGTCAGCGCTGGGCACCCACGCACTTGAGGGTTCCACTGAAGGAGAGCTGGGAAGCGCTCCCCCCCTCCGCCCCCTCCCAGGCTTTCCCCATTACCCCCCAGGAACAGAGATGCAACAACTACTGGATCTATGGTCTACAGTGCATTCAATCCTCCAAAGCCATGCGCTACGTGGGGCAGAGGAACCACAGGCAGGGCACCCGAATTGGAAGTTCTTAGGGACACCTACGCGGCTACCTAGGGCTCTAAGGTAAAGGAGCCTAGTAGGAAGCGCTGCTGGCTGCAGCGGACAGTACCTGCCTTGGGTGTTTGCTGACATTCACCAGACAACGTGGTGTTAGTAGCTGCAGAGGAAGGAATGTTTTTAAAATCTGCATACATCCAATAATACACTCTTTCTTTGTTCTAGAGGGAGGAGCAATCCCTTTGGAACAAAGACGCTGGGTTCCGGAGAGGGCCCTCCTTCTCACATCCCCCTTCTCTGCGGACCATTCATCGGGGCCTTCAGCCTTCTGCCAGCAGCAATCTGAGCACCTTGACCTTGGTGGGACCTGATGAATGGGGGAGACCTCGGAGCGGAGGGAACATGTGAAGTGTAAGCTGGCAAGGGGACGGTACTGTAGAGACAGGAACGAAGTAGCAGACAAGGTCATGTCCCTGCGGGGGGCCTCTACCTGGTGGAGACACTTTTTATGGACACACAGGGTTCATTTGGTTGTTGTGGATTTGCAGGTGCATTCTTTATAATGAGGTGAAAGCGTTTCTAAAGACAGAAACAATCGCGCCACTTAATGTAGCAGAGAAACTGCTTCAGCCTCCAGAGGCACACAGATCCTCCTTAGAATCAAGGCACGACAGTGCGTCTACAGACCTGGCCCTGGGACGGCCAGGAGCTCTTGGTCCGTAATCAACTACCACGTGGATTAGCCATGGTCTGCATCCCCCTGCAACCACCTGAGCGTGCAGGAAAATTCCGTTATTCATTGAAAACTCCCGTGAGCAAGTGCAGGTAGGATGCCTTTCTGGAGACAATCCTCTTTCCAATTTTTCTGAACTTGTAATTCTAGTGAGAAGAAAAGAATGGAGGCACATGACTTTCCGTCAACGGGCCTGCCTCGCCTGCACCACCAGGGCAGGCCTGGTTTCTGGGTATAACCGTGTGCTGACTGTCCCCCAGAACGGGGTGTGGCCAGTTCACTCCACCATGAAGGGGCCTTAATTTGAGGTGGCAAGAATGGGCGGCCCTGCAGGCCCTGGTGTTGGAAATATCTAAACCGCCGTATAATCCGAGAACCGCACTGCTGTGGGGCTTTCTGGCTTCCGAAGGGCTGCCTGAGGCGGTGCCTCAGACATCAGTGGGCCAGGGAAGACCTCGCCAAACAGCCCTGTTTTCCTGCCAAGCCCCGAGCTGTTTACAGCTCTGTGAGGTGGAGCTGATGTTGACGGCAGGATAATGTGCATCAGATGTCCCATTTGAGCAACAAGAGAAGCAGAGAAGTTATTAAAAGCATGCTCCCTCTCTGCCTTCTCTCTCCCCCTCCCTCCCTGTCCCCCTCTCTCCTCTTTCTTTCTACTTTCTGAGACACTCCAGAGTTTTTGAATCGACGGATCTGGAGCAAATCAAAACTCCTTGCCTGGTGGTACCCCCACCCCCCAAGAAAGCACCATAAACACCCATCACCTAGGTTAAGAATATGTAACACTTTGGGGTGACGTACTTTTGGAAATACTCAAAAGGTATTAACAACAACAACAGCACAGGCCAGGTGCTTGTCCCAGCAAGGTACACATTTTGGGCAGCACTCGTTAGTCCTGGAGTGACCTGTGTTTGGGAGTTCTTTTAGAGCAGTGGTTCTCAACCTGTGGGTCGCGGGCCCTCAGGGGGTCGAATGACCCTTTCACAGGGGTGGCCCGATTCAGAACAGTAGCAAAATGACAGTGATGAAGTAGCACAGAACATAATTTTATGGTTGGGGGTTCACCCCAACATGAGGAACTGTATGAAAGGGTCGCGGCACGAGGAAGGTTGAGAACTGCTTCTCTAGATCCATGACAACCTAAGTGTGTGTGTGAAAGACCTGACATGCAACCTGTAAGCCAAGGGAGGGGCTTTGAAAAGTGCGTGGGGAAAACACGGACTGGAAAGATCAGGGGATTTTTCCACGGACTCTCTGAAGCTCCCTTGTGGGCAGAACAGGAAGGAGGAGCTCCAGAGGGACTGAGCACGTCAGGCCAGCGAGGCCCCACCAGTCTGCAGCAGAGACCAGAGTCCAATGAGGCTGGGCGGCTTCCCATCTGGGTAGCCTCGATTTCTCCTTGATCCTACAGCTGAGGACACAGAGGGGCTGACCACAGCATGTCCCTTCTCCGTCTACACTGCTTGCTTCTCAGTGTCTTCGAGCAATTTCTCAGGGCAAGTGACGTTTGAATAAAAAGACATCACAATCTAATTCCTACTTGGTCTAATGTCAGAGAGAGAGAGAGACAGACAGACAGACAGACAGATACACACACACAGAGGTATGGGCCCGTGATCCACAGCTGGTTGCCATTCTAAATCCAGAATTGCCACCACAGGAGCAGAAGGGGGTTTTATCTGGGCCAAAGTGGAGCAGGGTGGGGAGGCCTCTGTAATGGGCTTTCATGGTTTCTTGAAAACCCCCGTGGAAGGTCATGCTTGTGTGTGCGGGGAGGGGTGTCACCTCCCGTCCCCTCGGTCATCTCATGAGCCCTGCAGGTGCCTTCCCTGCTGACACAGGCCCCTCCAGGTGGGCTGTTGGCTCTCTACCTTGACCATCATCAGTGGCTCCCCGGAGAGACTGGCCAGCTCCCAAGTGCTCTCCTCACTTGTCTCCCCAGATTTCTCCATCAGGACCCCCTCATGTGGTTCTGGGGTGCAGTGCACAAAGGCAAAGGGGTCTGGTTCTCAACTCATCTAATCTCGGGCAGGGGGGATTCTGGGAAGTGACTATAAAGCAGGAATGAGGAGAGCCCCATCACTGGGTTTCTCAGGCAGGAGAAAGGAGAGTATGCGGAAGAAGCCACCAGACCCACAGAGGGGGCACTTGGTCCCAGGAGCTTCCTTCCTTGCCTCTCTCCCACATTCTTGAGCCAGACCCAAGCCTGCTCTTCCCCAGCACCCTGTGTCTGCTGTCCTCACCACCTGGCCTGCTCTTCCCAACTCCCCCTCATCAAGTGTCCCTTGAGAGCTCTTCTCCCTGGACTCTCCCAAGGCTCTGCTCTGTCTCACTGGTGACAAGTCTCTGTAGCATGATCCAGCTAGGTACCACTCTGCCTCATCCACCCTCCTCAAACTGGCCTGGGCCTCCAGCATAAGGCTCAGGACTCAGACCTCCGCAAGAACACAACACAAGACAAGCAGCAGCTTCTAAGGTGCTTGCACTAAGAAAGGCAACGCGTTAGGCACTCTCTACGGGAAAACATCAGCCAGAGTCAGAAGGCAAGGTGCGTGCTGTGGGGGTGGGTGGGGTGTCAGAGGAGCGTCTGTCCTCCACAGGAGCAGGACAGGCTGTGAGGGGACAACGCAGGGGGTGTGGGTGGGGGGGGTGGTGGCAGTGACAGAAGCCCCTGGGCCCGAACCTGCAGAGATGGAGAGCGGCCTGCACGACGGATCAGACTTTTGGGATAAAAGAAATCGGATGCAGAGCGGTGGAAGTTTGGCGGCTGCCGGGAAACATGAAAAGGGGGGAGAAGGAACAAAGACATATCCTCAGTTGCACAGCGCTCTGAAGGAAAATAAAAACGGAATGAGAGGAAACTAATTTGAAGAGTACATGCAAGGCCGTCCCATTCCAGTAGAGAAGGGGTGCGTGTGTGTGTGCGTGTGTGTGTATGTGTGTGTGTCTGTCCCACTGGAGGCCGATTAGTGGGTCTTCCAGTCACAGTGTGTTTGCCTCTGTTCCAACATCCATGATCCCTTTCCTTTGACTTTGGCCAAGAACTTCTTAGAATCTAGGAAGAGCAAGAAGCTGATGAGGCCGATGGAGACAGCCTTAGGGGCCAGCTGATCAGGCTCCTGGAGTTTTTCTGTATCAAGGACGTGGACTGCTCAAGGGGGGGATGCTGAAAGACTCCTCAAATATTTTCCAGTTGCTATGGAAACTGCGCTGCAAGTGATGCCCAGTGCGAGGCTGAGGATCCTGGCTCAGGGCCTATGCTCCACAGGCACACCCTGAAGACGGCTCAAGCCTTCCTTCTTTTGTTCTGAACCTGTCTCCCTTGAACTCCCTCCAGTGGCAGCATGTGCCCCCAACTCAGTGCACATCTGAACCCCTCTCCGCAGAGGCCTCCTCTCTTCTCGGCTACGGATTCCTCAGAGGGAGCCAAGCACTCAAGGCTGCGTTTAGGAGAGGTTTTATTTTTTAAGAATTCTCTGGAAATTTTTGACATAAAGCAAGAAAATGGTCCCTCCCCTTGGCCAGATGAATGAAAGCAACTATCGCACTAGCTGCTTTTTGGGGTTTTTTTTGTTAGCTCATCCAGAAAGGCCCATGGAGATGCTATCAAGGATACTGAAGCTGTATTTAAAACAAACGCAAAATCACACTGGCCACATCATCTGGGCATTTAAGCATCCCTCTGGGGCAGGATGGGGAGAGGAATGGAGGGACGCATGTTCAGTCGTCTGGGCTCATGAGCATTCCTCTGTCCCCCAAAAGACTCCCATCAGGGAGGAAGTGAAAATGATTACCCCCAAATCTAAAATCAGCAGACAGTGTGGAGAGCGTGGGGGACCCCAGCCACTTGGGCGGCTTCTGGGCAGCACCTCCAAGCCGACACTGTGAATGCCTCATTCTCATGATGAAAGTGGCTGCTGGCACTAATCGGGATGTTCTGCGATTTTGAGGGTCCCCCGTTCCCCAAGGGCCCGGCCCGTTCCTCAGAATCCCAAAGCCCAGAGTCCAGCCATGGGCCAGGTTGCCAGTGCACACCTGCCTGGTCGGTGGTCTGTGCATGCCCATGCACTGCACACGTGAGAGTCTCATCACACGCTTTGCTGGGTGGTGCCCTTGCCTTTGTCGGGTCTAAACTTGAGGAGTCAGAGAAAAGTGGCTTTTAAATAATCATCTGTGAATTCTAAGAGAAGCCGCTTTAGTTGAGTGTCAACAGGGAAATGTGTTGTTTTCACACTATGGCCATGGCAACTGTCACCATGGGCTTTTATGGGTGCCAGCTGAGAAGAAAGAGAGCAAAGTGGGGCGGGGGGGGGGGGCACAGTCACTCCCCTGCTTGCAGTTTGTGTCTTTCCAGGAGAACACACGACAAGATGGGGGAAATAACAGCTGAAATTCCTAATGTGGGAAGCCAAGCCCAAAACCAAACTCGCTGCCATCGAGTCGATTCTGACAGAGAAACCGGGCACAGGTCAGAGAGGGGAATCTCAGGTGGCCATTTTTCTGAAGCCAAGGACCCCTTTTCTAAGTGACCTACCCACAACAAGGTCGCATGGATCAATGATGATGTGTTGGGGGTGGTGGCAGGATACATAAACCTCTCTTATACTGTTAGCAGCAGACCAAAGGAAGTCTACCACCTGCTCCGAAAGGGTCTCCCAAACCAACCCAGGCTATTCTTTCTGACTTTATCCTAGACACGAGGAGCCCTGGTACCGTAGGGGGTTAACTTGGTCAGGGGCTATCTGCAAGGTCAGCGGTTCGAAACCACCAGTTTCTTTGAGGAAGAAAGAAGAGGCTTTTTACTCCCCTACATAGGACTAGTCTCGGAAGCCCACAGAGGAACTTCTACTCTGTCCTCTCGGGTCACTGTGGGTCAGCATTGTCTCAACGGCAGTGAGTCTGTGTGTTTGGGGTCTCCCCGTAGGCACCAGCAGACTGACTGAACAGAGGCAGTGAGGACTGGGAGTCAGGCTCAGGATGACTGAACAATAGCTCACAGCCCGGGTGAACAATTGGGACTGTCTGAGCAGGCTGCAGATTCCGCTCGTGACCTTAGAGCGGCATACGGCTCCCCGCCTCTGCGATGGATAAAGCACAGTGACATCTTAGAAGTGCTCTGGGAGCCAAGGTGCGAAGTCCTGAGACGTGAGAGATGCCCATATTGCGATGTCCCGAGACCGGTGAAAGCATTGTGTTGGGAGCCTAAATATGTGACAAGCTACCCAGGGTACAGATGCCTGGGTTCCTTACTGGTTTCCTGAGAAGTGATTTGACAAGCCTAACAGCTTTGAGACGGAGGCTACCCTGGCACACGAGCTGGTAAAATCGATGGAGAGCTGACAGCAGGGTGAGGAGTCAGGGTTGGAGAGGTGTGTGAGAGACGGAGTACTCATGAACACAAAACGAAACAAAAATCCGCCAAACTGTCTGTCGAGGAGGCCAGACGTTAGAGGGACCTTAGACGTTCCCGATGTGTTTCCCATGTCTGCATGGTTTGATTTTTCCTTGAGTGCATTCCTAAAAACTGGCTGAGGGAGGCAAGGTCTATTTTTGTCCGAGGTGAGCCGCTTGGAACGAAAGTGACAATAAATGTAAGGTGGATGGAAATCCCTTGCCCTGGCTGAATGGCATTTACAGCTTGATTTGCTGTGTGGGGGGTGGGGGTGTGGGGAGGGGTGGGGAGGGGGATGGGGATGGGTGGGGGAGGGGATAGGGGTGGGGGTGAGGGGATGGGGGTGGGGGGGGAGGGACACAACGGAATTGTGACTGTGGAAAGCGAGGGACCTGCCAAGAAGCCCAGGAATTCCTGCTCAGTCTCCTTACCCGCAAGTTTTCCTCCGTCTTGGTGGACTGCTTACAGTCGGGATGCCAAACGGTGGAACCTGGAAAGACACAAAACATTGCCAGGTGTGACGGAAACAGCAAGCAGCTGTAGCCCCATCAGATGGCACACCTGAGGTGGTCACAGCCCTCTCTCCACCCGGAGGGAAGTGCAGACTCTGGGCGAGTCTTTGTCATCTAGTCTGAGCTTGTTCTACAAAGCTCCTATTTCTACATGACAGAAACCACTGGCTGGGCACGGCTTGTTTTCATTCCATACATCGTTAGCGCTACACTGAGTCCTTTAAAAAGCAACAGCACAATCCCAAATGGTTAGACTTTAAAATCAATGTCCGTGGCACCGCACGTCATTTCAGAAACCCGCGCCATGTGATTTAAAATGAAAACCACCACGCAGTTTGGGTGAGAGAAGTAAAGGTGAACCAGGCATGCTATATCCAGCGGCAAAACTCACTGAATTGTTTTCATCAATCCAATTATGGACAGTTAACTCTCGATCTAGGCAACATCAAGCAAGCCCGTAGAAACAGTCATGGTGTGAACCTGCAAGCTGTTGGGAATCACCTTGCAGAGAGCAATTGACCCTTTGTTCCAGGTGGGCAGCACCTTCACCCGATGCTGACTACTGAGGGGGTCAACCAGGGGTCAGTGTTGACTGAGCTTCAGAAGGTCACTTCCAGAAGCCCATTAGATCCCTGAGTTTCGAGGCTCAGAGGAAGCTTCCTGGTTGGTGACCAGGCCCAGGAGAGGGTGCTCCTCCTTGGCCTACAGAAGCTCCATGCTGTGACCTCTCTCAGACTTCATCCTATGTATCTCTTCCTTTGTACCTTTTTTGGTTGCAAAAAAACGGTAGCTGTGAGTATGACATCCCCCCTCCCTGAGCCCAAGCCCCCAATGCCCTTGAGTCCATGCCAACTCGTAGCAGCAGCCCGATAAGATCAAGAACTGCTCCTTGGGATTTCTGAGCTGGTGGCTCTTTATGCTAGACTCAGCCACACCTTCCCCCACGGCATCTGCAGGGCGTGAGCCCCTGATGAGTCAGTTAGCAGCCCAACACAACCCACCACACCACACCAGCAGGGTTCCTGAAGAGTGGCACGTTCCCTCTGAGTACAGGCGCCCAGCTGGTTGATCGTCTGCAAGAACCCGGTCAGTGCTGACGCGTGAGCTCTGCCTTGACTCTGCGGGGCTTGTTATGGTTGTGTGCTTTCAAATCAATTCTAACTCACAGGGACTCTGTATGGGCAGCTGCGCTGGAAGATGGTATCCACCTGGGTGCTAGCTGTTAGGGCTGGGGAGACGGCGTGCTTCATGAACAGCAGGTGACGAGGACGGAAGCGTAGCAGGGCGAGGGATGCCGTCCTACAACACCTGGTCACCTGTCTCTGCTTGGCTTTCCTCGGTATAAGGTTTTCATGATTTGCCCAGGTCGTGGGGCCAGAACTTCCCTCTGGATGGAATGCTATCCCCGTCTGCCCAGGCCCCAGTTTGCTTACCCGCTCATCTGTCAATGGATACATTTTGGGTGGTTCCCGTTATGGCCACTGAGAGGTGGCTGCATGGATACTGGGGTACAAGGGACTGGAGGGGAGTCCCTGCTTTTGCAATTCCTCTGGGCTTTCGTCCAGGAGCGGGGTGCCGGGTGCCTTGTTTGTGAGCATGGTAACTGGCACCCAGCAGTCTACAAGAGAGCAGGGTGCTGAAATGGAGCCTGCATCTGCCCCATGCTCTACGTGTGCAGCGACATCCCATTAGTGTCCCTGCAGATGCAGAGGCTGTCCGCAGGGAGATGGGTTCACATACAGCTCACATGAGGCCATCCGATTCAGGTGCTGGGACCTGCCACGTGGTCTTTTCGGGCCCTCGGAGATCCAGTGATGCTCCGCAGCCTACACCGTTCTCAGCGTGGTCATTTTTAAAGGACGGCTAAAAGGCACCCGGGTGCCCGCTCCTGATACAGCCTGAGTTTTGTGCTGACGTGCATGAGTGAGGCGGGGTGAGAGTGGCCGAGGCTCGGCTGGGATACTCAGGAACCATTTCTGTCGACCGCGCTTCGTTACCTTACAGCTCGAACGGCGAGCAAGGCAGAGCATCCGTTAAAAATGCACACGATGTTAGTACATGCACGGAGAAACAAAGCAGTGCCAGGCCCAGACGGCCCAGCCCCTGTCATGAAGGAGAGCGAGGGAGCAAGGGCGCTCGCAGGTCTCGATAATTGTGCTGATGAGCTCTGGCTAATTAATGACTTCCCAGATGAAAATAGCACGATACCTGCACAGATGGTGCTGTTTGAGGGGCAGGGGAGGCTGTCCCGCAGCCTCTCCAAGACACTCCCGCTCTGGGAAGGAATAAAGGCAGGTTGTAGTCTTATATGGGGAAAATGTCTCCAAAGTGGTGTCAGTGTAGAGACAGCTAATGTCCCCTGTGGAAATCGGTCCTGGTTACGTGCTCTTGCTGCCTGATCTCTCTCTGTCTCTCTCTCTGTCTCTCTCTCTCTCTCTCTCTCTCTCTCTCTCTGTCTCTCTCTCTCTCTCTCTCTCTCTATCT
This sequence comes from Tenrec ecaudatus, assembly GCF_050624435.1. Lineage (NCBI taxonomy): Eukaryota > Metazoa > Chordata > Mammalia > Afrosoricida > Tenrecidae > Tenrec > Tenrec ecaudatus. The sequence continues at coordinate 98,282,294 of NC_134545.1, forward strand.
CTATCTCTCAGAGGGCTGTCTTTCCTCAGTGGGTGGACTGAGCCTATGGTACTATGCACCCGTCGGAGACGCTCTTCCCTCGGAGCATCCCAAGAGGAACAGACGCAACGTCCTGCTCTCGAGTTGATTTCAAATGAGCGGCCTCAGAGACACCCCCGTCCTCAGGTTGGTGAGTGACATGGGAAATGGTCGAGGCGCCATGCCAAGAAATGCCCTCTTCTGTCTTTTGTGTCCCCAGAGCCTGTTGCAGGGGAAGGTCTGGAAAAGAGGGGTTTGCCGATTTCCATGCCCCAGGGGTGTGCATGCAAAGAGTTAAAAGGTTTAGCTGAGACCCAAACCAAAAAATATCGATGTGAATGAGGGGGAGGGTGGAGTGGAGACCCAAAGCCCATCTGTGGACAATTGGACATCCCCTCACAGAAGGGTCACAAGGAAAAGACGAGTCAGCCAGTGTGCAGAACACCACTGATGAAATATACAACGTTCCTCTAGTTCTTTAATGCTTCCTTCCCCCTGCCCCCACTATCCTGACCCCAATTCTACCTTACAAATCCAGCTAGACCAGAGCATATACACTGGTACAGATCAGAGCTCTGGACACATAGAATTCAGGACAGATAAACCCCTCAGGACCAATAATGAGAATAGCAATACCAGGAGGGTAGGGGGAAGATGGGGGGGGAGAAAGAGGGAACCGATCACAGTGCTTGATGTATAACTCCCTCCCTCCCTGTGGGACGAACAAAAAAGTGGATGAAGGGAGACAGCGGTCAGTGTGAGACATAAAAAAACAAGAATTCATAAATTATCAAGGGATAATTTCATGTGGGAGGGAGGGGGGTAAGGGGACAATGAGGGGCTAATATCAAGTAGAAAAAGTGTTTTGAAAATGATGGTGGCAACCCATGTACAAATGTGTTTGACACGATGGACGGATGTCTGGATTGTGATAAGAGCTGTAAGAGCCCCCAATAAAATGATTTTTTTAAAAAGGAAAGTAAAAATAAATGTTATATATATATTAAAAAAAAAAGTCCTAAGAGCTAAGACCTGGAGGCTTCCAGCAGCCATCGAAGGGGCCATTCCAAGCGGCTGCTGCAGTTCCACTGTGATGCACACGGGGGCGCCATGCATCGGCCCCAGGTGGACTGCCTGTCTTCTCATGCAAGTCCACCGGGTGCATAGACCTCTCTATACACAGGCAGCAGCAGCAGCCTCATTCCTTAAAGACCTCAGGGGCTCACCGTCAGCCTGTCAGCAGTTTGGCTGACTAATGCTAACCGGTGAGGTAGATGTTGGCTGCGTTCATTTTGGGGGGATTGGGTAAGGCTCGAGGGGAATGAAAACGGCCCATCTCTAGGACCCTCCGCAGGCAAACCAGCCGGGACGAGGCCGGAGGGGCTCTCAAAAGTCCTCTCACCTTGAAGATACATTTCCTCTCCTTCTGTGAACATCTGGTTGCATCTGCTGCATCGGGCACAGCTGGGGTGGTAATGCTTGTCACCCGCCTGCAAGAGAAAAGGTGGCCAATGGTTATTCAGTTCCTCTGTCATGGTCCCCAAGCATTTTTTCCAGAGCTTGGATATTTAGGATGGGAGGGGAAGGTACTGTCTAATGGATCCAACGTCCTAGAGCCATAGCCCTAAGGAGTTCAACGACCGCACTGATGGCTGCCGAGAGTGGGTGCTCTGCCCCTGTCCAGAGCTCCCTGGACCTTCATCTCCCGGGGACTGTTACATCATGAGCCTGCGATAGAGCCTCCTCCATCAGCAGGAGCCTCAGGATCAGAGTTTACGCCATAGGCCGACCTTCACCAGCGCCAACCCAATCGAAAGTAATGTCCGTCACCCAGAGAATGGCAATCGGCCTCCTTCCAACAACCTGGGAATAGTCAACTCCGTCTGGCTTGGCAGTCAGAGGTGGCATGCGTTGCTTTCCGCTCAGAGAGCGCCCCAGCCCTCTGCTGTGCTGGGGGCAGCAGCCTTGGCCTGGCAAGGAGTTTTCTGAAGAGAGCTGTGTTTCTCCTGGGCTCCTCACATTCAGGCTCTGACTTCCCTGAAGCAGAGTGTCCCTGGACTAGGGGGCAACTTTCTAGACAGGTGACAGGTCACATCAGAGGCATGCTCCGGGTCCATGTCTGATGAAGGGAAACGTTCTCGCGCGCAGCTTAGCCAACACTGCCCACCACGCAGGTACCATCCAATGGAGCGTGGGGTGGCTTTGTCAGCCAACCACGGAAACGCTTCCTTTCACTGTGTGTCCAGCGGTGCGGAGAGGCCAGAGGCAGCAGTCGCTGGCACAGCACCTCAGCAGGAAGTCAGGGGCAGGCAGCCAGTCCTTTCTCACACCTCCCGGGGGAAACTACAAAAGCCCCTTAGCCATCAGAGCGAGGGTGCTCAGCTCAAGAGAACCTCATGCTGGGGGAGGGAGGCAGGAACCACCCAACCAACCCACCAGATACTGACGTGATTTAAAATTGGGAGTCAAGCATGGACTCTTTGCAGGGTCACCTGCCAGGCAATTCCCGAAGAGCCGGCTATGGTGCTTACCCACACACTATTTTTTTTTAATTTTAATTAAAAGATCATTTTATTGGGGGTGCTTACAAGTCTTATAACAATCCATACATCAATTGTATCAAGCATCTTTGTACATAGGTTGCCATCATTCTTTTCTAGACATTTGCTTTCTGTTTGAGCCCTTGGTATCTGTTCCTCTTTTTTCCCCTCCTTCCCCCCACCCACTCTCGTGACCCTTTGATAAATTATTATTTTCACATCTCACAGCGACCCCACACACTAACTTTTAGGCGATACGGAATGCCAACACTAATTGCTCCTAGCCTTAGCACATCCGGGTCTAGGGTGGACCAGGGAGGACGAGCAAGGATTTCAACGGCTGCCAACAAGGGGACTCTGAACTCAGGGTGGCCTGGTGGGCCACAGGTTAGGGATGAGTTACCAGCTGTCCTTGCTACTGACCTACTTCTCCATTGAGCCGGATATTAGATCTAAACTAACACCCCACCCCCCACCCCCAGTCGGCTCTGACACACACCAGCACCACCCCCCATGGCTCAACCTCCTTATCTTTAAAGACCTTTGTCTTGGGCTTCCTCCCCAAAAGGAAACTCTATTCTCAGCAAAATGTGTTTACTCTTTTGCCTGTGGGAGCCCCATCCCCCCACCCATTTCATGTTCTCCTTGCTCAGGCACCCACAGGAGCTCAAAGACAAGGTCTGTGGCGACTCCTGGAGAGTCTCAGAGCTGGGCCCAGACGCAGGGTCACTGCAGACTCACAGAGCCTGATGTCACTGTGCCACAACCGTTCAACCTCAGCGTCGTCTTCAGAAGAAAGGGAAGGTTATTTCAGACCCCGAGCAAAATGAGTGGCTAAGCAGTGTGCAGATGAGAAGCAGTGAACCAGCTGGAAGTTCATGGGGAAGAGGAGGCTATTGATTATCAATGATCCTTGTTACATGCAGAGTCTGGGCTCTGCCATGACAAGTGATGTCCGGGCGATGGTTCCAGGTGCCCGCCCCCACCTGGCACACGCTGGCCAGCACTAGTTCTGCCCGAGCAGAGAAGCCAGCAGAGCTCTGTCCCCGGGGAGCTTGCCAGAACTCTGTTGCCACCGTTCTTCACCCGTCCCCGTCCCCTGCTATTTTAAGAATGCACCACTCTCGTTTTCTGCACGTTCACAGAGTCAAACTGCACATGTGAGCAGCCTGCATTCTGGCTTGCACTTGACTCTGCACAATAAACGAGTTGTTTAGAGAGCAGAGCTTATAAATGGACCTGCCTACACATTCCCGGGGTGCCCAGAGGGGCTTCATTAATAGAGCTGATGAAGCCGGTCTTCTGGGGTGACTACTACAATTTGGTTAATTTCTAAATGAAAGTGTGAGCCTCCGGGTGCAGGGAAACACTAGAGGAGGGGAGAGAGCTGAGAGGGATGGACTCAGAGATCATTTCTTAAAATGTTACTACGGACAGGACCCTGCGTCTGCCGCTGCTGACCTTCTGCAAGCCCCAGGCCCCCAGCCACACAAGAGGAGGGTGCAGACTAGGCCCTTTCCAGTCCCGCTTCTGCCTCCCATCACTCTATGAGCGCCCCCGAGCAGTGGGAACAGAGAAGCAACCGGGGTACAGGGAAAGGCAAGGCTTCATGCTGGGGAGGGGCTTCACCAGAGCCAGTCGCCCCTCGGGCCTGGCACTCAGCAGTCATTCAGATGCCCCACATGAGCCCAGTGTCTGCTGGCTTCAGCTGCTGGCACAGAAAACGAGAGTGGTAATCCCAGAGCCAGTAGGCTCCATGCACGGCACGCCATCTGCTTGTCTGATCGGCTGCTTTGCCCCCGCAGCCCCCTGTTGTCTCCTCTGCGCTTCTTACTCTTGGACCTAAGCTGGGTGGTGGGAATGAGAGGTAGAGGGGGTGTTGGCAGCAGGCCCTGGAGGTCAAATCTTTCCCAAAAAGTATTTGCCGGTGTTTTTCCAGAGAAGGCGTCAGATGAATCAAACAAAAATCGCAGAGGTAAGGCCAAACAATGGAACGACTCCCCGGCTAAGGACAGGTTGGGCTTTCCATGGTCTGGGCATCTCCGTTGAAGGGGTCAGAAAGGGAAACGGCAGATCACGAAGGTGTCCCTGATCCACCGAGAGATGAACGGTTACCCAGAGGGGTTGAGTCTGCACAACAGAGCCTCAATCTGCCACAAAGAGGGAGGAGGCTCTGATGGACGCTACCACGTGGACGGGCCTTCAAAACACCATGCTGATAAAATTAAACCGGACACACAAGGACCAGGGTTGCACGACTGATGTGCGGGCGGGGGCGGGGTGCGCAGAAGGGAGCGCTTGAGGGGCACCGAGTATCTGTGAAAGGTGTTGGCAGCATCTGGAATGGAATGGACAGGGTGACTGAGGCCAAGCCTGGTGTGTGCTGTTAGTATCACGGAAGTGTACACATAAAAGTGGCAAATGTTTTGCTGCATATATCGTCCACCACCATGAAAATAAATGACTAAAAGGCAAAAGGGCCCATACGATTCTTGGTGGAGAAGCAAGAATTCCTGTTTCTGGATTACCAAGCGTTACTATCAGGCAGAAGCTACCCGAGGGGGCAGGCTCTGTACCATGTACTACTTTGTCCTTCCGAGGGAGCTGGCCCAGCCTACAAACAGGAAATTCAATAATCTGAGCTCAAAGAGAAGAAATTCCCAATGTCCCTAACAGGAAAGGCTAGAGCTTTCAGTCCAGGCAGCCTGGTTCCGGGCTCACATTCTAACCACCGACCACCCCGTCCCTAAATACTAATGGAATCACGCATCTACCAGAGAGCTGTAGTGACGGAACAGGAAGCCATCGTCCCTGTGACTTTCACAGACGGTGGGGAAACCAGCTAGCTGTTTTTCTACACAGACTCTTGGCTGAGCACCGAGGGTGGGGCATGGCAAGATGATTGAGTGACGTCACTTCCACAGAGGCAGCGTAGCCATCAAAGTCTTGCTTTGTAGCATTTTTGTTTTGTGTTTTCAGATCCAATTTGATTCAGATTTGGTGCTTAGAACACTCAGGAATAAATAAATTGTTTTCCTGCCCCCGCCCCTCGCTGACACGCTGCTGATGGACGGCGACTTCGATCTGAGGACACGCCAACAGTTCGGGATGCATGCGCTGGCCTGGCTTGGGGGTTCTCCACCTGCACTGTGCAGAAGCAAGACCTTGCGAGCCTTTAAAACTCAGATTCCATCACTCTAGGGCAGGGCCTAGAAACCAGCATTTCTTCTGAAAAAGCACGCAGTTGAGTATGTGCAGCTGACTGTGGACTGCAAAGACCGTCATCCGGGTGGTACCACAACGCCAAGCCCGACAGTCCCTGAGGAAGCTGAAGGGAGGGGCAAGGATGTGTTGCTTACGGGGCAGGTGCATGGGTGCGGAGAGCAAGGCACCACCATGGGAGCTCCTTGCTTTGTTCCTGGAGAAAGGCAGTGCGGGGGCTGACTCAGCCTGCTATTGCTCGCTGTTTATTCCCTTGAAGTGGGAGAGGTTGCTAACGCACCTGGACAGGCCTGATCCCCAGGCTGGCATTCACCTCTCTGGGAGGTTCCTTTCCCTGGCGCCGCATCATCAACGGGCTTATGGTGAGGGTGTGCCCTGCCCCCCAATCTGTATCCTGGGCCAAGGTTGAGCAATGAGTCCAAACCGGCAGCTTTTCCCCAAAGCCCAGAGGCTCTGTCTCCGCAAGTCCGTGCAAGACCCATCACCTCACCAACTGCAATGCTTCTGGCTCAGCAAAGTCTGACAGAGACGCACAAGCTGTGTCAGGCAGAGCCCGCAGCTCGTCTCTCAAGCAAGCGTGTGCGTGTAATAGCTAGAGAGAAACACAGCACTATATTCCAGTATCTTGGACTAGCTGCTCACGACGTAAAAGACAGGGCACCCCCGCTGTCTTTTTGGTGGGGAGTGAGGGATGAAAGTGAGTCCTTGGGTGCAAAAGAGCCACGTACTCAGTCACTAGGCAGAACGGTTGTCGGTTCGAAGCCACCCGGAGGCACTTCAGGAGACGGGCTTTCGGAAAGGAAGAAGGTTTGAACCATCTGTGCAGCAGCCTACTCTACCGAGAATCATCTTGTGGGCAACTAACGACAAAGGCTACAAATGTTTACATCGAAACGTCATAGGATAAACACACATCGGCTTTTTACAGAAGGTTACTGCTTTCTCATTTCCTTCAGGACCATTAGTAGAAACTTAAAAAAAAAAAGTCTTTTAAATTTCAGTGTTCTAGAAATGCCAGCTGCCAATATGTACATTTCTAGGGGATTCACCTCATTGTCTCTAAATGGATGTTAGAGATTCAGTGCCATCCCTAACAAATCCTAGCACTTTTCCTTTCTTTCTGTACAAATTGACATGCTGATCCTAAAATTCATATGGAAATGCTAAAGACCTAGGATAGTCAAAAAGAACTGGGAAACAGAAAAGGATAAAGTTGGGGGGCTGATTTCAATGTGCACCATAAATTCATCCAGGCAGAGGGGTCCTGACTCGGGACAGGTGAGACAGAGAAGAGAATCGGGAAGCAAAGCCATACACGTAAGCCAACTGATCTTCAATCACGAACCAAGGCAATGCCATGGAAGGAAGGGTCTTTCCAACAGGTGGTGACGGGACAGCTGGATGACCACACCCAATGGAACAGCTTCAACCCCTGCCTCACACCACACGTGCGCATGCATGGGCACACACACACCTTAACTCAAAGTGGATCCGGTATCTCAATCTAATTGGTAAAACTATAAGACTTCCAGATTAAAACATAGTAAAAATCATCTTAAAATTCAGTTTAGGAAAAGATTTTTAGCGTACACTCATGAAAGAGGGAAAAATGGATACATTAGATACTAGCACGTTGAAAAGCAGTTTTTCTCTCAAATAGCACCACAGGAAAAATAGAAAAGTTATACCACAGTGGGAAGAGTATTTGCAAACCAAATATATAAAAATGGATTCATATTCAGAGTACAAAAATAACTTTAAAGCTCCACAGTACAAGGAGAAATCTACAACAAGAGGTCCAACAACTCAATTAGTGGACAAGGTATTTGAATAAATATGTCACCAAAGAAAATATACGTACATGAGTAAATAGATAATAAGTACATGGCACTATCCCACACATTGTTAGTCATTAGAGAAAAAACAAAACCACAACAAAATGCTATCACACGGCTGCCACAATGGCTAGAATGAAAAAGACAATGCCAACCGTTGAAAAGATGTGAAGAAACTGGGATGCTCAGACTTCATGGATGGGGATCAGACTTCTTTGGAAAACTCTTCAGCCGTTTCTTTCAAAGCTGGAGCAGACGTTTACCATGAGATGCAGCACGTCTGCTCCTAGGTACCAGCCCAGAGACATGGTAAACTATGTACACACATAGACATGCATGAGGATGGTCATCCGGGCACTACCCACAAGCCATCCAGATGTCTGGGAAAGGCTGAGCGGATAAACAGAATGTGATACTTTTTATCCAACAGAACGCTCCTAAGCAACAAAACAGATACACACGAAGTCATGAGTGAATCTCATAAAATTACATCAAGGGAGAGAGGGGGGTGGTGTCACAGAGGCGACACATTGTATAAGATTCTATTTTTATGAAACGTAGGAAAACAAACCAAGAGATGAAAGCAGGCTGGGAGTTTACTGCCAAGGGAGGAGCTATTCTGAGGGATGGAAACATTCTGCCGCTAGAATGGGGCGATGATCACACACGATATAAATTTACTAAAAGTTCATTGACGCATACACTTATCACAAGTCAACGTGGTCTTAGGTAAATTATACCTTGGCAAAGAGACATGGATCAAAACAAGAGAGGGGGGAGGGGAACTTGACCAGGAAGACAGGATAAATTCTGCTATCCACTGTCCACAATGAGACTTCGGGGCCCCAACCCCCATAAAACCTACAAATTCAAGATACAATGGCTCATACCAACAAACAGGCACTATTGGGCAATGCGAGCAAAACGTCACTATTATTCCTACTGTATTCTTATCCACCTCACAAGCCTCCTGACCGCTCTCTCTGTTTAAGCCATGTTTGAGCTACCACCCAACGCACAGACGAGGCTATCAAAGCTAGAGAGATCGGGAAACCACCTCAAATTACTCACTCGGCAAGGCACAGCTGTGATGCCAGGTCTGCCCAGCTCTGAAATCAATGCTCCAAGGTATTGGTTCTGATAGCCTTCCCACCCCAACACCTCAAAAAAGAAAACCCAAACCAACCTCGTTGACATTGAGTGGATTCCAACTCACACTGTGATTCTATAGGGCAGAGGAGGGCTGCCCTGTGGGTTTCCAAGACTACCACTCTTTACAAGGGCCTTTCCAAGTGAAAACCTCACCTTTCTCCTTTGGAGTGATTGATAGTTTTGAACTACTGACCTTGCGGTTAGTAGCGCAATGCTTAGCACCTGGATAAGCTACAGATGCCCTCTGTTGAGATCCAGCACCTGGATAAGCTACAGATGCCCTCTGGATAAGCTACAGATGCCTTCTGTTGAGATGCCCCATGGCAGCACAGGTCACCTATGACTTCATGGTGTTGTTTGTCAATGGACTCTTCTCCCTTCGTGTAGCCCTGGTAGTACTGTAGTTAAGTGTTGGTCTGAGAAGCACTGCAAGGTCTGCAGTTCCAAACCACCTTAGTAAGAAAAATGAGGCTTTCTCTGACCATATAGAATCAGAGTCTCAGAAACCCACAGGGGCAGTTCTACCCAGTCTGACAGGGTCACTCTGAGTTGGCATCGACTCAGTGGCAGTGAATCTGTAGTGAGGGTCCTCCTTACAAGGCAAGTAAACAGTCTTGAATAGACTTCTTCCCTGCACGCCCTTCTTTGGAGGGCGCCGGGTGGACATACTTTAGTTTGTGTCTTTTAGGGGAACTGCTTTATTGAAGAACGGACATCAAGAAAAGCCCACACATGGCAAGCGTGCCGCTCAGTGAGTTCCGACAAATGGGATACATCCTGTTACGACCACTCAAATCGGGAGAGGGACATGAGGCACACTGGGAAGTGCTCCGCCTCCCCGCGCCCTCTTCCCAGCCACTACACCCTGTAATCAATAGGCTGACTTCTAACCTGATCTGCTGGTTTTGCCTGTGTTTGACATTTCCTTGAGGAGAAACAAATAGGGTATGGCTCCTGGCATCAACCCATCATGAGACTTAGCCGTGATTTAGCAGCCACACCCCACTAGATGGGCCACGGCGCTGCGCTCCTTCCTGTAAGGTTGCTGTGTCCTATTTATTCATCCTACTCCTGATGGCATCTGGGGACTTTCCAAGTTTGGGGCTGCTTCGAATTATGTTGCTGTGGAAAGTCTTTCCTCTATCTTTTGGGTGAGATGATGGATGGGCACATTTCTGTCGCAGGCATGTGTGCACCTGGAAGTGGAAGGGACAGAGAAAGGTCATGGGTGTGTAGATGTTCGGCTTCACTGGCTACTGCCAAACAGTTCCCAAAGTGGGTTTTGCTTTTTGTTCCGATTTTAATCCGAGTGGAATTTGAAAGCATTAACCGAGAAGAATCCAATTAAGAGCGCTTTGACCAAATGGAATCCCAGAGTGCTTTTCTAACCTCTGTGGGTTGAGTGATCTTTCATAAAAAGGTCTCAAAGGGAAAGCTCTGTGGTCTCATGCCATCAGGTGTCCATTATGGCTGGGTTTCCAGTCCCGCTGCACCGTGTTCAGTCCTCCTTTCATCCGCATCCTTCTGTTGATCGGACTCTTTGGACGGATGAGGGGCCGTTGATGGAATGCAAAGAACCCTCTGATTTAATTCCTGAAATTGACTGGATACCAGCAGACAAAGGCAGCCACAGCCCGGGCCACTCTGAATCTCTGCCCCGAAGCCAAGGGCTGTGTGGAACAAGAGATCATGAACTAACTTATTGGCCCTCAAAACTGCTTCCTCAAGTTGTGACTGAGGTTCAATAAAAAGCACTGGGTTTGGGCGATCTCAGGCCCTCGGTGTCTACAGAAACAAACAAAAATAAACAAAAAAAAAAATCTTTCCTTCCCCATGGACCGGAAGCATCTCGCCCTTCATCCATCATCTTCCTGGTCTACACTACCCTCTGCGTCTGTTCGATAGCTGACGCTTTAGAAAGTCAGCTCACATTCACCCATCCAGCCACCATGGGGCACCCCGCAAGTCTCAGGCATCGAAGGGCTAGGAGAGGTCCAGTGTTACAGAGCCAGGATTCAAATCACCCTGTTCAGATTGAGCCCATTCCCTGCTCCCCCTGCCCCCAGGCTGCTTGCCTCAAGGCACGGAGGAGAAGCTAAACACCAAGGTAAGATCTAGTGGATCTTTCTAAGGCTCCTTGATTCTGGCTCAGATAGAAATGCACTGCTGTGGAGTAAGATGCCTGGTGACCCTGGAGGAAGTTGCAGAACCGGCTCCAAGGGTTTCCAAGGCTGTCCCTTTTATGGAGACAGCCAGCCACGTCATTCTCCAACAGGCCGAGCTGGCGCGGGAGAGGAAGTGCCCCCAGGACTCTCAGAGGCTTGCTTCAGGTGATGAGTTGGAATGGCTCACTAGAAAAGGATTCAAGCTGGACAAGCGACACGGTTGCTCCCAGGGTCGGGATGTCAGGAAGTGTGGGGAGGGGGTTCTTCTCGAAGCCACTGTGTGGGAGACACTTGCATGGAAACTTCAGATGAGTGACTTTGTGGGACCCTGCTCTTTATTCCCCCCAACTCCAGGCACTGTCTCAAAAGGTCCGTCTACCAAAAGCTACGTGTTCTGTCGTCTTCAGAGGTTATGAGAGCATTGGCTTTGCTGGGCAGCGACAACTGGAGTCTTTTAAAATCTCACTTTTGGGGCCTATGACGCAGGCCTGGAGAAGCACCACATGGAGGAGCCTGAGTTGTTTCCTTCCAACCACGCGGACTGTGAGCTTGGAAGGGGCCTTTTCAGGGAGGAGAAAGGAGGAGCTCCTCTGGCACCCGGTGGAATGCAACTCTGAACTTGGGAGTGACCGAGCCGGTCATTGCTGCGCTGTCTGTGGTAACAAAAATGTTAGTACCGTCCCCAGAGAGAGGCGGACAGGGAAAAATGCCTTCCACTTCTGACTTGACACACCCCTCTTTCCAAGCTCTGATACAACCCTGACATTCAAGGTCAAAGGTGTGAGATCTGTGCCGTTCTTAATGCCAAAAGATAAATATTTGCTTTCGAGTTCACCATGCTGGAAACCTAACCCCAATTGGATAACTGTCGTCTCTTGTGCCAGGGCAAAAACATCAAGGTTTTCTATTACTTGTGATCTCACTCGATCTTCTTTCCAACACAATGGTGAGCCAGAGCCAGCAGCAACAGCCCAAACAAAAAGTCCCCTCCACGCCAGCTCCCTGAAGGGAGGCCAGTCAAGTCCCAAGAACACCACCGGGTGGCCAAAGGGCACACTGAGTTTGATGGAGAGACCAGGAAGACACCCAGGATGCCAGGTAACAGGGCAGCCTGTTAACCCATTGCCGTCACCAGGTCAATTCCGACTCCCAGCGACCCAAGCGGACAGAGGGGAGCTCCACCCTCGGGTGGCCGGGGCTGGAATCCTTGGGGCGGCAGACAGTCACATATCTCTCCCCTCTGCTGCTGAGCTCACCAACAGTTTGCAAACTTTCAGACGCATGGAGAAGTAGTAACTTAAAAACAACAACAACACTCACTTGTTCTATCCCAAATCCACTGCCAAGGAGTCCACCCTGCCTCACTGCGACCTGATGTAGGTTTTCTGAGCCTGTGAATATTTCTGAGAGCAGGCGGTCCCATCTTTTTCCCATTGAGGGGCTGGTGGATTTGAACTGCCGTCCTTTGCTGGATGGCCCGTTGCCTAACCAGGGGCCCCTAATGTGTTCTGTGGTACGCAGCAAAGGGCTTAGCCTCATGCAGTGAAATTCAGTTTGTCCACTGTGTTTCTTGGTCAATTACCCTCCAGTACATTCCCCTTGTGTCGCCCTGGTGGCCTAGTGGTTCTGCATTGGGCTGCTAACTGCAAGGTCAGCAGTTCTAAACCTCCAGCCTCTCTGTGGGAGAAAGGTAGGGCTCTCTACTCCCGTAAAGAATTACAGTCTCAGAAACTCCTTGGGGGCAGTTCTACTCTGTCCTATAGGGTCACTGTGAGTCGACGTCGGCTTGATGGTAGTCAGTCTGAAATTCCCCTTTAATGACTCCTGTCCTTCTGAGGGTTGGCATGCATTTCCCCCATCACATTGCCTTCTCTTTCCTTCCTAAATATTTCTCTTCTGAAATCAATCTTCCAGGACTTCTGTAAAGCTGGGTAAGATGGGCAGTTGGTGCCTCAACTTTGGAGACTTGGGGTCACTGGTTAAAAGTCATTCCTCATGAAACCCCACCCTGAGAGTCCTCAGGACTGTTTTATAGCCGGCTCAGCACCCGGCTGCCTACAGCACACTATCAGACTACAAATATTTTTTCCCCCCTAGGGTTAAAGGAGCCTGTAGGGTGGGAACCAATCTTGGAGCAATCCAAAAAACAAAGCTTGCTTTGAAAAACATCCTTGTCTGATTTCTCATCCCACTGTGGCTGGACCTCACTGCCCTTTCTTAACAGTTTCACCTTCTAGGCCAGAATTTATGGAGCGGAGGCTCCACAGTTTGACCTGGAGTTATGGGAGGGCTGCCTTAATCCATTACGGGGTCTTGGTGCTAATTGTCGGCAGTAGGAAGAAGCACAGAGAGTGCACATTCATAGGGGCAGGGGGGAAGTATGAAAAAACTCAGGACCCCTAGCCTTGGCAGAGGAACCCTAGCGGCAGTGGGTAAGTGCCCAGTGGCCAACTCAACCCACCAACATCATGGGGGAAGAACATGGCGGCATGGCGCTTCCATAAAGCTGACAACCTGGCAACCTTTGGGGGCAGTTCTATTCTGACCTCCACTACTCTGAAGTGGAATCCACTCAGTCTCAACAGGTTGGGGCTTGGCAGTCTTGGCAATGCCCAAGTCAGAGCTCACTTGGGCTTGGGCTTTGGCTGTCACAGCACGTCTGTGTCCTGTAGAGAGCCAGATGGATTTATGTTTCAGAACCCCCTGTGCTGGGTGGGTACCTGCCCTGCCCTGCGTCCCCTGGGGTCCTCTAGAAGGATGGGAGCCAGGATAAGCAGATAGGAAGATGGCTCTGCAGGCCACATGCCCATCACTGCTCATCAACCCCGGCAGGTGGCAGTGGATGTCCCCGTCCCCACCACCAGAGTACTGTCCTGGCCTGGCCACCGGGGCTCAGATGGTCTCTTGAGCCACATACGTCTTTGGCTGGAGACTTTGGGAAGTCTGATTCCACATGGTGCAGCCACATAGCTCTGCAAACCTTCAGGAAGCGACACTGAGCAATCCTGGCTGTGCTTGCTCCTGGGCAGTAGAGAGCCCCATGTTCTGGATCCCCCTTAGAGAAGTCTACTGAGCCCAAAGCAAGCCCGTTCTGATGACAGGTGACAGATGGTCCAGCTGTCTGACTGAAGCAGCCACTCTACAAGAAGATGTGGTGCTGCCTCTTGGCGGTTTGATCCACCTGGTCCAGTCCTCTCCGCCCACCTGCCAGCAGCCTAACTCAGAGACATTTCTCCTGCTATGCCAGGGCACTGGTGACCCAGGTGTTGCCATGCTTCCTGTGCTTTAGATTCTTTTCTTACTTGAGTGGATCAAGCAGATCCCAAACCTGGCTGTTGTAGAAGATGGTCCAAGGGATGAGGGAGAGCCGTCAAGGACCCTGGATGGAAGGCAGAATACCTGTGTGCTTGCTACGTGGGAGCTCCTGGGCTGGCCGTTTTTTCTCTTTAAGTCTCAGGCTCAGAAGGTTGAACTCAACAAAACCGACTCACTAGTGGGTTCAAACTGGTCACCTCTCAATCAGCAGCCTGGTGCATAACCCATGATGCAACCAGGGCTCCGTCTGGTCTCTAAGAGATCTCACATGTACTTGAAAACAGCGACTTGACAGGGAAGCTTGGAAGTTCGGGGGTCGGGGGGGACAGGGGGAGGTTGGGCAGTGAACTTCTGGGAAGGTGGGCTAGAATGATCACACACCTTGAAGAACAGAATCAAATTGTCATTCAATTGTTTGTGTTGAACCCCTTGGAATGCGGCATCTTCAGCTGTGGCTATTTCACTAACCACAGCATAACATACGTGACCTTTTAAAAACGGTTACCTCAGGTACATCCATAACATTTTGGTAAGGGAGCAGGGTGGAAAGGGCATTCAGAGGAAGCTGCCAAGAGTATAAGCAAGGATGAACGACAAGCACCTGGACAATGACCCTTGTCACCTCAGGTCCATAAGAAGAGGCTCAGCCTATATTGGTTGCGTGACTGGGCAATTCTTCCATCCTCTCATCCCAAAGTACCACGGACTACTGAACGAACAAGCAAACCTGTCCCGGGCGCAGGGTAGCCAGAGGGCTCACTCCAGGCAAGGATGGCAAGACTTCCTGTTACGTACTCTGGATGTGTTATCAGGAGAAACCAGTCTTGCAGAAGGACATCACATTTGGCAAAGTAGAGGAGCAATGAAAAAGATGAAGGCCCTCAACGAGATGGGTTGACACGGACGTTGTTCACAATGGGCTCAAGCATGGAACCCTTGTGAGGGTGGCACAGGACCAGGCAGGTGGCTTGGTCCTTATGGATCGGAACCAACAATAGTTCATTCCAAACTAACAGCTCTCCTCTCCTCGCTAGTCCTCCAACTGCCGCAGCTGGACCACAACACCCTCCCCCCTTCCGCCGTCGAACCTCCTAAGAGCACACCTTCTGAACCAGGTGGGTTTTTATGAACCACCTCCACCACCTGGTCTCTACCGGCCTATCCCGCTGTGTCTTATCCTCCATGTCGATGTCTATACAAGGACAGCTAGGCTTTGCTCCGAGCCTCAGGTATACTGCAGTGCCTGGGCTTTACTGGTTCTGACATCTTCTGGGAGGCCACCCTGAGCTCGCTCTCTCTGAACTGAGATGGGTGCCTTGGTCCCATAGAAATGTCTAGGTGGGCTGGGGCATCAGGATGTTCTAAAAGTTCTCCAAAGGTATGGCCCAGGGTGAGAGCTTCCAGATTGGAATGCCATTCACCCGACACACAGGGATTCCCTCTGGTTGGCTAGTCCAGGCCCCGACTACACATTTGCAGACCCGTATAAAGCACATACCACTTACTTACTACAATCAATTGTAGCAACACTGCGAGGGAATTCCAGGCTCCCCCGAGGCTGTGACTCCCTGTGGCCCTGGCATTGTCCTGTCCCTCTTTGTAATCCCAGAGTCCAATGAAGGGACTGGCCACATACTAGGGTGATTTTGTTTTGTTTTGTATTAAAAATAGTCTATTTTATATAACAAAATAGCAATGTTCCAAGCTCAGTCCAAATACTCCCTCCTCTAGGGACCTTGTATTTAATCTGTCTCAGCTGGACATGATCCGCTCCCCACCCCTCCTGCCTCCTAGAGCATTTGCTTATTCTATTCAGATATTGCCTTGTAGCTATTTGTGTGTTTTAGGGCTCCCACTACATTTTAAGCCTTTCATTTTAAGTTAAGGGTTGCGTGCTTTTTTATCATTATAACTATAATTATGCAATCTGCCAGCATAGTTCACACATAACCTGTTAAATTCTTATTTATGGAATGAATTAAATGCCAAACTAACCCTCTGCTGTTGACTCAATTCCAACTCACAGCGATCCTACATAATTTCTGAGGCTGAAAATCTTCATGGGAGCCAGTGGCCTCCTCCTTTCACCAGGAGTGCTTGGAAACACTAGTCTTGCAGTAAACAAACTGATGCTTATATACGAGGGGCTATGTCCCCCAAAACAGATTTTTTTTCTTGAAAGCTAGGTATTAAATTTCTTTTAAAAACAAAACAACCTTAATGCCTTCAAAGTACTCTCCATTATACTGAATATATTTGTCAAATCTGTAATTCCATTCTTGGAAACATTTTTCCAAACTCATCTGGTTGGGTGGCTGACAGCACCTCCACCTTTTTTTCCTCCACCTCTTCTACATTGTCAAATCTCAGTCCTTTCCTGACCCTCTGCATTTGTGGAAACAAAAAGAAGTCGCACGGAGCGAGGTCACGTGAGTCAGGTGCATGGGGCAAGAGAGGCGTGCTGTTTTTTACCCAAAACTGCCACACTGAGAAGGCTGTGTGAGCAGGTGCATTGTCGTGGTGGCAAAACCAGTCCTGTCTGTCACAAATGAAGCCTTTTTTTGTCACACACTCTTCCACACTTTTTTCAGGACTTCTAAATCAAAAGTTGATTAACAGTTTAACCTGGTGGGATGAACCCCAAAGGAACTACATTTTCGTCTGTTTGGGAAGTTGACACCCAGAACACAGTTTGTCACCGATGGACATTTCATCTTTTTGAAAGAAAACCACTCGTACACTTGAATTTTTCCCAGAGCGCTGTCCTTGTACGCTGTGTCCAACATCACAATAGTTCTGCAGCATTGTTCCAGAGCAGGAAACAGTGTCACAGCCCCACATTGTTCTCTTAAATTGACCATAAGAAAAAACAAGGTTTGAAATGCCACAGACAGGGAAGCCAGGGAAACAACTAGGGAGTTAAAATCAACAAACAACAAGGAGGACGTAGAGATCCTGGGGACATTGGAGCAACAGCGATCCAGCCGAAAGGAATGACTAAGAGGCAGAAGAAGGGCGAGTGTGATAGTGAGAAAGGAGGAAGGTAAAAGGAAACAGGGAAGATCTAGGAACCAAAGCGATGGATAGAGGTATAAACATGTGTTCATTTATGTAAATATATTCATTCATAGAGGTACTGGCATAGGTACATACATTTCTATGGAAATACATTGAGGAAGTGGGTAGGCCCTCTCTCAAAGCAAGAACACTTTGTTCTAACAACCTGGCATTCAGTGATGCTCACCCTCCCGGCACGACCACTGAAGACAAAATGGGTGCCTAAGCAAGTGTGGTGAAGAAAGCAGATGGTGTCCGGCTATCAAAAGATATAGCATCTGGGGTCTTAATAGCTTAAAGTTAACCAAGCAGCCATCTAGCAGAGAAGCAACAAGCCCACATGGAAGAAGCACACCAACCTGTGTGACCCTGAAGTGTCGACAGATCAGATAACAGGCATCAGAAGACCCAAAACAAACAAACAAACAAACAAACATTGCTGAGAATGAGAGGGCTCAGAGCAGAGACCCAAACCCAGCTGTAGACAATGGGGCATCCCCTTACTGAAGGGTCATAAGTAAGGGATGAGTCAACTGGGGCGCAGTATAGCACTGATGAAACACACAATACTACTCTGGTTCCTTGAGGCTTCCTCACCCCTCACTATCATGACCCCAGTCCTGCCTTTCACTGAGGGTTAGGCTGGGGCAGGTACACAGGTTCAGATAAGAGGTCAGGACACTCAGAATCCAGGTCAGATCAACTCCTCAGGAACAGAAATGGGAGTAGATACAACAGGAGGGTAGGGGAAGGTAGGAGAGGAGGAGGGAAGAAACTGCGGGAGAAGGGAGACAGTGGTCAGTGTACGATATGAAAATAATTTATAATTTATCAAGGGGTCATGAGGGGAGGGTGGGTAAAAAGAGGAGTTGATACCAAGGGCTCAAAAAGAATAAATGTTTAGAAAATAATGATGGCAACATACAGACAAACATGTTTGAAACAATTGTATGGGTTGTAATAAGAGCTGTAAGGGCCCCCAATAAAATGAAAACAAAACAAAAACCCATAACTAACTAAAGAAACAAAAAATGAGGTTTGAGTGAAACTGCTTTTAGGAAAAAAATCACTGCGACCAGAGAACGTTCCCAGGTGGTGGCACTGCGTGCACTAACTCAGAGGCATTGCTTCATGCTTACCTAGTGGGAAAAATGTGTACTACACAAGCTCCACTCTGCCCAGCGCAATTCTGATTTTGGGCGGGGGGGGGGGGGGGTAATCCCCTCATATACCAAACTGCTTTTTCAAAAATATGTTAGTATACGGCTAAGAAAAATTCTCATGCTATGGAGCAATGTCAGATCTCCTTCTTTGTTTGAGATCAGGCTATATCTGTGAGCTCACACTGGGATTTTCCTCTAAAGTGCATTCTTCTTTCACTCTTGGTTTCCTCCTTACTTCTTCCTCGAATAATGCTGTTTTCTGTCATCTTGGCATTTCTGGGCCAAGAGGAGTCTGGATTCTCTCAGCCGGCAGCAAAGGGGCCACCAGCAGGGAAAACTCCCGACTCGACAGAAAATCCAGTTGTCGATATTCTCCGGGGCTCCCTTCCTGTTGCTTTGCACTTCTTGAGGTATAAAGGTTGCCCATTTCTGTTGGAGGGAGCCCGGGTGGTGTAGTTTATGCTTTGGGCTGCTCACCTCAAGGTTAGTGGTTCAAAACCAACAGCTCCTCCACAGGAGAAACTGTGAACAGTTACAGCCTCGGAAACCCAATGGGGCAGTCCTCCCTGCCCTGTAGGGTCCTATGAGCTGGAATCAACTGTGTGGCAGGGAGTTTAATTTTTGTGTTAGAATGAGCACCTCCCTCCCCCTCCCTCCCCGCACCCCCCTTTCTTACCCACAGAAGTCCTCGGTGGACAGCTGCTCTCTCAGTGCCTTCTCCGAGCAGAAAAGATGGGCAAGGCCACCCCTACCTGAGCCCAGTAATTTCCCTCCATCCAATTAGTGAGGGCAAGCTGCCACTTCCTTGCTGCAGGCCAGCCACTGGGGGGGGGGGGTTGGGAGGGGAGGGCGGTAAGGAGATGACTCAGGTGAGCTTTCCCAGAGGGGAGATACTTATTCCAAACGTAATGAGTCTATTAAAGGCAGAGGCTGAACAGAGCGAACTCCTTTCCCTGCCCCCCCATGCACAGTGCTGACAAAGTGTTGCCCTCCGACACAGTGCCTGCACACTGGACACCCAGTGCCCTCGAGACCCCCAGTCCCTGGCCGATGTACTGGGCCACACACTCAGCGGCTGGACCCTCACTCCCTGGGCAGCGGCTTTGTCCCTTTCCTCTTTGTAGTTCCAGAGTCCAGGGAAGGAACTGGCCACCAATTCTGGTTGTTTTGCTTTGGTATAGAATGTCTATTTTCTAAAACAAAACACCAACATTCTAAGGTTCGTTCCATCACTGCCGCCTCCTCCTCTAGGAGCCCGGTGTTTAATTTATCTCTGCTGGACGTGCTCCTGCACCCTCTGCACACCCTGGGTTTGCTAATTCTACTCAGAGAGCGAACCTTGAACTTGCAGGCTGTTGGCGTGTCCGGTCTAGCCACAGGCACCTCGGAAGATTAGAAAGCCTTGCCTAGAGCTCCACTGCCAAACATCCAACCCTTGAGAGTCCCACGGAGCACATGGGGTGGCCACGAGTTGGAAATGACGCAACCATGACTTAAAAACAAACAAACAACAAAAAACTCATGTCATACTCCATCCTCGGGGACCTGCCCACACAGAGGCCAAAAACCTTTGAGCAAGAATTTTCTTCATCTCTGTATCCCAGCCAGATCCGAGTTGTTGCCTGATAAGCATTTGCTGACCCTGCTCATGGATCGAGAGGAAACAGCAGTTCACCAAGAGTCACAGGTCCAGTGGAGGCGGCACCAAAGATGGGTCGAATCAGTTGAGTTTAGATAAGCAGAATCGTGCTTTTACTCAGAACTCACTGCCATCGAGTCAATTCTGACTCACAATGCCTCTACAGGGAAGGGTAGGCCTGTCCCATGGGTTTCCAGGTCTGTAGCTCTTTAAGGTACTAGAAAGTCTCCTTTTTCTCCAGAAGAGTGGCTGGTGGATTCGAACTGCTGAACTTTGCGTTAGCAGGTCAACTTGTAACCCATGACACCATGGGTTTCTAGCAATCTATTATTACTTTTGGAACGAAACTCAATGTTTATTTTCTTCTCCCCCACTGTTCACACACCCACCTCCTCTTTCCCCAGTAAACCAGACAAAATTCAGAGTCTTTGAGAGGCTTACCAGACTTCTCTGGGCCTGCAGTTACTATTCTGTATTAATTTTTCATGAGAAATGGCAACTAAAATATCATTCCTTTCCCTTTGTACATTAAACATCAGGGATAAACGCAGAGGGAAAAGTTAAGAAGGGCTAGGGCAGCGGTTCTCAACCGGTGGGTCACGACCCCTTTAGGGGTCAAATGACCCTTTCACAGGGGTCGCGGGATTCATAAAAGTAGCAAAACGACAGCTATGAAGTAGCAACAAAAAGAATTGTATGGTTGGGGGGTCACCATAACAGGACCTGTATTAAAGGGTCACGGCACTAGGAAGGTTGAGAACCACTGTTCTGAGGTGTGTGTACCTCCCTGAGGTTCTTGGTCCCCTTATAGACCTGTCTGTTGGTTGGCTGAAAACAGGGCCACAGGGGTGAGCTCAGTTCCGGCACCAAAGGTGACTGAGGACCATAGCCTGGTGGGTGGGTGAGGGGGTGTCCCACTAGTCTCTACCTGCCAGCAAGCCTGGTCATTTTAAAGATGTATTTTTAATGGCTACATTGTATCCACTCTACTTTCCTCTACCAAGAGCGCATATGTCATATAAAAGAATTCATATGATACAAATAATTCTGACAGGCTTCTAAAGGTGACGGTTGGCTTGTTTTACAACATCCTGTGTGTCTGGGTGGCCCTTCAGGCTTAACTTTACCTGTATCTCCTGTCTGTCTCTCCATAGGAAGTATCATTTCTGCCTACTCAGCATGGCACTGACTAGAGCTGGACGTTAACCCATGGTTTTGCATGATGACGTTTTTCAGAGCGAATCCAGATGTCGCATCTAGATTTCTGTGAGATCTTGAAAATGCCAAGTGCGGGTCACAGCTAAACGGATAAAGACCCCACTCCCTTGGGAGCACCCTTCCCAGCCTGGTCCTGTCTGGATGTCCTGCGTTCTGTAAGGAGCAGGATGCTCCCTCCCTCAAGTTGTCGCTCCCTGGGTGAGGAGAGGCCCAATGTGACACCGTCTTCTCACTAGCAGAGCCCCGGTGGTGCCAATGGTTAACGCACTGGCTGCTGATTGAAAGGTTGGACGTGCAGGTCGACTGAGGGGTCATCAGAAGAAAGGCCTGGCGATCCACCTTTGAAAAAACGAGTTACTCAAAAACCCTGCAGAGCACAGCTCTGCTCTGACTCACAGCATCTCCACAAGAGGCCTTTCACCAGATGGTGGCAACTGGTATTTGTCACAGCGCGCAGCCCCCACCCCCACAGTCTTTGCAGGGGAGGGGGACCCCATGCAGGAGTCCCTCTAGGATCCCCCGGGCATAGCACCAGCTGACAGGAATTGTGCAAGTCCAAGATCAGACACAGAGCAGCAAGGCTCCCGGGAATTTTCTTTCCAAGTTCAGCAGAGGCAGTGGCCAGAGCAGGAAGTGCTGGCGTATCTGAAACTTGCATTGAAAAGGAAGAGGAGGGAAGAAAAGCTTGCTTCGCTCTCTCCCCGGGGTTTTGATGTCAGCAGTGCCCAAGGAAAAGGTGGCCTTCCCTTGGAATACACCAGCATGCACTGGGCAAAGTTTGGCTCAAACCAGCATGAGCCCGTGATAGCTAACACCCTCCCTTGGTATAGTTGCTCTGGAGAGAGTCATACTCACGCAGAAAACAAACAAGGGACAGGGTGGTGGCTGGCCGTGTCAGCTGTGTCTAACAGGTTGTTTGAGGAGACAGCTGCTGTTTGTGTTGCTCAGGGCGCTGGTGATGCTGCAGACTGAGACCCAATGCTCCCGAGCTGCTGACTCACAGCAACTTGGCTCCTCAAACCAGCTCAAGCAGGACCCAAACCAAACCTCTGGCCGATAACAGGGTGGGACTCAGGGGCCCCACTGAAGGAGGGTGCAGTTCTACCACTTCCCCCAGCTTGGAGCGACCGGGCCCCCTGTGTGAACTTGAGAAACCATTCGCCTAATCTGGATACACCCTTTTGAATGGCCCTGGCGATGACCCTTAGGCGTTTGGCAGGGTGTGATCTGCAAGGTCAGCGGTTCGAAACCACCAGCTGCTCCTCAGAAGGAAGTTGGGGCTTTCCACTCCCGTAAAGAGTTACAGTCTCAGAAACTGTAGGGGCAGTTCCACCCTATCCTGTCCCTAGGAGTCAGCATCAACTTTGTGGCAGTGAGTTTGGTTAAGGTCCACAGCCCCACCCCCACCGTCTTTGCCCTTACGGTCGTGATGGACATAGGTGGATTCCTCCTTCGTCACACCTGCTGCATTAACCTGGCCCCTAGTTGCCCCTGGGATTCTCAGAAGGTCCTCAGAAACATGACTGAAGCTTGCATTTCCCCACCAGGCCAGTTCATTTGCATTTAGACAAAAAGGTAACCTGGTTCAGCATTTCATCTTTAATCCTTAAGGGCCTCCAACAGAAAATCTCCACGATGGACGCCTTGGTCTCCTCTTCCCGCCTTCAAACTACTAAATCGCTGAAACTTTGAAGCAAGCTCACACTGGCGGAGTAAGGCTTCAAACTTCCTCTTAGGGAGCCCACCTCCTCTACTTTGAACATACCTCCTTCTGTTTGTCTGTTTTTGTTTGTTTCTTTTGTTCTGCATGTGTGCTCATGCCCTCACTGTGAGAAACACACTGTCCAAGTTCAACCATGAAAAATCCTTCGGGAAAATGACTGCAGGCACAGTGGAAACCGCTCATCA
This sequence comes from Tenrec ecaudatus, assembly GCF_050624435.1. Taxonomy (NCBI): domain Eukaryota; kingdom Metazoa; phylum Chordata; class Mammalia; order Afrosoricida; family Tenrecidae; genus Tenrec; species Tenrec ecaudatus. The sequence continues at coordinate 98,305,526 of NC_134545.1, forward strand.
ATCAGAACGCTGGTTTTGCTGCTTCATCCTATCGGTCGGCCTCTGGCTCTTGGAAGAGGTCCCTGGCTGGTGCAAACACCACGTGTGACTCTCGGCTGCTAACCAAAAGGTGGGAGGCTTGAGTCTACCCAGATGCTCCTCAAAGGACAGGCATGGCAGTCTGCTCCCAAAACACCCACCATCGACCACCGCTCTGCAGCTCTGTTCTACCATGATGCATGCGAGGATGCCCGAGTTGGAGCCAGATGGACACTGCAGCCTTGGCTGGCTTGCCTTGGCCTTTACCCCCTGAGTCTATGAGGAGCAGCCCAGAGAAGACCACCTGCCAGAGTCCAGCTGTGTGGTAGTAGGAAGAGAGGCGCCCTGTACCTGGTGAACCACTCCCAGTTCTTCATGGGGTCTGATCAGTGAGGGCGCTGTCCAGAAATGTCCCAGGAAATGTGTGACTCACTAGAATCTACTTGCTGCCTCTCCAGCAAAGAACATGCCTATTGGCCGTGTCAGCGGCCGCCACCTTTCACGGAAACAGCCATTCGTTGAGTCCTGGACTAGAGGAACCGCTAAGAGCCCGTTTAGCAATCCGTGGGTTCCTTTTCGATAAGGGGCACCTTCAGCTCTCACTAGCCCCTCTCCCCCTGGATATTGGGCTGGGCATTAAAATCATATTGACACTGAGCACACCATCCCCGACTCAGCAACCCTCTGTCCCTTGGGCCTCCGAGATTTAAAATCTTTACAGAAACAGAATACTTCATCTTCCTTACTTGGTGGGTTGGAACCACCCACCTTGTTGTTTGCAGGTCGATGTGTAGTCTAGTACACCCCTAAATTTTAACGCCAGCCCTTCAGAGCGAGCTGAGAACTTGTTCATTTTCTCTACGCCAGGAAGGTGGATCCGCTCCATATCAACCTAATGAAACTGTCGAGACTTGGCATAAACCAGAGAAGCCCTGGTGGTGTAGTAGTTCATGTTGGGCTGCGATCCGAAAGGTCAGCGGTTTGAAACGACCAGTACCTCTACAGAAGAAAGACGGGCTTTCTACTCCTGTGAAAATAGTTACGTTCTCAGAAACACACAGGGGCAGTAGTTCCACCCTGTCCTCTGGGGGTTGCTATGAGTCCTGGTCGACTGGAGAGCACTGAGTTTTGAGTCCGGTTTAAACCAGCTCAGGATAAATTGAGTGTGACACCATTCAGGCCAGATGGGGCCTGCCAGTGGGTTTCTTTATGCTAATTATTTGTCTTTGATTTCAGGGGTGGCAACATATTAGCTGCTACTGGGATAAGGCTAAACCTTTCCTGTTCTGAGCCATTCTCTTGTAGGTGGGGACACCTGGCACATGTCTTTCTCCTGAGATGCTGTGTCTCTAGACTGAAGGACTCCTCTGCCTAGCCCAGTGGTTCTCAACAGGGGACTGGAAACAGAAAACACAGGGAGGAAGTGGGTGGAGTGTGTCCCTGTGGGGCTTGGTGTAACCAATGAGATAAAACAAGACCTGCCCAGCGAGGACCGCTGTGTGGAAAACTGAACTGCTCTGGAAGTCTGCATGCAAATTCACAAACCAGCCAGGGTGCGGCACGGCACCAAGGGAACACACAGCATTCCCCTAGCTCTGTAATGCCACGTTCCCCCTCTATCATGACCCCAGTTCCACCTTACAAACCCGGCTAGGCCAGAGCATGTGCACTGGTACAGATGAGGGCTCTCGACCCACGGAATCTGGGACAGATGAACCCCTCAGGCACAGCAATGGGAGCAGTGATACCAGGAGGGTGGGGGGAATGTGGGGGGAGAAGGGGGAGAAACGGGGACCAGACTACAATGCTGCACAATTCCCGCCTCCTCCCCAGGGGGATGAACAATAATAACACGGACAAAGGGAGATGGAGGGTGGGGTAAGATATGAAAATGATACTTCATACTTTATCAGGGGCCCATGAGGGTGGAAGGGCGGGGGAAGGAGGAAAAAGAACTGATACCAAGAGCTCAAGCAGAAGTAGAACATTTTGAAAATGATGAGGACAACATATGCACAAACGTGCTGGATACAATGGATGCATGGATTGTTCTAAGAGCTGTAAGCGCTCCCAGTAAAATGATTTATTTATTAAAAGATATTTAAAAAAATAAATGAATACCATATATACTCATGTATAAGCCGAGTTTTTCAGCCCATTTTAAATGCTGTTTCTGTGGTAAAATTAGGGACCTCGGCTGATATTCGGGTTGGCTTATACTTGAGTATATACGATAGTTGAATGACCAAAGGAGAGAATCTTTAATCAGTAAACACAAACAAGGCTTCAGTCTCCTGCAGAGAGAAGAAAACCAAAGAACAAAATACGTACAATGGGCATAAGTATACAAAAGATTATCTACCCTGCCATACGCACCTGCCCAATGAAAATGGGAGAGGCGCAGGACAGAGCGCACATGGCCAAACTCTGTGCTTAGAAACACATCGACAGACATTCCAGGGGCAACACAGGCCAAGCTCACCTACAGGCGCCTCTGGGGAGCAGGATGGAGAGGGAATGAAGGGTAGAGACTCAGTCAAATGTGGCCCCCTGCGTGTTTGCGTAAACAAGGTGTTGGGGGGGGGAGGGGGAACACAGCCAAGTCCGCTTGTTTACGCAGGGCCTGCGGCTGCTCAGGCCAACAGCAGCATCCTTAAGCAGTGCAGACCGTGCGTGGTCTGCGAAGTTGGACCCGGATTTTGCCGCTGCTCTGGCTTGCATGCCGTACATGACGCACTTACTAGTGTATGAGTACTACGGCCGGCCGAGGGAGCCCTGCAGGTGCAGTGGTTAAGCTCTAGTTGGTAACCAACCTGGTGTTGAACCTGCCAGACGCGCTACAGCAGAAAGATGCAGCGGTCGGCTTCCATACAGCATGGCAGCCTGGGAAACCCAATGGGATCATTCTACCCTGGCCCGTAGGGTCACTCTGAGTTGGAATCGGAAAAGCAGCTGGATAGGAAATGGGAGTTGCACTGTTGGTTAGAAGCTTGGTCTCCTCCAGGAACCGACAGACCCAACTTGTGGGCCAGCTGTTCCCGTAGACCGGGGCTCAGCCACCTGCGGCTCTTCAGGCACGCCTGTGACTCCGAGGTGAAACTGAACATTTCCAAGGATATCATTCAGATGAGGGTGATTTCATTTACTTGTAAAAAAAAAAAGACATTTATGGCTCTTGAATAATTTTTACATTGTTGCGAGGGCCAGGACTGGCTCTTCCATCTCAAAAGTTGGCCAGGCGCTGTCCTAGCCCTTGGTAGAACTGAATCAGACCCGTTGCTGTTGAGTAGAGAGTGGCCACAACAAGCCTGTAGGACTGAGGAGAACTTCCCTATAGGGCCCAAGGCTGTTTGTTCTTAAGGGAGTAAACCACTATGTCTCTCTGGGAGATTCGAACTTCCAGCCTTTGGGTTGGCAGCCAAGTGCTTTAACCAGTGCAACTACCAGGACTCGTCTGTTGGATGAGTGAGTTCAAATTAGGCAAGCCCCTAATTACCAAACGACTCTGGGCTGGGAGTGGCCTTGCATGAACAATGAGTTAATCCACCAACCCAGAGCCAGTTAAACTGCGGGGCAGAGGATGCACTTCCCAGGACCACAGCTGAGGTGACGAGGCTTCTTGAGAAGTTGTGTTCAAGGTCAACAGTCTCTCAGAGCTTGCCTGATGAGGTCAGAAACCCAGTGGCTCTTGGGCCTTGGGATGCGCAGAGAAGGAGATGGCACACTGGGAGCTCATGCACAGGATCCCTTCCCAGGCAGCTGGGCACTTTGGGGTTCGTACCCGCCAGGCACGGGAACATTACCAATGGCAGGTGGACACCACATTCCTGCTGTTCACAGCTCCCACCTGAAAAAGGGGCACCAGCTAGGTCAGCCCTGAACCTGGGTGAAACCTGGTCAAGTGCCAAGGAAAGCTTTGACAGGCCCACTGGGCATAGTGACCACCTCTGCCTGCTTGGGGCTGTCACTAGGAGACTAAGACAATGAGGGAGCCATGCCCTGCAGGGCAGCATGGGCTCTCACTCAAGCCTGAGACGCGGGAACCAGAGGGCGATGGAATCTGCACCTGGCCACACCAACAGTCCTCACCTGACTCTGGCGGGAGTGGCCTTGTGATCTTAGAAGTAGCTCCAGGGACTGAGTCGGGGGTGGGGGTTGGGGTGGGGGGTGGGGGTAGGCGGGTGCCAGCCAGCTGATGCTGACGCACAGCGACCCTAAAGCACAGCGCAGAACTGCCCCCTAGGGTTTCCTGGCTGCACCTTTCTGAGGGCAGATGGCTAGGTCTTTCAGCCGCAGAGTGGCCGGTGGGTTTGAACCGTTGACCTTTCGGTTAAGTGGAATTCTTAACCATTGTGCCGCCTGAGATTGCCACTCCTGCTTTCACAGCTACCTTTGGAACTGCCTGGAGCCAAACGCCCTGACAAAGGTTGAGAGGCGATTGGAAGTGCTTGCCTAGGTTAGAGGCCACGGGAGAGGCCAACACTGCTCACTTTCGCTTTTCCCTACTCCTCTCTTTCCCTGGAAATGCACACCGAGGGCTGCGATGGTTTTCCCGGGAGCTCAGGAGAGGGGAACGGGATCCTCAGCTGCGGACTGGAAGGGCCTTGGCACCACTTGAAGATGTTACTAGGAGGCTGGTTTGCATAAGAAAAACGAGAAGGTACACACTGAAGCTCCCCGAAGAGCCTTCCTCAGAGAGGTGGCAGGATGTGGGAGAGGAAGTCCCTGGCTTTCCTTCAAGGCAGGCTTGTGAGTCAGACACTGGACACCTGATAGGGGGTGCTCAGAAAGGGACTTTGAACCACGCAACCAGGACTCAACTCCAAGCCCTGCCCCTCAGCATCCATGCGCTTTCCTTTGGGCAAGCTACTCCCTGCCTTGGCTTCCTTATTTACAAAACCAAGGTGGGAGGAATCCAAGGGGTTGGGAAGAGGGCTTTCAAAGTGCGGCGCCACTGAGAACTAACCAATCCACAACAGCAGTAACCAAAACCAGTCGCCAAGGAGCCAGTTCTGCTTCACCTGCCGAGGCGACCCCAAGTGTTCTTCTATAGCATCTGCTGTGACCTTGGGGAAGTAGACGGCCAGGCCTTTCTTATGAGACACCTCTGGGTGGGTGCAGACCACTGAGCACTTAACCATTACTGCCCAGCTGTTCCTGTCTTCAAGGTGCTTACCGTGCAGAGGTGTGATAGATCACACGTCGTTACAGGAGCCCAAGATAGGTGCTTTAATGTACACAGTGAGGAGGACATTGGGAGAGGGCGGCCCACAGCTACTGTATTGGGGGCTTCACAGGAGAGGGGCAATCGAGTTGGAGTTCAGAGCAAAGCAGGCAGCTTGCTCTGCCCCACTGCCCTTCCTTTGCTTCTCTGTCCCTCCTTCTCCTTCCCCTATTTCTCCACTCATCTACCCATCCATTTATTGTGTTTTTACAGAAATACTATATGCACCGTCCCCTTGGTTGCCTATGTGCATTATGCTTGCTCTGTGCTCAGTTAACATGATGCACATGAGCGTGTGCTATGTGCAACTCAGCAACCTTATAGGGCAAGGGTGCGGCAAACCTGACCCATGGCCGTACACCCACACCCAACCCAATCCACTGCCATTGAGACTTTGCTGACTCAGAGCGGCCCACATGAATTTTATGAGTGAGTTAATGGTTTGACCAGCAGGCCCTGGAATGATGTTATACATACCCTTATGGCCCGAGGGAGAAGGAAAAGTTCCCCAGCCCTGCTACAGGGCAAAGCAGAAATGCTCCCTTGGGTGTCAGAGGCTATGTTTGCAGAAACAGAAAGCCTTTCCCCCTTGTGGATTCGAACTGATGACCTTGTAGTTAGCAGCCCAACTCCTCACTCACTACACCACAGGGGATTGCGGTGAATTCAAGTTCTGTGCAACAAGATGGCACTGGGCCCCTGTCCGTGTCAGGAAATGCTTTGGGTGCTCTCATGAGGTTTGCATTCTATCAAGGGCGAAGCAGTAAATGTGTCTACACAAAAAGCATAGGGCTTCCAAATAAACCGAAAACACAACCAACCCTCCAAACTCACTGCCATCGAGTCCACTCTGACTCAGATGGACAGGGTGGGCAGGACTGCCCTTCTGGGCTTCTGAGGTTGCACATCTTTATGGGAGCAGAAAGCCTTGTCTCTCTTATGTGAGGCAGCGGGGGGTTCAGGCTGCTGACCTTGTGATGGACAGCCTAGGGTGTCACCCACTCTGATGCCAGGGATCCTATGAATCACGTGTTAAAAAATAAATAAATTCACCGTCATCCACTCTGTGCTGACTCATAGGGATCCATAGGACAGGGTTGAACTGTCCTTGTGGGTTTCTGAGACTGTAACTCTTTACAGAGCATCAAGCCTCCTCTTCCTCTTAAGGAGCAGCTAATAGTTTTGAATTGCTTACTGTTAGCAGCCCAACAGGTGCCGTCCAGAAAATGAAATTGGGCCAGGGGACAGAAGATGACCCACAGTGACCTGGGGTAGGTGTTGGCACCCCAGACTCTGCTGATGGGCAAAAGGGGGCCTCTCCAGAGACTAGCTGCCTGAGACACATGGCGGAGACCTGGGTCAGGAGTCTTGCATGCAGCGGGAACCTAGAGTCAGGCCAAAGACTTCAGGACAGAAAGAGCTCACTCTTGAGGACAAAGGCAGGCTGGGGTGGGAGTAGGGGTGGATGATGGTGGGCAGAGGAGGGGGTGGACCAGGAGGAGCTGGAAGGGGCTAACACAAAAGGGCGTGGAAGCCGAGATAAGGGCTCTCAGTGGGTTTTCACCAGTCTGAGCTTTAAAGGTCAGACACGTCCAGCAGAGTTTTCTTTTCCTTCTGCTTTGAAACTTTTAACAAAACACAAAGGCGAACTGGAAATCTATTCCCCTCGCCCTGTCAAGAAATACCACCACCTTTAATCTGTTGCCAGAGCCAGATACACTGAGCATCCTAAACACACTGCCAAAACAAAGCAGGGGGAGGGGGATTGGGGGGGCTGGGCCGTAACTCTCGGGGGGGGGGGGGGGCGATGTTCCAAACACCGCAACATGCCATCGTTCCAAGCGTGTTTATTTGGACAAGGTCTCCGGATGGGAAGCGCGGATGCCAGGCACCAGCTGCAGAGATGCGAGGGACAATCCTGCAAAACCATCATTAGGAGGAAGGGAAGACACAGACTGGAGCACCAGCAAGCACAGCTGCACCTCTGGCCGCGTTCATGAGCGAAGATGCTCGCAGCATGGCCCGGTCACAAGGAAGAAGGGGACAGCCCGACCCGGTGAGCAGTCAAGGTTTCCGGGTGTGCTGCTGCTCTTGAGAAGCATCCCTATAGCCGCACCTGGCAGGCTCAGGTGTGTCACTGGGGTCAATGCCAAAAACACAAAGCTGGGGTAGGGGATCCACTGAAGCCCCAGGTCAAGAAAGTGACATATGATCTGCCTCTCTCTCTCTCCCTAAAGCCACCTCTGGAATCGGTGGCCATTTGCTGAGTCCATGTCGACTGACAGTGACCCGATGAGCATCTGAGCAGAGCTGTGCCTCACAGGGTTTTTGATGGGCTGATTGTGTTGGCGCGAGATCACCAGGCATTTCTTCCGGGGCACCTCAGGATCCCCAAGCTTCTGCGTATTACAGCAGAGTTGCAGTTTCGACGTGTTTGCCCGTCCGCACACACTATCCCCCCTCGTGCCTGCTTCAGTGAATGCGGACTTTTCAGAGCAGCCTATTCTGACTTCTGAGTACAGGACCCCTGCCCCCCGGTCTCATTCACCCACCCCCATTCTCCAAGACATCACACGAGAGCACGCGTGTTTTCTCACAGTTGTGTCCTGCAAGCCCTTCCTTTAGACTGGGTTGATTCCCAAAAGAGGCTTTGGGGAGGAAACCTTGTTTTGGGGTCCAATGCTGGGAGTGGACTGCTCTCAACTCTATTGAATCTGGAAGGCCATGCCCAGGGGGTGACTGTGGGCTAACTGAGGGATTGTTTCTCCTCAGGAAGAACAGTATCCATAGCTTCCTTCCCTTCCAAATGCTACGCCTCCCGGAGCCACTTTCCTGCATCCTCCACACACCTTCCGGCGCACCCGGGTTGCTCCCAGACACCTAAAGCCAACTCAGATGAGGGCTAGAAGCAGACTGTGTGGCGGGACGTGGGCAATGGAAAAGAGCTTCCAACCGAAGCCAGCTCTGGATGGCCTTTCTGTGTGAATAAGTAAGACTGATCCGTTTCTCCAAAGGCATAGACACTCTGCTATGAACAGAGTCAGGGCATCCTGGTGAGTTGAGGTCTAGTGACGGGGGGGTGGGGGGGAGGAGGGGGCGCTGGTGTTCAATGACTGAGGACCTATTTCTAAGGGTGCATCTGGTGGAGGATGCGTCGGTAGCTCCAGGTCAAGGTAAAAAGCAAGATTTCCTTCTCTGTCTAAAGCTTGTTCAGGACGTTCAAGTCTCTGAGAACACCATTGTCATGGAGAATGGAGGCAACAAGCACAGGCGTCTCCCAGGATGGTCAGCCAGTGCCCGCTGCAGCGGCCTCCTCCTGCCCAGCCCAGCCCGGCCACAGGATGGCCCGTCTCAAGTCTGTTTTTTGGGGCAACATTTCTAGAAGTCATGCCACTAGTGCAGCATGCCAACTTCCATGAGACACGAGTCAAATAGCAGGAGACTAGATAGGCTGGAGAGGGGCTTTATGAAGGCAATGGGAAAATCCCACTGCCTTCCTATTCCATTTTCACACCACCTTTTTGAAGTCCAACCATATCCTTGAATTAAAAACCGTAGCTGGAATGTGGGTCTACAGAAACAAGTGACGCCAAACATGGCGCTGACCCTCTTATGCGTTTGCTCTCCCTGCATCCAGTGTGGGGATGCAGGATCGTTTTGGAGAGACCCAGCTGAAGCACAAGTTAAAGCGTAGAAGGCTTAGAAACCTTGGGCGTTATTGCTATCTGGACCTCGGAAAAGGCTGGGAGTGTTTGTTTCACGGTCAAACAAATCAATCCTGACTCACAGGGATCCCAAAGGGTCCGTAAGGCTGTGATTCTTTTCAGAGGGGCACTGTCAGACAGCTATCTTCTCAGGAGCGACTGGTGGGTTGGCATCTTGGGCCTCCTGCTTAGCTTTAACCAATGCACGACTAGGGTGCCTTCCAAAGCAGACCATCCCCCTATAATTAATATAAACGTCTGAGTGGAATTTTCTTTTTAACAGAGACCTGGCATAGTCTGGGCACACCTGTCTGTCCCTTTTCTTCTGGTATCTGCAGATGGGTTTCCCCTCTCTCGCCCAAACCACGAACCAAACCTGTTCCCTTCCAATTCAAAGCCACTCTGGAAGGCCGAGTGGTCCTGCCCCCCAGGACCAAGGTTTCCAAGCTTCTGGGGGCCTTTCCCTTTTGCCTGTGGTCTGCTCGGGTTGCGTGGTGTTCAGGTGGAAGGACACACCTGCAGGGCCCAGGCTGGAATGTGGTTGGTGTTTCCCGGAACCCGGTGAGATAAGTCACAAACCACAGGTTGAGCCCAGAGACCCATGAAAAGGCCATAGCAACTCTCCTGACAGCAGTTTGGCGAAACTTTGGCTTGTGTGCAATCAGGCACAGACCCACAGGAAGACCCCTTAAGAGTCTTCTTGACAGTAATTTACACCCGTGAAGCATGGCGAATGCACCTCTTCTGCACATCCTTCCCCCGCACTCAGCCAGCCTTTAATCCACGACAGAATGGCAACAATGATGTTTTAATGAGTTATTTTCACTCACTTGTCAGAGCCTGTTTGGGTAATCTAAATAACTTCACATCCTCTTAACATTCCTCCCGAGCCTGCCTCTGAGAAAACAAACTGGGATTTTCTTTCCAAGTCTCCAATTCCAGTTCAGGGACAGATGAAGCTGCTTCTGGGACTCTTCCTGCTGGGGTTTGGCCACACCCACTTTTCTTTTCTTTTTTTTTGTCTCTTCCCCTTGCCAAAATCACAGATCTATTTCTATCGTATAGTTCAGGGGGCTTTTCTTGCCTCCTTATTTCTCACTGCCATCTAGTCGAATCTGACTCACAGCAACCGCACAGAACAGAAGCCCTGGGGTGGGGGGAGTGGGGGGGCTCCCAGGGTGGGGGGGGTTCCCATGGGTTTCTGAGGCTGGAAAGCTTTCCGGGAATAGAAAACCTCAATTTTCTCCTGCTGAGCAGCTGGTGGTTTTTAACTTTTGACCTATTACCTGCACAATAGGTGACGATGATTCACCGGAGTCTACTTTAACTTTTTTTTTTTTCACAAAAACAAACAGCAAACAAAACAACCCCCAAACACAAACCAGATATCCTTAGAACATAGTTTGATGAATAGCTACACTTTTAAGAAAATGATTCTCACTGTAAGGCAAGGACCTGTAGAATTCATACCCAAAGGTGTAGAGAGGCAACACTCAAACTCTGTGGGTCTGCAGCTGAACAAAATACGAACATCGGTGCCCCTTCCCCCCGCCCCCACCCCAGGTAACGCCCAGAAGGAATGAAAAGCAAGGAAAACACACACCTGCGTGCTCTTAGGCGCTGTGCTGTGGGGTCTGTGTTGCACCCACAGTGACTCCCTGTAGCAGGGGAGAGCTGCCCCAGGAGGCCTTCCTGGCTGCGGTCCTCCTAGAAGCCAAGTCCATTACCCACTACCATCCTTTAGGACGGCAGCTGAGCACTTAACCGCTGTGCCACCAGGGCTCCTGTACACCTCGACAGTTCAACCCCCAACCCTACACTCAGTCCACTTTGACCCCTACTGTCACAGAACCAAAAAAAACCCCAAACGCATTATCATTCCAACATGGTGACCCTCTAGGGCATCAAGACATAGAGGGTTTCCAAGACATTTAATCTTTCCAAGAGTAGAGAGCCTCACTTCTTTCCAGAGGGGCAGTTGGCGGGCTTGAACCACATACCCTGGGATTCACCACTCAGGGGTTACCTTGTTGTGCTATTGCGCTCGATAGTGATAGGTACTTCCTCTTCAATTCTCCATGGCCACTTCCACCCCCAAATCCCCCAAACATGGTTCTAAAGGTCCATTTGTCACAAATGTTAACCCCACAGAGCCATACACATCACAGACGGGTCGCCACAAATTTTAAAATTCTGGAAACCATTCCCTTAGACAGGCAGGAGCTGGGAGATTGGGGGGTGGGGGGTAGTGTGTACACACACCACCACCACCCCCTCCCCTGTGACTTAGGAGGTCAGTCATGCCAACATCCAGCAGAGGAGCCTGCCTTTGCCAGCCACACTTTACTCGGGCTCTGGGTCTCAGAGAAAAAAAATCAGCATAAGCAGGAAGTTTAAGCACTATGTGGGGCCTGGTTTGGGGGTCTGTAACCAGCTGCCCGCATCTGGAGGGTCCTGAGCTTCGCAAAGCATGCCCGGTTTCCAGGAGCCCTAGTAAACCGCTCACTGTACCTGAAGGCAGAGTGGCTTTCCTTCCAGGTCTGGTCCCGGGCGGTGCTGAGCTCGGCGCTCCTCCAGGTCCCAAACTCAGCCTGCCAAGGGGCTTTGGGGATGCCAGCCCTTCTCCTCTGCCCAGCAGCATGGGCAGCCGCCTGCCTCCTTACAGCACTGGCCTTCTCGCTGGAGCCCAGGGAGCAGCGTGCATCTTCCCAGACCCGCTCCAAGACCAGCGAGCTACTGGCTGCTCCCAGCCCTCCCTCTCCGCCTCACTGGCGAACTGCACTCGCCACCACCATCCGGGCCAGCCCATGTTTCCCAAAAAGGAGGGGGGAGGTTCTGTTTTTAAACGCAGGTGGGGAAAGTACCATTTCCTCCCACCCACTCAGAAGAGTGCCTGCTGCCCGCTGTCCCAGGGGCGGAGGTTTGCAAGACTGCAGAGGAAAAAATGTCCTGCCAGGCCACCAAACTGCTCTGGCTACCGCTAGGGCAAAGGTCGTGGACTCCTCCCGGGAGAAAAGTGTACCTTGCACTGGGGCTCAGCTTCACTCTCCTTAGGGCTCACTTGGCAGTAATCTTTTGAGGGGAATGTGGCTAAAAAGGAAGGTTGTGTGGTGGCCCAGTGGCTAAAGCACTTGACCATCTGCTCCCAGAAGTGACTTCCAACCTCGGAAGCCCTCTGGGGCCAGTTCTAGTCCGAGTTGACTAAGTGGCCGTGGACTTGGTTTCTGGGTGGTTTCAAAGACTGCTTATTCCGCTTCGTTGGTTGATAGTTCTTGATGTGCGTTTTGTTTTGTGCTTTAAAAAATATTGGGGGTGGGAGTTTGTCATTGAGACTCTACCCAGAAAAGCATACACCTCCTTAACCGTCTCTCCACGCGCCGTTCAGTGAGAATGGCTTTTCCGGGTTGAGCAGCCTCTCCTCTACTGTGCAGCCCTACTACGCTGCAGAGACTCTACACACACAACCTCCTGTGTCAGCTAAACCACGGCTGCAGAAATTCTCGATGAACCGGTTCCCGAAGGCGCCATCACTGGTTTCTCCGTGTGTGTGAACAGGGCACAGGAGCCAGCCTCCTCCTGCTGGGATGCTGACACGGTGCTCTCTTAACACAGGGCAAGCGCTGGTCATTCCTTAACAAGACAGGGACTGATCACTTAGGGACGCTTTCCATGGGATGCTAGTTACCCATGAAGGGTAATAAAAATTGTGTGTGACAAAATAATTTATAAATTATCAAGGGTTCATGAGGGAGGGGGGAAAATGAGGAGCTGATGCCAGGGGCTTAAGTGGAGAGCAAATGTTTTGAGAATGATGAAGGCAATGAATGTACAGATGTCCTTTACACAAATGATATATGTATGGATTGTGTTAAGAGTTGTATGAGCCCCTAATAAAATGATATTTAAAAATGTGTGTGTGTGTGTGTGTGGTTTGGGTGCAACCCCCAACCACTGTTGAAGAAATACAGGGCGTTTGGCAACACAGCTGTGCTTCCAAACTAAAAAGGAAGCTATTAGATTGTGCAGTGTATTAATTACAGGGCGCCAAGTACATTTCCAGTGAACTTTCCTTCAGAGAAGGCGCTCTGGTGGTGGAGACGGTTCTGCACTGGGCTGCTAACCGCAGGCTCAGCAGTTCCAAAGCAGGTCCTCAAGAGAAAGAGCTGACTTTCTACTCCTACCGACAGTCTCAGAAACCCACAGGGGGCAGGTCCACCCTGTCCTGGAGGTGCCTTGGATTTGGGACCAACTGGACGGCAGTGGGTGGGCATGAGTGTTCCTTCCGAGGGCTCCAGGACTCCCTGGAGGACCTTCCCCGGAGCTGAGCGACAGCCAGGTTTCTCCCTGTGCTCAGTGGTACCCCTGCCCCAGTATCACTCAGATCAGGCGCATGTTTCCACCCAGACCCCAGACCTGGATGCGGACCCCTGAGTCAGAAACTCTGGGGGGAGCCTGGGAATCAACACCTTAAACAAGCACAACCAGGAGTCTTAGGCAGAATGGCTTTCAAGCCAGGGCATGTAAGACCTCGGGCCAACTCATTCTAGACGGCCTTTGGAACCCAGCACCGAAGGTCATGCTTGAACATTAGCAGATGGCCACATACGTGGCCCCCCCGTGGTAGCATAATGGGCTGCAAACTCCAAGCTCCAGGATCTGAACATTTTAAAACTCTCAGAAAACCAAAGGGCAGTTGCACTCTGTCCTACAGAGTCGAGATGAGTTGGAATCGAAGCAACGACAGTGAGTTTTGGATGGTTCTATACAGGTCTCCAAGGCATAGTGGTTCCATTGGACTGCTAAGTGCAAGGTCAGCAGTTCAAAGCCACCAGCTGCTCTGCGGAAGAAAGACGAGGCTTTCCATTCTTGGACACTCGAGGACAGCTCAGCGCTGTTACGCTACCGGCTATTCCCAGGAACAGCCAGAGTGGCGCCCCCAGCACCTTCCTCAGGCGCTACACTTAGCGTCTCAGGCTCAAGCCACCAGGCCTCTGTGTATGTGAACAGGTGTGTGTGTGATTGGTAGGTTATCTTGGGGGTCAGGGAACACGCAAACATCTTCCCATGTAAATGAATGATTCCATGTCATTGTGTTTCCCTTTTACTCCATTTCTGCCTACGTGAGGTTTCCTAGCGACACTCGGATTTGGAATATGAGCTCCACGTTTGGATTTTATTTAGCAACCCATTCCCTGGTGGCTCTGTGGGATAAGGGTTGGGCTGCTAATGTCGAGGTCAACAGTTCAAATCCGCCAGCTGCTCAGTGGGAGGAAGATGGGGCTGTCTGCTGCATCTCAGAAACCCAATAGAGCAGTGGTTCCCAACCTTCCTCATGCCCCGACCCTCGAATACAGTCCTCATGTGGTGATGACAGCCCCCCAACCATAACATTATACATCACTGTCATTTTGCTACTGTTATGAATCGGGCGACCCCTGTGAAAGGGTCATTCTCCTCCCCAAAGGGGTCGCGACCCACAGTTGAGAACCACGGCTCTAGAGGGTTTCTGAGTTGGAAGCAACTCCATGACAGTGAAGGGCTTGTTCTGATTTTGATCAGAATGTTCTGAGGAAACTCAGTTCACCTTCAAAATGACCAAATACATCCCCAAAGTTGTGAGAGCTTCCGATGAAGCACACACGAAACCTTTCCAAACCAAAGGGGGCAAAAATCACTTTGGGTCAGTCAGGTGGTTCAAGTAGCCGTGTGGTTGTGAGCAATGAGATGCCTCGTCTTATTCATCCTTCAGGATGGGCATCTTTTGGGGGAAAGAAAGCGAACATTAAGCAATCCCAGGGCACAAGGGACCCGTCTGGGGCCATGCAAATATTGTGAGGTTGTGGTGTGGTGATGGGTGCACAGTTCTATCAATGCACTGAAGCTCATGGGGTCACACAAGTCCAATGGATGGATCGATGCTATATGAACTCTACCTCCATAAAACCATTCAAAAATAGCCAAATGGATAGCTGGTGAGAATCTGTTCCAAAGGCTAGGGAGCAAGACTCAACCCCAAACCAAACCAAACTCGCCGCCCTCTAGCTGGTTTCCACCCACGGTGACCCCAGAGGACAGAGCAGAATTGCCCCTGTGGGTTTCCCAGACTGTAACTCTCGGTGATGGGAGGAGAAAGCCTCATCTACTGCTGTCCTTGTAGTTAGCAGCCCAACACATAACCACGGTGCCACCTGGCTTCCTACGTGGCAAGGCAAAGTAGGGTTCAAAGAGTTCATAGAGAATCTGCATTTCCACTGTAAGTACAAAACCAAACTCACTGCCATTGAGTCGAGGAGGATGCGCAGCAGCCCGACAGGCCCGTTAGATTCAGAGACTATAAATCTTTATAGGAGTAGAAAGCCCTGACTTTCTACCTTGAAGTGGCTGGTAGTTTCAAACTGCTGACCTTGCCATAAGCAGCCCAATGGGTAACCATCACACCCTTTTGAGGGCAAGGCCTGTTGATCTACTTAAAAAAATCCATATCTGAACACCCCCCCCCAAGAGTGCAGTTCTCCTCTGATCCCCGAGGGTCACCATGAACCAGTATCAACTCGACAGCACTGGTTTGAGGGTGGCCGCTGGGCTCAAACTCCGGGCCTTGGGCCTGCAGTTAGTTACGCTTATGTATCTTTTCAAATGATTTTATTTACGCTGCCGAGAATGCACACGGCAGAGTGGACACCTGTTGAACCATGTCTTTCTTTCTACTTCCTTTCTGGTGGTGAAACCCTCTGAAAATGTCCTTGTTACATGGAGAAGTTTTCCTTCTTAGCAAAGAAAGGGCAAAGTTCGCAGCCATAGCTCATCCGAGAGCTCTTCATCTTGGGGTTTCTGCAGCATCTATTTCAAACCTTCCCCACTGTCCTCATATCTACGCCTGTCCCCCACCTGCCGGGGCACGCTGTCACGTCTTGACTGACTAGGGGGCTAGGACGCATCAGTCATGCAAGCTTCCTTCACAGTCAGGGGCACTGATGCGGTTCTTGGGCTGTACCATCCTCCTCCCCTCTTTCCTGAGCTCTTCCTCTCCCACCAGCATGAGTGCACTGCCCCCCGAAGTGTCCTCCTGTCTTTCCAGTTGCTGTGGTCAACTCGACCCCACCGAGGATGCACCTCAACACAGAGAGTGCGCCTAATAGAGCCACATGCTCAGCACAGAGAGTGCGCCTAATAGACCCACATGTTCAAGGAAGAACTTCTTTACCAGTTAAGCGAAATGATCGGTTAGTTTTGGGGTGATCTCAGGGGACAGTCTTAAGGATGAAAGGTCTACTCAAGGCAATTATTTCAGGGTTTCACCCAGGGTATATGGCTCCAGAAAGTCTGGATTCCAGAGAATTCCTGCATAAACTCTTTCACGCCTAAGACAGCGGTTCTCAACCTGTGGGCCGCAACCCCTTTGGGGGGTGTGTGTCAAACAACCCTTTCACAAAGGTCACCCAATACCTATCAGTAGCAAAATTACTTTATGAAGTAGTAACGAAAGTAATGTTCTGGTTGGGGGTCACCACAACATGAGGAACTGTATTAAAGGGTCGCAGCATTAGGAAGGTTGAGAACCACTGTATTAAGACCACCACCAAGCTCCAAACTTCCAGCTTCTATCTATGGCTCCTGGTGGTGTAGTGATTGAGTGCTGGATTAACTTCAAGGTCGACTGTTAGAAACCCACAACAGCTCCTCGGGAGTCAGATGGGCCTTTACACTCCTGTGAAGAGTTGTGGTCGTGGAAACTCACAGGGCAGTTCTACTCTGCCCTCGATGGCAGCGAGTTTGGTTTGTTGGATCTCTTTTCCCAAAATGCCTGCAGCTTCATTTTGCTACTGAGCCATTAAAGTTGGTCACTTATACACAGTTTCCATTTGCAAGTCTGCTCCAAAGGCCCCTTGGTTCAGAGGAGTTATTGTACCAGTTCCTTTCGGCTGGACTCAGTGGCTACCAGCCCGGACCCTCGCTCCTCCTCCTGACTAGCTGGCAAGCTCTGAGCTATCCATCTGCTGGAATTGGCACCACGTTCTCCACAAGGTGGGAAGCCAGAAGGTGCTGCAGGAAGCAGGAGCACTCAGGTGTAAAACAGGAAGGAGAAGGCCTAGTGGATCAGAGCAGGGCAGCTTCACTGCCTGGGCCAACGGCACCAAAGGCACCCTCTCTCATGGAGCTTTGTGTAAATTCCCTCATTACCTCAAAGAGGGGGCTGAGCCTTGAACCAAGCTGTCTTGGTGGGAGGGACTTTCGGATGGTACAGGGACAGTGAATTCTTTAATATGGCTCTTCTAGCCACAGTCTCTAACTCCCACCAAACAACCTTTCCCTGCATGGGTTTGTGAGAAGGTGGGGGAAGACACTGATAGGATTCACCTGTGAGTAATTTCACATAGGATTCCTGGAAGTGCCATCTTGCAGAGCATAAAAAGAGCTGAGAAGCAGGAGGAGGGATCTCATGCCAGCAAGAGCCCGGAGAGCAGCGCATGCTCTGGATCTGAGGTCCCTGAGCAAGGAACCCTCTGGACCCATAAGGTAGCTGTTACTTCAAAGCAGCAGCAGCAGAACCAAGAGCCACAGCTTGAGAATGGTGGACTGCCCCGGCCACAGAGCAAGTAAAGCCGAGTGCTTCAGTTCAGGAGGCTGGCTTGTGGAGTGGGGTGCCTCTGGGTACTTAATTCAGGGAGCTGGGTTTGTGACCCACAGAGCCATAATTGAATGCCTTCCGGTTGAGGTTTATAGCAGAGTGGTATGCCCCTTGGGCACTTATTAGCAGAGCTGAGTGTTTTAACGTCCTGATAAGCATCTCAACGCTGAGCATTTCTCACTGATATTACAATGTGTCACGTTTCCTTTCGACATGAACTTTGTGAGTGCTGTATGGCTCGTGCGGTGGATATTGGAAGCTAGAGATACATTTTAGAACATTGAGACCTTGAGATGGTACCTGTTTTCAGACACCACGCTAAACAGACACTGAAAAGGACTAAGCAGACCAAAGCACAAGGACAACGTGGAGAAGCGGGAGCCACACACCAGCCTTCGCCGGAGTTGGCACGAGCGCAGGCTTCAGAGAAGGTTGGTGGAGGCCTGTGGAAGTTACGTACTCTGGTGAGAATTTGAGGTCGCTGCTTGATGTCCTCATCTGGAGGCACGATGGAGAGATAAATAGCTTGCTGGAGTTGGGGGGGCACACACACTCTCTGCTTCGCATCCCTGATGACAAGACACATGGAGCTACGCTAGAGCTCTGGAGCTGGAGGAGCCATGTGGAGACCACTCCCTGCAGCGCTGAGATGCTTCCACCACCACTGGATCCACAAGACTTCCCACCCACTGGCCTGTGAGTTTCTTGCATTTGGAGTCATTGCATGTGTTTCATGAGTCTGAAGAGGAATTTATAGATTGGTATCAGACATAGGGGCTCATATTGGACTTATGGACTGGGTTGGGATGTTTTAATGTACAATTGCTCTTTGATATAAAATTCTCTTTTACACACATGTGTGGCTATGGATTTGATTCTCTAGTCCACCTAGACTAACAGAAGGCCCACTGGGTAATCTTGCAATGCTGAAGAGGTGCAACTGAGATCCCAGGAACAAGGTCAGATGTGGGCGGGGGAGCCAAGCACCCATCCCATGTCAGGCAGGTGGGCGGTCCAAATGTATGGCTGGCCTCTCCTAGGGTTGGTGCAGAATGGTTCCAAATGAGCCCACAAAAAGCCAGCGTGCCTGGTAATTAAGCTCAAGTGCTGTAAATCTGCAATGGGAAATGCTTACAACTTAAATTGACCACACGACTACACTTACAAAGCGGATTTCAAATGGGAAAACAACATGCTATCACATGTGTGCAAGCAAACCAAACACTGAGCATCACAGTCAACATGTCTAAAACCAGACCAACAAGGTAGGGAGGAAGTGATGGGAGATTTCAATGGCAGCAAATGTCCATGGAGTGCTCTCCCTCAGCTGCTTGCACCTGCTCGGTCCTCAAGACCCACAGCTGTGTCTTTTCAAGCGGCCCTGCTAGACTCAAGGCATTGGCCGGGTTTGCCTCTTCCCTGGCCCTCACCTTAGTGGAGGTCCCACGTGCTCTTCCACTGCCAAAGATGACACCCGGTCTTCTTCCCAGGAAGAGAAATCCACTGCTGTTGAGTGGGACTGCTCCCATGGCTTTTCAGCACTGGAACATCTTTAGGGAATCAGACTGTCTCATCTGTCTATCAGGGAGCAGCTGGTGGGTCCACACCGCTGATCTTTTTGATTGAGTGCTTTAACTACAGTGCCACTAGGACTCTTTCCACCAAGAGAAAGGTGGGAACAGCATCTCTGTAGGGCAGGATGGGCACCTTGGGGTCAATCACTTAGAAGAAAGGGTGTAGCCATCCCTTTTATGTTCATTGTAGCACAAAGTGAACTGAGCCAAGGGTGGACTGGGTGGAGAACTCAGGACAGGAAATGCCTGGTGCTCTCTCAAGAAAAGTCCCTCTCCCCCTACCTGTAGGTTCTCTGGTTCCCCCTGGTACATCTCACCAGCAAGAAGGTAAGCTTTCTGATGTCAGATAATATTTGTGGGGGGGGGGATCATCAAAACATCTTTTTAACTCACATAAATACAAGTCTCTTTAAACTGTCATTTCCGGGTAAGGAAGCCCTTTCATCTGTGCTGACAGGAAAGGGTTTCGCGCCCCCCCCCCCCTAAATAACGATCTTTTCTGCTTGTGAGCAGTCGTCTGTTGCCTTGGCAACACATTTCCTCTTGCACAAATGCAGGAGAAAGGAGATAACTTCGTGTGACTCAGAGATTTTCACCATAGCATTTCTCACGTCAATGTGCTACTACCTCACTGGGCCAACTCCCATCCTGTTAACAATGGAGATCGTAAAACACTGGCGATTCAATACAAAAAAGATGGTGGTACTGGACACATCCTACCCGACAAGGTGACTGCAACCTTGAGTTTGTTTCCCACAGTGGGATGCTTTCACACTACTCTAGTCGCTCCATGGTCAAGGGTGTGGGTACTACGGCATGTGTGGAAATGAATCTTCCTCCTTGCCCTTTACCACTGTTGGTCAATCTAGTACGTGAGCATGTTGAGGATTAGAAGAAAGGAGGAGAGAGAGGACCACCTGGCATCGAATTTATGGGTTTCTTTCTTTTTTGGTGTCCCTGGGTGGGCGCGAAGGTTTTCTTTCTTAAAAACTAAACCTTGCAACTTTATGAAGTAGTGATTCATTCATATCCTCACTCTACTAGGAACTGAGGATAACTCAGGTGAATCACCTTGCCCAGCAACATGAAGCAGGTAAAACAATAGGGCAGGATTCACATCCCAAGTTTCCCCAACTTTGTATCACTTTGAATATGTGTGTGTATGCATGTGCGTGAGAGCGTACACGCACAAGAGGGCTTCAGAACATTTGTGGGGAAAGTCCATGATCTTTTCACTCCATTGTCCACTAGCTTTTTGAAGCCCCTATGCACATACATACACGTTAGGCTTCTAACCACAAGGTCGGTAGTTTGAACCCACAGGCTGCTCTGTGGGAGAAAGGTAGGGCTTTCTACTTCCAAAAGTTCAGGTCTCAGAGACCCACAGGGGCAGTCCTACTCTGTCCTGTAGGGCCGCTGCAAGTCAGAATCAACTCTGTGGCAATGAGTTTGAGTTTTATATATACAATAGGCGGACATGAGTATATTTAAAATATGATAGTTCATACAACATAAACTTCATTCTTTTAAAGTGAAAGAGATTGTACAATCATTGCCTCTCCTTAATTCCACCATTTCTGAGCACCACTCCCAAACAAATTAAAATATATCCATTAGCAGTCAATCCTTCTTTCTCCCAACTCTAGTCCTTAACAACCACTACTGCCTCTGAATTTGACTACTATAGATACTTTCTATAAGTGGAATTATACAATAAGTGGATTTTTACTTCTGGCTTAGAGCAGTATTTCCAGGGTTCAATAGCCAAGATCTGCCCATACTTCATCTCTTTTCCATGGCTGAATAAAATTCTGTTGTATGAATAGACCACATTTTAACTTGGGTTTCTAAAGGCAGGCATTTCTCCAAGGCACAGTCAAGTGATGCTCTGACATTACAAGGATGGACTAGAGTGTCTATATTGACTCTTACCAAATGTAAAGCCTCCTTCTGACCCTTCACTGGCCTCTGAGAAGTCCCAGACAGGAGCTCTGAAGGCAAGGCACCCCCTAATTTGAGGCACCAGCTGTCCGTTCAGTGCCCTCCAAGGGCCAGGTCAGATGCCCTATGGTGCCTCCAGCTGATGAAAGGGGACAAGACTCTATAAGGCACGCCTCCACAGAAGGCGGGCCACTGATTCTCAGTGACATTTTTACAACAGTAAAAAGTAAACCAACTAAGAACTCCGAACCCCAAACCATTGCTATTGAGTAGATTCCAACTCATGGTAACCCATGTGTGACTCCAACCTCCACAGATTTTCCTTGGCTGTAGTCCTGATGGAAGCAAACTGCCAGGCTCTCCATCTGCACTGGGCTAGGTGGGTAGCTGGCTAGTGGCTGAAGTGGTTGGCACCACCCTGCATCATAACCAACCAAGACACAAATGTCTATGGTCTTGAAAATAGTTGTCCACAGGCATTCATGGGACAGATGTACATTGCCGGGTCCCCCTCCTTAGCCTGTCAGTCTGGGAACTGCACGGGTGGCCCAGCTGGTATTTGAAAAACAGGAGGCACAGCTTCCAGCCTCACACAACACTCAGGCCACTGCAGCTGGACAAGCCGACAAGTGGTGGGGATCCAAGAGAATGTGAAACGACCACCTCTCATCAACATCACAGGCGAGTAAGATTTTGCTGCAGATCAGTTGAAAAGGGGTCTCAGTGGTGTATTGGCAGGGGACTGCCAGAAAGCCAAGCTGAATTCAAAAGAGAACTTGGCATGGGCCATATCAGAGACTTTCAGAAAGATGTTCACCTGCACTTGACTGAATATGGGAAGGCATCCAACTGTGCAGGTCACAACAGATTACGGGTAATATGTTCAAGAATAGGAACTCCAGAACAATTGTGCTCGTGCGGGGTCTGAACATAGATCTACCAGGAGGCATTTGTTCCAACAGAGTAAGGGAACACTGGGTGACTTAAAGGAGCCAGAGTTGGACAGCTAACTGCAAAGCCAGCAGTTTGAATCCACCAGCTGCTCTGCAGGGGTGGGGTGGGGGGAGCAGAGGGAAGGAGACAGGCCTTCCTACTCCCATAAAGACTCAGTCTCAGGAACTCAGAGGGTGAGTTCTTCCCTATCTTATAAGGTCCCTGTGAGTGAACATTGACTTAATGGCAGCCAGTGAGATGTGGCTTACAATCAGGAAAGGTGTGTCAGAGTTGTATCCGCTTACACAACCTGTATGTTAAACAAATAAGCACAGCCATTGGACTGCATTAAGAAGAAGAAGACAGGCAGATCCATTAACAACATGCAAAATGCAGATGACAAAACCTTGCTCGCTGAAAGTGGAGAGGACGTGAAGCGCTTACTGATGGAGATCGAAGACTGGAGTCTTTACTATAAACTACTCCTGGGCATAAAGAAAACAAAAATCCACACCACAGGTTCATTAAGCAACACCGTGATAAATGAGGAAAATACTGAGGTTGTCAAGTGTGTCACTGTACCTGGGTCTACCATCAATACCCATCTAAGCAGCAGTCAGGAAATCAATCAAACGGCATGTCACATTGGGCAAACTGCGGCACAGACCTCTTTAAAGGGGTGAGAGGCAGCACATCTCTTGGCAGACAGACAAAAGCGGGGTTGACCCAAGCCAAGGCAGTTTCCAACACCTCATTTGCATGTGAGAGCTAGAGAGTGAATAGGAAGGTCAACTAGGAAGTGGTGCCTTTGATTATGGTGGGTGATGCGCACTATTTCATCCACCAGGGACTTCTACAAGAAGGAGCAAATCTACCCTGGAAGAAGGACAGCCAGAAAGCAGCTTAGAATCCTAAGCTTTGTTATCAGTCCCAAGAGACCGATCCCTGGAGAAGGGCATCATGCTTGGTAGCATCAATGAGAAAGAGGAAGACCCCTAATGAGATAAGCTGACACAGTGGCTGCAACAATGGGCTCATTGCAACTGTTAATGAGGATGGTCCAGAGCCAGGCAATGCTTCATTCTGCTGTACGCAGTGTTGCTATGAGCCAGGACTCATGCCGCCTAACGATACGGAATATTCCTTCTCCCATTTCATCAGGAATGGTAAGTTATGTGGGAGGCAGATTAGATGCTTGTCTTCTGTAATGATCATCTCCAAGTAGGTCACAAAGCATTTGTGTGTCTGTGTGTCTGTCTCCTGGGACTCTGGATACCGAGGTTCTAAATCTTGTTTGGTTACAAGTTATTTGTAGAGTCTCCGAGACTCGATAGCCTTGTCTGTCCACTGAAGTCAGTGGCAACTACCTGGACCACTTGACGAGTTTTCTGTGAGAATTAATATTTGTAAGAGTATTTACAAGTGCTGGAAATAAAAGGCAAGATTTGATGGTGGCTCACTGTCTTCTGGGGCATGTGAGGAGGCTTCAAAACGTCCCGGGGAAAATTCCATTACCTTTTTGTTCCAATTCTCCATGAGCTCTCTGAAGAGCCCTCATCGACTATCTCCATTTAGGCAGGCAAGAGACCCACTCAGGTCACGGGGTCTTTTCCTTTTCCGGGGTCTCCATGAAGCGGAAGGCACCGCAGATCCCCCTGAGCGTGGTGAGAAGGCAGTGTGTTTTCTGGATAAACACGGGTTATCATTCTTTCTTAGGGTGCACATGGCACAAAAGACAGGAAAGGGGGAGTTGGCATTTCAGCCTGTCCTTTGAAAACTACCCACTTCATGGTGACAGAATGATTATGATGTCAGGCAAGTGCCCTGGGACAGCCTGTGTGTTCTCTCACTGGACAGGTGAGCCCAGACAAGAGGCCATGTGGTACTCAGCGCTGCCACGACATAATGTCATTGAAGACGGACTCCAAAGGGGAGGCTGGGGGGAGTCACTGGAAAAAGTGAATTCCTTTCACTGCAGCAGCGTAAGCATTTACCCTGGGGGGTTATGGGAAAGCAGTGTTTGAATCAGTCAAAAAGCACAACAGAAGCAAGGCTGCCAGATTTCAATCCCGCCTCAACGTAGAGAGGAGAATCTGGCTGCACCAGGTGGTGATTCCATTTTCGACCCTCGAGGAGTTCAAAGGGAGGGTCCCATCCTTCAGTCATTCCGTCCCAGGTGAACAGATACGGACAGGACAGGGAGATGGGCAGGACGTGAAGGCATTCAAGACGACTTGCCAAGGGCGGCCTGGGAAGGTGTCATGTGTATACGGTGTGGCATGCAGGCTGATATGGGCCCTTCCGGACCCCACGCTCAGTCACTGTCAGACCTGTGCCCCCAGTCTGTGGTGTCCAGAAAGGAAGTCCATGAGATGAGAGGAGGTTCAGATGCCCCTCAGCAATGAGGAAGACTCCTTCTCACACGGACAGAGACAGGCAGGTGCCTACAATTCCATGTCACCTACCCGCAGCGGGAGCAAAGCCCCTGGGAGCCCCTAGTGAGAGCATTCACCTGCAAGGAGCGCCATCAGCGGAGCCCCTGGGAAACATGGAAAACCCCTGAAGCAAAGGGAAGAGCGCCAGGAAGCGCTACAGGCTTGGAGAAAGGACACCTATCCTCAGCCTGTGCCCATGTAGAAGAGCAACCGGGATGGGGCAGTCCCTTCTCCTTCCCCCTAAAGCTTCTGTTTCCAGTTTGGCACCTGCTCTCGTTTCCCTATGCTTGTCGGAACTGCCTTGTTGCTGATGATAAACTCCGACCCTGGATGCTCCGTCTTCCACATGCTGGCAGGCAGCACTCTGCAGCCAGGGGAGGACATCTGCTGGAACCAGAGCTCTCCTGGACCCTCCGCCAAAGATGCAGGGACATGCAGGCCTCAGAGAAGCCCCCCACGTCTTCCAGGACCTGCAACGCAAACCTCAGGCCTCAGGCAGCTTCCTGTTATCATGAGTTGCCAAAGCACAGGCTGGAGGGGAGGGGAGGGGAGGAGAGGGAAGAAGAGTTTATAGAGAAGGGATGGATCGGAGAAGCTGCTGGCCACCTTGAATATCTCACGCTAATTGCTTTGGGACTGCTTAATTAGGAGGCATGTTGCTAAAGCATCTTCAGAATGTTCCCAAATTTATAGGTTAATTAGCCTCAGCTTTTAGAGATGCGCTATTTATGGCAGGAGCTGCCTTGTTGGAAGGAGACCTTGCCGAAGAAAACAGCCCTGAAAGGTAGGCGGGATCGACTGCGTGGCACCTGGCGGTGCAAGCGTCCACTCTACGCCGGTTTCCAGGGAAATTCCTCCCACAGAACAGAGCAGCTGCCTCCCACCCCTAGACAGTCGCACCCTGGACTATGGAAACCAAAGGGCCTCCCGGAACCAAGCAGCCTGGTCCGTGGGTCTCATAAACACAGCCGATCCTTGTGATCTGGGGCATTGGGATCTCTTAAATCACTGTAAATGCTGAATTAGCCCACCAGGAGCCAGTTCTCCCAGCGACAAGGCTGGGTCACAATGTTTGGGTCCACCACACCAAAACCCTTGTCTTACAGTGCTTCTGTTTGAAGACCAGTGTTTAATCAGCATCGCTGGCGCATTAGCATGGAGTTCGTGCCAAGAGGTCCACCTCTGGCGCAGGGTTCGAGGGGCTGGCCCTGAGGCCGGGATGAGGCGGACCAAAACCACTGCCCCTTGGCCACGAGGCCCCTCGCACGGGCCAGCGCTGCAGCCTGTGCTGAGGCCATTTGAAGCACTCCACTCACCACAGAGAACACAGAAATGGGAGAAAGCGAGTCTCTGTGGAGATCACAAGGAGGACACAAGCGCCCAAAGGCGGCGGGCAGCAGCAGCGGGTCACCCCATTTGATGGCCAGAGGGCTGCGCAGGCTGCGGGACAAATCCTCAGCGCACTGTGCACTGCCCTTTGCTGCACTGCACGTCCCTGTGGCTTTAAAAATAAAGCAAGAATGGAAGGGCGGTGACCACGCCGAGTGAGTCCCCGGCGCCATTTCTCCTCATAGTGCGTGCGTCATGTCTCTGTGGGATAGATTGTTAGCGTTTCAGTCTTCTTCCTCCGACTGCTACCCACTGACACCATGGCCGCCACAACGGGCTTGAGCCCAGGACGGGTGGTGAGGGTGACCAGTGCTTTCATTCTGTGGGGCCGCGGGTCGCTTTGGGTCAGAACCGAGTGGACGGCACATGACAACTACACACTTCATAGACCACAGCTCAGAATCAGCATGATTTCCCTACGCATTGGGGAACTAAAAAAAATTGTCTGGGTCTTGTTTTATTTTGATATTTGCCTTTTTTTGGGGTGGTAGCCTGGAACCAAACTCATTACCTCTCTGAGGTCTGCCCGTGGATCTTAGGGAGTCGGCGAATTAACAAATACCAATTCCTTGAGTCATGAGGACAGACTGCTGGACTGGGTATATGTAGGTGTGTTTGCATTTTTACTGATTATTTTAAAGCTTTCCGTGAAGAAAGCAAAACTCAGGCTCCAAGGCTATCAGAGATGTGTCCAAGGCCACACAGCCAGTAGTGAGTCCCTGACTCCCTGCCGCCCAGAGCAGACACCGTCCTGGCCTCCTTGGAGCTGATGGGATGTATACGAAGGAGTAGCATGGAGGTACACCCACGTGCAGAATGGGGCTTTGGGAGTCACAGGCCAGTCTCTGAACCTGTGAAACAAGACGGAGCTCGAGAGCCGGAAGGGCCCCAAATCACTCAGAGGGTCCTGTCGTCACAGCTAAGCCTGGACTTCTCACTGCTCAGAGCCCTGTCCCTCAGCTCCCCCACGTGCCCAGTGCTTCCCTCTGGGCGCCACACCCAACCCACTGCCAAATCCCACACAACGCAACACCACAGGGCAGAGCAGAGCTGCCGCAAGGGCTTCTCATGGCCGTGATCTCTGTGGAAGCAGAGGTCACCTCTTTCTGCAGCGGAGCAACTGGTGGGGACAAACCACCAACCTTTCCACTGGCAGCAGGTGCTTTAACCCCTGGGCCACCAGGCTCCTTGGGCACTTCTTACCAAG
Source organism: Tenrec ecaudatus (assembly GCF_050624435.1). Lineage (NCBI taxonomy): Eukaryota > Metazoa > Chordata > Mammalia > Afrosoricida > Tenrecidae > Tenrec > Tenrec ecaudatus. The sequence goes on from NC_134545.1 coordinate 98,332,580, forward strand.
TGCAGAATTAAAACTGAAGATCCAGAGATCTGCCTCCCCCTTGTGTGATTTGCTGGGTTACTGCATCTCCTGGCACCCACGTCCCTGATCCTCGTACTGCTCCCCGCGGAATGACTGACCCACCCCGCACAGCCCTGCAAGAAAGCAACCGGGACAAACTCACCCAGAAAACGAGCCAACCCACCCACCCACCCACAGGGGCGGCAGCATTGACAACACACCCCACTATCGCAAGGGTCACGCAAGGAAGGGCGGGGGCAAACCAAGTGCAGGGATCAGCCCTGTTCTACGCTGCTGCCCAGCCAGCCTGAGTCACAAGTTGTCACACGTGGGGGTGATAACCTGGCAGGACACATGTCTGGAGATCGCACACCCATGTGGGTGGAGAGGAAGCCAGCTGGGCAGATCCCGGCTCTGACTTAGGCAAGCTACTCGGCGCCTTAACCCTTACCATCGGCCTCCCTGGAAACGGAAGCTAGTTTGGTAAGAGGCCCTTAGAGATGCAGTGGACTGGGCCAGGAGGGGCACTTGGGGTGAGAGACAGAGTGAGATAAGCAGGTGTTTCTTCAGAGGGGCAGGTTCTCAGGTCTGTCTTCATTTCCGACGCTCTTTCCCAGCTGGTGACCCACATCTGACCCTAAATGAAGACAGCCCTCCCGACACCCCATCCCCTCCTGCTCCTTTGGGAAACAGTTCCCTGCATGGTCCAGGGAGACAGCCGCTTTAAGCATGGCATCTGCACACGGGGCTGGTTCCAATGTGGGGACTTGGTGGCACGTCTTCCCACCTCTCTCCCTACAGCTGAGCACCTGGAAGATGGGGCTGGCGGTCCTTACTGTCGTGGCCAAAGGCAATGGCCCCTTTAGCTCCCAGCTCGCCAGGAGGCCTGTTTCCACCCTCGGCAGCAGATCAAATTCAGTAACCCCCAGGGAAAGGCTGCTGGGTTCCATGTAGGGTGACCCCTCGGACACTCATTCGGGGGAGAGGCAGGTAGCCCTGGTCCAGGACACTTGGATTTCAAGGTACCCTTTGGGTGAGCCACCCCATCTTCTCCAACAGCCTTCCGGAGCAGGTGTACCTCCTTAGGTCAAAACCTCCACCGGCCATGAAGCCCCACCCCCCAACTGTGGGTGTGGAAGCTGGGGGCCCACCCCTCAGCTGGGACTACTACTTTGTTGTGCCCAGACGTCTGCAGCAGTTTCTGAACCGGCCTCCCTGTCTGTCCACCCCTTCTTCACACGGCTGTCCATCCAGTCACACTGCACCCCAGCTGCGGCCACTTCAGTGGCTGCCCACACTAGGGGGGAGGATGCCCATACCCAGAAGGTGGTGTTCGAAGCCCCTGTGCTCTGGCCCCTCATTTCTCCCATCCTAAGCTCCTGCCTCATGGGCCTTTGGGGCATTCCGTGTGCACGCTTGTCCTCATCTGTGGGCCCCTGTAAGCACTGCGCCCCCCTGCTGGAAGACCCTTCCCCAGGCCCAGAGGCTGTCCCATTTGACAGTGGGACAGAGACAGGCCATTATCCAAGTGCCGCATTGCTCCAGCCCGAGTGGCCCCTCCGACTTAGGAAAGGAGGACTCTGCGGAGCCTGTGTGTGGGTGTGGGTTCCACGAGGGGGGTGTGTGTGAGTGGGGGGGCTTGCATTCCACCCTGAGAGAGTGGCCCAGGCCCAGGGGCCTCCAGAATTTCTGCCTCCTGTCTCTTGAGCCAGGCCTGCGGAGGAGTTTAGATGTGGGCCCAGGGATTTTGTGCCCCGGTGTCTGAGGGAGGGAGGAGCTGCACAACCAGTACCCATCCCTGTCACCCGGTTGCTGGACCCACCCCTGCTTCCCACACTGTCTGCTCCCTGGAATGTGGGCGTGATGCGGCAATCTCCACTCTCCCAGTCAGAACCGGTGAACACCCCACAGGCCTGCCATAAGAGGGTAATGGCTCTCTGAACTCTGAACCCTAACTCCAGTGGGGTCTGCAGCTGACAGGACCTGAGACAAAGGCCTGGGTCCCAGGCAGTCACGCCTCCAGCAACGGGCCCCAGGGTGTCTCGCTGCTCACACAGGATGTGGTTTTATTTGAAGGGAGGGGACCTGGTGGAGCCCTTACCTCTCACCCGCCCTTTCTTTTATCCATCTCAGCTCTGAACCTCTGCTCCCACAAGCACACACTCACACGCACACGTATGCATACACACTGCCCCACACATACCTATACCTTCCGATACCTGTACAGACTACTCACACACCTACCTGCACACACCCTACACCTCATGCCCCCCACATATGCAACAGCCTGCACGCCCACCCACATATACACACCCCATGTCCACACACATAAGTACACACACTTGCGCACTCATCCACCCACGTATCCACACTCTCATACCTATACACACAGCCCCACATGGCTGTATACAACTCCACACACAAACATAGCCCCCAACCCCCCATATACATTCAAGCACATACACAAACCTACATACCTGCACACACACAGCTACATGCTTGTACACAAACTCACATTCACATGCATACCTGCACACACACTCTTATAAATGCACATGTCCACATATCTCATACTGGTGCATATGCACATACACACACCTGTGCACACATTCACACAGACATACACCTACACACCAGCTGTAAACATTCATCCTGTACATACTCCCTGTACATACTCCCACATATACACACCTGTACATATACCTACCTACCACGTGGCTCACAAAGTTCTTTTTATTTCCTCTTTCCTAACTGCTAAAAATAAAAATGGCCTAATTTTTTGGAAACTGATTATGGTAGCAAGTGTGCATTCTACTTGATGCAATTGAAGTTTAGAGTGAGATATGTATGAAATCCCAACTAATATAATTTAAAAAGTAGGCTGTTGTGTTTACAAAACTTAAGGTAAGCATGAACTTGGCAAACACCATAAAAATAGCTTTTTTTTAATGGCCTAATTCAGACTTTCCTTCTACATAATCCCCATCATAGAGCCATAGTGGCTACACATTGTCCTGCTAACCACAAGGACAGCAGTTCAAAACTACCAGCCAATCCAAGGGAGAACGATGAGGCTTTCTGCTCCCCCTAAAGCAGTGGTTCTCAACCTTCCTCATGCCGTGACCCTTTAACATGTTGTGGTGACCCCCCCAACCATAAAATTGTTATTGCTACTTCATCACTGTCATTTTGCTACTGTGATGAATCGCATGACTCCTGTGAAAGGGTCGTTCGACCCCCAAAGGGGTTGGGACCCACAGGTTGAGAACCGCTGCCTTAAAGGATCACAATCTCAGAAATCTGCAGGGGCAGTTCTAACCCTGTTCCACAGGGTTCTCATGGGTTGGCATTGACTTCATGGCGGCGGGCTTGGTGTCGGGAACCCCCAGTAGGTATTTATCCTCCCTTCCCTGCATCCAGTACCGCTCACTGCTGCTCCCCCTGGTGTGCCCGGCAGCCCGGCACACTCATCGCTAGTACGGGAGACAGCCTCCCTGCTCAGGTGGAGAGGGGACAGAAGAGGAGAAGGTGGCTCTCTTGTGTTTCTCAGAAACATGACGGTGGCTTTGAGGACAGCCCTCTGTCACTTACCTCCAGGACTTTCCCGGTGATAAACTGCTGACAGGCTTCACAGGTCACTCCAAAGAGCCCCTGGTAGTCCTTCTCACAGTACGGAGCGCCGTCCCTGCAGGAGACAGAAACACAGTCAGCCCTGAAAGGAGAGGCGGGAGCCACAGGGCCCACACCCCTTCAGGGTGGCCCCTTGGCCCAGCATTCACATGCCTGGCAAGGTGGGCGGACATGATGGAGCCTCTGGGGCACCAGGAGATCCAGGGGGGGCGGCGATGGTTTAGGGGGCCGCACAGACACAATGGTTGACACCCTTCCTGCCCATCAAGCTCACCAGCTCGCTTGAGGAAATCCCACTTGGAATTTGCCCACGGGGGCTCCAGGTGGTCTTCTCAGTCCACCTGGAGGGAGGCCCACCCACCTCCTTCTCCCCACCAGAGAGGAGACCTCGCTATGTCCTCAGGGTCTTCTCCTCCAGTGGGGGAACCTCCTCCATGTACTACAGAGCAGGGCAACAATACTATTATTTTCGGCCTGTCCACTTTATGGAAAAATTGCAAAGCACCGCTCTGGACCACTGGGTTCCCTTCCGTGCCATGTTCCAGGCTGGGCATTTCTTGGTTCTTGCTTTGCCTTGGGATCACCTGCGAGGGGAAGCATCCTCTGCTTTCTAAAACAGGCGTGGTGGCGTTGTCCGGGACCTGGGCAATCACACTGCCTACTTTTCTGTTTGCTTCACCATATCGTAAAGCACAACGCATTTAATGTTTCAAGAAATGGGTGAGAGAGAACAACATGGCTGGCCCTACTATGAGACATGATGCCCCTCAGTGACTAAGGGCGATACAGGGGACAGCACCGGAGACACAGTGTGGGAATTGCACCTGACCTGATCCCACCACACCGAGGCAAAGCACTGGGGGAGTGCAGCGGAACAGCAAGGGAATGGAGTGGCAAGGTCCCCAGGGAATGCTGAAAGTGGACTTTGGGGCCAGGGCGTGGTGCCCCAACAGACTGGACTGGAAAACGCTCCTAAGGGCCAGCAAATGATCCTTGAACGAACTACAAGCCTTTCTTTTGTGAAGTGTTTTGTTTTGTTCTTTGTCAGTGGTTTGTTTTTGTTGTTTTATTGTCTGGTTGTATACTGTTGCTTTGTTTTCCTCTGTCTTGTTTTCGTGCATGTTAGTGTCTCCACAGGTTTGTCTGAATAGGACAGGCTGGACGAACTATCTGGAGGAAAAACAATAGGACAGACAGTTCCGGGGGGGACAGACAGATCCGGGTGGGGGAGGGGGAGGAGGGTAAGGAAGTGGTGTTAATAAACACAGGGACAAGGGAACAACATGGGACCCAAAATGGTAGTGAGGAGGGAGTGACAGGCCTGATGGGGAACAATCAAGGGTAAGGTTACGTAGAGAAGAGGTATAGCTGTAGCCCAGGTAGGGACGGAGCATGGTGGTGGGGCAGGAGGAAAGTCAAGGGAGAGGGAGGAAGGAGCTGGGAGTCAAGCGGCATTTATGGAGGTCTAGACAAAGACATGTACATGCAAACATATATATGAGGATGGGGAAATAGATCTAATTGTCTACATTTATAGGTTTAATATTAAGGTGGCGGAAGGACCTTGGGCCTCTACTCAAGCACTCCCTCAATGCATGAATACTTTGGTTTATTAAATTGGTACTCTGATGCTCACTCTCCGACACAACTGCTGAAGCCAAAGTGGGTGAACAAGTAAATGTGGTGAAGAAAGCTGATGGTGCCCGGCTATCAAAAGAGATAGTGACTGGGGTCTTAAAGGCTTGAAGATAAATAAGCGGCCATCTAGCTCAGAAGCAACAAAGCCCACATGGAAGAACACACCAGCCTGAGTGAGCGAGTGATCCCAAAGGGATCAGTTATCAGGCATCAAAGAACAAAAAAATCATCATATTATTGGCTGCACACCTCCATGATAGGATCGCTGAAGACAAATGGGTGCATAAGCAAATGTGGCGAAGAAAGCTGATGGTGCCCAGCTATCAAAAGAGATAGTGTCTGGGGTCTTAAAGGCTTGAAGATAAACAAGCGGCCATCTAGCTCAGAAGCAAAAAAGCCCACATGGAAGAAGCACACCAGCCAGTACGATCACGAGGTGCCAAAGGGACCAGGTATATAAAAAAAAAAAGAATATGTGTGTGTGTGTGTGTGTGTGTGTGTATATATATATATATATATATATATACCACATTGAATGAAGGGGGAAGTGCAGAGTGGAGACCCAAGGCCCAAGTGTTGGCCACTGGAGATCCCCTCATAGAGGGGTTTAGGAGAGGAGATGGGTCAGTCAGGGTGCGAGGTAGTACCGACGAAGAGTACAGCTTTCCCCCAGATCCTGGATGCTTCCTCCCCCCAACTACTATGATCCGAATTCTACCTTGCAGGGCTGGATAGGGCAGAGGTTGTACACTGGTACATATGAGGGCTGGAGGCACAGGGAATCCAGGGTGGATGATACCTTCAGGACCAAGGGTGTGAGGGGCGATGCTGGGAGAATGGAGGGTGAGTGGGTTGGAAAGGGGGAACTGATTACAGGGATCCACATGTGACCTCCTCCCTGGGAGAGGGACGGCAGAGAAGGGGGGGAAGGGAGACTCCGGATAGAGCAAGATATGACAAAATAACGATGTATAAATTACAAAGGGCACATGAGGGAGGAGGGAGCGGGGAGGGAGGGGAAAAAAAAAGAGGACCTGATGCAAAGGGCTTAAGTGGAGAGCAAATGCTTTGAGAATGATTGGGGCGGGGAATGTATGTATGTGCTTTATACAATTGATGTATGTATATGTATGAGTTGTGATAAGAGTTGTATGAGCCCCTAATAAAATGTAAAAAAAGAAAAGGGAAAAAAAGAAAGAAAGAAAGAAAAGAAAATGATTAGGGCAAAGAATGTACAGATGTGCTTTATACAATTGATGTATGTATATGTATGTACTGTGATAAGAGTTGTATGAGCCCCTAATAAAACGTTTAAAAAAAAAGAAATGGGTGATACAGTCACCAGGTTCCCTGAAAAGGTAGAAGGTGGCAAAGTCTCTGCCATTCTCCCCCCTCGCCCCCAGGCGTATTCTCCTCCCCAGCCCCACAGGCAGTCCCTGTAAACCAGCTTCTACATGAAGACGGAATCCATCGCCACCCCAGCTGTTGTCCACTAGGGGAGCCTGCCCGTCTTCCTGGCCAGGCTGTTTTGCCCAGTGGCCAGGTCAGCGCCATAGGATACGGAGGGTCTGTAAAGAGGGCTGAGACCTGGGTGGAGGGTTGACCAGCACCAAAATAGGAGAAAGAATGTATCACCGTGGAAACTGTTAAGTGTCTCCTTGCTACAATATCTATTGCTTCCATCCCAGTACCATTTCCATGGAGTCATTCTGATGCATTGAGACTGCCACACCAGGTGTGTCAGGAGAGGATTCCACTCCAGAGGGTTTGCGATGGCTGGTGTTTTGGAATAAGATGGCTAGGTTTGCTTCCGAGGGGGCTCTGGGTGACCAGAACCCACTGCCAACCTCTGGGTGGCCAGTGGAGCTGGAGCCACGACACCAGTGCCGCAGCACCCAGGGGCTCTGATGGTTACATTAGGCAGCTGTGAGCATGTCCTTAGACTTACAGTCGCCACGTTGTTTCAGAAGCAGGGGAAAAGTTGAGAGCCCCAGCTCCCAGAATTGTGGGACGTGATTGAACCTGGGTGTGGGTGGAGGTGGGAACCCGATACTAGGAGCTTGTAGGACCTGCACCCTGAGCCCGGGCCTTACTTGCTGATGTACTCCCCGGTGAGGACCTTCCCGCAGGACTTGCACTTAAAGCAGCCCAAGTGCCACTGCTTGTCCAGCGCCAGCAGCGCCTGCCCGTTTTTGATGTCCCGGCCGCAGCCCGCACAATCTGGAAGAGAGGGAACTGGAGGTTAGCGCGCTGCACGTTTGCTCTGCCAATTCCAAGCACAGAGGCAGGCTCTGCTCCGGGGGCGGGGGTGGGGGGGTGTCCATGCTCCATAAACATGTCAAAGGTGTGCTTCCTTCCTTCTGGCCTCTAGACCTGTGAAAACCCTTCCCAGCAAAGTCTCCCAGGCCCCGTGCTCACACTGCAGGGACTGGCGTGGCTCTGAGGAGAAGGATGCCTTCGCTTGCTTTATTTCCTTGAGAGTTATTTAAACACCCTCTGGATACCCACTACTACCATGGAAGAAAGGCTGAGCCACTTGTGTCCATAGCGATGCCAGCCAAGAGAACTCTAAGGAGCATTCTGCCCCGGAAGGCAGGGCTCGCCAGGGCTCAGCAGACTAATGGGAACGGGCTTGGTTGGTTTGGTTTGGTCTTTGAACTTTGTTTGTGTGTGTGTGTGTGTGTGTGTGTGTGTGTGTTCAGCTTAGGTCTAAATCAACCCAAATGAATTGCCGCTGTCAGTTCTTCCCTATAGTGACCCCGTAGGACAGGGTGGAATTGCCTCTATGAATTTCCAAGGTTGTAACTGCAGGAGTACAGAGCCTCGCTTTCTCCTTTGCAGTGGCTGGTGGACTTGTACTGCCAACCTTGTTATTTGCAGACACCTTTATGAACTGGTGGCCCACGTGAATAGCTAAATATTCCTTAAATGCTGTCCCTGAATCTCCTTTTTGTAGATGGGACCGGTTCTATTTCCTGGTTCACCTAAACCAGCGGTTGTAAGATGTATGACCATCAACTACAATGACCCGAATGCTTTAGCCTTAACTCTGACCCTGGCAAAGTCCTGAAAACCAAATGCGGGAGAACGGAGTTCTCAGTAGTGATGCGTGTGGGCCCTGGAATTCAAGCCCCTGGTCCTGAACCCCAGTTCCACTCCTTGTCAGCCGGCCACACAAATCGCTTCCTGGTTTCCTCAGATGGCAATAGGGCCATTGAGTACCCATCTTGAGCCTGTGTATAAAGGTCCCATAAGGCAATGGGCTTCTCACCGTCCTTGGCACTCGGCAGTGGTTCTACCCACATCTGCTGTCATCACCGTCGTTCTCCTGATGTAATGCCTGCTTGCGTTAGGGGCCTGGTGCTTACTAGAACACCCTGGAGAATCGAAACCAGCGGGACCTCTTGAGAAAGTTGTTTACTATCCACACACATTGAAAAACAATGTACCAGAGAAAGTAAAAGGAGGTGGTGCTGGCAGGGAGCCCAGGATGCTCCCCACGCCCAATAAACTACACCCACTGCCGCTGACTCCCTTCCGACTCACACTCCCCGGTGACCCTTAAACACACCCACAGAATGGAGCAATGGGAGGCGGGGCCTCTGTGTGGGTATGTTTGGGGTAAGATCGTGAAGCTGATTCTGTGAGCGACCCGTTGGACAGAGTAGAGCTGCTCCTCCGCCACCCCCACCCCACTACCCCGTCTTTACGGAAGCAGACTGCTACCTCTTTCTCGCCTGGAGCAGCTGGTGGATTTGAACAGCTGGCATCTTGGTTAGAAGCCGAGTGTTCTCGCCCTGTGCAACCAGCGTGCCTCGCACACGTCTGTGACTAGACAAACGGTACTGAGTGGGACTTGCGTGTGTTTGCACACATGCTTGTGCGAGGAAGACATTTCTGGGGGAAACCGGAACATGCTTAAGCAGTGGCTCCCTCTGTGGAGAAAGACTACTTTCTACTTCCTGTCCTTTTGTGTTGCTTGAGCCCTTTTTTCTTTTTTTAAATTATTTTATTGGGGGCTCATGCAACGCTTCTCACAATCCATGCCTCCATCCATTGTGTCAAGCACATTTGCACATGTGTTGCCATCATCATTCTCAAAACATTTGCTTTCTTCCTGAGCCCTTGGTATCAGCTCCTCATTTTCCCCCTTCCTTCCTGCTACCCCCTCCCTCATGAACCCCTGATAATTTATAAATTATTATTATTTTGTCATATCTTACCCACTCCCTTCACCCGCTTTCCTGTTGTCCATCCCCAGGGAGAAGGTTATATGTAGATGCTTGTAATCGGTTCCCCAAGTCTTTTTTTTCTTTTAAAAACATCATAAGGATAATAACTGTTAAAAGGACAGCTAATTTGAATCTTGAATTTTTTTCTTTGTAATATGTCATCAGGTGTGGGAAACACATTTCTCCCAAGTTGTCTCCCCCAAATATATGCCAAACTTAGCTGCTTGCTACACGTGGTGAATGACTATACATTTGGAGGTCAACAGAACAAGGTCAGGAGTTATTCTCCCTAAGGGTTATCAGCCATCCAGAGAAAGCAGACACCACTGTTTATCCCTCAATAAGTAGGGCCCACACCTTTCTGCTAAGGATAGTAGTAGATTGTTTCCCTGAAGGAGAGCCCAGGGAGGTCAAGCCCACTCCAAGGTGACCAAGATTAGGGTGCTATCATGAATCTAGGGTCTTCCCTTCTTGTCACATGTATACCCCTAGTCCCTCCCCTTCATATCATGTGTACACTCATAGCTCATCCCCTTCCTTGACCCCTATGCCCACTGTAGATCTCCTCCGATTGCTTGTATTGCCTATTGTACAGCCCCTTCCTGTGACGTACGTGGTTACCTGTAATCACACCCCCTAAAGAGATATAAGCCTTGGTTAGCAATAAACGTCTCTCTCACTGGCTCTCTCCACGTGGCCCACAAAGCGGGGCTGCAGTGAACATGCTACCACCAAGTGTGTCTGACTCCATTATTGCAAACTCTCATGTTCTCCATGACTTTACTCTAATGTTTACTTATTATTGCTGTACAATTGCACCTACTGGACCTATGATGATGTGTTAGGGGCTGGCTCCCCTGACAATTAGCATACTAATAATAAAACAGGTAATTTGAGTAAATACGTATTTATAAAGTTAGTGCTATCTGCTTTGTCAGTACTGGATGCCACAGGCTAGACAGTCCTAAAATTCCTGTGACACACTTGAGTGTGTGCTCACATGGTCACAGACAAGGAGTCCTGCTGGCTCAGTGGTTACGCCATGGGCAGCTAACTACAAGGCCAGCTGTTCAAAACCACTAGCCACTCAGCTGGAGAAAGATGGGCTTTCTACTCCTGTAAACAGTTACTGTCTAAGAAACCAACCGACAAGGGGCAGTTCCATCCTGTCTTGTAGGGTCAGAATTGACTCCGTGAAAGGAGACTTTGAAATTTTGATTTGTTAAAGCTGAAGTTTATATGTATCCCAGCATCTCACCAGAACTCCTGTGGAGGTGGAAGGAGTGTCTCACCTCTGGGAGGTTACTGGAAGATGAAAATGGGAGGCTGGGTTACCTGCTTAGAAGCAGGCTTTTGAAAAGGCGCTTGCTTGTAGATGAACTCACAGTTGGAGCTGACAGCTCCTCCTGCTTAGACCGATCCCACTAGGTGGCAGCAGAGATCTAAAGTGGGAAGGAAGCGGGTAGGGCCAAGTCTCTAGAAACCCTGGTTCCCTCACATGAGATATACTATAACCCCACCCACTTCTGAGGAAGGGAAGAGATGGGGGCAGGCGGCATGCAGTGCTCTGGTTCAGGTTGGGTGCTCAGCAGAGTCCCCGCTTTCCTTGGTCAGGGACTAGAACACAGGGTTCTTGACTACATTCTGCTCAAGAAGCCCTGCTAGGGTAAGGGCTGACATGCTGGGCTGCAGACCACAAGGCCAGCCGCCCACAGGAGGAAGGCGAAGCTTGTCCGCCCCTGTAAAGGGGCCCTATCGGGTTGCCTATCGGCACTGACTTGAATGGCCGTGAGCGGAGAGTTGGGAGTCTTGCTCTCTTGACAAGCACGTCGGGGTCCTGGCATTGCAGAGCCGTGACGGCTGCTCAGATGCCCGATGAACAAAAATGAGCAAAGCGATCGTATGCGCCGAGGGCTTCCTATGCACCAGGCGCTACGGGAGGAGGGCTTTAGCGCTTCTATACCAGGAGCGTGTTTGGGCACCAGCTAGTCTTCACCATCCTCCCACAGCCCTCGGACACCACAGGCGGTGCCCCGTCCTCTCTAAGGGGCCCTGGTGGCACACTGGGTTAGGCATCGGGCTGCTAACTGAAAGGTCGACGGTTCAAGCCCACTGCACAAAGAAAAGGCTGTCCACTCTGGTAAAGACTTATATCCTTGGAAACCCCAGCGGGCTCTCTAGCCCTCGGCACCCTGCACAGTGCTCCATGGAGCGAGGGTGCCCTGAGACACGGACTCTGACCATCTTTTTCCAAGGAAGCAAACAGAGCCATCACAGTATGGAATGCCTAAAGCCTGCCAGCGGGCAGAGTTGGGCTGGAAGGGGAGGCTGGGGTTGGGTCTCCCTGTCAAAACTTAAGACATATAGACATGCCTGCTACATGCATAAACAAACACCAGCTCCCAGGAAATGCAGCGCTGGCCCCACCAGCTGGCCTGGACTACACGGGGATGTTCCACCAAACCCAGCCACCAGTCTCCGGGCAGCACCGTCTTCTTCACTTAAGACTATGTCAGTGGATCTCAACCTTCCTCATGCCGTGACCCTTTCAGACAGTTCCTCATGTGGTGGGTGACCCCGGATGTGGGCATATCTGCATGTGGGCAGACCCACCTGGAAACGTCAGAGGAATGGTGTCTTGGTTCCTAAGACCATCAGAAATATGGTCTTAGGCCCACCCCCTGTGAAAGGGTGGTTCAGGCCCCCAAAGGGTCAGGACCCCCAGGTTGAGAACTGCTGACTTACGTCATGCCACAAAAGGAGGACGAGGCAAAGCTGTAGAGGGAAAATGGGCACACTGGTGGGACTGTTCCCTCCGGCTCCGCTCACCCCCACGCCGCCCTTCCCTAAAGAGCAGCGTGTCCCGCTCTGTGTCTTCGTGTTGTCCAGCTGCTGAGGAAATTGTGTGCACGTCACTGAAGCAGCTGCTGACAGACACAGAGAGCTGGCGGTTGTCACTGAGATGACGGTCAAAGTCAGAAAGAGGTGAGGATGGAGCAGCCTCGGAGAGGGCAACCCACTAGCGACGTGTCAGTGGTTTGCAGAGGACAAAGGTGACCAGGCGTGACGGAGCAAACAAACAACCCCCCTTGAGACACTCTGTCCCCAGCTTTTAGTGCTTGGCCCCAAGAGCCATCAGGGCTACCCGTGTCCAAGTTAAACCACATCCAAGTGCACACCTGGCTCCATCTGAACAGCACGCTGTCCAAAGGCCACACCTAGCCTTGAGACGAGGGACCCCATCTCCTCAACAGACCTCCCTGACTTTGGCGCAGAGCCGTGGGCACCGGGCTTCAGAGGCAGGTACATTTAAGGGCCTATATGGCTTGTGGGAAGCAAGCCGATGCCCTGGAGCTAAGAGAGATGTCCTGTCCTGCCCTGTATTGATGGTCCTGTCAGCCCAGATACCTATGTGCTCCTGAATGTGTGCCTTCCTAGAATCCCCGTCTGGTGCCTACTGCCATTCAGAAGCCCTGGGATACTGGGTCACTAAGGGGAACACAAGGTTTGACTCCGCCTAGAGGTGCCTTGAAAGAAAGGTCTGGTGATCTGTTTCTACAGAATCAGCTACTGAACACCCTGCAGGGCGCAGTTCCACTCCGCCACACACGGTCCTCACAGCTACCTCCACCCCATCACCTCCACCTCACTCTGCCCCTTTACAGCCCAGGCCGGCATTGGGGGAGGCACCTGGCCTAACCATCATCAGCTTTGCACTGTGGAGAGGGCTTATGTTTCTGCCTGCTCACGCCAGCTTCGGCCCCCACCCCCACCTGAACGGGCAGGACAATGACTGCACCCGTTTTATGGACCAGACGCCACGTGACAGCTGGTGCGATCCTGAGACCACCTGATGCACTTGCTTCATTTTGCACCGAGGACGCTCCAGCCCAGAGCGGGTCTGCGCTTGGCTCAGGACGAACCAGCCAAAGCTCGCCCATCTTCTGTCCTCCAATAGTGGGCATGAGTTCCGGCCCTCCCAGTCTGCAGGGCTTCTTGGAGTTTTAACCCCTGAGACACTGGATAGAAGGGGAACAGAGGGATTCACTGACCTGCTTGCCCAAAGCGTCTAAACTACAAAGAAGCCCTGAGGTCGCTTTCACTCAGGGAGTTGACACTCTGCTGAGACGCTGGGGGGTCCTGAAGTGACCAGGGGGCCATTCCCTCCCTTTCCTCCAGCAGTTCATCATGGAATGTTCATTGGTTTAAACTCAAGTTTCAGTATTGAAACGGTTTCCTGGATAACTTCAAGGGCACCTAAGCTTTCTCGGCAACATTTTTAAAAGATGATCGAAGGAGAAAGTACCGCTCTTTGTCAGCAGCCACGAGGAGCTCCGGAGGGCGGGGCCGTGCACGTGGGATGCACGTGAAATGGGAACAGACAAGCAATTCCAAATTCGCTCGTGATTGAGAGAGTGGAGACTGTGAGGCATTCACGCACTGTCCTTCTAATGGGCTGTCAACCAGAGGCCCTGCATCCTGGCTGGGACTCCCTCTGGAGAGCTTCGAGGAAGAAAGCTCATTTGCGTTCCAGGGTGACCTGGAGGTCCTCGGTCTCCTGACGTCTTGCCACTCGATTGTCACTACAGGGCCCGCATTCCCCCGTTATCTGTGTGATAAACTGGGGGCCGCGCTGGGGAAGAGCTGCAGCGCCCAAAATAGAGAAAGAAGGGACGCCGGAGGAGAGTGACCTGACACGGGGTCAGGCCGTGTTCGGCTGCTAACCAACACAAGGCCTCCACCGTGTCACATGAGCCCGTGACCCGTGGATTCTGGGGTGGGCATAACTGTCGGGAGGCTGTAGTAGCTGTCTGCTTGATCCCGGACTCTTGAGCCCCAGTTTGCTAGGGGAGGGGGTGTCGCCCTAAGTGTCCACTGCCATGCATTGTCACCTCCTGCATTTAAGCTAGCAGCCCGCACTCTGTAGGTCCCGGGGTTTGCAACCCAAAGATCAAAACCAAGTCACAATGCAAACACTCAACTTTCCTTATTTTATCGCTGATAGCAGTACACCTGCAGCGTTCAGAAAGTACCACAGACGGCCAAAATAACAAACCTGTCTGTTATATCCACAAAGCTCCTGGGAGGCGTGGGTGTTGAGACTTTGCCCATGTTATCAGGAGAGAGCGGTCATGGGAAGGCCATCACACCTGGTCAAGCAGAGGAAGACCCTTGACAAGCCGGGCTGACACGGTGGCCTCGACGAGGGCTCGACCATCATCACTGTGAGGACGGCGCAGGGCTGGGCAGCTGTTGGACACGGGATCCCTGTGCGTCGGAACCAACCTGACATCACCCGATTTGGGTTTTCTAAGGGGCTAGGTATTTGGAAACCTTTCCTACACCACACTGGCTCCATGCTCGGAGGGTGATAAGAGGCATCAGTGTAGCTCGTGGATATTATTGACCGGGGCCTGTCAGTGTCATCAGGTCTCAAATCAGACGGGCGCACACTGACCAATGTTGATGGGCCAAACGGTAACCAAAGCCAGTACTGCTGAGTCATTCCGATGCCATGGTCATCTTGAAGGACAGTGAAGGACGGAGTGCCCCAGCGGATTTACAGCAGCAGGCGATCATGTTTCTCACCACCCCCCATCTTTCTTCCACAGAGTGGCAGGTGGGTTTGAACTGCCAGCCTTTTGGTTAGTGGCCCTCACGCTAGAACCACTGTGCCACCAGGGCTCTGTGACCTGGCAAAGTCTATGCTCTTAAGTTAAACTGAGTCACTCAGAGGAGTCCACCGTTGGTTTTTTAAACTCTTCAAGGTAAACACCATGGGCGCAGGTCCACGTAACAGAGGATGGACAGCCGAGCACGGACAACATGGACCTGCCTCTTGGTTGGGCTGAGCGCGTGTTTAATGCCTGCTCTCTCAGTTCAGAGCGTCTATGCTGGCAGTAGCTGGAAAAGCAGCGTGGAGGCTGGAGCGGAGCAGGGGGTGTGGTCAGAACGTTCATGTAGGTATAATATGACGTAAAAAAATAAAATGAAACACCTCACTGTGAGGGAGTCAATGCTGACTCAGTAAATCCTGCAGGACAGAGCAGAGCTTCCCCAGTGGGCTTCCCAGATGGCAGATCTTGATGGGAGCAGAAAGCCTGGCCTTTCCCCCTCAGTGTTGCTGCTCATTTCAAACTGCTGAACTGAAAGTTAGCAGCCCAACCCATAAACCACCGCGCTACCAGGTCTCATGGTGCAAAATGTGGGGCTTTAAAACCTTTGTGGAAAAAGAGGGCATCTTCCCGATACTTTTCGAGGTCCCCTTGTATACTCCCCCCCTGTGGAAAAACGAAGCTGCCATGCTGTGATGCTTGGCAGCTCGGCTTCACTCGGAATGGCCCAGAAGTGTTTTGAAAGGTTCATATGGTGCCTGGATATGCAACCTGGAGCCAGGCTTTCCATAACTGCCTAAGTCCCTGCTTAGGCCAGCCGCCCACTTGGCTCTCTTGATGGCCATGATGGAAACCCTGTGGGCCAGAGTGACCGCTGACATGCTATTTTAAGTGCAGGTGCTTGCTGCCTCTGGAGGACAATACTGCCCAACAAGCACGTCCTCATGGGCCAGGAGAGCTGCGCTTTATCACTGGGAAAGGCAGAGGCGGGCCCTGCAGCCTCTGGTCGAAGCTGTGTTCTAAGTCCGCTATAATCTGACATTGGTTGAGAAAGCCCACCGTTCTCCTTTTGGAAGCGTAGACCACATGGACTGACGGTGTCTTGGGTACGTTGGTCACCAGCCCCACATGACAACCAGGTCATGGGAATGCATCCCTGCTCTCAGCCACCCTATGCACACAGCAGTCGGAGCAGAGCAGCCCCGCTCCCGGGGTTTACAAGGCTGTGTATCTTCACAGGAGCCTGTAGCCTTCTCTTTCTCCTAAGAGTGGCTGGTGGACTTAAACTGCTGCTCCTTGCAGAACCCATTATACAATTTGTACCCCTCAACCACTGCAGGGGGAGAGAGACAGGACTCCGTAAACAGTCTCGGACAGTCGTGAGAGCAGCTGTACCCTGTCCTATAGGATTGCCACAGGAGTCGGAGTTGACGCGATGGCAGCGAGCATGGTTTGGGGCATGTCACTGCAGGGCAGAGAATTACTTCACGTGGTTCTTCTAGCCACAGATGTAACTCCCACCAAATGACACTTTCCTGAAAGCCTGGAGAAGAAGGTGGGGGAAGACAGGGACTGCATTCCGTTGTTCACCTGTGAGGGTGACCATGCTGCTGGGTAGACAGCGAGCCACCACTGGGAACTCCCTTTCACTCTCCTTGGTGTGTGGTTGTTGATGTTCATGATCATGCGCCGAGCAGGAAGTCAACAAGAGCTCTGGCTTTGCTCCTCTCATCCTCTCAACGACTTAATTATAGTTCATTGAGGCGGAATGCCATGGCTAACATTCAGACAGAGCCCACATCCCCAAAGCCTTAGACTGTGAGTCTGACTAGAAGGACCAGAAGGAGCCTGCCTACCACTACCAACCTCTCTACAAAGGGTCACAACAGAAGGTCTTGGATAGGACGGTGGAAAACGTGCATAAAACATCGACGCTATTTTGTTACCTGCTGGACTGTTGAGGGATTTGGGCTTCATCTGTGACAGAGAACTCTGTGTTTGCATTCACATGTGTATTTTCAGGACTATACCGAAAGCAAAGTCTAAAGGCAGGAGCCAACCAGCATCCTCATTAGTAGGTCACAACCTCAAAATGCCCACCTAACAATGCCAACACCGCAGCTGGTGGAGGACAGGCCTAGGTGACGTTTGCTTTCGGGGCAACTGTCCCAGTGGGTGGCCAGCAAGCATCGCAGGGATGGTCCCTAAGTCAGAAGTAGGATTCTCTCTATTACAGCAAGAGGAAGGCCGGCTGCTCTGAACGTAAAGCTGGGTGCTACCCAATCACAGGGTGCTTTCGGAGAAGCGACGGTCATTTGAAGGCCAAAAGGGTGCAGATTCCCTACCTGCACAGATGAGTTCAGGCTATAGCTTCGTTGGGCAAGGTGTTCTCAGCATGGGGGCTCCCCCAGGGCAAGACAAGTGGCCACTCACCTAGCACAGGGCTAAACCAAGACCTCTCTGAGGGTCTTGGGCCACCTCTCCTTTCTACTGACCGTGTCTAATCTAGACGCAGCCTCGCACACACCTAGCCCCGGACAACCACTCCTCATAGATGATGGCATGCGTCTTTGTGCAGGAGGACTGGTTGGGTCAATGTGTCCTCAGCACTGGGGATATGTTTTTCAGGAAGGGAATGTGGTATATGGTGAGAACGGCTTCCTCCAGCCGGCCGAGCTGTACTTTCCCAGTCTTCTGCTCTGGCTATAACCAGACATGGAGGTAGAAAGCCAAACCATGCCATTCAGTCAATGTTGACTCACAGTGACCCTGCAGGACAGAACAGAACTGCTCTCTGTGGTTTCTGAGGCCGTAATCTTGACAGAGAGGATGGCCACGCCTCTTTCCCACACTGTAGCTGGGGGGTTGAAAACACTGACTTTTCAGGTAACCACTTGAGTATCCAGGGACATGGGAAGAAGAAAGTCCTCACATGAAAACCCCAAACTCACCACCACTGAATCAATTCCAACTCATCGTAACCCTATAGGATAGAGTAGCATGGCCCATGGGCTTCTGAGCTTGTGAATCGGTATGGAGCAGAAGGCCTCTTTCTCTCACAGACCAGCCGTGGCTTCAAACTGCTGATCTTGTGTCTAGCAGCCCAATGCCTAACCTACAGCACTTCCAGGGTTCTCTGGAGGAAGAAAGCGGGTCGACCAGAGAGTGGGAGAAGGAACAAGTGAGAGAGGAAGACAGCCAGGAGCCCCCGCTGAATGCTGCTACCCACAATTCCATGAGGCCATTAGTGGGGTCCACACCACTGTGAACACTTAGGGACATCTGCCCAGGAGTGACCATGGAGAGCTCAGAAAATTAATAGCTACAGCTTCTGAAATTTGGGAGAGCCCTTAGCAAGCCCATTCTCGAAATTGTACCTCTGGGCTGACTTCCTCTCTTCATCGTAAACTTTAACCTGGTGTTAAGTTTCCAATACCTGGAACCCTGGTGGCATAGTGGTTACGAGTTGGGCTGCGATCTGTAAGGTCAGTAGTTCGAAATCACCAGCTGCTACAAGGGAGAAAGGTGAGGCTTTCTACTCCTGTAAGCAGTTAGTCTCGGAAACCCAGGGGCTATTCTACCCTGTCCTATATAGGTCGACTCCTGTAAAGATTTACAGCCTTAGAAATCCTAGATAGGGTTGCCAGGAGTTGGAATTGATCAATAGGTTTTGGTGTTTATGACTCTACTGGTATGGGGCAGGGAGCCCTCGGGGAATAGGGGTTCTACACATTAGGCTAACTGCAGAGTCAGCAGTTCAAAACCACCAGCCGCTGCTCCGCTGGAGAAAGGCAGGGCTTTCTACTCCCATAAAGAGAGTCTCAGGACCCACAGGGGCTGTTCTGCCCTGTCTTGGAGGGTTGCTATGGGTTGGCATGGACTCAATGGCAGTGGCATTGGAGTTTGGGGACCTGGCAGGGGCCACCAGCCCTTGCTGTCTTCTTGCCAAAGAGAAATTGGAATTGAGCTCTAAGCCAGCTTTGCAAGATTCTGTGAGCTCTGGCAGACACAGTCCTTTACTCCACCCCAAAGGCAGGAGGAAGAGACTGCGTGGGTACCAACACATAACACAACATGCCCCTGGCTGAAGGTCACAGCAAGGGCAGGCTGCAGGGAGACACCAGTCTGGAATGAGCCTTTTCTTTGATTGGTAAAATTAATCGTACTGTCTTTTTGATGTACTTGGTTTTTCAATATCTACATGTAGGGGGGGGGGGTCATCTTGTCAATGTCTCTAGTAAAAAGTAATTACCACCCACCAACCACCCCAGTCTCCCAGCTACCCATCTCCCCTCACTGGAGGCAATTACTCCAAGTCAAGTCTCCACTAGCCCCCTTCCCCCCCCCCCCGCCCCCCAGGGACTATCCACACAAATAGGCAAGCCAGGGCACACAGAGGTGCCTGTGAAGAGCTACGGTCTCACTGCATTCCACATTCACCTTAACCCGGGGATGAAGGCTGCTCTTCTAGTTTTTCTGGTATTACTAGGAGGTATGGGTTTTACTGTGTAAGAGGTAGGTCTACTGAGACCAAACAGCATGACCAAAAGGCCATTAACATTCCATGCACCAAGAGTGTTTTAATCAGCCCCTTGCTTGTCCCTGTAACCAATAAACCCAGAAGGCTTTTTCCCTTTCTGTTGCAACAGGAAACCAGGCTCGGGTCATAGTGAAGAGATGAGCTACCCAGTCAGTTTCACGTCTGACTCACACGGGTACAGATTCCCGTCCACTAAGCTCGGGATGGAAGTCCTCTTTGCCACCTGCCTTGTCTCTCAGCAAGGGACCTCTGGTGACTATGACAACACCAATTCTCAAAACCAATACCCAAACCAAAGCCAAACAGTGCAGAACTGCCCCCGTGAGCCTTCGAGACTGTCATTCTTTACGGGAGTTAGAATGCCTTGAAGTCCCGACCTTGCAGCTAGCAGCCTGATGTGTGGAACCACAATGCCCCGGGGCTCCCTGCCCCATACTCAGTAGAGTCATCAACCTCAAAGCCCATTGCCATCGGGTCAGTGACAACTCACAGGGACTTGTCTCGGATTTCTAAGACTGTGCATCATTCTGGGAGCAGACAGCCTCATCTTTCTCCCTCAGAGTGGCTGCTGGGTTTGAACTACTGACCTCTTGGTTAACAGTTTGATGCTTACCCACTGCCATCATTTGCTATTGACTCATAGGTAACCCCAGAGGACAGAGCAGAGCTGCCACCTGAGGTTCCCAAGGCTGTCATGTTTGTAGGTAGATATGCCACATCTTTTTCCAGAGTGGCTGGTGGGTTTGAACCGCGATCTTTGGGTTCGTAGATGAGTGCTTAGCCACTGAGTTATCAGGGCTCTTTAGAATAATAGGAGCATCGAAGTCCTCAAATGCATGCCACCTCGTGGATGAACTTTCAAAATGCTGGGTTGAGTGAGATTAAGTCAATGACAAAGGATGCACAGTGAGTGCTCCCACTTCCATGAGGTCTCTAGACTAGACAAGGAGGTAGAGAGACAAGGTCATGAGTGGTTATCAGGGCATGAAAGAGGGGAGAGCAGCAGCCAATGCTGAGGGAGCAAGGAGCGTCTGCTAAGGGCGGCGGTGTAGTTTAAGATCAACGCGGACAAGGATGGTCACTAGACAGCATGATGCACATAATGTCCTAGAGTATTTCTGTAACAATTGCTGGCAGGGCAAATCTTTCATCACCTAGAATGTTGCCACAATGAAAAAAAAATGGGATAAGGTTTAAAAAAAACGAATCCTTAAAAAAATTTTTTTTTCAATAGTGATATTGAAACTATCCACCAGGTTAGAATTCTAATCTCAACTGAGCAGTGACTTACGCTCCAGGGGCCTGTTGAGGACAAGTGCTGGCCACAGAGAGCAGGGCCTGCCCCCCAATGTCACACTCAGAGTTGAGGGGACATACAATCTCGAATGTCTCTATCTTTTTTAAAAAAAAACCTTTGATTCTGTCACCAACACAAGTGTCTGAGACAGCCAAGCACCCCTCTTCTATGAAGTCAGGGGCATGGGAGAAAGCAGGGAAGGGGATGAGAAAATAGGAGTGGGTCACCGCATACTCTCCCCAGTCCTTGTACCAACCTCGGGAAGGCCTCCGTGCAGCAAGCAGCAGGCAGCCCACGGTCCTGAGAGCCAAGAGTCATTCCCAAAGGATCTCCCAACGATGGCACCCAATCCTAACAGTGTTTCCCACAGTGACCGATATCACCCCTGGGTGCCCCAGCACAACCCAGTGGGGCTGCAAAACCAGGTGCCTACACTCGATCTTGGCGGGTGGGCAATAGAACAAACATTTTTAATTGCCAAGGGGTGCCACATCCATTTTTCCCTGGTAAAAGGTCAAGTGAGTTCGGAGACTTATGCCTTGACCAGCAGTTCTCAACCTTCCTCATGCCTCAACCCTTTCATACAGTTAGTTCCTCATATTGTGGTGACCCCCCAACCATAAAATTATTTTTATTGCTACTTCATCACTGTGATTTTGCTACTGTTATGAAAGGGTCGTTCGACTCCCAAAGAGGTCGTGACCCACAGGTTGAGAACTGCTGGCCCAGATGAAGGTGTGTGTACTCGCCACAGCACGGCCCTTCCCTTCTGCTGGGAGAGGAACACAGACTGAAAGTGTGGTGCCCGTGAGTTGAGGGTGTATGTGACAGTGAGAGTGGCCGTGAACGGCAGGCTAAGCTGGGAGCTGGGCTCTGACCGTGATACATGAGAGCAGGCCCAGCTATGACGAAGCCCAAGACACTGCAAGGCTTCGGGGTCTCCTGTCTGACGCTCAAAATAAACTGTTCTTGAGAAGACTAGTGACCAAAGCCCAACTAGAAGAAACCAATGCCCAAACCATAAAGTCACTGTCACCGAGCCCTTTGACTCACTGCGATCCGGCAGGGCAGAGCACGGCCGCATCATTGGTTCGGGGGGTCTGTAAATCTCTGCCGGGGCAGAAAGCCTTCTCTCTTTCCAGAAAAGCGGCTAGTGGTCTCGAACTGCTGACTCTGTACCCCGACTGGTGGCCCACGACATCATCAGGGCGTCTTTACCAGGAAGCAGGGGTGCTTCACCTGCCGAGCAGAATCAGCGGGACTGGCCACCCGTAGGGAGAGCGGTGACCTCGGGGTGCTGGGGCCTCACTGCTTCTCTCTCCCCGGTCCCTGTCTCTAGCAGCTGCCTCGTTTTACAGTCAGAAAAGTCCGACTGAGAGGCTGCGAAGGCTCAGAGCCCGTGGCCTGAGCATTCAGGGGTGTATGTGCTGGACCTGGCACAAGAGAGAAAGACAACAGGGTCTTTGTACGCAGAGTCCCTTTCTTTGAGGGCGAGAGGGAGGGCTCAGCTGTAGCCATGAAGATGCACCTCTCGCTGCTGGCACGGGTTGTGAACAAGTGCACCATGGGAACCTGTGATGCAACACGGAGGGAAGCTGGGGGTGGTTATTGCAGAGCTCCCTGTACTAGTTTTGTAACTTTTCTAGAAATCTACAGCTATTCTTTAAGAATATATATTTAATGCAGTGAAAACACTGTAATATGCTAAGTGCTTGCACACAGGGCTTACGTTTGCAGCCCTGTGGGAATTAAGAGGCTCCACTGACAGGCTGCCTGGAGAGGCCCAGGAAGGCTTAAAGGCTTCCCATTTTATTGTAGAAGAGTTTCAGATTTACAGAAAAGTTATACAAATCATCCAAGGAACTAGGTTCTTAGTCACCCTTCAGTCCTGGGACTGAACTGCCCCTGCCCTGCCCCCCTACCTCATGGCTCGATTTCCAGCTAAACGCTGGACAGGTCGACAAGGTGAACAGAACTCTGGGGAGTTCCAGGGGTCAACCATTTGAGGTCAAGAGGGCAGCACTGGCCCCGGACAACGGTCAGGAGGCAGGCAAGGGAGGGAAGAGAGGAAGGCTAGAAAGGGGAAGCCCAGGGAGGATTGGGATAAGAGACATCATACGGTGGGGACTGTCCCTCATCGATGGCGGGAAGCGAAATATGTATGGATTGTTGAATGGAAAACTGATTTGTTCCGTCAACCTTTACCCGGTGCACATGCACACACATGCGCGTGCGCACACGCACACAGACACACACAAAACAGTACAAGGAGTTTTCAGAGACCCTTCCCCCCATTTGCCTTAACTTTTGTGGAAGCATACTGCCACAGAGCGGGGAAAGTGCTACGAACCCCCATTTCTTAGCAGTTTCACTCCCACGGCCCATCTGTCCAGCGTGTCCTCACACCAATACATAACCAGTCACCCCCTGATCACTGAGCTCTGCGCCTCCCTTCCTTCCTCAAGACGAGACTCTCGTGCAGGCGCTAGGAACCAGACAGAAGTGGTAAGCTCTGCTCTGGTGAGTTGGGGAGAGGAAGAGGTTCCAGGCTGCGGCTAGGACAGGAGGAAAGGCAGGGACACACAGAGGAACCTGAGTCCCGGGGAGCACGGATGAGTCCTGGGTGGCCAATGCATCAAAGAGCCCTGGGGTGGGGAGGTGATGGTAGATATGTGAGGGATGGGGTTAGTGACAGCCGCTGAAGGGTCACAAACACTGAGTGAAGGAGCCAGTCACCCATGGATTACTTTATTCTTGGATCAGCAGACATTTAATGGGCTCCCACTGCATGCCAGGCTGCCTGCTAGAAATAAAAAATTACCAGACAGAGTGGGCACTTTCCAGAACCCCCACTTTACACAGATGAGCACTCTGGAAGGAAGACTGGTGGAGTGGAGGTGACATGGACTTGGAAGTGACTGGGTGGCAGTTGTCCTATTAGCAGAGCTTTGCCAGCTGTGAGGTGGGGACCATTTCACTGGGCAGGTTGCTTTTCTGCTTCTAACCAGGGGAAGAATTCTTTTAATAGGTTAAGTAACTCAGACTTGACCTTGCTCTTAGAAACTTGAAATGAACACTCCACAGAGGGCCTAGTATCCCAGGCAACGACCCTCCCTGGTAACCTTCATTTTCGACCCAAATGCTTTGGGTTAATATTTTATGACTTCTGAGAAGATCAAAATGGGCAAAGGTTTTTTCCTGGGCACACATCCAGCTCCCAAGAAGCGGGGGAACAGATAGGAACTGGAATTTCAACAGCCTTTAAAAACCACTGAGGGGCAGACCTCAGTGCCGTGACTCCTCCAAACAAAGGGGTCCTGGCTAGGGGCTTCTCAACCAGACCTGCTGCGTTCTGATGGCAGTGGTGGGCAAACCCACCGACGGTATTCCAGAGCTGAAATGACAGCTGGGGACAACTATGGCCATAGTTAAGAAAGCTATGATGGCAGCATCTGAGGGGCCTTCAGCAAGTTGGTGTAACAATGGAACGAAAGCTCATGGGATGTTCCAACATGTCTTTTGACGCTTCCTCGCAGAACAGCTTTTGTAGGTGAATGAATTTCTCCAGCTCGGTGATGTCCACCAATTTCCCTTCTCACATATTTCTTCTTTGCTATCCAAGCTTCACTACACAGATGCGATCCTTGATGGAGTCTAGAAGGGCCGGTCAACAAGGGACCCTCTCGCATGGGTTGGATCCTCAGCCGTGTGGGGGTGATGCGAACGTAGCAGGCCAGAGGAGTGACCAGCAGCCGTGTGTCCACTTCTCCTGACATTCCTCAATTCTCGCAGAAAGACAGCTCGACCACCTTTATTGGGAAGCTCCTGAAGAACCCCTGCTCCATTTGAGAATGGAAGGGAAGCCCCGGGCAAGTCTGGGATGAGGAGCCCGAGTCAACCTTTGAAGCACCGGAGGCTCAAAAGATCTGATGGGGGGATCATCGAAAGCAAAGGCAGTCATGGAGATGCAGGCAAACTGCACCTGCTTGGTCTCCAAGGTTTCGTCTTTTCTCTGTCGGTCCTTCTGCTCTGCCATGGTGTCTTCTCTGGTCCTTGTCGTTGAAACGACACAGTAAATATGTACCAATTCAACGCTTTTTTTTTATGGCAAAGTTAGTTTATTGAACTACATCCTCAGGGGCAGGGAGGGGGAGGTGATGTTACAGTGAGATTATTTCATAACAAATTTATCTGAGTTGGGGTTCTATGAAGAAATAATAAGCTTTCCATAAAGTATAGTCATTAATAGATACCTGCATTTATTTCCTTATTTCTTTCTTTTGGTACTCTCAATTTACCACTTATCCAAAATATGTCTGATGTCAACTGATGAGCACAAGTACAAGAAATTTATAGTTTACCCAACGTATGACTTGTGCTTGGAAGTTAATGATTCGTTTCTAGATAGTCGCCATTCTGAAAGTGATGTCTCAACAGTCAATGAAGCATTTTATAAATATTTTGGAAAAATATCTAGAAGCTTTATTGACAGATGTTATTTTTATCTTAATGTAAGGATACATACAAAAAATTAGAACAAATTGTTACAAATGGGATACAAATCTTTTAAGATTAATAAATAGTAGGGTGAAAATATAAGTCCCATCACAGAACTAGAAGGTATATTTGCCACTAATTTCTTATAAAAAGAACTAAAGTTAAATAATTATTTCTTAAACCATTAATAGAAGTACTGAAAAACAAAAATGTGCCTGAAACATTTGTAAACTTTCTCCCTCCGTTTTAGAACATGTCTCTGAACACACGAATCCCCTTCATTAGAACACAAGGACCGGATGCCACTGGGTAGATACCACCATCACATCAAAATGATGACAGCGGTCTTTGTTTCCCATTAAAATAGTTACAAAGGAACATGAATTTAAAAAGAGAAAGTCGATTTGATTAAGAGTAGGTTGACCAAGAGTAATGGACTCATCACCCTACAATCACATAAAGCCAAATTTGTTTTCCTATAACTTCTCATATTGGAAACTCAAAGATGGTTTCCTTTAAATCATCATCATTTTAAATTGGTTCCATTAATACAATTATCAGGTTTTAAAGCTTCAGTTATCCTGAAAGAACCACCAGGATGACTAAACCAAATCCTCAACTAGATTATGTATTTAACCTAATTTCCTCGAAACTTCCCAAGGACAGCAATCTACCAGAATCAGTGAGTATGCACACTTCAGCTGAAGTTCATGGCTCACATTCCATATATGTTACACAGCTGCATATGCAGCTTGCTATTTTCTTTGTGCAAAACTTTAAATCCACATGAAAAATACTCAGGATTAGACTCTTTGAAATATTCTTTGCACAGGGATAGACATTTTCCAATATTTATGTTTCACCCTGAGAAACAGCTTGCGGTAAGCACACATCTTAAGGAAATTTGAAACGGATGAGCTTTATCACAGTCTATTGCAGAAACATAGACCCACAGCAGTCGGAGATATACCCTTAGTGCTATAATTCAAGTTCAGGTTGTTAATTCATTTAGTCGTTATTGTACATCAATCAAGGTGACATGGGGAGTGAGGGCAGGAGAGAGCAAAAGAGCCTATGCCAGATACACAATCTTTGAAATGTCCTGAAGCTAAATATAGGCCTGCTATTGGCAGCCAAGAACTATATGTACCTCTGTCCCCCGTGTTACAACTCTTCCGAGGTTTCCAATTCACTTTTCATTGTTTTAAAAAGGCTGAAACAAAACATAAAGCACCAAATTCTATCACTTCATTTGATTTAAATCTGACTTTTCTGGGGGGGGGGGGGCGAGTGGGGGGCTCATTTAATAGGATTTAGTAAGAAAACAATTCAAATGGCTCTTTTAAAAGAAAGTGATCTCTATAGAACTGACTGACTGATATTAATTAGAAGCATCGAGAAATCTAGAACTATTAAAGCAGACACCTTTCTGGGCTGAGAACCAGAAGACATTCTATTCTACTCCTACCCCACTGGTCCTAAAATCTTGGCTCAAACCTGTGCCAATGCCAATGCAATTAAAACTGTAACTGAAACATGAAGAACTTTGTGGAGAGGCAAACGCCAGTCTTTCTCCCAGTGCAAACACATTCCATCAAAAAGTAGACCGGTATTATGTACTAAATTCCCCATTCATTTTCCACTCCTACCACTGGGGGATTGAACAGTTGCTGGCCCTTAAGACACGTCACATTCTCCTGCGAAGCTTCCTTCACAGGCTCTCAGCAGAAAGAGCAGCTGACTCATCCTACCTTTGCTTCACCTCACCCTCATCTGAAGACCAACTGTGCCTTGCGCTGTCACAGTGACAGACTTGATTAAGTTGATACCAGAGTACAAAAGTAAGCATGACAATGATAAACAGTAAGGTGCCAGGATGATCCACTAGGTTGGGGATCAAACTTTTGACTTATCACTGTCACACTTCAGACATATTTTCTTAGTCAAAATGAGACAGCACCATGAACAATGTCACTTAGCACCAGCACGTCATTGCAGGCTTTGGTTCAGGCTTCAGGATAACCCCATCATCAGGGGGCTGGCTTAGCATTAATGGTTTGTGACTCTTATGCTTATGAGCCAAGGTCATGAATATCGCTTCCACGTGGTCGTTATCATTGGGGTTTTTGGCAGAGGTTTCAAACAAAGGCATACTGTGTGTGTCAGCAAATTTTTGTGCCAAGTCTGTGGGTACCTGAATGGCACTTCTCAAGTCGCATTTATTTCCATCGAGAATCCGTGGAATATCATGGGCAAGCAGGTGTTGTTTGCATTCTTCTATCCAAGAGGGCAGGCTATGGAAACTAGCCACGTATCGTACACAAAGACAACTGGCGTGAACATTCCGGTAGTAGTGCTGCACCATGCTCTTTCGGAATCGCTCTTGCCCTGCTGTGTCCCATAGCTGGGTCTTGATGCGCTCGCCATCTATCTCCACCGCTCATTCTCGGAAGTCCACCCCATAGTGGCCTCGGTGCGGTCCGGGAAACGGCCAGCGCAAAAGCGGAAGGTCAGGCACGTCTTGCTCACATTGGAGTCACCGATCACGATAATCTTGAAGATACGGGAACGGGCCGGAGGCAGAAACCCTGAAGTCCCCGGCAGCACGCCGCTGGACGAGAAGCTTGCCTCCAGCGATGACTCCATCTCGGAAGCCATGCTCCCCGCCCGCCCCAAACTGAGGGGGAGGAGTGGAGACACGGACGAGCGGGGATATTACGCCACTCGGAACGGACGTGCCGCGCCCGCCCACCCGGCCGCGCCTCAACACGTTTTTACAGGCACAATTTTCCCCCCAGTGACATTGACCACATTCTTCAAGTTAGGCGATGTCCCCATCTTTCTTTGTAGAATTGTTCCTCCTCCATTGCCATTAACTCATGGTCTAACCCTTCAAGCTGTTCTTGTCCGTTTGAGCCCCACAGTTCGTTTAAAGGGCAGAATTCTGGCTGGCCATCAGAAATGGTAGCTAGTCCGTAAATAGGGAGCCCTGGTGGTGTTGCGGTTACAGGTTGGGCTGCGATCCACAGAGTCAGCACTTTGAAACCACCAGCAGCTCCGTGGGAGACTGGGCTTTCTACACCCGTCATCAGTAGCAGTCTCGAACGGACTCAGCAGTGACGTGAAGGCAGCGAGTCCATAGATGGTTAGGAGATATGATGACGTCATTCTATTCTACTCTTTTCTCATCTACAGTGCATCTCATGTACAGGCTCTGGAACTCCAGTTGGCGTTGAGTTGATTTCCATGGAGCAGGGATCATCTTGCATAGAAATCCAGACATCGGTGCCTGAACAGTATGTTACTGTTTGATGAGTGTACAATGCTGTGAGATATGTACTCATTTAACTCTATGGGGCAGACTACTATCTATTTCTCTAGACGAAGTAAGAAGAGCCAGGAGTCAGAGAGACTGCTCATAGCCAACAAGGTCGGGCATGGCAGAATGGGAACCTGGCTCCAGGCACATCGTTATCACTCTGCCGATGACACGCCTCGGCCAACAATTCCCACCTGGGTTTTCCAGAGAGACCACACCAGCACAGGGTCTCTCTGAGTCAGAATGGACTTGATGGCGGCGAGTTTGGTTTGGGGGTTACACGGGCAAAGGAAACAGTCTTGCCAAGGGAACAACAAATGATCTAAAATTGATGGCGAGGAGGGCATAGGATGCCTGGTGGGGCTTAATCAAGGGCAAAATGTAGCCAAGAGGATTTGCTGAAACCCGAATGAAGGCTGAACATGATAGTGGGACTAGAGGAAAGTAAAAGGAAATAGAATTAACTAGGAGGCAAAGGACATTTATAGGTGTCTAAATACAGGCATGTACACGTGTGAATATATTTATATATAATGATAGGGAAATATATCTATGTAGATTTATATGTTAAGTATTTAGGTAGCAGACAGATATCAGGCCTCTACTCAAGTACTCCTTCAACACAAGAACACTTTATTCTAATAATCCAGCATTCTGTGATGCTCACCTTCCCGACATGATCACTGAAGATGAAATGGGTGCATAAGGAAATGTAGTGAAGAAAGCTGTTAGTGCCTGGCTATCAAAAATACAGCATCTGGGGGTCTTAAAGGCTTGAAGATAAACAAGCGGCCATCTAGCTGAGAAGCAACAAAGCCCACATGGAAAAAGCACACTAGCCTGTGACCATATCGATGGGATCAAGTATCAGGCATCAAAGACCCAGAACAAAAAATCCTATCAATGTGAATGAGAGGGAGCCCATCTGTAGACAGTTGGACATCCCCTTACAGAAGGATCACAAGGAAGAGATGAGCCAATCAGGGTGCAGTATAGCACTGATTGATGAAATACACAACTTTGCTCTAATTCTTTAATGCTTCCCCCCACCCACTATCATGGCCTCTATTCTACCTTACAAATCCAGCGAAACCAGAGCATGTGCACGGGTACAGATCAGAGCTGGAAACACAGGGACTCCAGGACAGATAAAACCCTCAGGACCAATAATGGGAGTATCAATACCAGGAGGGAAAGGGGAAGGTGGGGGGAGAAAGGAGGAACCAATCACAATGATGATCTACATATAACCCCTTCCCAGGGGGACAGACAACAGAAGAGTGGGTGGAGGGAAATACGAAAAAAATTTTAATAAATTATCAAGGGTTCAAGAGGGAGGAGGAGGGGGGAAATGAGGAGCTGATATCAAGAGGTCAAGTAGAAAGAAAATGTTTTGAAAATGACGATTTGAAAATGTTTTGAAAATGGCAACCTATGTACAAATGTGCTTGGCACAATGGATGTACGTACGGATTGTGATAAGAGCTGTAAGAGCCCCAATAAGATGATTTTAAAAGAAAGAAAGAAAAGAAAATGGTCTTGCAACTCTTAAAGTCGATTGTGCCAAACAGAACGAGAAACAAACTGGAAAGTTCTTTCCTTTGAGCTGCTGGTTTTTTTTTTTTATCTGAGACGACTTCCGTTTGGTCTGGAGCAGAGCATTTGCCCCCGATCCCCGTGGGAGTTCCAAGTGCAGCTGGAAAAATGATGTGGAATAATGATGCTGCTTTCCCTAGAGGAGGAGGAGTCGGGATGGATTTGTGTGGGGGCACTCGGTACATCAATCAAACCAGCCCACGTGCAGTCAGACACTAGTCAGACGCCCTTTGAAATGGAAAGGCTGACTGTAGACAGCAGCCTACTCTAGCTCAGGTGCCTAAAATAGATGGGGCTGCGCAGGAAAAGACAAGCCAAGCTCCATCCCCACTGCTTCTAGCTTCCAGGTCTCCCCACACAGATGCCAGCCCCTCACCTTCTCCTTAACCCCTGGCAGCCCAAACCCTCAAATGATGGGCAAAGACAGAGATGGCGGAATTCAGGTGCATTTTAGAGGATTCTGTGCAGCCTTCTGGTAGAGCAAGATGTCTTCTGGCTGCGAAAACATGTTTTGCAGGTATGGATAGGCCAGGCCTGGGCAGTGGTTGACTTTGCCACCATTTTCTTAATGGGAAAGCAGTTTCATTACTGGTCACCACATCCCAGTCGGCTAAGTTTGATGATTATCTCCATTTTACGGAATGCTTGCTGCTTACTGAACCAAAACCCCATCAGAGTGGATGCAGCGGCTGTTTTCTCTGATTCGGGAACATCCCTGTGTGATTGGCCTTGTTTGTTTCTAAGAGACGTCTCCTGAGTGTGCCCCTTTGCCCAGTCTTGGGATGATGAGAGGTAGATCTGGCATGCGGAAAGAGCTCTGTGCTTGGAATCAAATCATGCTGATACATCTGCAGCCTTATGGTCACTGCTTCCAGGCTGAGCACCCCTGCCTTTGAAAGTAAGCATGACCACCGTGCTGTTTAGGAGCCACGGGGGACAGCCGTACGGAATCTCGTGCACACCTGGCTGACTTTCAGTTCCTGCTCTGCCATTTACCCTGTGTCCTTGGACAAATGACTCAGCCTTTCTCCGCCTGTGAAAAAAGAGGTGAACACTGGCGTGTTGTGAAAGGTTGGTTAGCGGATGTTCAAGCCTCACGAGTCCAAGAAAAGGCCTGACCCTGGTCCAGCTCCTGGGAGGCATCTTCTAAGTCTGTCTGATCAGAGGGCTTTGTGGATTTGGGGTCTTGGGCCATTACTCTAGCTAGTTTATGTGAACGATGTGATTTGTGATCGGGACATTAGGCCAGATTGTATCAGTAAGGCATCTGGAGGGGCTCCAGGCTGATGTGACCAAACCCTATTAAGAAAGTGGGACACTGAGGCTCAGGTGAGTTTCCCTACCTTGTCACACATCACTGGTGGGGGAATGAAGCCCTGCTGTGCACTTCCCAGGAAGAGGACAGCTGGAAGCCTGTGCCTGGTCTCCCAGACTTTGCCCCAGGCCCTGTTTGCTTTGGCAGATGGCTATTAATCTCCATCCATTTCTTTTGCTGTGAATAACAGTAAGTTTGAGCTACCAGCCTTTCTAAGTTCCCCAAGCTTTTCAAGGGAATGACTGGACTAGGGGTGGTTTGGGGGGATCCCTAACATGCTCAGTACGGACCTCTAGGGCTGGGATGAGGATTCAACTGAGGTGGTATTTCCAAAACAGTAAATACCAGATGAGGGGTTGAAGAAGACAGTGCATTCGTTACAGAGGTTAGCGGAATTGCTGTCAGAGAGAAGCAAGCATTGAGCCCAATGCAACAGCGAGGCACAGCCTCGGAGCTGCCAGTGCAGAAAGACGGCGGCGCTGGTCAGTAAACCCCAAGCCCGTTTGGTGAGAGTTCTCAATACAGTCCCTCCCGTCTTTGTCTTCCCTCTCCAGCCATCTTCTCCCCCAGTTCAGTGACCATGGGAATCCACAGCCAGCCAACGTGTTATCTAACGGTGGCTCAGAAGAACCCACCCATTTTCGAGCAGAACAGATGTTTCAAAGACAGGGGAGGACTCTGGATGTCTGAAGAGTTCATTGACTCTGACTACTGTCCAGGGAGGGTGGAAATGGATCACAGTGGAAGAAAAGAAGAAGAAGTCTTTCTAGGGAGCTCTTCCAAGTTCAAAGACTGTTTTATAATTATTATTTTAAATAGGGACTAACTTCACACCAGGATGGTTTTAAAGTATAGGACATTCCTAACCCATTACAAAGAATAGCCGGGCGTTTTCTAATTACGCCCGATGGACTTCAGAAGCTTGCTCAAATTCCCAGGACTCCGGTACTTATGTCCCTTCTTCGTTTGGGGACTCTGCCTATGTGCATCCAGAGAGCAGTTGGCTTTTCCACAGACGGCTCTGCCCATGTTCCCATAAAGGCCATCTGAGTGCTTAGCTAAATAGAAGAGGCCATTTTCAAAAGAACAGTGTTCTGACCATAGCAGTCACACAGCAATGGAACCCCATCCATCCAGAGCAAAGGAGACAATACTGCTGGGCTCAACTACCATTGGCAGCGAGCCATTATAAATCTAGCCTCAAAGAGGCAGCCCAGGGGCGCTCAAGTTCAGTTTCACAATTGCATTTTTGTCATTCCGGTGTTGTGTGCTCAATACATAGGTCATGGAAAATGAGAAAACCCAGCTTCTCTCTCCTGCCTCTGCCTCCCTGAGTGTGGAGACCGTCTGTCTTCTCAATGTCTCCTCAGAAGACTTTCAGGATCAAGAGAGTCCTGGGAGGTCAAGAAACAAAAGCAGAACCGGCCCATGCCCAACTGCAAACTGGTCGTAAGATCGGTACAACTCCGAGAGGGCACACTGGCCAAGAGCCAAGCTGGCGCTGCATGGAGTTGCCTGTGTGACTGCACGCACACATGTACCTGGGCTCACTAGAACTCTGTCATGCCCAGTTTAAGACCTTGCCTCTCCGTGGTCAACTGAACTTGTACTTGCAAAGGTCTGGCTTCCTCCTTGGTTTTGTGCTTCTGCATTGAGAGGTTAACAGTGAATAAGCAGTGGGAGGCTTTGGGCCTGGGGAAGAGGGAAGGAAACTACAGACAAAGCAAAAGAAAGCATTTAAATAGAAACGTAAATAACTATTTGGGGAGAGTAGGGCCTGGAAAACCTATTCCCAGGGTGCATTAGACTGGGGAGTGGAGGGCTTTAAAAATATTCCACTTCTGTTTCTTCCCCCAAGCAATGAGGAGAATGTGGTGAAGCAGCCAAGTGCCCAGAGAACAGTGACCCTTTCAGCTTGGAAGCCCCCGGGGGGCTCAGATTGGGCCTGGCGGGAGCTGTGGTCCTGCTCTGGCTCCTGCTGTCTTTCAGTACTCAGTACACATTCAGGTACTAAGGGTCCAGTCAGTGTGCTGGGTTTCTCCTTCCCTTCCTCCATTCTCTCCTTCCCTCCCAGGTGCCAAATGCAATTTCTATGCAAATACTTCGGCTGGAGTATTTCCCCTTTGGAACCAGCATCAGAAGGCTCTTCGATTTAATAGGAAGGTTTGGAATCCTTGTTATAAACCATAGAAAATACCTCAGAGAAAAGGCAACTCATCTCATCTTGAGGCCCTGAGACTTGCAGGACATAGAAGATGGTTGGCGTACACAGCACCCCAGGCCGACCCCTGCCCAGTGTCCCAGTGTCCAGCCACGGAAGAAGGCGAGACAGATGGGACACTCAATGTTCACAACAAGAGCACAATGACTTTGAGGATGTTGACTGAGCGACACCTGCCCGGCCAAGGTCATTCACTAGAAGGAATAGTTTCATGGGCTGTTATTTTAAATCTGGGGCCAGCTGGCTCTGTTTGGATTCCCATAGATCAGATGAAACCTTTTCATACAGAATTACAAAGCCCAACAGGTCTGTGTGTCTCATTCCCATTTGTTTGTCATGCCTGAGTGCCCTGAAGACTGAACTGCATCTCCCCCCTCCGTACCCCCTAAGACTTAATTACCACGTGGCCTAGGAGACACCTCCATGTGTCCATACTTGTCATCGACCTGTTCCCGCGGGAAAGCAAGCTCCCAGGGATGCAGAGTTGGGGATTTGGGCACGCTCTCTCGTGGGACGGACAGTCTGCTAAGTGAGGGAATGGTAGAAACCCGCCAGGCAGATAAGGGACGATTTACGTACAAATCAACAGAGGCGCCCCGAAGGCAGAGTGGTTCTACGTTGGGTTGTTAACCACAAGGCCAGCCGCTCCATAGGAGAGAGAGGAGGTTTTCTACTCCCTAAAGAGGTACAGTCTCAGAAACCCACAGGGGCAATTCATCTACCCTGTTGAAGAGGGCTGCCATGAGTCGGAATTGAGGCCGTGACAGTGAGCTTTTGCGTTCTATGACTCACTACAGAGTCCCTGGGCATTGCGAATGGTTCCTGCTCTCAGCTGACACCTGGAAGGACGGAGGCTCAAGCCTGCCCACAGGTCCCTTGGAAGAAAGTTCCACAAAACACGTCATGCAAGACCAATGGGGCACAGCTTGACCATGACCCACACCAGGTCGCCACGAGGAGCTGGGGCAAGCCACCACATTGGCCCCATTGGGGGCAGTGGAAATAGCTGTAAAGCACATCAGGTGTGGTCATATGTGGAATTCTCTGCCCTTCGTCCACTGTCAAAATGCTCACCTCTTAAGCCTGTGGGGAAGAAGGGAGGTGCTTTAATTGCAGGGGCTTCCGTGGAAGGTTCTCCCGGGATCACTCCTTACCTGAAGCTAACGGAATTTTCCCAAAACACCAGCCGACTGCAGGTACCTGCCTAAGCTACCAATGGGCTACGAAGGCATTCACATCTCAAGGTGGTTGGGCACTTACTGCTGGCGCAGGCGGCTTCCTTCGGGCTGGAGGACATCGGCTGGGCACACAGTTGACAAAGGCAGTCTCTCCCATTGAACGTGACTCGGTCGCCAGGTGGAAAGGGGCGTCTGGAGAGAGAAAGACACGGCCCTCCGGGTTATCCCAGCGATTCCATCTCTTACTCTAACTCCTTCTGCTTGTGGCCTCCGGTGCAAAGGCGGTCGGTCGCCAGCCAAAATGTCTGAGATGGCAGTCTTACCCAAGACAGCCAGCCAGGTGTCATCCCAACCAATCAGTCCTTCAGGGTAGAAAGAAGTGGGCGTTGGTTCTCAGACAACCAGCTAGTAGAACGGGAGGGTTTACGTTGCTTGTAGGAGGAGGGATGTTCTAACAAGTCCCCACACAAGGCACGCACAGTAGTAAATTTCCAATCGAAACTCCTTCACCAAGAACTACTTTAAATGCCACGAATTCCTACTGGAGCTTAAGGTCCCTCCCTGGGAGGGTTGGCTCCTAGTCAAGCGTGAACTCTTTCCTGCCCTGGAGCCTCGCCTACACTTAGGTCACAGTTATGGGAAATTAGACTTGGCCCCCAAACATCTGAATGCTTCTGAGGGTCTGAGACCCAGGCTCTTAAAAGCTTGGAGAGATACAACATGCTGTGAATACGGATGAGCATTAGCTTCTTCTCAGAGAAACAATGCCCGTGTATATTAGATCTTTAATAATGGCATGTTTTGCAAAAATGTGTCTGCGTGTTTGCTATCCATTTCTTCTCCAAGTTCTGCAGGCAAACAGCCCATCTGAAGAAGCCACAGATTTCATAAACATGACGATTCGCGTGCCAGCCATTTGCCACTGGCCATGTTACCAATAATCTTTGTCAACCTGATTTTTCACAATGGGAAGACAGAAGCCATACTGAAGGGCAAGTTCAAGCTTCTGGACATCACTTTTTAGTTTCACAGTTGCTGTTTCTCTTCAAGGCGCCCCTCTGTTGCCTAACACACACACAACTGTGGATTTAAAACAACTCTACAAAAATGGACTTGGTACCAGTAATCAGGGACACGTTTAAATTCTTGCATCCTAGCCAGTCACAAAAGGGCACATAGAGTATTTTAAAGAGGAAGGGCATCAAGGAGGGGCTGAAACAATGGGCTCAAACATAACAAGTGTGAGACTGGCGCGGGGCCAGGAAGGGTCACATGCTCCTGTATACAGGGTGGCTAAGAGTTGGAACCTACTCATCAGCACCTGAGAGGAGCAGCATGTGTGGGTGTCTACGTACTCACACAGATATTTGTAAGGAGTGATCTGGCTGGCTAGAGGTCCAGAGACGAGAACGTAGCTAAATAATGCTTATCTATGACCACCAACTTTGAAACTACGACCTCTCAGGAACATATAAGCTGTAGGACCAGAGACCTCGTGGTTAGCAGTTCAGCACCTAACCCAGGGCGCTCTGTAAAGGGCCCAGGTTTTCCCAAACTGGCTGAGGGACACAAGGCTTTGAATGCTGTCTCCCTGAGTCACTAGATCAGCAGGAGGCTATCGGGTCACAAGGGAAGACTGGCAAAGGGAATTTAGAGAGACTCCACAGTGGTCAGCCAGGTCTGGGCAGCTGTTCTCATCTAGTGCACAGCCTCGTGTTTCACTGAGGCCATGGCCTTGGGAAAGTTATGATTCATGGAGCTAGGAAGTAGAACAAGAACTCAAGGCCACAACATGCCAATCCAGGGCTCTGGAGAATGCTGTGCACAAAAGGCTGACCATGGAGATGTCAGGAGGAAGCACTGATTTAATACCACCAGCCTCTCCCCTAACCCTCCCAAAGTTTTAGCCCATTAAGCCAGAATTCCTGCCACATGCCAAATTATTATTTTTAAAGAGTGTAATTAATTGAGAATTGAGCTAATAGCTGTGCAAAGCTAGTAAAATAATTTAATTGTGACTATTTCCTTTAGGTCTTATTATGATTTAACTATCACGATCATCTTGTTTAATTAAGTATATAAAATGACTTCTCTCTGGCTGAGAAACAAGAGCTGATGCTGAAAACCAATAGAAAGCCTCTCTCCTGCTTTTTTTTTTTTTTTCAGAAAGGCATCATGTACTGTGCACGCTATTCCTGAAGGCATGGGCTTGAGGGATTAAACTGATCCCCAAAGGGCTGGAGCTTGCTGGGAAGCCCCCCTCTACCCACCCACTTACAGGAATCAAATCATCTTCAATTCTATAACGGGTGGTCCTCAACCTGAACAGCAACCCAGCTTCCCACTCCCATCCCACATCACATTTCTCCGTGAGACGGGTTTAAGCAAGCTAGCTCGATGTTAGCTGTAATCCCAATTGACAATCAATAGCTACAGAACAGAGATCGACACACTTCTGCAAAAGGTCAGGCTGTAAATGATTTTTTTTAGGCCTTGCAGGCCAGAGGGTCTCTGTCCCCATGGTTTAACTCTACCATTGCAGCTTGAAAAAGCCATGGGCAAGATGCATATAAGTGGGTG
This sequence comes from Tenrec ecaudatus, assembly GCF_050624435.1. Lineage (NCBI taxonomy): Eukaryota > Metazoa > Chordata > Mammalia > Afrosoricida > Tenrecidae > Tenrec > Tenrec ecaudatus. The sequence goes on from NC_134545.1 coordinate 98,370,238, forward strand.
TGGCTATGCATCAGTCAAACCTTACTTTTCAAAACAGGTGTTGCATCTAATTTTGTTCGTGGGCCAGACTTTGCCAACTTCCACGAGATTGTAAATGAGACCATTTTAAACACAAACATTCTCTCTAGATTGAAGTCTTCCAGGTACACTTCACCTTTTGAGGAAATTACGCCATCCCCCCGAGGCTGCCATTGCTCCAAATGTTTTAAGGCTCAGCTGCTTTCAGATTTGACTTCAAATAAGCAACAGTGCTTCAGAGTAGACACCGCATACAACGTTTCCCAGCTAAGTTACTTTCTTTACTAAGACTGGTAACACAATAGGAAGATAAAGACATCTAAGGGCACAAAAGAAGAAGGATGCTTTAAGACTAAGTGCCATTCAAGATCCCAGAGGAGGGGACTATCATGCTTGGTGCGGTGGAGCATCAGTGGGAAGGAGCAAGGCCCTCAACGAGCGGGACTGGCCTCGTGGCTGCAGCAATGGGCTCAAATTAGCAACAGTGGAAAGGATGGTGCAGACCAGGCAGCGTCTGAGTCAGAAGTGACTGGTTGCACCTAACAACAACACAACAACCTCCTACGCTATCGCAGCCAAACCCGGAATGGCTCTGCTTGAGGAAACGGCGGGAACTGGAAAGAAAATCACTTACTTGCAGATGGTGCAGGCGAAGCAGGCGGGGTGGTACGTCTTGCCCAGGGCAGTCACCACCTCTCCTTCCACGAACTCCCCACAGCCATGGCAGCGTGTCCCGTACATCCGCTGGTAGTCCAGGGTGCAGAGGTACTCCCCGTTCTTGATGAAGAAACCACCTTGTGCCAGGTCACAGCCGCACACTGCCGAGAAACAAGTCACATCTGGTCATCATCATCAGCCAGGCCTCTGCGTAGGATGCCCTCTCCTGAAGGCTCCTTGCTCACCCTGCGGTATCAGGTTGTTGGGGGAGGAGGCTGGGACAAAGAGCTATTTATTGTTTGGGCTCTGGTTTCTCTCTTACCTCGCCCTCCCCTGCTCCCCTCCCTTGGAGAGTTAGGCCATATCTCATACAAGTAACATTCACTGGCTGGGTCTCAACTACTACTGTGACATGTCTAAGATCCAGGGCGCATCACACAGTCCTGATCAAAGGACACCCTGGTTAAGGCTGCTTCAGATACGAACAAAGGTGTCCCTGACGGTGCTTTTTAGGAGAGGTGCCCGCTGCTTGTCCACACAGCTGCTTGCTTTGGGTCAAAATTGTTACTGAGCTTAGTAATGCATTCCTACTGTATCACATGCCATAGCTGAAATGTCCAGTTTCCATTTTTTTCTACACAAAGGCAATAGTTTGCCATGCCATACAAAATTCAGACATTTAAGATTCCCTTGGGGAATAAAGAAAAGAAGTCAATGATAATATGTGTGTTTGTTATATGACATATATAAGTCTATTTTTCTATATAAATGTATTGTGTGTGTATATGTCTATCTAAGCAGTAGCTGCTCTAGGAGGGAGGTCTGGGAAGAGCCTCAATTTCCTTTAGAAGAGAAGGGTGGATAAACTGTGGTGCATGCAGCTTGTAGAACCGGACGGTTACAATGGGTTCCACTCATCTCTACACCCCAGAGGGCTGCCCATGATACATCAGATTATGAAAAGAACAGGTGTCATAGGCTAAAGAGTTTTAATAATCCCATTTTTTTCCATTAACTTAAAATTTTTTTAACATTTTATTAGGGACTCATACAACTCTTATCACAATCCATTCATATACATACATCAATTGTATAAAGCACATCTGTACATTCTTTGCTCTAATCATTTTCAAAGCATTTGCTCTCCATCGAGTCTGCTCCAATTCCTCACGACCCTTAGGACTCACTAGAACTGTCACTATGGGTTCACCAGACGGTAACTCTTTATGGGGCTTGGACGCCTCATCTGTCTCCTAGGGAGCAGCTGATAGTTTGGAACACCTGACCTTAAGGTTAGCAGCCCAACGTGTAACTCGCTCCACCACCACCAGACAAACTGAGGCCAAGCATATGTCTACACTTCATACAGAAGTGTGCAATTTTTATTAGCCACGCTTCAGAAATGTTAAATCTTAACCTACAACACTGACAGTACTAGGACTGACTGGTGTCCTGATTTCAAGGAGTCCTGGCGGCGGAGGGGCTAAGGACTCAGCCAAAGAACAAAGGGCCGGTGGCATGGCAGCACCAGGTGCCCCGTGGGAGGCAGATGTGGCAGTCAGTCGGCTTCTGTAAAGATTTACCATATGGGGGGCTTTCTCTATCGGAATCGGATTTTGGGTGGTTGGGTTAGGTTGCGGGGTGCGTCGTAAAAACACCACAGAACAGGAGGGAACACAGTAGGGAGGTGTCAGAAAGTGAGTAAAGAGAGGACAGCTGTCTGTGACCCAATGGGGCTGTGGCAGCAGCAATTTCTTCAATGTTCTAAAAACAGAAGTTAATATTGCATGGTCCAACAAATTCAGGGCAGGGGCATTCTCACTCCTGCGGATTCAGGAGCAGGTGAATCGTCCCTTGGTTAAGCTGCCTTCTCTTCTGGATGATGGCTGACTCTGATTTGTAAGACAGGGAGGCGGGAAAAAATGAGGAGTTGATGCCAGGGGCCTAGGTGGAGAGCAAATGTTTTGAGAATGATTAGGGCAATGAATGTACAAATATGCTTTACACATCTGATGTAGGTATGGATTGTGTAAGAGCTGTATCAGCCCCTAATAAAATGAGTTTTTTAAAAGAGAGGGAGTCGAGGTGGAGCAGACATGATCAATATGATCGATTTACTTTGGATCTTTGGGACACCTTCATTGCATTAGGTGAAAGCTCTCGTCGCAAATTTGATTTCCAAACGGTAATTCAGAAAGCAGTTGGGGTCTCTGCAATGTGTCAGCGCTCTCCCCTTCCCTCCCCTGGGTTCTGCTTTCTATGCTCCCCGGTCCCTCCCTACCTTCCCGCCTTTGCTAGTTTAGGTGCTACTGGTCCTGTCCAGTGGATTCTGACTCAGATCGACTTAAGCTCACATCTTTAGCTTGGACCAAATGCTCCATTTTGGTCTCACACAGTTAACTGTTCTAAGAAGCCTGTTCTCCATAGGTGTTATGGTTTCATCTTATTTAAAAACAAACAAACTGATCCACGTGAATCTGATGGATAGCCACCTGCTGCCCAGGATTTCTAAAGCTGTACATCTTCACAGGGGTAGACAGCCCCATCTGTCTCCCACGAGCAGCTGGTAGATTCGAACTGCTGACTGTGAGGGTAGCCAGCCCCCACAACTAATCACGGGTTCAAAAGGTGCCACTGTACGGTTAAGATATATAAAGATCATAGTAAAGTCAGAGAAACGGGAGAGGTGGGAGAGAGAGAGTAAAATAAAGAAGTCAGACACATCTCATGGTAGCAAGCTCACCTCAGCCCTCCTGGTGGTCCATGTGGAGGTGGGGGACGAGAAGGCAGGAGAGAGCGCTCACCAGGTTTTATTTCTCACCAAAGCTTACTATATATCTTTGGGGGCATGCAAGCCCTGTGATTACAGATAACCATCTATGTCATGAGAGGGGGTTGTAACATATAGGCAATACAAGCAATAGGAGGGGGATGACCTAGGGGTGTACACACAATAGTACAGGGAGCGAATAGCAGTACATATGTGGCGAAATGGGTGGACTCTAGACTCAATATAGTAGCCCAAGCTTAATCATCCTTGGGTGGTCCCAGACTTGCCTTCGGGAACTCCCTCGAGGGAACAATATCAGAAGGGAGTGGGCCTTACCCAGGATGAGTCAGACTATACAGTCTGGTTGCTCTAGATACCCTTAAGGAGAATAACCTCTGACCTACATTCAATGACCTAGTGTACAGCCATTTGCCACGTGTAGCAAGCAGCGTCTTGGGTTTGGCATCTATTTGGGGAGACAACTTGGGAGAAATCTTTCAGTTTCCCACAACTCTGCTGTTAGCCACCCAATGGGCAACCCACCCCGCCAGGGGGGCTCCTTGCGCTGGTTGGGAGGGTCTTCTATTCAAGGTTGTCCCAGGGCAAAGGTCTTGAAGGTACCTCCAATCTCTTTTAGGCCAGTAAGTCTAGGCTTTTTTTTTTTCATTTAAAATTTTTTCCATTTATTTTCCTTAACTGGCCTTGCTTTTTAGAGAAATTTTAGGTTTATGGATAATTTGCGCAGAAAGTACAGTGCCCCCCTTCCCAACCCCACCCGCAGTTTTGATGACTAACCCCTTGTGTTAGGATGGTACATTAATTACGGCCGATCCTCTACTATTGAAGCCTGGAGTTTACATTGGGGCTCACACGTTAGAGAGCACAGCCCTATAGGTGCTGACAGATGCATCCCATCGTGCATCCACCATCACAGTGTCACGCAGAACGCTCTCACTGCCCCTAAAATGTGATGGGTCTGTCCTATAGGGTCCTCGCTCCGCTTGGCAGCTGAGGATCTGAGAGTCGTTTCTGTGGTTTGGCCTTTTCCAGATGGTCAGACACCTGCAAGCACACAGTAGACAGCTTGTCCACTGCCTTCTCTTTCCCTGGGGCTATGCATGGATGCTCCCCGGTGCATCCCTTTGGATTGCTGACTCGTTCAATTTAGTGGAAGCAACAGCAGAGACTCAATGTTTCTTCAACAAGGGCTCGCCCTACCCTTCTCTCGCCCGCCCCCCAATCAAGTTGTGGTCTGGACACATTCGCCTATACTAGGTGAGAATGAACAATACCTGTCCTCCTGTGACTGGCAGAAATGCTGCTTTTAGCTCTCAGCCAGGTCAATGTACTGCTTCCTGGCCTCTGGATAGTGCCCTGCGTGCCTGCCCCCTCCAGGGCTGCCTGGTGTGAGAGTGGGGGAGGGGTAGACCCAGGTCACAGAACTCTCCCTCCTACGGGCTGTCCTCCCCGTGCACCCTAGTCTTCAATGAATGTCTCAAAGGTCTTGCCTTCACCCAAAGAACTCTTACAGTCACTCCCTTACCCCCTCCTTCCTGGGGACTACTAGGGACAGGGTTTTGAGGGGTCTCTTCAAATCACCCCCATGTTCATTTAGAGTGTGGGGTCAGAGTGCACCGGTTCCTGCTCTGGAAACTAAGATACCAGGCATTTTTGTTCCCACACAGCACAGTCCCAGCAGGGAGCTCAAAATAGCTCAGCGGAGCCCCATAAACAATCATGAGAGGGGGCAGCTCCCTGACAGAAGTAACCATTTTGTTTATGCTTCACCCTGGAAGCAAACACGAACCTCAGACCATGCGGCGAAATTATTTTCACACGAGCTTCTAAAGGCACCTTAAAATCCATCAGCGCCTCTGGTGGAGAAGAGAGTCCGACAGGCTCCCCCTCACCGAAAGCTGAGCCCCTGAAACTGGGTATTTGAAGGTTTGTGGAAGCTTCATGCGTGAATCATATTAACTCTAACCAGTTCAAAACCACCATCTGCTCCCCGGGAGAAAGGAGAGGCCTTCTCCTTCCTCAAGCAGTCACAGTCTCAGAACCCCAGGGGCAGTTCCACCCTGTCTTCCAGGGTCGCTGTGAGTCGGCATCCACTTGATAGCGGGGAGTAGGATGCGTAGGTCAGACCAGGCTTGGCTTTGCATTTAGCAATACCACTAATGCTAATACGCAGGCCTGGTGACAGAGAGAATATATATATATATATATATATAGTTTGACGCATAATGACCCTATCAGACAGCATGGAACTGTCCCTCTGGGTTCCCAAGGCTGTCAACCTTTAGGGAGCAGAAACCTCATCATTCTCCCACAGAGAAGCTGGTAGTCCCAAACAGCTGACCTGGCAGTGGGCAGTCCAACGCCAAACCCTGTGGGCCAGCAGACACGAGGCTAGAACTGTGATTTTAGGGAGAGGAGGAGAAACTGGATTGGGATCATAAGGTGGCATGGGGGATCTATTACGGGTCTGGGAAAGAACAGGTGAAAAATGTCATAGATGGAGCCGGGATTCCAGTGAAGTCAAGGAGGCCCAGTCAATGAAAAAAGTACATGATGGGCATTTCACGGAATTAAAAGATGAGCTCTTTTCCGTCTGAGGAGGACAACACGGGAGACAGCATGTTTGGTGTGTGCCCAGATCCACTGAAAGCTGCTACCCTACCGGGGGTCACAATCAGAGACGGCTCCTGCTGAGACTGCCCACCAAGCTCTGGTGAGAAACCTCTGTCTTCTAAGACAGGTGGCCCTCCCACCCTGGAGAGTGAGCACATGCCCCCTCAGGACAGGGGCCTCTAGGACAGCTGACTTCCAAAAAAAACATTCATTGCCACCAAGTTGATGTTGGCTCATAGGACAGGGCAGAATTGCCCTCACGAGTTTCTGAGACTCGAACTCTTTACGGGAGTTTAAAGCCCCATCAAATCACAGGGATGACACTGTCATTAAAAAATCCTTTTAAATAAGTTTTCAACCCTTCCCAAAGGAATATCTTAAAAATGAGCTATAAATACAGTAAGTGAGTTCTTACAGTGTGGGTGGATACGGCTGTCTACTCCTGTAGCGATTTAAAACCTGGGAACCCAAAGTGACCATTACACCCTGCCCTAGCGGGGTTGCTTTGAGCCAGAATGGACTTCATGGCAGAAGGCTGAGTTTCCGAGTTCTGATAGCATAAAAGATGACATCATCCAAGTTCACTTGTCAAAATGTAAACACAGCGAGGTCCTTCATCTGTATCGAAGGGGCTCCACCCTCCCCGCACGCAGTCACCTTCCATTTCACGAGAAGTCACGAGTGTTTGCATGAAGCCCAACCTTGAACGAAGTTGAATTTTAAAAAAGAAGCAAACCAGCTAACACACGTTCACTTCTTCACCTCAGTAGGAGGTACAACCTGAATGTGTCTGACGGTACCAGAGAAGACGCTAAGAGGACAGTTTCAATGTGCGTGGACTCCCGCGATGGCCTAGGCCATCTGAAAAGCTCAGGGAGCAAGGGACCACTTCCCACCCCAGCTCACCCAACTGAGCCTCACCCGTGTAAGCCTCACACCGCTTAGGGCAACAGTCTCCACTAGACATGACTCTACGAACACTGCTGCCAATGCGACCTCTTTACGGGAGTAGAAAGCCCCATCTTTCTTCCACGGAGCGGCTGGTGGTTTCAAACAGCTGACGTTGTGGACTGCAGCCTAACGTGTAACCGCCATGCAACCTGGGCTCCTCTGCTTCCACTTTGTGACAGTAATCACCATTGTCCCTTGGACTTGTGCGGCTGTTTGAGTGTCCAAAGAACATCCCTGTGAACATAATCTACCCCACTGCCTAGCACAGGGGCTGATACCTAGTGAGTGCTAATTTGTGTGTGTAATAAAAATAAGCTAAGTTCATCAAGGCATCTTGTCATTCTTCTGGAGATAGTGTCCAAAGACACAGAAGTCCTGGAACAGAAGCAAAGATTTTTTTGGTTCGAGGTCCAGCAGGCAATTTGAGCTCCATGCTCACCTTGCTTCCACAAGCCCCCTCAGGCCCGCGGGGCTTCAGGGGTGGGCCTGGCTGGAGATGCTGCACAGCGGTGTGTTGAAGTCACAGCTGAGGGACCCCGAGTACAGACAACCTCAGGCTTTCATAGTGAGCTCTTCACAAAATTGTCCACTCTGGGTTGCAGTGGGAGTGGCCACCGCCATTGTACTAGACAACACAGCATCTTCTCTCCGCCCCTGAGGGTGCCCCTGGCTCTATCTTCCCAGGCTGTTTGCTGCCCAGACGTTCTTGAAAAGGTCATTCTGAGCAAAAGGTGGTTGGTCAGTCGCTCTGCTCACAATAGCCCCACTGGATAGCTGCTCCCAACGCGAGTCCACCTTTCTACCCTGGATGTCTTAGAGCCTGTGTGGGACTTTCTCCTTTCTCCAAATTCCATTTTGGAATTCAAAGTCATCCATCTATTTATTTGAACAGGCAACACATCAACATGGCACAACATGCAAGATACTCAGGATTATCCTTAAAGAAGAAAATGACTGCCTGAGAGCGAGTTCCCATTTGCCATGAGAAGGCAGCACCTCTGTACCACGCCGCTCTTCCATCCAGGAGCCTGGGTGGTGTAGTGGTTGCTTGTTGGGTTTGTGGTTAGCAGTTCGAACTCACCAGCAGCTCCCTGGGAGGAAGACGAGGCTTTCTACTCCTAGAGAGTCAGTTTCAGGAATGCACAGGGGCTGTTCTATTCTATCTTACAGGGTCCCTATGAGCCAGCACGACTTGGTGACCGTGACCCTGTCCTATAGGGTTGCTGATTCAGGATCGACTCAATGGCAGGTTTGGTTTGGTTCTGCCACCCTGCTTCAATCTGCCTTGCAACCAGCTTCCGGATGACTGTCTGTGTGTGCCTTCAAGTCCAATCCATCTCCCGGAGACCCCACAGGACAGGGTGCAGCTGGCCCGGTGAGCTTCCTGGGCTGTAATCTTTACGGGAGCAGCCTGTCGCCTCGTTCTCCCGCAGAATCGTGGGTGGGTTTGAACCTCCCATCTTTCAGTGAGCAGCCAAAGCTTCGCCATGCACGGCCAAGGCGTCTTTCTGAATGGCTGCAATTCTCCAAATAGGTATCTAAAGGGTACTCTCAGCCTTTCAGGGATATAAGACACTGCTTCTCCCACGTCCTTCGGTTGTTTTGTTTTCTGGTGTTTAGTTGAGGTTTTACTTGTGCTTCAAAACAACCCACAGCCTGTCTTCCTTCACCAGCCCAGGTTAGGACATTTCCAGTCAAAACCAGCAGAAGAAACTAGGAAGCAGCAGCCGTGTAACCAAGAGCCACGTGAGAGGGGCTGTCGGCACCACCCACCAGGCAGACCCCGCAGCTCGGCGATCCATGACTGATCTCTTTACTTACACGCTTCCTTTTCTGAGGATAATGTGACTGCCTAATAGCCACTTAAGCACGTGATGAATCTTGTCGACTAGCTCAGGAATGAGAAACATTTACGGAGAATGTTCAAGTCCCAGAGGAACAGATGGTTACGTTTCATTCATTCATTCGTTCGTTCATTTGTTCATTCATTCATCCATCACTTGGTTGATTCAGGGGATGGCGAGTGAGCACCTACTTTGTCAGGCACTGTCCTAGGCCCTGTGGAGACTGAAGTGCAGGACACACAGACAGAAATTCATGACTTCCAGGGGCTTCCTCGCTAGCACAGCTTCAGGCAGAGTCCTGGGGGTGCAGTGGGTAAGCGCTTGGCTGCCAGGGGAAAGGCTAGCAGTTAGAAACGACCAGCGGCTCCACAGAAGAACGGACACCCTGCTTCCACAGAGAGCACATCCGGGGAAGGCCTGGGGCTGGGTCTACGCTGGCCAGTGCTTGCCAAAGTAGATGGTCAGCGTAAACCAGGAACCCGGGAAGGAGGTGGACGGACACGGAGGCTGCGGCAATCGGCTCACCCATGACAGCTGTGAGGACGGCTCAGGCCCGGCGGTGTCTCGCTCTGCTGTGCGCAGGGTGCCCATGGAGTTGGAAGGGTTCCATCGAACCAGACAACAGGGGGGGAGGGATCAATGAATATGTTAAATAGCAGGATGTACCAAGAAAGAGAAGATAAAGCAAAGCTAGAGGTGTGAGGTAGGGGTCACTGAAATCTCACACACTCTGGGAAAGGCTCATTGAAAACAGGAAATGCGGATGGATAACCTTCAGGCAACCGTCCACCCTGGCCCTTTTCTGGTGACTCTAGAAACCTCCAGAATGTTCTGGTAGAGAAATAGCTTGATAGCATCTTGAAAATGCTCAAGACGAACAGCATCAAGGATTGCACCTTAAAGAGTGGCCTGGAAAATCAGATGTTTATCATTTGTCCCTTACTGGAAGTTGTCCTGGGCAGCAGTGGGGGTTATGGGGAAGATCTGGACTCGATTCCCAGCCAATGCCCACCCCCCCTTGCACAGTTACCACCCATCAGTCACTGGGTGGCTGTGTGCTGCTTAGAGGCTCAACAGGTTCCCATGGGGTTTCCAGACTAACAAAGACTAGGAAGGAAGGCATGTAGATCAACCACTGAAGATCCCATGGATCACCATGGTGATCTGCAAATGCTCAAAGGGGTGGTCACGATAGGGCAGCATCTGTGTCCGTTGTGCATGGGGTCACTGCGAGCCGGAGGCCAACCACCTCATAGCAATAAACCATTCAACCCAGGGTCAAGACCTGCAGACTCCAACACAGCCCCATCCAATAAAATCCGCCCATTCATTCCCAAGGCTTCTCATTATGTAGTCCTATCCCGCCATGGCAGGCAGAGCAACACATTGGGAGAAGATGACATTACTGGGACAATAGCACATGATGATGCACAGGTAGCATTCAAACAACCCTATGCTAATAGGATGATTACCGCTAATGGACAAGAAGGAAAAACAAAACCCTTAAGTACCCGAAACAAAGAGGGGTTCCCTCCAGAAGCCTGAAGCCACATGTGACGCCCACTGGGTAATTATAAGGAGTAAATGCAGCCTTGGGGCTTCCTTTTCATTTAATTATAGCCTCCCTTCATTAATTAAACTCCTCTCTTCATTTCATCACCAGATGAGTAGCTCTTCCCCAAGGTCAGGAATGGGAGTTAGGCTCTCCTTCCTGCAGATGCCGGAGCCCCCATGGTGCTATCCGGTCAGCAGCAGACTGCTCTCTGAAAGGTAAGGGGTTCAATCTCACCAGTGCTCTGCGGAGAACAACAGAGCTATCTGCCTCCTCAACGACAGACAACCGGGGGAACCCTGTATAGCTGGGAGTTGGTGCTGCCTCGATGGCAGTGCATTTGGCTCCCTGCAGATGCTGGCATTCTTTAGTGTTCAGTTCCTGTCTTTTGCCCTTCCTCAGGGAAACCTCATCGATAATCACAGCTTCAGCCGTTATCCAGGTGCCCAACACCCCCAGATCCCTCTCAACACAGCCTACCCTCTCTTAGGGCCACGCCCTCAAGACCCACCCTCAACGCATCCCAAACAGAACTGTTCTCTCTCCCCCCGCAACACCACCATCCCACCAAGTTCGCCAGTGTTGCTGTTGTCCGTGGCAACTCCACCCACCCACCCAGACAGACAGACAGACAGTCAGTCCATCAGAGTCTAGATCAGTGGTTCTCAGCCTTCCTAATGACACGACCCTTTCATACAGTCCCTCATGTTTTGGTGACCCCCAACCATAACATTATGTTCGCTGCTACTTCATCACTGTCATTTTGCTACTGTTACGAATTGGGTGACCTCTGTGAAAGGGTCGTTCAACCCCCCAAAGGGGTCGCGACCCACAGGTTGAGAACTGTCGCTCTAGATCCTTCTTCACTGCAGACATCTAGCCTCTCTGCAGACCCGATCGGCCTGAACCTTTTCTCGTCAATCAGTCGACCTTCCAGTCAGTCCTTCCACCTGGAAGGTCATCAGATAGCTTCCCTCTGGGTCCCCCTGCTTCCTGTCTGTCTCCCATATACCTCTCTGTGGCAGCCCTTATGCAGGGTACCAAAAATGTTCCTTATTCACCTGTTTCTCCAAAGACCCAAGGGTTTGCTAGGAACGAGCTCGGTGTTTTGTCTCTTCCTACCCTCAGCCCTTAGCATACAGTGCATGCTCAGTGAGCAGTTACTGTGAAGATGAACGACTCCCAGACCATCAGATCCCGACATGTCAGCTAGCTCAGGAAGGAGATGGGCTCGCCAACACAATTCCTGCTCACTGACTGGGATCCTCCCAGAGATAGAACTGCGAAGCCACCGCATCAGAAACCGGTTTAACTTCAGGCCGTGGGCTCTGGAATTCCTTCCTGCAGCCTGTTCCTACTCTTGGACTCGATGTCCCCGGTGCTTCTTCCCTTCTCCTTTCAAAACTGATTCTTAGCACGACAGTTGCTCTCTGCTTTCAGTTCTCACAAGGACTTGCTTTAGTGTGTTTTATTTTTCGGCCTTTCTTTCCCATTGTGGAAAGCAACTACTGGCCCATTCAAAAACCAGGAGGCCACGGTTAAGATTGAACGCTGCCATCATTTGCTCTTCCTTGTGACCCCTGGAGAATTTGTTAGAGCTTTGGATATGGTCTGCTTTCTTTCTATTCAGGGTTTTTCCTCCCTGTGTTTTTGAGTTTCTTTGTTTTTGCACACTTTGCTGTGTATGAAATCCAGGATAGCCAAAGAGACAGTAACTGGATTAATAGTTTCTTAGGATTAAGGTGAGGGAGGCTGGGGGAAATGGGGGGCTAAGACTAACAGATACAAGCAAGAAATAAGTGTTCTAAAATTGGTTATGATGATGATGGCACAACTGTTTTTAATATGATTAATCTGAATTGTACAATGCATGCATTATATGTTAATAAAACTGTTTAGCTACCAAACAAAGCAGGAGGCTTCAGTAACACCCGTGTCTGTGAAGGAGAGTGGAGGGAGACAGCAAGGCTGGCGGGTCTTGAAGCCACATCAGAATCTGAAGGTGCCCTGTGTGTACTTGGATAGCTCTTAGCCATAAGCCAAGCTGGTTTGGGTACGTGGCCTCCCCACCCCCACCCCAATCCTCTGTCCCTGAACCTCAATCAGCTGAGTCTGTACTTGACAACTCTTTTTAGGTATCATACCGCACTCTGGATTGAAGTAGAACTGCCCCGCCAGGTTTCTAAGGTTGACAGTCTCTACAGCAGCAGACTGCCCCACCTTACTGCCACGGAGCCGCTGGTAGGTTCACACTGCGGGCCTTTTAGTGGGCCAAGGGGATGGCCCCAAGGACACCTGCTGCTGGACACAGCCATCTAGAATTCGTGATACTCAGAGACACGAGGAAGACAGAATGGTGCCTGGTGGTGGGTGAGGGGTATGCAGGAGGCATGTGCTCACAGCAGAGACCAGCCTGGCACCGGCGGGGACTCGGAGTGAGAGACGACCACAAGAATAGAAAAGAAACAAAAGTGGGGGTGGTGTTAACAGGATATTGTTGACGACTTCATTTTTTGAGGCAGGCTGTGCAATATATATAGTAGGTTTCTTCAAACAAAAATAAAATCCTTCCAGATTCCATGTACCTCAAACCTAACAGTGGGTTGAGTGGCTAAGAAAAAAGAAAAGTAAGACTGAAAAGGATCTGGGAGTCTTTCGTGTCAAACAATCTCTAGGAATCTCCGGAACTGTGCTGTCCCAAGTGGCGGCCACCAAGCCTGTGCGGCTACGGAGCGCTTGAATGTAGCTAGTCCTCCCTGAGCTTTGTGAAACGCCGCCAAGACTGGCAGATAGCCAGTCATTTAAATCCGTGGTTTAAATGGGCCGGTATTATGTTCTATGTACTCACTGCCAGCAAGTCAATTCCGACTCCTCGTGACCCTGTAGGACAGGGCAGAACTGCCCCCGTGGGTTTCGGAGACGGTAACTCTTTGTGGGAGTGGAGAACTTCACCTTTCTTTGCAGAGTCTGATGGTCCTGAACTCCTGACCTTGCAGTAGGCAGCCCAACGCATAACCTACTGCGCCAGCGGTTCTCAACCTGTGGGTCACGACCCCTTTGGGGGTTGAGCGAACCTTTCACAGGGGTCGCCTGATTCATAACAGTAGCAAAGTGACAGTGATAAAGTGGCAACGAAAATAATGCTATGGTTGGGGGGGGGGGGTCACTACACCGTAAAAAACTATGAAAGAGTCGCTGCCTGAGGAAGGTAGAGATCCACTGCACTTCATCGTAAGAGTAAAATGAATGACACCTGCCCCCTCTTACACTTTTGGAGAGATATTCTAAAGGTCAGAATGACATACATGCCACATTTCAATAGGCTGACACGCACACTTACGGGGTGAGGCACACCTTCCTCCAGGTATTACAGAGAAGGGTGAGTCCAGAAAGCTGGGGGGCACAAGGCAGTAGAGGTTGGCAGATGTGGAGTGTGCGAACAAACACCTGGGCAAGAACAGGTGTTCATTTTGGTAAGCTCTTGTTAGATTAGGAACTGAGTCCTTCCACTAGCAAGTCTTAAAATAGGATTTAGTTTGTTTAGATAGAGGTCCTCAACCTTAATGCCGTGACCCTTGACTACAATTCCTCATGTTGTGGTGACCCCCCCCCCACAAACCATAAAGTTATTTTTGTTGCTACTTCATCACTCTCATTTTGCTACTGTTATAAACCGGGCAACCCCTGTGAAAGGGTCATTCGACCCCCAAAGGGGTCGCAACCCACGGATTGAGAGCCGCTGGTTTAGAAGTTCAACTTTTCAAGAACACATGTGTGAGCAGGAAATAAAGTAAGTGGCCCAACCTTCCAACACAGAGCATGTGCAGTCATTCCTTAGATTGAAACTGGAAGGAAAAAAGGAAGGAAGGGGGCGAGGGAGCCAGGGAAAGAGGACGAGAGAGAGAGAGAGAGAGAGAGAGAGAGAGAGAGAGAGAGAGAGAGAGAGAGAGAGAGAGAGAGAGAGAGAGAGAGAGAGAAACAAGAGATCGTCAGTCTCCCTGGGGATACATTATCGGGTCAGCTAATGACGTGGTGTCCTCAGCAGCTGGCCGTCCGGATCTGAGACCAGCACCCTACGCTACCTTCCACTAGACATGTGAGTCGCGCACAGCACACAGACACGGATGGACTGTGTTTATTTCACCCCCAGTAGCCCTTTGAGACAGACTTCAGCCTTTTTTAAGTGACAAGTATAGTGTCTGACCCCATGTGAGAGAAACGGTCTGCCACCAGAAAGCATTTCTCTCCGACGGGCATCCTGAGAAGATGGGACTCGGGGTCCCTGGTTCTGTATCAGACAGACAGGTGCCTGCGTGCACATGGAGCCTGCTGACTTGAGTCTAAAATAGCTAGTCTCCTTTACGGATGCGAACCTAGAGGCATCCAGAGATGGGATAACTTTCTGAGAGCGCAGGGCTCCTTGGCGACACTGGCAAGCTTCCGCAGTCAGCACTCTGGGTGCGACCTCAGGTCCCGAAGCTTCCCCGGGTTGTCTGAAAAGTGGGGCGTCATCATTCTTACTCACGGGGCTTTCAGGACAGCAACGTGGCCTCTCTGGAAAACGTACACCGCAGCATTTTGAAACAGCTTGGTGAGCGTTCGGCTGGTCGCCTTCCTGCCCCTCCCCTCTCTTTCCCAGATAAAGGATTTGTTCTGGATTCTTCCCTGAAACTTTATACTGCTGCTGCAGCAACAGTAGCTGTAAGTTCCAGAGAACTCGTGTCCCTTCCTGAAGAATACACCAGAGGGTCCTGAAGCGGCCTGCGGGCTGGGAGGTGCAAAAAGCAAACCCGCCCGTGAGCAGGCAAGATGCACTAGAAAGTACATGTTGCGGGCGCAGTTAGGATAAAATGCAGCGCCCTCTCAGTTCATTTCCCTTATGAGCCATTTACATTTGTTCCAGTTTTGACTGTTTTCTGCTTTCTCTTTGAGGCTTTCATTTGTTTTACTTTGTTCGCTTTTGCTTTTTTGTATGTTTTCGGTATATAAAATCCAGGCTAGGTAAATCTACAGTCACTGGATTAGTGGTTCCTGGGGGCAGGGGAGGTTGGGAGGTTGGGAGGTTGGGAGTGGGGCGGGGTAGCTAATAAGGGTAAGTACAAGAATGAAGAACATGTACTGAAACGGATTGTGGTGATGGTGTCCTAAAACTGACTGTACACCTCCTCTTGATGTGACCGAACGATTGCATTGTACATGTGAATTACATGCCAATAAAACTGTTGGGCAAAAAGTGAACCCATTTACCTGGTGACTGCAGAACTGGAGTTTTGTGCCCACCCAGAGATACCCCGAGGCCAGGCTCAGTCTTTACAGACCAGCCCCCAGGAGCCTTGTGGAGCACAGGTCAAGGTCATATGGAGGCAGGATCAACTCACCCACAGCTGACTTTGAAGGCCAGCCTGGTAGCTGGTTGAAAGCCTCCCTGGCTCTAGATGGGTGGCTTCGGAGAGTCATGCTGAGTCTTTGTGTCCCAAAACACTCCACATCTAGCAGGACTTTCTGGGATGAGGCTGGCTACCATGTGCAGGGTGTGGAGCAAAGGTACATAGTTGGTCTACACCCTCTTCCCTCTTCCAATCCTCATCCATCACCTCAACCTCTCCTGGTGCCCTTGGCAGTCCCAGCAGGGCAGAGCTCAGCAGACATGTCATCGCTTCCCGTATTCTGCTTCTCAGATCAACACAAAGAAGCCACTCTCTTCTCCCCCTTTATTCCACTCAGATCTGCCTCAGCCCTGGAAGACAGGTCAGCGTGTTTCACCCCAAGTCGCCAACAACCACACACCCAAGAAGCAGGGTTTGTTCATGAAAGTCAACCTCCAAGAAATACATTCTTGGGTGGCGGTGAGTGGGGGTATTTTTCTCTTTGGGAGACCCCCACATGTTCTTGCTGCATTCCTACTTCTGAACACCTGGACTCACATGCCCACCATGTCCACAGCCGAACACCCACCTCATACCAAACACACATTCACACCACACCACACACACATTCACCATACCCTCTACCACAACAGATGTGCACACATACCCACTACACACACACACAGGCAGACATACATAACACACACAATTCACCATACCCACCCATCAGCCCACCCAAACCAATGTCGACTCCTAGTGACTCTACAGGACAGGGTAGAGGTATCCTTGTGTGTTTCCGAGGCTGTAACGCTTCATGGGTGGAGAAAGCCTCATCTTTCTTCTGAGGAGTGGCTGGGGGTTTCTAACTGCTGACCTTGTGGATCGAAACTCACCATGCAACCATTACACTACCAGGGCTCCTTCATCAACCCACACTACACTACATATACACCCAGACACCTCCCCACAGGCACGCACTCACCACACCCACACACACAATCACACCACATCACATCCTATACCGCACACATTCACTATACCCACACACCATATCCACTCACACAACACATACACACACCACACAACAACCACATCACACACACTCACTACATGCACTCACACACATACACTATAGCCCCCACCAACTTAGGATCCCAGTCTTACACAATTCCCAGCCCTCCCATAACTAACCGCTGGGTGCTGGGAAGAGGCTACTTTGTGATGCGCCCCTCAATCATCAGAGGGCAGGAAACGGGGAAGGGGACAAAAGGTAAAGCAGTATGACATCAGCACGGCTCCTCCAATGTCGGCCCCTCCTTCCAGGACCACCAGGAGCTTTGAGGAACACCCATGGGTCTGGGCGCCCCTGGGTCTCAATCAAACCCCAAACTCCTAACCAAACTTAATTCCCTGCCTTCCAGGCGATGCTGACTCACAGAGACTCGATGGGACAGGATAGAACTACCGCCGTGAGTTTCTGAGCCGGTAACTCCTATGGGAGGAGAAAGCCTTGTCCTTCTCCCGAGGAAAGACATAGTTTTGAACTGCTGGCCTTGCTGTTACCAGAGTAGTACATAACCATTATGCCATCAAGGCCCCATGAGCATGAAATTCCAGGGCTCCCAAGCATGTTCACATATCACCCAATGACCCAGCGTGAGTTAAAGTGATGGAGACACTTCAAGGCAGGCAAGGACTGCTTGCCACCTGCCACGAAGCCGGGATCAGCAGCACCATACCTTTGCAGGTGAAGCACTTGATGTGGAAATGCTTGGTCTGGACCCGCAGCACCTCGCCCTTGCATGGCTCCCCACACTTGTGGCAGTGGATGACAGGCTTCTCGGAGGAGTGGGGAGGGTCCTGAGGGTGGGCCACTGGAAGAAACACAACACAAGATTCAGGTGAGGAGAACACAGTCCTGTACAAGAGGTCATGCTGGGGGGTCACTACCAATCTCACCACAACGATCAACACAGCCCTTCCATAAGCATGACCTGAGCATTGCCCGGGCCATAATCAGACACAGGTAAATAAAAAGCTGCAGCTTTGACAGCATACGGGGGGTGGGGGGGCGCGGATCCTGGCCTTGCTTCTTTGTAAAACTGCCTGTCTGTCTCTCTCCCCTCCCACGCACCTTTGGGCCTGTATCAGGCCTACACGCTGAGCAATTAGATAATGGTAGTGTTTGCGTCATTGTTTGACATGCACTTAGAATCCCTGCGTGGTGCAAACAGTCAGCAGCTCAACAGAGGGTGCGACTCTGGAGTCACCCAGAGGGGTCCTGGAGAACGGGCCATGCCTGTGCCCCTTCCTCCCGGAGGTCCTCAGGACACAGAGCAGCCGACGTCTAACCAGCGACGCGGCGTCTTTCCTGGCCTGGACCCGCTCAACGGCAGCTGGCGGTGGTGGTCCCCAGCCTCTGGTTCTACCAGAGTCACAGCGCATATGACTGTGGCACCCTTTGGAAGTGAGTTAGGAGCCCTCCCTGCACACGGGCCCCGATACCCACACTGCAGGCAGTGGCAGGAAAAGGAATCGTGTGGCCCCTCAGCACATCTGTTTCTTCTTCAGTAAAACGACAAAGATGGGATGAGCATCTCCAGCCTCCCTTCCCCTCTCATAGCATCAGACTTCTGGGGCTCATTCTCCCAGGGTCCCCCGTGTGGCTGTCACCAGGGAGTCGCTGGGACTCCCTGCCCAGAACAGGTAACCCTTTCCAGAGAGGGTGTGAGAAAGCAAGTGTCTTCTTCCAGGGTGCGGGGTCCCCGGTCCGAGGGCTCAGATCGGCATTCACTGCCATCTCCTGCTGTCGCCGGGAGCCCTTCGGAGGGGGGGGGTCACTGGATAGACAAACCCGCATCACCTAAGTACCTGCATGCGCGGGGCAGGGGATCGGAAGAGGGAACCTAAAGTTAACCACTGACACAAAGCACAAAGATCACTGTGTTCTCTTGGATGGTAAAAGGGGAGTGGAGTGGGGAGGGGAGCTGGAACTGGATTAGACAGGACCTTTCAGCCAGGAGCTTGCTGTACACGAGTCTCACTGCTCCCTGGATCTCTCAGACCACGGAAACAGTCTCATTTTGCCTGGAAAGAGTTTGCCTAAGATGCGCCAAGGAATCCAGTAGCACCAAGGGCCTCCCGACAAACAAGGTGCTTCTTGTGCGAGTTTGCTCGGGGCAGGTGTCGTTTCAGGTGGAACACCTGAGCCGCTTTCTCCCGAACGGACCGAGAGTGCCTGGGAAGTTCCTGATGTGGTGACGCTCCTGCCCTTCTTTATCTACCTGCTGACCCCTCTCAGAAAGCCGAACGTCCCCCCAAGCTCGGGACTCTGAGCTCACCTGAAGTATTAAGGAGGGGCGTTCACCAACCTTTGTGAATGGCCCCGGACCTGACAATATTCACGGGACGAACAACAGAAACCATGGGGGCAGGGAGACAGCTGTCGGTGTAAGATATGAAAAAAATAAGAATTTATAATGTATCAAGGGGTCACGAGAGGGGGAGGGGAAGGGGGAGGGAGGAAAAAAAGAGGAGCTAATACCAAGGGATGAAATAGAAAGTAGAGATTTAGAAAATAATAATGTCAGCTTCTGTACAAATATGCTTGATATAATTGATGCATGGAGTGTTATGAGAGCTGTAAGCACCGCCAATAAAATGATCTTTTAATAAAAAAATTTTTAAATGAAAGAAAACAAACCAACTTCCCCTTAGCAATATCTGCTTCGAGCCCTCGAGGAGAAAGATAAAGTTTTTTTTTAAATGTTCTCTTTTTAAAGGCAAATCCCTGCTTTCTGTAAGAACGACCCAGCTGCTAATAGAGAGGTTGGAGGTTCACGCCCCCAGGGGCACCTGAGGCGCCCCTTCTGAAAAGCAGCCCCGGAGACTCAATGGAGAGCAGTTCTCGGCTAGTCCACACGGGGTCGCTGTGCCTGGGAACCAACCGCAGAAAGCACAAACCTGTCCGCAAAGGAAAGCGCTAATAATCCTTTCCACCAGCAACATCCCAGAAAGGCATCATGTTGCATTCCGTCCAAGCCGGGGAACCTGCGAAACCAGGCACTCCGGCTGAGTTCTGGCTCTCCCAGGTCACCACTGTACAAATTGAGCATCTCCTGCACGGCAGCTCGTTCTGCAAGGTGATTAACGTCATTCCCATTCCGAGAAGGTAAAAGCAGAGCCGCAGAGGTCATGAGAAACCTGCCCAAGTAGCAGGCAATGGACGTCCAAAGACCTGCCTGGGCAATTAGGACTTCTGTAGCGTGTGTGCTCCCGTGTTATTTGAATACACAGGAGACTGCTGTAAGCCAAGCGATTGGTGTGTGTAGCCAAGCACAAGTGCAGTCCTCCAAGCAGTGGCTGGGACTTGGCTGAAAAAGAGACCTCACACAGCGGGTGGGAGAAGCTACCGTGGGGAAACGTGGCACCTGGTGATCACACCTCGGGGGCAGTACAATGTTACCCAAATCAGAAGTGCCGGCATGACTTATTAATAAAAAACAACAACAACAACAAAAACCAGTCTCAGCCCTACTGAACTGAGGGTGGCAGAGCTGGGGGTCCTCGGGCAAGAATTCTGTACACTAGCAGGAGCCCCCATGAGGCAGGGCTACACGCTGGGCTGGGATCCGCATCGTCAGCAGTTCAAGCCCACCAGCAGCTCTGCAGGTGCAGGGATTCCAGTCTGGGAACCCCATAGGGGAGCGCTCTGAGGCAGCTTGGACTTGATGGCAGGCAGAGAGTTTAGTTTAGAGCAGCGGTTCTCAACCTGGCCCTTTCACAGGGGTCGCCCGATTCATCACAGTAGCAAAATGACAGTGATGAAGTAGCAACGAAAATAATTTCATGGTTGAGGGGGTCACACCGACATGGGAGCTGTATGAAAGGGTCACGGCAGGAGGAAGGTGGCGAACCCCTGGTTTAGAGAGTTTCACAACTATGTCCCCAAGGAGGTCTGACAATGCAAACGCACGCTCCAGAGGAGAGGTAAGCATGGAAGACACGCTTCCTCTCCAGCAACGGGACTAGCACAGAGTGGGTCTCCCCCGAGGGTGCGGGATATTGCGCCATTGGGCAAGAAACTGTACCCCAAATCATGCATGTCCTGTAAGTGCTGGAATTTACTCTAGCTAAGGCACGAGCCATGCTGAGTAATGAGGGGGGGGACATGGCTCTTCACGTCTCACCCCTCCCTTTGTTGGCACCAGCCACAAAGGCCCCACTGAGCATCAGCAGCTGCCTCTTGCCAGCCCTTCCCGTGGAGGATGCGCTTAATGCCGCAGCGGCCTCCACGCTCGCGGGTGCGCAGCAGATCCGTCACGGTGGTGTGCCTTTTCCTCGCTTAAGAGCCCTCGTAGACACACAGCAGATCAACCCGTTTGTGAAAGAAGGGCTTTCCTGACTGGCGGTAGTGGTTAGGTCCCCACCCATGCAGACCCACTGCCCGGTCCTCCGCCACCCTCACAATCCAAGCCATCTTTGAGCCCTGGTTGCAGCCACTGCATCTGGCTACAGGCCGACAGAATACAAACCCCAGAGCAGACTCCAAGTGGGGTTATTGCAGCCCCACTCAGAATCAGTGTAGACAAGAGACTCTCCTTCAAAAGAAAAATAAAGAAGCTCTTTTTGCTGCCTTCGACAGCTTGGTGATTACCAAATATATGCTGCTGGCTCGATTCTGCATGTCTGGAATATGCGGAGCCAGCTGCAATCCCGGCAAGAATTCTGCATTCTCTGATTAGCCAACAGTCTCCATTACTAATTGTGACTTGGCTGCTGTACCTTCCAGACCCTGAGTGGTCCCTGCTTAGTCTACTGATGGGACACTAAGGCACCAAGGGAGAGTAGAGGCCTTGCTCAAAGTTTCCAGCGGGTTATTGGCCGGGGGACACTTAGCACCTGGGCTCCCAATTCTTCCTACTGCACCTAGTCAATGACTGACCCGGCCCCCAAGCAGACATGGCTCACTGGGTCTGGTGCTAAAATAAGAGTGCTCCAAAGAAATCTCACTGCATAAGAAGGATCGATGCACTTCAATTGTGGTGCTGGAGAAGAATATCGAAGTAAGAACAATCAACTCTGTCTCATAAGAAGCAGAAGCAGAGTGTTCCTTAGAAGCGAAGGTGGCATGACTGCATCTCACATACTTTGGCTACAGTGTTGGGAGAGGTTGGTCCCTGGAAAAGGACACCATGCTTGATCAGGTAGAAGGACAGCAAAAAGAAGAAGGCTCTTGACCGGACAGATGGACACAGTGGTTGCAGCAGTCGGTCGCAGCCTAACAGCAATCGCGAGCCTGGTACTGGACTGGGCAGTGTTCGGTTCTGTTGTGTCCAGGGTCCCTGTGAGTCAGAACCAACCCTATGGCATCTAGCAACTACATCACAAACCCGAGTGATAACTTGCTTTGAAATAACCAGGACCCCTCAGGTCACGAGCAACTACCTGCTCCCAGGCCCCCTCATCTTCCCAGAGCACCACCAGGCCCTGAAGGAGCCCTTGGGGCTGGACAGCACAGGATGGGTTTCCAATCCTCCGTGGCAACTCTTCATCCTTTCGCTCTCAGACTCTTTCGTCCTTCATCCTGCCGGCTCTCTCCAGCAGGAAGAACAAGCACTGCTGGCCTCACGTTACACCTGGGGGAAACTGAGGCTCAGGAGCATGAACTTACCCACTCAAGGTGACACGGCCGAGAGAGGCAGAGCTGACAGGGAACAAACTCAGGACGGCTAATCCGGTGTTCTTTGTAGAATGACAATACCCTAAGCACCACGCCTGAACCGTGCAGTCAGCCCGACTCCCACCCACCCTCATTCCCCATGGAATTCTGTCCCTTGTCACGTCGCCACTCCTAATCCTGGCCCTCAACTCCCTTTTTCTCAGACGATGGGAGGCCTCGCCTCCATGCTGGTTCAAGGCTCACTCTCCTCCAAAGAAGGGATCGTCCACTCACAGAGGCGGGCACAGTGACTGCGTCCCACAGAGGATGGCACGGAACGGGGCTGTGCTGCGGAGAAAACCAGCCAGGGGATGCAGGCCAGCGGCAGCAGTGATAGGCCAGGTGTGTGGCACGAAGCCTGGACTGGCACTTGACAGGCAATGGTACTTGACCCCTGTGGTCTATCTCTCTCAAAGAGCCCACATCCCCAGAAGAATTGGGAGAAAACCACCAGGGAAGCCCCGATGGCGGGGAGACTACAAAATACCTCACCAGGGCTCCTCAAAACTACCAAGTCCACCCACACAGACGACCCAGGGACTAACTCTAAAACATGCGCACATCTTAACATCGCCATTGGTCACATCTTAACATCGCCATTGGTCTAAATGCGCATACAAAGCCCCCTTAGCCAGACTCCTGACCATGCTAAGGCCTCTTTGCTGAAAATTAGAAGCTGCCGCGAGGAGCCTAAGGAGACTCGGGAGCCGAACATCAAAGTGGCCACCTGACGGGAATCCTGGACCAGAACACGGGGCATGAGGAAAAATGAAGGAAATCTGCACCAATGATGCTGAGTAGCTCTTTTGATCCTCAACCCATCAAGACGAAACTCCCTGCGGGGCTTCAGAGATCACTGACAACCAAGTCCCCCCACCTCTCCTCCTCCGACACCGGCTTGGCAGACACGTCAGAAGGAACTCGCATTTGCTGAGTGCTAAGTGGTTTGAAAGGCAAGGATGTTACTCTGAGGTCTAAGGTGTGCCTGACCCAAGCCACAGTATTTCCAATCACCCCAAATGCATGTGGCAGTTGGACACTGAAGGAGGAGGAACGAAGCAGAATCGGTGTGTCTGGATTGTGGTGCTGGAAGGTAGAGGCTCCCTCTCACGGCCTTTGGACATGTTTTCAGGGGTGATCAGTCCCTGGAGAAGGACATCCTGCCTGGTCAGGGAGAAGGGGAGTCCTCCAGGAAATGTACCAGCACAATGGCTGCACCCATGGGCTCCCAATAATGGCAAGGAATGCCAGGGCTGGCAGGGTTCGCTTCCATTGGATGTTGGGTTGCTGAGTTAGAATTGACTCAACAGCACCCAACAACAAGTGATCTGGAACTCAGATGGTCTAATCCCGGGGACAGAGCACTATAAGTCACCAAGTCTCTGCTACAAGGGCACATGGAAATGCCATGGGGTCAGGCTCATGACTTCTGGTCTCCACACCATCCTCATTTCCCCTGGGCCTTCACTCCCATGGCACCTCTCCCGCTGTCTGGTTTCTCCTCTCACCAGCTCACAGGGTCCAGTGTCTCACCAGTGTGTGCTGTGGTTGCCCAGAACCGAAGATGTTGTTTCCCTGCAAGTCCTGCATCACCCAATACCTGGACAGTCCCCTCCTGTCCCGTGTGCCCTGTTTCACAATGCATTCATCCCGGGATGACCAAGCAGCAGGCTCAATGGCCAGTCCCCGCACCCCCCCCCCCACCCCCATTTCTGACAGGGTGCTGAATTCCAAACTTACAGCACCCTGAGCTGTCATGTCTAGGCTTCAGGGCTGATTGTCTGATCCCCCACCCAGCTCCACTCCTGGGACACTTGAAGCTTCACGGAAGCCCTGACCCTACGACGTCTCAATCAATCACACAACCACACCCCTGCAAGGTTAAAGCAGGCGTGGTTTAGTGAATATTGACTGTGTTCTGGGCACCATGAGAACTCTTTTAGACCCCCATCACAATGAAGCCTCTCAGTGGCCTCCTGGGGTTCTCTTTTGCTATGTCTCTTTCACAGGAGAAGAAACTGAGGCTGGGTGATGTAGAATACCATGTCCAAGGTCACACAGAGAAGCAGCAGTCTGATGCTAAAGTCCTGCAGAGGGCGGATTTCCCTAGACAACCCCAGGTTCACATCCAGCAGAAGACTCTGTGCTGATGCATGCACAGGTGTGGGTCTGACTCCACAGCTCCTAAACACTCGGATCCCAAACATCACACACACACACACACACACACACACACACACACACACACACACACACACACCACCGCCATTGTGTCAGTCCAACTCACTCACTCACAGCTGTCAAGTCAATTTTGACTCATTGCTACCCTATATACAGGACAGGGAGGGAAACTCTGTGGGTTTCCAAAACTGTGACTCTTTACAAGATCAGAAAGCCTCATCTTTCTCCCGCAGATAGGCCGGTGGTTTCAAAGCGCTGACCTCGAGTTAGCAGCACGAGGCGTAACCACAACGCCACCAGGGCTCTTTCCTGAGACTGTAAATCTTTTAATTTTTTTGTAATCCTTTTATTAGGGGCTCATACAACTTTTTCACAATCTGTACATACATCATTTGTGTCCAGCACATTCATACATATGTTGCCATCATTTTCAAAACACCTGCTTTCTACTTGAGCCCTTGGTATCAGCCCCTCATTTCCCCCCTCCCTCCCCGCTCCCCTCTTTCTCCTCCCCCTTGGTAATTTATAAATAATTATTTTTATCATATCTTATACCATCCGATGTGTCCCTCACCCAGTTCTCTGCTGTCAGGGAAGAGGTTACATGTCGACCTTGTAATCGGTTCCCCCTTTCTCCCTCACCCTCCCTCCACCCTCCCAATATCGCCTCTCTCACCACTGATCCTGAGGGGTTCATCTGTCCTGGATTCCCTGTATTTCCAGTTCCTATCTGTGCCAGTGTACATCCTTCGGTCCAGCCAGATATGTAAGGTAGAATTGGGATTATGATAGTCGGGGGTGGGAGGGAAGCATTTAAGAACTAGAGGAAAACTGTATGTTTTGTCGTTGCTACACTATACTCTGACTGGTTCATCACCTCCTCACAGCCCTTCTGCAAGGGGATGTCCAATTTCCCCCAGATGGGCCCTGGGTCCCCACTCTGCACTCCCCCTCATTCATAATGCTTTGATTTTTTTTTTAATCTTTGACACGTGATACCTGATCCCTTCGACGCCTTGTCATCTCACAGGCTGGTGTGCATTTTCCATGTAGGCTTTGTTGTTTCTCAGTTAGGTGGCCCCTTGTTTATCTTCCAGCCTATGGGACCCCAGATTCTATATATTTTGACAACTTGGCACCATCAACTTTCTTCACTGCATTTGCTTATGCACCCGCTTTGTCTTCAGCATTCGTGTTGGGGTAGGCTGGTGTGCTTCTTCCGTGGGGGCTTTGTTGTTTCACAGACAGATGGCCGCCTGATTGAGACTGTAAATCTTTACTGGCACAGTCAACCTCGCCTTCCTCCCGAGGTGTATCTGGCGGGTTTGAGGGTCAGACCCCACAGGGCTCCTTCCTGACCACCCAGCTGCCCATCATTCCTAAGGCACTGCCTGCTGGCAAACAGGCAGAGAAGATACCACTTCGATTATAAAGAGGAAGCCTCATGGGATGCTGCGATTTTCGGGGTACGTGAGGGTGACAGAATGAGGACAAACCAAGCCCAGCACGGCCCGCCCCAGGGCTACACCTCTGGGCAGAGCCCATGACTAGAAAACAGCGTTGACTTGGGATGGATCAGGGCTGGCGATCACAAGGTGCTACCCTGCATGGGAAGGTGGATTTCTGCTCAGAGACAGGACTCCGATTCTCTGGCAATGCTCCCTTCGGCATGGGGCCCATGCCTAGAATGTTTTCATTGCTTCCACCCTGTTCATTCTTGTTTCCTTGCAAACACACCTCGCCCTGATGGCTCCAGCTGGGCCCCGGTTTCTCCCCCCACCTACACCCTTTCTTCCTGCTAGAGTGGCACTAGTATTGAGCCTGAGAAACCAGAAACTCAGGTTGAAGTAAATTCATAGAGGGCTTAATTTGCAGTTTACCTGAAAGTCCACTTCCTGCTGTGGCAAGTGGTAGTTACTTGAAGCTCCACGCTGTGACCCTGTCATTAGTTGTCCAAAGTGATCTTTCTCTATAATTGGCTTCCACCGCCCAATTTTCTTAGACTCTGTTAGTTTGGTAATCAGCATTACTACTTGGAACAGGCACAAGGCGGCCTGGACACAGACACTCCCAGGGGGCAGGTAGGTGATACTGGCTCTACTCTAGCCCCCCTGCCACTGTGGCTTGGGCTTGTCAGAGGCTCCCATCCCTGGGCTGCCTTTTCCATGGTAACATGTTTAAAACAAACAAACAAACAAACAAACAACCTCTGTCTGGTTGATTCCAATTTACAGTGACCGTAAATGACAGAGTAGAACTGTCCCTATGAGTTTCCAAGACTAGTTCTAGGTGAGAGTAGAAAGTCCTGTCTTTCCCTCAGAACCGCTGGTGGTTTTGAACAGCTGACCATGCAGTGAGCAGCCCAATACTTAACCACTACACTACCAGGGCTCCTCTGACAACATGACAGGTCCTGGTCGTTGCTCCAGATATAAAATGCCCTGTCAGCAATGGCTCAGCTGGGCTCCTGATTATAGCACCAGCCCAGCTTAAAGCCGGTTAATCGGATCCCTGCCTGCCCGTCCGTCCAAGAGGCAGCAGGATTATAACACCTAGGCCAGGCCGATCCTCCCCATAGGTGACATGACACGCTGGCTCTGGTGCGCTGCACCTGCTGTCTTGGCACGGAAGGAGCCTTGCAAAGGGATTTAGGACCACCTAAGTGAGTGTGTTTCTTGGGCATGCCTTTTCACTGAGATGACTCTGAGAGCCACCACCCTCCTGTGGCCTGCCCTAGAAGGCCTCAGCCCAGCTCAGCGGTGGAACCTCAGAGGACAGCCCTGTGAGGACAAGCCTTCCAGCCCTGCCCTTCCAGCTGTGCGCCTCACCTCCCTGAGCCTGCACAGCAAGGTCAGGGAGACAGCGGGTGGAGGGGACGACCTGAGCTCACTCCTGGAGCACCAGCCTGGCCCCAGATACCCCACAGTCAGCTGAGTGTCAGGACAGAGTGTCAGGACATACTAACCTGAATGCTTGGAATTTCCAAAGTACTACAAAAAATCCCCTCTGAAGTTCAATATAGCCCTTTAAGGTCACCCAAGGACCTTAAATTGTCCCTGTCCCAGCAATTCCATTTAGAGATGGATCAAGCCAAGCACTTGGGCACTGGCATAAGTCTGAATCTGTAAGATGGCCAGAGAGCCACCTCTGTCCTTGCTCCAAGGCTGGGAGGTGGGGGGGGAGGGGCACTGGAGCCACTTCTGGGAAAGTAAGTTAAAAGAGAGCACCCAGGCGCCTGGTGCGGTTCAGCACGGACACGCTGGCACCTTGCCTAGTTGGACATCCCAACATCTAATTTTTTTGTGTGTGATCCCATGAGTCCATCTGACTCAGAGCGCCCTGAGGGTTAGAAAGGAACTGCCCCAAGTCACTGCCGGGTGGTTTCAAACCTTCAGCCCAGCACCACTCAAAGCAGCCCTGGGCGGCAGGAAACACAGTCTGTTGGCAGGCAGGGATACTTCCCCCATCTTTGCCTTTTCTTTTTGACTGATTCTACTCACTGCCCACGCTGGTGGCATAGCAGTTCTGAGTCAGGCTGCTAACCTCAAGGTCAGCACTTCAAAACCACCAGCCATTCCGAGGAAGAAAGCTGAGACACACTCCTGTTAAAGAGTTACATTCTCAGCAACTCACCCACCCTGTCCTGTAGGGTCGCTATGGGTCAGAAATGACACACTGGGGTCATTCACGGGTTAAAAATCAGCACTCATACACAAACTAATGAAAAGGCGTCAGTACTTCACAGTTTATAGAAGGAATTCAAATATAACCTCTCCCTGGATCCCTTCAACTCCAAGCTAGCCTCATCTACACATAAGGACACAGCTTCAGAGACAGTAAGGGAGTCGTTCTCAAGTGGTGAGCTGGGGCCCCTCTGACCACCACCCGCCGAGCCCAACCCACTGCCATCAAGTCACTTCTAACACAGAATCTCCCCAGGCCCTGCCCACCCCACACCCATATCTTGAAACTGGCTACGTGAGGATCTTTCCAGATCAGAGCCTCCCTGTACCCCTCTGGGAAGCAGGCTGCCAAAAGTTTCTCGGCATATCACAGCGCCCAGAGCCCCACGGTTTGTCGGCAGCCTGCGTTCCGGTGGTTATCATTGGTGTAGATCGTCCCGGTGGGGGCAGACAGTTAAGTGCTCAGCTGCTAACCCAAGGGTTGCAGGTTCGAGTCCACCCCGAAGTGCCTCAGAGAGATGTCCAGGAGCACTTCCCAAGCACCAGCCACTGGGATCTCTGAGAGTCCCGGTGAGCTGGTCGACTCCGTGGGTGTCTCAGAGGGAGGGACTTTCTGTGACTGATGGTGACTGGGGGAGGAGAGGGGAGGAAGGAAGCCAGGTATGTCTGAAACTGTCTACAAGAGTAGGGGCGAGGAGCTGGGGTGTTCCACCCAGAACCTGCCCTCGGGGAGCATACGATCGAGGAGAGGGTATGTGTGTACGGGTGTGGGGGGGCGGTATGTGTGTGTGGTATAAGTGTGTATGTACTGTGTATGTGTATAGTGTATGTACTGTGTATGTGTATAGTGTGTGTACTGTGTGTGGTCTGTGCATGTACTATGTGTGCCTGTGTGTGTACCGTGTGTGTGTATGCTGTGTGTGCACATAGTGTGTGTAGTATAAGTGGGCATGTGTGTGTACTGTGTGTGCGTGTGTGTGCACTGCGTGTGCATGTGGCGAGAATGACAGTGAAAAAGGCACGGGCGAGGCCACACAGGTGCGAGGGGAGGCCTGGGGGTGCGCTAGAGACTGACCCACTTGCCGGCGGCCAGGACCTACAGAGGAAGGAGGCAGGCGGATCCAGAGGGCAGGCAGCTTGGCTCCTGCATGGGGGCCTTCGTGAGGACGGGGAGCCCGGGGGGGGGGGGGAGCTGGGGGAACAGGGTCCTGAGGGTCTGGCCGTGAGCCTCGCAGTCACTGGCTA
The DNA here is from genome assembly GCF_050624435.1 of Tenrec ecaudatus. NCBI lineage: Eukaryota > Metazoa > Chordata > Mammalia > Afrosoricida > Tenrecidae > Tenrec > Tenrec ecaudatus. The sequence continues at coordinate 98,399,857 of NC_134545.1, forward strand.
CGACCCTGTGGGTGGCTAGATGTCACGGAAGACAGCAGACCTTGGTGTGTGACACAGCCGTGGCAGCAGGTGGCTGTTCCATTGGTGTGTCTGTCTAACGGCTTTACTGGGCTAGAATGCCACGGAATTACCATGCACCTACTGAAACAGTTCAGTGGGCTGCCAGGTGTCCACAGAGTTGTACAGCCATCACACAGGCCTCGTTGAGAACATTATCATCATCGGCCACGGAAACCCCAAACCCCAGAGACGCCGCTCCCAACCCGCCCCTTGCCCAACCCTGTGAGCTCACTCATCTCTTCTGCACCTCCACAGTGCTGAAGCAGCGGGTGTGATAGTCTCTGTGAGTGTCAGCATCTCCACATTGGCATGGCAGTCGGAGGAGGCATGGCTGTGCCCAGATAGAAATCAACACCACACCCTCTGCCCACCTCGAACCCAGCCCGCCCGGCTGAGGCTTTACAGCCGTGTAGTTGTTTCACCGACACAGACCCACCCTAACACACACGTCCTTAGCAACACTCCATCTCTGCCGCCTCCTCAGGAAAGAGCTCATAAGGAAACATATGAAACTGGAACGAGATGCTATCAGGCTCAACTCATTTCTAAGGAGCTTTCAGAAACACCACTTGCCTAGAGTTATGTCAACACCAGCGTCGGCACCAGAAATTTGCCAGAAAATGAGAGACAGCGAGCAGGTGACGTCTATAAGCTATTGTTTCTTCACAGAAGCGACGACGGGGAGTGGGGGATCACTGGTCGGTAAGCTGAATTCAACTCCTGGCGACCCCATGGACGACAGAGGAAAGCTGCGCACCCCAGGACCTGCAATAGTTGATTTTTCAGAAGCATACCGCCAGGCCTTTCTTCCAAGGCACATCTGAGTGGACTGAAGCCTCCCATCTTCTGGTTAGCGATCGATCGTGCTAACCATTTGCACCACCCACGGGCTCCTGGGAAGGGCTTATTGCTATTATTGTGGATGCCATTGAATCCGGACCCCGCACAGCAGAGGGGTTTTCTCAGCTGTGATCTTTATAGAAGTAGAGAGCCAGTTCTTGTCTTTCAAGAAGTGCTTTTGAACTGGCAGCCTTTCACAAACACCATGTTCTGTACAGAAATGGCAGTCCCTGAGTTCTCTGTGGCTCAATCCCTGTAAAGCAACCACATCAACACTTTATAGGGGCCTGACAAACAAAGCCTGCGTGCTGCAGCCACTGGCCACGGGAGGCTGCTCTGGCCAGGACCTGCATCGGGACTTGGCATACTGGACACAGGACAGCAGGGGTCGCATGCATGGAGAGCACAGAGCGGTGTCTGTGGGGACCGGGTTTGTGGAGACTGGGAGCAAGGCTGCTGCTGGTGGACCTGGCCACCACTGTCCTACTGGTATGGCCACTTCTTGATGATGCGCAGCTACTCCCGCTGCCCAGTCTGTGAGCGCCCTGCCCCAGCCAGTGTCTGCAGCAGGCGTGGTGTTGTTGTGGCCGGCCCGGTACAGTACTGCTGTGGGGAGAATGAAGCCAAGGAGAGGAGGAGAGGAGGGAGGAGGGAGGAGGGAGGAGGAGAGGAGGTAGGGCTACAGGAACTGGGGAGCTGCTTCACTCTGGGGGTTTGAGATCTTTAAAACCAGGGGGTGGGGATGATAAACAAAAGGAGAATGACTTTCCCTTAAACAAAACATAACCACGTGATTGGGCCAGGGATGTTGCGGTCAGATGTTGAGGGGATCCATGGGTTACTGCAGAACTGTCTGTTCACTTCCAATTCTGCTAGAATTTGTTTTGTGTATTTTGAAGCTCTGTCATTAAGAGCACATTTAATAAGGTTATGTCTTCCTGGTTGATTGACCCTTTAATCATTATGGAATGGTTTTGTCTCTTATAATGAATTCTGATAAAAAGCCTATTTTATAAAGAGTATTTTTTTTGGCCACTCCTGTATCTTTTCCACCTTTGGATTTTTAACTTCGTGATATCTTTGTGTATCAAGTGCCCCTCTGGTAGACAGCAGATGGATGGGCCGTGTGTTCTTACCCACTCTCTGCCCCATGACTGGCTTATCCAGTCATTTAATCCAGTGACATTCATTGTGACTGCTGACAGGTAGGAATTTATGGCTGGCACTTTGTTATGGTGTGTGTGTGTGTGTGTGTGTGTGTGTGTGTGTGTGTGTGTGAGAGAGAGAGAGAGAGAGAGAGAGAGAGAGAGAGAGAGAGAGAGAAAGAGAGAGAGAGATGGTTTCTTTGTTCCTAATCTTCTCTACTGATTTCTTTCTGTTTATGGGTTTTATTTGTATCTTCATAACATTACTGCAATGTAGCTAGGACTATCTGCATTTTATATGTGGAACAATAATAAACAGATGCTCTGAGACATTAAGTAAATTGTCCAGGTCATACAACTAACAGGAGCAGGACCAACTATTCAGCCTGCCCGCTTCGAAACCGGCCCTTGTGTTCTCCTTGAGCTGTCTGAGGGCAGGCGAGAAGTTGACTCTGTCCTTCAGGGAGCAACAGAGATGTGCTCCCTGGACACGCAGCCCAGCACTGATCCCCGGTAACACAGCACTGCTCAGGAAAGAAGTCGTCCGGCTTGCGGACTGCACAACTCCAGAGGGCACCACTCCACACACAGATGGCTCCTTCCAGGCTCATCTGCAGAACCAGCTCCGGATCATGTTGTCCCATACTGTATGGTTCCCCCAACCCCGAAGGCACTGTGTAACGGTCTACCCTGTCCCGAGGAGCTCCTGGGCTCTGTCTGCCCGGTGAGCTGGCGCCAGGGACAGCAGCTGGCTTCTTTGCCTCCGCACTATGCAAAACTGCCACTGCAGAGTTGCCTCGCTGCGGTCACGTGGCTGGCCGAGGCTTTGCCTGGCGGCGTCTCCAAACTAGCCAAAAGCACTCTTGAACTCTTGTTTCAAACCCCAAGCTGTTTCTGAGATCCGTGGCGTGGGGCAGGGATGCCTCCAGGTCAGGCCTGGAGTGACGGCAGATATGCTCTGAACCTGCAGAATGGCCATGCCGTTTCCGCTCCCGGTGCCAACTGCACTGCAGCCTTGCTGTGACAGCTCGTTCAGGGAGGGGTGCCCTCTCTCCAGATGCCACAAAGGACAGTATTTCGGGAAATGTGCTGATATTTCAAATACAAATGCTACATAGTATGGGGTGCCAAAAAACTTTAAAAATGTGGAGGCAAAGAGATGTTTCCCGGAGGGGGGGCTGTTCCTCTGCAGGGTGGAATGGTGAAAGGCAGCCTGCCCACGCCGTGGCCTTTCCTTGCTCCCTGACTGCAGAAGCCAGGGGTCCAAAGGAGCAAGGTGAAGGAAGCAGGCCAAGCAGAATCACCCAGGAAAGTTATTCTAAGGAGCAAGCCGAAGTGCAAACAACTATCCGGCTAAGCTCAGCTTCAATCAAGCAGCATTCTACTCCGACGCTAGCACCAGGCCAGTTCTTCAAAAAGACGGCACCACATTCTGCTCAGTTTCTGTTTCTGAGTAAGTGGCCAATAAAGGATTCAGAAGTTGTTTCAAGAAGATTTTTCCAGTTTCAGGTGAAAATACCCCGCTGATCCAAAATGGTTAAGCACCCGAGGAGCCTGGCGGTGTAGTGGTTACGAACTTGGCTGCTAACGACAAGGTTAGCAGTTCGAAACCACCAGCTGCTCCATGGGCTAAAAATGGAGCTTTCTACTCCTTTTAAGAGTGACAGTCTGAGAAACCCACGGGGCTGTTCTACCCTGTTCTGTCGGGTCACTCAGAGTCGGCGTCGACCTGTTGGCAGTGAGTTTGGCTGGTGTGAGTGATTAGGCACTCAATGACTAACCCAAAGCACAGAGGTCTGAGAGCATCAGAGGAGCTGAGGAAGAAAAGACCTGGCACTCTGCTCCTGTGAAGAATTAAAAAAGACACAAATCCATAGTCGTGGAATTGATTCCTACTCTCAGTGAGTCCTGGGAGTCCCATGGGACAGGTGTACTCTGTTCCACAGGTCTCTCATGGATGAGAATTGACGTGACAGTAGAGAATGACAAGAAAACCCAACCCTAGCCCACTGCTGTAGTCACTTCCAACTCATCGCAACTGTAGAGGGCGGAGCAGAGCTGCCCGTTGGGTTTCCAAGTCTGTCCTCTTTTTGGGAGCAGATGGCCGCACCTGTCTCTGTGGAGGGGCTGGGGGGCTGCCACTGCCGGGTGTATAACCACCATGCCACCAGGCAGCAAGCATCACTTCGAGGCCTTTGCAGGATGGAAACTTGGTTTCCCAGGAAAGTGCTTTATGCTGTTTCCATGTGTCATTTTCCCCCTTGGGGTAGATGTTCTCAGCCGATAGTTTTCACACTTTGAGCCTTGACCCAGCAGCGGGACAGGAAACTGGGTGAAAGGGTCACACACACATCTCAAACAAAGCAAAACGAAACAACAACACCCCCCAAACAGAAGAGAACAGCAAACAGCAGAGAAACACACACCGCCCTGGGAGGTGTGGCTTCCCGTGACTTATTTTGGCTACTTTACATGCACACACAAGAGCGCCCTGGGTTCTGGGTTGGAAAACTTGTTTCTCTCTGCGCTAATCTTGGTGACCCAGCCCCAAGTCCCAGACCACAGTATGGAAGCCCTATGGCCCAGTCTGTCCACAGACGTGTTTGCTTCGGCCTATGCAACCAGTTTTTCAAAGGGAGTGCTAGCTGGTATTTTCACATAGAAAATCCTCTTTCCGGTTATTCTAGCAAAGATGCTCAGGTGGCGGGGGACAATATTTCTCCCTGGGGATCAGGAAGGAGCTACACATGCCCCTCCTTCCACTTTAAAGAGGGCTCACCAGGGTGCCTCGGTCTCCACTTACTCAGTTCACTTGCCAGGCTCTTGGAGGCATTGGCATGTTGGCCCCCAGCTCTACTCATCCTCCAGGTAACTAGCTTGCAAAGGTCTCAGTTAACCTTTCCTTATACCCAGTGTGGGATCACACGGCCGCTGCCTTTGGCCAAACTTGGCTGGCTGTATGCCCCCCAGAAAGAGCCTGCCCCTCACTGCCGCTGCTTCCTCATTTTGAGCATCTTTCTTCCATTTCCCTTGTGTCCTCTTGTTACCTTTCTGTTCATCCTTCAAAGCCCACCTGTCTTGACAGAAGGAGTCACTTCCTGCCCGCAGTCCCAGCATGACAGCAATAGCATCCCAGTGAGCACATCCCCCACTGTAGCAGTTACTTATGCACATGACCACGCTCTTTTAGAATGTGAGTACTTGTAAGTCAAGGGCTGGACTTAGTTTCTATACCTCCATTGCTTATCTCCTATTAGAATAAACATTTACTGAATGAACATAACCATCTCTCCAAACATGCCTCCCATCTAGGCAGGTATTGGTTCATTGATAATGCTGGAGCACCTAATGTGGGGCAGGTGCTGTGTTATGGATATAAGTGGATTGAAACATCACCCCTGAACTCAGAACACCGCAAGAACCTCCCAAAGCCAATATTATGCTCTCCTTAAGCAAACCAAACTCACTGTCATCCATCAATTCTGAATTAAACACACACACACACACACACACACACACACACACACACACACACACCTCTTAGGGTTTCCAAGACTATAAATCTTTAGGGAGCAGGCAGGCGTCTTTCACCCAGGGAGTGGCTGATAGGTTTGAACCACCAACCTGGCAGGTAGCAGTCCAATGCTCACTCGACAGCACCACCAGGTCTTTTTTTAAATCCTCTAGAGACATTAACACAGCCTCCCCTTGGGTATTCTTCAAGGAATGTTGTTCACACCTTTCCTCTCTCGTTCTCAATCAGCAGCCCTGCCCAAACACTCAAAAACACATCGAGCAACCCACTGAAGGTAAACCTCGGGAGGTTATCTGGGCAATGTCTCTCAGAGAGTGGGGGTTACTACCTTCGGGATGAGAACAGGAGTCCACTGCCTTGGGTCACTGCTCCCTCAGAGTGGCATGCAGGGCCCTTTCCCCACGGGACAGCTAAGAGGGATTCCCAGGTGCTCAGACTAAAGTTGTTCCAAACCAGTGACCGCTCCATTCTCTGCCCTCAACCTCTGCTCCTCAGGACTGTCCAGCGCAGAGCAAGCAGGGCGGGCCAGGAGACACGCATACAGCCCTGCTGTCCGCGTGTCACTGACGGGACTATCAATGGACCTGGGGATACCTGTGCATGCCATTGTTGGGGAGTGGGGAGTGTGGGTCCTCAGGCCTCTCTCCCATTTCCATCAGACCCTAGGGCCTCAGTGAAAATGCATCCTCTCCCTCTTCTCCCGTCTGGCATTTTCTACCAGCCCTTGTTTGCCAATGAGCCTAAGAGTGAACAACAGCAGAAAGAACAGAGACAGCCAGCAGACAGACACAGCCTAGCAGCGACGGGCAGGGCGGTCTAATTTGTGACACCCTATCTTAGCTCTTCTAAAAGGGAAGATTGGTGTAACATTTTGCCAGCCAAGGGAACACATGAAACTGCCTCTGAGTAGTTTTGACCCAAGGGCTCCGGTGAGCTCTCTGAGCCGTGGTTACAATCCTCCCTCGACCCGCGGAGACCCGTGAACCATGCTGAGGCCTGCACACCTGGGCCTTGACTCCAATCCAACCTGAGCCTCAGCTCTACATCAAACCAAACTCCCACGATGGAGTGGATTCCGGCTATTATCAATCCTATAGCTAAGGGGTTCTCACCTTCCTCACGCTGGGACCCTTTCATACAGTTCCTCATGTGGTGGTGCCCCCCCCACCATGAAATTATTTTCATTGTTACTTCATCACTGTCATTTTGCTACTGTTATGAACTGAGCAACCCCTGTGAAAGGGTCATTCAACCCCTAAAGGGTCGCGGCCCACAGGTTGAGAACCATTGCTATAAGTCAAAGTAGGACTGCCCTTGTGAGTTTTCAAAACTGTAATTCTTTTTTTTTTTAAAAAAGGTTTGAAAGGAGTGAATTTATTGAAGGAGGAGACTTTGGAAAAGAAGCCCAAAGCTAGCTAGTCTGACAGGCCAAGACGGTAACTCTTTACAGGAGTAGAAGGCCTCCTCTTCCTCCCTGGGAGCGGCAGCTGGTGGGGTCGAACTGCTGACCATGTGGCTAGCATCCCAACTCATAGCCTACTACAGCACCCGGCCTTCTCCCAGGCTCTGCTCAGGCCCAGGAAAAGATGCCTCCCCCCCCCCTTCCCATCCTTCCCCCACCGTCTGCAGTCCAGTGTCAGATTCTGACAGCTGGTTCTTGGTCCCTGGGATTTCACAGGATTGAAAAAGGCACGTTCATTCTACACGGAAGGGAGTCATGGGTGAGGGATGCTTGCCTTTGCTCTGTCTCCCGTGCGGCTTGAGCAAGAGAAAGCTTGCAAACGGGAATGAACAGCCTTACCTGCGGCTAGGGATTCATGTTGCCCTCAGAAACCATGGATCAGCCAGTGTGTCACGGGGTGGGCCCTGGACCAAAAGTATCAACAGTACTTTGAATGATTAAGAGTAGAAGGTCCCAGGCTCCACCCTAGGACTCCTGAATCAGGAACTCCGGGCCCAGGGCCCAGAAATCAATGTCCAACCTGCCTTTTAGAGCAGCAGTTCTCAACCTGTGGGTCACAAACCCTTTGGGGAAGGGTCAAACAACCCTTTCACAGGGGTAGCCCAATTCATAAGAGTAGCAAAATCACAGTGATGAAGTAGCAACTAAAATAGTTTAAAGTTGGGGGAGGGGGGGGAACACCACAACATGAGGAACTGTATGAAAGGGTGGTGGCATTAGGAAGGTCGAGAACCACTTCTGTAGAGGATTCTGAGAAAGATCTACCTATGCGCTTGGAGTAGAGACAGAAACTCACCCCGGTGACCTTCCGGACATGCTGGGCCATTAGTGTTCATCGGTCAGTCTGAACACAAACAGGATGTTTCAGAAAGAGGGGTCAGGCATAGCAAGTACGTGCCCGCCCACCATTAATAACATTTGCCCTTGAATCCACAGCCCCTGCCAGTGGGGGATGAGCATGCCTCTCGCTATGAGTCACCAGAAGACAGCACACACCGTGATAAGGAAGCTGAGCTGGTTTCTACTGCTGTGTGCTGGGATCAGGCTCAATTGCATGGGAAGAAATCCACTCACTCCTGTCACGAGGCTTCTGCAAGGCCTCTGGCTGAATACCAACATCGACATTCCATGCCGGCAAAGGACAGGCACACCATGCCAGGGCTCTCTCTCCAACAGCCAGGGGCTGGGGGATGCGGGGGCCCAGAGGGGCAGCCTCCTCGTGAATCACATGCCAGAATTCTCCTCTGGGCATGGTGAACCTCCCCAGGATACCTTTCCTATAGGTGTTTGGAGAAGTTCACGGGTAGCTCTTTCTGAGAGGGGTCCTATGATGACAGGCAGGTTCTTTCATCCCTCCTGGTCCCTGGGAGAGACAGAGGAGGGCCAGGTCCTGAAGTCTTGGGTGGCGAACTCCAGCTCCGACACCCACTGTCTGTCCACCTGTTCTTAAGTTTGCCTGAGCTATTACCTCATGAACACTCAGAATGAAGGGACACAGACAGTAACAAGTGTTGGCAAAAATGGGAACCCTTTTCCATGAAGGTAGTGTATAAGTTTATGTAAAACTCTTTCTTAGAAACTTCTCATATATTTTCAACTGAGGTTTTTCTGTTTTCTTCTGTTATTGGGGTTTTGTTCTTGAGTTTTGCTGTTGTATGTTTTTCTTTATAGGAAATTCAGGACAGGTAAATCGAAAGAGCCAGTAACTGGATTCATGGATTTTTGGTGCTGGGGGTGGGGAGGGCTGCAACAAGTACAAGAAAGAAGAAAATGTTCTGAAATTGATTTAGAGTGATGATTTCACCATCTCAACTATGTTTAAACAACTGTATGATAGGTGATTTTTTTAAGTCAATATGTCAATAGAACTTAAATGTTTTTTAAAACAAAATTTTTAATTAATCATTTTGGGGGGCTCTTACAAATTTTATAAGAACCCATCATTCAATTGTATTAAGCACGCTTGTACATATGTTGCCGTCAACATTTCTAAAGCATTTTCTTTGAACTTGAGCCCTTTGGGCGATGTCAAGTCAATGCACTTTCTCTTTGTGTTTATCCACTGCACCTGACCTCTAACTGTGGGGACGAAGTGAAGTGACTGTTAGCAGGTAAGGGAGAAGGCCTGGGAGACAGCTCAAGTCATCAGAGTGCCTGGAGGGCAAGGCAGAAATGAGTTGGGCTCTCACCAGTGGTGGGATGTGCCGGGACAGGGTGGGGTCTGTGTGCTGTATCCCGGGAACAGTAGGATATAAAGGACTATGGAAAGGATCCAGGAGTCCCAGGGAGTAGATAGGAAGTTTGTATCCTTAACGATTCCCACGTAATGTTGATGGTGCTTGCCCAGTGTCCACGCTGTGACACACTCTGGGTGATCCGTGGTTTTTGCGGGCAAGATGAATCTCTAGCCGCAGGTAAGGCCATACACCAAGTGTTGATGGACACATCAACACTTCACAGCTGGCCCTGCAGGCTGTTCCTTAGACCATATGTCAAGTCGATGACTACTCCAGGGACAATGGAGCTGTCGCTCAAGTTGAACAGGTGACTCAGGTGCTATTTAACTTCTCTGGTGTGTACTTAGGTACACAGAGTCATGCTAGAAATATCCAGAGATGGGCTGGACCTTTACGAAGCTTCCTGTAGGGAAGCTTGAGTTAGGGCTTGGTAAATGCCTAAGAGGAGAAGGTGCGTCCTTCCCACTAGGGCAGGCGGGAATCCTGACGGAAGGTGAGAAGCTCAAACACCTAGCCTGCCACCCACCCTTCAGAGCTTTCAAACAGGAAAAGCAGGTTGCGGGGGGCAGGGTCCTAGTACCATTCGCTTGGGTCCATAGCTAGCTATGCCTGGGGAGAGCTCCCAGCTCCTCTACTTCCTAGTGAGGTGATGTCTAGTAAGTTCCTTAATTCTCCTGAGCCTCCCTTTGCTCATCTGTAAAATGGGAGGGATGACACCATTAATAGGTTTGACAGGCTACTAAACGACAAAGTATGTTCTAGACACGGTGAGTAAAACCCCCAGCAAAAAGCCTACCACTCACAGTATTCAGCGACTGAGTAATGGTGTTGGAAAACGAACAGGTTGGCTGAGGAGGACGCTGATGTAGGTGGAGGGGGGATGTTTTAAGGATGTGGGGTGAACCTGGAGCGCTAAGCTAGAAACCCTGAACTTAACCTTGTCACTCATTAATGTGGGGATCAGAGTGGGGTGGGGGGGGGGTGTTTGTTTTTGTTTTGAGCTGGGAATGAGGCGATGACAGCAGAGTCCTGAGAGGATTAATTTGGTACCAGTCTGCAGGACACCACTGTTCCCGGGCACTGCCAAGAAGATCAACATGGTTTTCAGAGGGAGCACGGAGAGTCCCACCTTATAGCATACTTAGCCCAGCAGTGGATGACCGGAAGGGGTGGTGTCTCCTTCTTCGTGGTAACTAACCCCTGGGCACAGTCTGCCATCCTGCAGGACCCCAAGGCTGATTTCTGGTAGGATCTTTCACAAGGTAGGTTCAGCAAGTGTGTACAGATTGGTCCAGAAAGCTGAGTCTTGCCCAAGAGGTACCACATGGACGCCTCGCTACAACCGTTCCCTCGCCCTCTGTGCTTAACACTAGCTCACGGTTAATGGATCAGAACCCATCATGTACTCTGTGCCCTGACTGCCACCGGCAACTCTCCATCCACCCCTCCAGTCCTTCCCAAGCTCTATTCGACCCTCTTCTTCCTCTCATCCCTACACAAGGGGTTATCAGCCTTCCTAATGCCACTACCTTTTCATACAGTTCCTCATGTCGTGGTGACGCCCCCCCCCCCCAACCATGTCACTATTTTAGTTGCTACTTCATCACTGTCATTTTGCAACTGTCGTGAATCGGGCAACCCCTGTGAAAGGGTTGTTTGACACCCCCCAAAGGGGTCGTGACCCACAGGTTGAGAACTGCAGCCCTACACCCAATCTTATGCCAAGTTCCATCAATTCTAACATTGTGAGTCATCTCAAATTGATCATTTTCTTTTCATGTCAATGGGGCCCAAATATCCCCAGTCCTTAAAGTCTCAGTCACAATGTTTGGGGCTAAACCTCCCCCCCTTCACCTTCCAAAGCCCGGAGGTTCTCTCTCTCAACATCTACTCCCCACGAGTTATTTACAAACCTATGTTACCTCCTTGACAGACAGTAATGCACCCGAGGGTAGCATTAGGTCTTAGAAGAACAGCAGGTTTCTCTACGTTCCCAGGTTTTTCTTTTTGCAAACAGAGAGGGAGACCTCAGGAAGTGGGGGCTGGGCAGGGAGGCTTCCAGGGAAGAATGGGGTTACCAAATAGGAAAGGAAGCCCACAGAGCGAGGACATCTCTGGAGGTCTACCTCCTTTGATAAACACAATTTGTTCCACTGCAGCAACTGAGCTGAGCCGGGAAGCAGGCCCATCAATGAAGCAGAGAGAGGCCTGTACAGACATCTTGGCCACCTCATGACTTGAATCATTTGTATTGACCAAAACATTATGAGCATCAAGGGCTCAGTTCGGTTTGGTTGACTTCCATAATGGTGGTTCACACCTCTTCCTCTCTGTTCTGAGACCTGGTGGCCTTACCACCTAGCCCTGGAAGACCGCTGTGGCCATTGTGTGTCCAGCCACTCAGATCTCTGTGCAGAGGCTCTCACCAGCGCACTGGTGCACTCGGTAACCATGGAGAGATTTCTGACTGCCATGAGTATGAGGTTAGTGCTACTGGCATTGACTGGGCAGAAGGCAAGGACGTTGCTGAATACGTGACCATGCTCCGGGCAGACTTATGAAGAACCAGTTGGTACAAAGAAAGTGTGGTTGATGCCGAGGGGGAAGAAACTATTTGCCTGTGGGTGCACGCAGGTGCACACCCACACACCTGCATGTCCAGTGGAGAAGGAGCATCCCTCCCTGGAAGGGGGACTGCACTGGGTTTCACTGGGTCCTCACCACACCAACAGAAACCTGCTGCCGCTGCATCAGTTTCAGCATGTGGCAGTGCGGAGCAGAACTCCATGGGTTTGTTTGTTTGTTTGTTTGTTTGTTTTTATCCTTTCCGGTTTTGGACTTTAGGAATAGAGGCTCTGTGTACAATCAAGGTAAGAATGCATAGGTAGATCATACAGATTACTCCCATCAGGTCGAGTCTGGTTCTTAGTGGCCCTGTAGGACAAAGGAGACCCACCCCCTGGACAAAGGAGACCCACCCCCTGGTGTTTTCTTTATGGGAGCAGCAACTTTCACCTTTCTCCTATACAGGAGTGTTGGTCTCACACTTCTGACCCTGTGGCTAGCTCCTTGAGCACGCCATTGGGTTTTCCAAGCTGTAGTCTTCATGGAAGATGATTCCCGGCCTTTCTTCCATGGCAACGCGGGCAGCGAGTGGATGCCAGCGAGTGGACAGGACAGAGGAGAACTGTCTTTTTGGATTTCTGGGGCTATAAATCTTTATGGGAGCAGAAAGTCTCAGCTTTCTCCCACGGAGCAGCTGGTGGATTTGAACTCCTGTGGTTAGCAACCCATTTCTTAGACCACTGTGACACTGGGGCGCCTTCTAGTGCCACCAAAAGAACAAAACAAACTCACTGCCATTGGAGCTGGTGTCAATTCATCAGGATCCTCTAGGAAGGCTAGAACTGGCCGCCGTGAGTTTCAGAAACTGTAAATCTTTACAGTCCTATCTTTCTCCCACAGAGTGGCTGGTTGTTTCAAACTGCTGACCCTGTGGTTAGTAGCCCAACATGTAACCAACCATAAAGCTACCAGAGCTCCTTAGAACAGTGGTTCTCAACCTGAGGATCATGACCCCTTTAGGGGTCAATGATCCTTTCACAGTGGTCACCCAATTCATAACAGTAGCAAAATGACAGTGATGAAGTAGCAACAAAAATAATTTTATGGTTGGGGGAGTCACCACAACATGAGGAATTGTATGAAAGGGTTGCGGCATCAGTAAGGTTGAGAACCGCTGCCTTAGAATGTTAGGAGGTGCATTTAAACCACAAACCTTTGGGTTAGTAAGGTGCAAACTGTGAAGCCCCCAAGTTGAGCACAATGTAAGCTGGGTCATCCAACAGTGGCACAAGGTTTACAGGAAGACAGAAAGCAAACAAACCCAAACCGAAGTGCCCAAATGTAAACCTCTACTCACTTGTGCATGTCTCCCTGAGTGCGAAGCCCTTCCTCTCTCACCCGGTTCCTAAACTACAAGCATTCCCCGCTACTTCAATGCTTGTTTACAGAACTTAGTCTCTAGTGTTTGCTAATTCTTATTTTCTCTAAGCAGCAGCGGCAATAAATCCCGTGTGTGTATTTTTAAAGCCTGCTCTAAAACACACAGAAGCCAGACAACCAGGGCTTTTAAATGAGGAGCGAGGGCCTCTGGCATTTCTGCCTGATGAGTGTGCAAATGCAGGAAGAGCGATATTGACCGATGAGCCCACAAAAACCTCGCCTGCTCTTGGGTTACAGGAGACAGCAAGGGGAAGGTGCCCTTGAACGTGCCAGAGAAGTAACCATTTCATCAAGATTTCTGGATCAATAAGTCTCTGAACCTGGAAGCAAATGGGTGCCTGGTCAGGAGAACAAAAGACAAGGAGGGTCCAAGTCTGTCGGTCAACACCACTCCACGCTACCAGAAAGGTGCAAGACACTGGACCCTGGAGAGACAATGCTGGGGCAGACCAGCATGTGCGGGCCACTCTAAGCGGCCGTCTACTGTTACTTCTCCTTCGGAAGGCTCCATGTGCCATGGGGTGGACAATCCAGGATGCCCTAGTCTGACCTTATACTCTAGTGCAGTATCCTCAACCTTCTTCATGCCGTGACCCTTTCATACAGTCGCTCAGGTGGTGGTGACCCCCCAACCATAACATTAATTTCATTGCTACTTCATCACTGTCATTTTACTACTGTGATGAAAGGGTCAAGGGACCCCTAAAGGGGTTGCAACCCACAGGTTGAGAACCGCTGCTCTAGTGGGACTCATATCCTCTCTAGAAAGAAGGAAGGAGCTAGCCCTCTTGGAGAGTGAGATATGATCAAAGGGTTCTAGAAGAATCTCAGGGGTGAGTCAGAAGGTCCAGCTCTGACAATCGGTCAGCCTGCTGTAACTGCTCCCCGAGACAGCGGACACCGCACTAAACACTGGAAAATCAAAGCTGGAGACACAGAGGCTGCTCACCACCCAGGGATGGAGACCGAGGATGTGCACTCTCTGTAGGAAGTGCAGCCACGGATCCGGGGACATCCCTTGATGGGATGTGGAGGACCAGCGCTTGGTTCAACGAACCCTCTGTGTGGCTTTGGGTAACTTGCTTTTCCTTTCTCATCTCGAGAAAGAGACCTGGACCGACCCCCAGTGCCTTTCCTCCCTTAGCAGCCCAGGTGTTCTCATCTCTTTGTGGGAGCTCGGGTCTAGCTGCCAGGATGCCTGCCTGCCTGCCTTTGCTGCTGGCCAAGCTCAGTGCCAGCAGAAGGCCAGGAGGCAGCAGCGTGGGCTGGCACAGACCTCAAAATAAAAAAAGAACAGCCTTTAATCAGTGGTGAAGGGTTAAGATAACACTAGTATGCAACCTCCGCAGAAAGCTGGGCTGTTGGGGTCATCTGCAATGACTAGTGGAAGAGTTGTCATGTGGGGAGTCTTCGTGTGTAGCAAGGAGCCCTGTGGGGTAGGGGTTACATGCTGGTCTGTGAGCCCTAAAGTCCACAGTCTGAAACCACCAACCACTCTGGGGGAGAAAGATGGGGCTTTCGACTCCTTCAAATAGGTACCGTCTCGGAAACTCACAGGGGCAATTGGATGCTGTCTGGGAGGTTGTTATGGGTGGATGTGGACTTGGTGGCAATGAGTTTGGTTTGGTTTGGAGTGTCTATCAGGAGCCCAGGTGCTGCAGGGGGTTAAGCACAGGGCAGCTAACCACTGACCTCTCCAAGGGAGGAGTAGGAGGAAGCTGCCTGCTCCCGGATAGATGTGCATTCTCAGAAATTCAAAGGAACAGTTCTATGATGTCCTATAAGGGCAGCCAGGAGTTAGAATTGACTAGATGGCGGTGGAGTGTTTTAGCTCCATAATGCAAACCACATAATGCTGGTCAGGGGCTTCCATGGACCCCAAAGGAATAGAGAACTGACTCCTGTAAGCCCTTTTCCCATCACTCATAAATTACACATACTGGGGAAACGAAAGCAAACCCATTAGCAGCCGCCATCCATGTCAAGACTGTTCTGGTTGGGGAGAGTGAAGACTGCAGAGATGTGACCTCTGGCTAATGTCAACGTCTGTACTGCTTAGAGTGACAGTCCTGGGATGCCCCTTCCCCAAAGAGAAGGCACATCAAGACAAGGACCTTTCTCCCCTCTATCAGAGCGGAAGCCTGTGAGCATGAAAGATACATGAAGAGCAGTAAGGATGGAGCCAGCCCGCATCTCTTTGCCCTGAGCGGCGGCCAACACTGTTCACCACCGCATGCCTCCACCGTCCGTCAGGCTGACCAACCAAACTGGTCTCCAGCCGCAGCAAGCACCACTCTGAGTGCAGCATGCTCGGGTCACCGGCATTTTCTGTGGGGACTTGAGCAGATATTGACACAGGTAAGTCAGGGAAATGGTTCAAGACCACCCCCCAAAAAGGGTAGACATCTGTGTTTATGGAGAAAACTGTGCACCCCCCCACCTCCCAGTAAGAAACTTGACATGAAAAAATGTCCACTTGCCAAAGAACAAAAGCAGAGGGTACACTACACGACTCTACTATAGGTTATGTTGTATATTATAGCACATTAATTCTATTACAACCATTTGAAGATCCAAGACATACTGCAAGTAAAAAAATAAGTCATAGAAAATTCCTTTTCGGTGGATGAAGGGAGACGTTGGACAGTATAAGATATGACAAAATAATAATTTATAAATTATCAAGGGTTCATGAGGGAGAAGGGAGTGGGGAGGGAAGGGAAAAATGAGGAGCTGATGCTCAGAGCTCAAGTAGAAAGCAAATGTTTTGAGAATGATGATGGCAACAAATGTATAAATGTGCTTGACACAATGGATGGATGGATGGATTATGATAAGAGTTGTATAAGCCCTCAATAAAATGATTAATAAAACAATGAAAGAAAAATCCTTTCGGTCTAACTTATTCCCGTGGCGGAAGATACACACACACATTATTCAGATTTTCCTCCAGAGAGGCAAGTGGGATTGACTTAGGAGGGTGTGAGGACTTTCGTGTTCCCCTCTATTGTTCTACAACATTTTCTCAACTCAAGCTGTATCCACACGTGCCTTGATTAAAAAATTTTTTCCCACCGTTGTCATCTTTACGTTTCCCAAATAAACTCATCAGTGAAGCCAGATTTCAATTTAAAAATAAAATAAAACCTCTGGCTTACATGGCAGAAAAAGACCACACCCAGTGTACTAAAAAAATTAAATCAGGCCGCATCCCTGGGCCAGGCAGGCCCGCCATCGCCCTCCCTGCTGCCTCCTGAGGGCGTGACTTTGTCACCTGCGCTATCAGAAGGTGTTTGGAGGCGTGGCTAGGGCAAACGCTGAAATGACAGGTTGGAGACACACCTGAAAGCTTTACAGCGGCCTGGCGTCTCCTCTCCGCTGGTCCCAGCTGGGCTGGGGAGCACGTCCCAACGCAGCACCAGCGGGCGGGGCAGCCCCTTCGTTACACTATTAATTGCATGATTGATTTGCGTGAGTGCGGGCAGCCGGATTGAGGATGGAAGGTACGAGGGGGCAGCCAGGTAAACCCTTCCGCACAGCCGAATGCTCCAAACACACCCTCCAGCCCCAGCGCAGCAAGCGCGCGCTGGGCGGGCAGACACGCCGGATCGGATGGGCTTCCTGGGCGGCGCTGCTCAATGAAGGCTCTTAATGAAGAGTCTGCGCTCACTGCCACCAGCCCTCCGAGAGCAGGTGCCCGGTTCCCATCGGCCATCCCCCGGGCGGGGCGGTGGCCGGGCCCGCAGGGCCGCTCCAACTTCTGCAGCCGCGCCCCCGGATCGGGTGGATATTTAGAATTACCTTTCTCCTTCACCATGGCAACGGGTCCTTGGCCGCGCAGGGCGGAGGGCTACGGGAATGGACGCTTCGTCCGCGGCCTCGCCCTGGCCTCCCGCGGCGCAGTCCCGGGCTGCTGGCCGCCTCCGAGCCCGCGCCCGCGCCCGCCCAGCCGCGCCCGCGCCCCAGCGCGCTGCTGAGTGGCAGCCGCACCCCGCCCGGGACGCTTCCCTGCGGGCGCCGCCACCGCCGCCTCCCTCCCGCTCCAGCGGCTGTTGTAACAAATGCAAAATTCCACTGTCCTAATCTCCGGTCACTGACACCACCTTGCATTCCTCGTGCCGGGGCCCAGAGAAACCCAGCTGCAGAAATGCTCCCGAGCCTTGGCCGGCTCCCAGGGTCTGATAAATGATTGCCAGAAACGGGGGCGGGGGGAGCGGCGAGGTGCTGCAGGCAAAGGGACTGTCGCCCTAAGTCAAACCGAGTCCATTGTGAGCTCCATTCGTTTCCCGTCATGGTCATGGCTGTTTCCATTTCTCACTCCGGGGTCGTTCAGGTCAGCGGAAATGAACACAATTAGCCTCGGTGGGAGCGTGCACCAATCGGGCTGCCTTCCCCTTCCTTGTCCTCCATGTCGAATGTCCCAGAGGCTCCTTTATAATGGAAAAGAGAACCGTGACCTGTATTCGGTCTCCCCACCCCTATGCTGCACCTAAATGGGAGGGGGGGTGGGATAGAAGGACCCAGTGGTATTGGGGGCTTGGAGGTGTGGGGGCTGGGGGTGGATGGACTGAGCCAGCCAGGAAGGAGGAACTTGCCTCAATTGGCTTCTCTAGGTTCCCATTCAAGATGGAGCAGAAATGGGTTATCCAGTGAATAGAATCCTGACCCCAGCCTTCTGGGGTCTTCGTTATGGTTTCCCAGACAAGTGCCTGCAATATATGTGCACATACCCCCAGCTCTGGGAGTGCCCTGGGCTGCTGACCACAAGGTAGGAGCTTCAAACTCCCTGGCAGCTCTCTGAGAGAGCAGGGTTTCATCTCAGAAAACCCCTATATAGAGATAGTCTCAGAAATCCACAGCCAGAGTCCGCTTGATGGCAGTGGGCTTGCTTTGGGGGCCAGACTGAGGCTGGACAGCAGTAGTAGTAGCCCCTACCGTTTGGGTTGGTGGGGTTTGGTTTGTTTGTGGGGGGGGGGTGTTGTTTTGGCTTCTGACCACAGGGTCACAGACAAGTGACCTCCCGGGTTACCAAGCTGATCCCCAGCCCATTCCAGCTCCATCCTGCCAAGCTCAGGTGGCCGCTCCCCACGGCATGGCGGCCCATCCACCCACCATGTGGGAGAAGCGTGAGGAGCGAGAGGCAGCAGATGGCCAGCCCAGCTTTCCGAACCAGAATGCAACGCCAGTATGAGCCTGTATTTACTGCAAATATTGTACCGTGTTGGGTCACAGAACGCCAAGGTGGCAGAAAGGAACGACAGAGATCAACCTGCCTCATCACTGGCTGCGGTGCTGCCGCTTCCTGGTCACCTTTGGCCAGCCCTTTCTTTTTTAAAACATTTTATTAGGGACTCATACAACTCTTATCACAATTGTGTAAAGCACATCTGTACATTCTTTGCCCTCATCATTTTCAAAGCATTTGCTCTCCACTTAAGCCCTTTGCACCAGGTCCTCTTTTTTCCCCAACCCCCTCCCTCATGAGCCCTTGATTTTTATTAAATTATTATTTTGTCATATCTTGCCCTGTCCGACGTCTCCCTTCACCCCCTTTTCTGTTGTCCGTCCCCCAGGGAGGAGGTCACATGTAGCTCATTGTAATCAGTTCCCTCTTTCCAACCCACTCCTGGCTGGTGTCTGATGTGCAGATGGATGTCAGGTGGCTGCGGGCTTCCCTATGAATAGTGTGGCCATCTCAGCCTGCCTGTAAAGGCTCCGGCCCCAGCCCCAGCCCCAGCCCCAGCCCCAGCCCCAACCCCAGCCCCAAGGGTCATCTTTTCTATCACACACACTTCACCCCCATCTCTCCCTGCCCCCACTGCAGCCTGCAAGGTCAGGTTTTCCCTAAGTCAGTGACCAGCTGGAGAGGGAGTCCTGGAGAGCCATTAAGCACTTCTTGAGCCTCCATTCCTAACAGGACACCTCAAGGTCCTGAGCAGAGATGACTCCGGAGAGTAGCCAGGGCTCAGGAGCACCGGGGAACCCGTCCTTCGCATCCCAAATGGTCAGCGCTAACCCTGCACGTGTCCACCTCCCCCAGCCCAATGCCCCCTCCGAGCCCTAAGGAGATGCTGACGCTCAAATTGAACTGCCGAGAGCTGGAATTAGTTAAGGGCTGAGAGCCTAGCAGGTGAATGTGTTTTATTGTGTTTTTGCACCATAACTAGATGAGCGCCTCACACACATCTCTCTAAGCTTTCCTCTCGTATGCTCAGTTCAAAGCTAAGGCAACAGCTAGCATCTCCACCCCCCTTTCCCCCTCTCTTTCTTCCATAATAGAATTAAACACCATTGGATTTCTATCAGCAATCACACATAAGTGGTTTCAGATGCTGTAAATGCAGTCAGTTCAATCTCTCCTTTACGCGGGCTGGCAGTTTTGCATCCAGTCCCTTATTGCTCACCTGGACACCTCCATGGAAAAAGGGCAGCTGGGAGCGGGGGGGGGGGGGGTGTCAGGCTAAGCAGAAACAGCTGCTGCCTACTCTTTTCCAGAGCAACCTTCTCAAAAGGAAAATACTACCGAGTGGTTCTGAGAGATGTGTTGCCTGCTGCCGTGTTTTCCATGAGAAGAATTTTCCTGTGCCGCAGTCAAAGTGGTGAGTCACCGGCATTCAGCCTACGGTAGCTAAAGAACGGTCAGATGGCACAAGCCCCCCCCCCCCCCCCCCCCCCGTCACCACCAGATGCTCCTACTTTAGGATGAACAGTATCCACTGGGCACTTTGAAGACAACCGAAGCGAGATTGCTCTGGCTACTTCTGGAATGTGGGAGAGTGAAACCAAATTTTGGTTAGTTTTGGTTTTTGTCTCCTGACCTCGCTGGCAAGAGTCCTTAAAAGCATGGAGACCAGTCCCATGGAGCACGTCGTTTCTACTTCACAGGAGTGTATGTACTGCCTGAGGAGGAAGACAGCACTTCTTTGGATTCTGCTCTAGAGAGGCCTTCCAACGCACGCCGCTCCATCTCATTCCACAGAGCCTAGTGAGGATGTCCCTCTCCAGTTTTATTTGCTGCTTTATTTCCCCCACACTGACTCACTGCTGCCTGAAGCTCACTCACAAAATGAAGCAAGGATTGGCCCACAAGTGACCAAGAGACAGAAACCATTTTGTTGGAGAGAAAAGCTTGTTAGCACATCGCCCACTGGGCACAAATTCAAAGGCACATCATTTCAGTAGGTGCTGTGCCAATTAAGACAAACATGACAAGAGGGAACCAAGGAACCTGGCCCGGCTCCACTGCCTCCCTCTCTCTCTGGCCCCTTCCATCACCATCTCCCTCTCCCTCTGGCCCCCTCCGTCTATCTCCCTCTCCGTCTGGCCCCCTCCATCACCATCTCCCCCTCTCTCTGGACTCCTTCATCTCCCTCTCCCTCTGGGCCCCTCCATCTCCATCCCCCTCAGATCCCCGCCATCTCTATCTTCCTCTCCCTCTGGTCTCTCCCTCTCTCTCTCCCTCTCCCGCAGAGCTGGAGATTTCTGCTTACTGCTCATGTACCTGTAGTGTGGAGATTTCAAGACCTCTCTACACCCCTCGCCCACTTTCTAACTTCATGTTTCTGTTTCACCCACCAGCAGCTGGGTGGGTCTGAAGGGGGTTCAGTGGAGCATCAGACCCATGGACTGGGCAGGGCTGCTTTCTTTCTAGAAAAGTCTTCCTTGATATAAAGTTCTCCCACATGTATGAGTGTCACTGGCTTTGTTTCTCTAGAAAACTCAGCCTAATACAATGCCTCACCCAAGAGAAGCCATCCCGTTCCAGAGGAATTCTTTCTGACTACTCGGGCCCGAGGATGATGTTGTAAGTATCGAAATGGCCCTTGGCAGAAAAAGTTTCGCTACCTCTGCAGCTGCAGCTAGGGGACTGGCAGCATTTGGCTGTTACTGTTATCCTGTGCTGTGGGGGGCAATTCCAAGTCGGTGTGGCTACCAAAG
The DNA here is from genome assembly GCF_050624435.1 of Tenrec ecaudatus. Taxonomy (NCBI): domain Eukaryota; kingdom Metazoa; phylum Chordata; class Mammalia; order Afrosoricida; family Tenrecidae; genus Tenrec; species Tenrec ecaudatus. Next base: position 98,421,079 of record NC_134545.1, read on the forward strand.
GCTTTCCATAGCTAGAAATCTCTACAGGTGCAGACTGCCACATCTCGCTCTCGTGGAGTCACCAGTAGGTTCAAAATCCCTCATGAAGGAAGTATAGCAGTCTGCTTTCAGGAGGATCGATGGCCTTGGAAACAACTTGATGGTTGTGGGTTGGGCTTTTATGGAAGGAGATGTACCAGGTCTTTTCTCCCATAGAGCAGTTACATAATAATGTAATCATCCTCCATTTTTGGCATAATGTCAATTTTTGAATAATGACCTTGTCTCTAGTTAGTGACCCATCAATGAGTGAGAAATGGGTCTATTATTTCCCCCTCAAAGGAATCAATGATTAATTGGCTCATTTTATGGTACAAACCCAATGGTAGCTCTACACACACACATGCTGTCCTAAAAAGGGCTCTAGTCTTTAAAATATGTGTAAGAGTCTTACTGAGTTTAACTCTGATAACAGGGATAAGAACTAAAAGTTGCCTTATGAGCAAATCGGTATGTCTTTTCTGCCTGCAGGTTTCTTTCAGGGACACGGGTGTGAAGTATCCCATTTATCGCACCCTGTAGAAATGAATCATGTGGTAACGCTAGTTGTTTATATGCACATCTATGCAGTGGGCTCTCTTTTAAAATCCTTAAGCAGCTGCATATTGCTATAGTTCCACCAAAGATTGTACTCATAATAGATGCCATGTGCCAAGCTGACTATATTTTTGAAAGAGGTATAGAAGGCAGGTTTTCTTTCCCTCCTCCCTTCTCACACTCCCAAGCAAAACAGAAAACAATCTGTGTATATATAGTGGATTTGTTGGGCTCCCCGGGAGATAAGACAGGACAGGAAAGGAAATATTTAGAATTTAAATTCTCCTAAGTTTAGGGATTGACTCACATGGATTTTTCCCCCTTCCTGAATAAAATATACTAACAGTGCTGAGTATTTACCAACATGCTTCATTGTCTATGAACTTTGCACATAAAGAACAATGACAGCCAAGCCACTGAGCTGCAAAAGCATACCACCCATCTCACTGCCATCTCGTGGATGCTGACTCGTCGTGGGCCTACTGGACAGGGGAGCCCTGTCCCTGTGGGTTTCCAAGGCGGTAACTCTTTACAGGAGTAGAACGTCTTGCATCACATAACCGAGTGCCTGGATGAGCAAACATTTGGACACACAGAGCATGTCACAAAGTTCAGGGAAAGGTTCCACGATTCTTTCATCCCATTTTCCCATGCATTTTTAAAAAAGCTTCCTTGTACAAGAGACCACAGTGAAGGAGCCCTAGTACTCAATGGCTACACTACGCTTGGCTGTGCCCCAAAAGGACCCACCTGCTTTGGGAGGAGGATCTGGAAAGTGGCCCCGGGAAAGATTATGGCCAGAAGCACCCCGTGACCCCATGATTTTTCTCCTGTCCCATTGGGTCACCGCCAATCAGAATACACTCAATGGCCCCCAACAACAACACGGATCAGAAAGGAATGAAGAGGGGAAAGTGACTACAGGCCCATCGATTATTCTAACACCCGTTTGCATTCGCCACGTACAAGGCCTGGCCTCCAAGCGGCTGAAAACAGTAGCTCAAGGATGGGTGGGCTAAGTCCTCCAAGAGCGCACCTTCTAGTATAGAAAAGAGCACAAGCACTTACATGACTCTGGAGTCCGGGTGGCATCGTGGTTATGCATTCGGCTGCTAATCATAAAAGCCAGCAGTTCAAAACCACTGCCACTCCTCAGGAGAAAGACTTTCAACTCCTGTAAGGAGATAACATCTCAGATACTCTCCCTGTCCTACAAGGTTGCTGTGTGTCAGCATCGACTCGGTGGCAGTGAGTTTGACTTTGGGTTTTGCTTTGTTACAAAATTCTAGTTTGAGATGGAAAGGGATTGGAATCTGAGATAGTGAGAAAATGCTCTGAAGGCGCCAAGGGAGGGATGCTTGCCACTCAGTTCAAGGAGAGAGGAGGCTTTCGGTGGAAGGTGGTCCTTCCCGACAACAGGTAAATTTATAGAAGGTTTCTGGGGCTCAACATCTTTCACCACCTCCTATATCTATAGAAAATGAACTCGACCATTCCTAGGGGTCTAGAGGAATAAGGCAATTAAGAAATGAGGTAGAAGCAGCTCCTTGTATCCTCTTTAAATGCTATTAAAATAGAACAAATGGACTTCGATCTATGCTAGATCCGGTTCAGTTGAAGCGTTACTTGACAAATCAATGACTCCTGATATTTTCATGAAGGATTATATTGGCAAAATTGGTGACCTCAAAGATGAGACCGTTATTAAGCAGACACTACCCCTTAAGTAGGAAGCCCTTGAGCGTAGGTTTTGGGTTTGGGGTGGCAGTGAGTTTTTTAATGCGTCGGGCTGCTAACCACAAGATCAGTCATTCGAAACCAGCAGCAGCTCTGCAGTTTCTAATGTACAGGGGCTTTGTACTCCTGTAAAGAGTTATGGTCTTGGAACCCCACAGGGGTAGGGGTGGTATCCTGAAGCTGGAGCTGACTCCATAGCAGAGAGTTGGTTTTTTGTTTTTTAACACATTGCTGACCAATCCTGCATATACTCATGTTTTCATGCCCAAACATTGCTGTCTGGTCACTTGCTAATTCATGTTTGTCCTTTAGATTAGTTCATGCCGTTTATGACTGTGAAAGCTATATAGGTCTTTACAGGAGCTGGCTGCCTGGTCTCATTTTGGCTTGAAATAGCAGGTCAGCAAAATGTTAAGTGAACACTGCTGGGTACCGACTGATGGCTGGGGTTGACTGTGGCCTTTAAGGAAGGGGTGGGGAGTCTTTTCTGCCGAAGGCCATTGGGAGTTTATAACTTCATTCATGGGCCATACAAAATTACCAAGCTACTTAACAATTAGCCTGCTGTATTTGATCGAACATGTCATTAACTCGCCCCTAACGTGATGGCAAGGGGCCCTGATGGCATAGGCAATACAAGTTAGGCTGCTAACTACAAGGTAAGCTGTTTGAAACCACCAGCTGCTCTGAGGGAGACAGACAGGACTTTCTACTCCATAAAAACTCGCAGGGGCACTTCTACCTTGTCCTGTAGCATCACTATGAGTTGGCATGGACCCAAGGGGAGTGACTCTTAAGGTTTTTTTTTAATGTGATGGCAGGAGCCCTGGTGGTGTCGTATAGTGGTTACACATTGGACTGCTAGCCACAAGGTCAGCAGATCAAATCTCCGTGGGAGAAAGAGGAGGCTTTCTACGCCTGCAGTTACACCCTCCACATTCTACTCTGCCCTAAGTGGTCACCATGTGTTGGAAGCAACTGGGTGGCAGTGATTTTTTTTTGAGAATGTGTTGGCTAGAACAGCTTCTCTTTAGTGATAAGGGGGTTGTTAACTTGTATTCATGGTTTCATCCCAGTTTCATGGCAAATGTGGTCAAGGGAAGTGGGTGTTGTATAGTACATCTAGTTTTGGGGTTTCCCCAAAAAAAACCCGTTTAGTTAGGAGCTAATCCAGACATCATACCCTTCCATAGTTCCACCACATCAAGCAGGAGGGTACAATCACTACCAGCACCTCTAGCTTCATACTGGAACCACACAGCAGCATTTCAGGAGAGACCCTGGCAGGGTGGATCACCTGGAACTGTCCCACTGGAAAGCAAAGGCAGGACCTGGAGTAGTCTAGTGACGCCAAGATGGCCTTCCAAATGATCCGCGTCACTGTGGGCAGAGGAAGACTGGGTGCTGGCAGTGATCTCTGGTCTCTGGCTTCACCCTCCAAGCCCATCTTAAGGCTCCCTTTCCACATGAGCCCCGGGCAAAACCTCTGTGGGCTGCTTTTTCTGGACACAGTGAGTCAGAACTGACATCGTCTGATTCATTTCAGTTGCTATCTATGGCTACAAAACTTGGAGGAGAAATTTCCAAACACATTCACTGCATGAACACAGACCTCTACTCCATCATGTTTCCGGCCCCACCTTCCTTCACGAATGTATTTGTAGACCTTTGTGCTGCAGAAATACATGTGCAGGCAGTTCAGAAGGTCGAATTAAGTGAGGCTGAAAACAATGTCAAACAATTGACTTCAACAGGACCACCTTCCTCTCTGAATATAAATAAGATGAGTTTTTAAGAACAGAGAATGACAATGAAGGGGACTTTTCAGCAGGTTAAGTGGCTCAAGGAAGTGAATGAATTCAGAACATCTGGTAGGAAAATAGTTACTTGCCCACATTCCTGGGACTTAAAAAGTCTCAAAACAAATATTGTAATAGAATATATATGCACGCATGCACACACACGGCTGCTTCAAATAGAGTTAATGCAACACATCTTCGATTTTGTTTGCTATCATTTAAAACATTGTCCTGTTACTCATCTTTTGGATCCATCTTATCTATTCTCTAGCTCAAATGTTCTTTCCCTGGCCACCCAGAACCAGGAGTTCTTCTCTTCCTTTAAAGACTAACTCTCTTTGTGGTCTGCACCCTTTATGCATTTGTCTATGTCATTTCCTTGGGGTAGAAAAAGAGAGAGGCGAGCACATATGGGTGGAGCACCTAGTGAGTGCTAGCATATTTGTATCCTCTTTTGATCTCAGCATCTCATTGCAGTGCAGGGAGTCCTACCTGCATCTTACTGTGAGGAATGCAAAGCTCCGAGATGCAAAGCAACTGGCCTGGGCACAGCACTCCAAACAACGGGGAAGGACTCTGGCCCGGGCAGCCTGACCCCAGTGCTCTGCCCTCCTGACTACCTAGCTCAGCGCCTCTCTGAGCTTCTGCTCTGAGACAGCAGCGGGGACTCTTATTTCTGCCGCAGCACAGTCTACCTGGAGATTGCATTTTTGCAAACACCCATTTGCCTACAATCTTTTCCACGCCGGGTATTATCATGGAAATAAAAACCTAACTTCTGCCCCTCTATGCTCCACAGAGGAACGCTGTAGTGAATTGAGCAAGACAGACACAGCAACCAAAACCAAAAAACACAACTCACTGCCATCGAGTTGATGTCGACTCATAGCGACCCTTTAGGACAGGGTAGAACTGCCCCTATGGGTTCCCGAGACTGTAACTGAGAAAGCCCTGTCTTTCTCCTGTGGAGTTGCAGGTGCTTTCAAACTGTTGACCTTGGAGATCGCAGCCTAATGTGTAACCATTGTGCCACCAGGGCTCCTGATACAGCAACAGATGGCTCTGAACATGTGTGAAGTGCCAGACAAGAACACAGCAGGAGGAGGAGGAGCTTACACGGATCCTCCTTGGGGGCCAGAGGGGCGAGAACTGTGCAGGCACCCCAGGAGACATAAGTGCATGCGCACAGAGAGGCCCGATAGAATAAGGGTCTTCAACCATGGTCACGACAAAACCCTACATGGGGGTTCCTGGTGGGGCCTGATAGAGGCAGGGCCTGGCTGTCAAGGCCTTGAGACAGGACTCTGGGAGAAATGATTAAACAAGTGCAATGGGACGGATTGAGTTGTTGATACCCAAGAATCAAGCAGGAGGATGCCGATGGGCTAAGGCAGCATCCTACAGGGGAGGTCATGTCTCTCTTCTTCTATGCTCTTCACGATTAGGTAGAAACCCACCACCACAGAGATCTTCCATCTCCAACAGAATAAAAGTCCAAGGGAGACTGCCCTTTGGAGAGCCACACCCCGGAGGCCTGGAGGAGCTGAGATCCCAAAATGAGGCACCCCGTGAGGACACAGTGACCTTATCGCCTCTATCTCGGAACAGATCCTTGTCAAAGCCACTGAGCAGGACAACGGGGCTGATGGGAGGAGCCAATCATGCCTCTGTGCCCTATCTCCGATGCATTTTTTTCAGGGCCAAGTCAAACCCACGGCTCAAATGTAAGGGAGGGACGACACAACTGAATCTGAGGTTTACAAGAAGTAAAACTTGTTTCCCAGCCTCTCGGTAGCACTGGGAATACATTGCAGACAAGTCTAACGGGCGGGGTGGAACTCGCTCTGCAAACTGTGAACAAGTCCCTTTAGGCCGTAACTCCCTGCCATCCAGCAGACTCTGACTCCTAACGACCCTATAGGATCGAGTAGAACTGCTCCCTATGGTCTCTGAGGCTGTACATTTTTAGGGGTACAGACAGCCTTTCTCCCATGGAGCAGCAGTCGGTGTGGGTCGGAACCTCTAGCCTTGTGGTGAACAGTCCAATGTTTACCCCATTATGCTATCAGGGTTTCTCTTTTGGCCTCAGAACCACAATGCCCAACACCTATGTGGGCCCTCTGACCCATATACTGTACCCAGTGCCAGTGAATGAGAAGAGAAGGTGATATGCATTGGAATATTTAACTGTCAGAGGCTATGGTTAAGGTCAGTGAAAAAGATTCTCTCACTGATGTGGTCTGTCAGGGTTCATCCCAGAAAAGACCATCCCTGGAGATGCACTGAGCATAACTCGGAGGCCACAGCAGGTGATTTCCCCAGAGCAGGGATATATGGGTTGCTTCTCCAGAGGGGAGACTGCCAAGTCTACTTTGTCCCTGGTCTCCAGTCCAGAACATTCTGCTATGGGAACTGAACTCAGCTGACTACCAAATGACCAAAGCCTCTCCAGAAAGCCCTGGGCCTTTTGAAAACAGGGCCAATCTCTTGTTTGTTTGTCCAGGAGGTGACTGCCCTGTGCCCTTTCCCACCATTCCTCTGTGGGTGTGGACACTGATGTTCCTGATGTCAGTTGGAGAATACCAGAAAGATGTTTACTGGGTTTTGTTGGCTATGCCATGGCATTCAATTGTGTGACTCATAGCAAATGAAAGGCAACATTGTAACGAATAGGAATTCCAGAACACTTCATAGAACTGTACATAGACCCAGAAGCCGCCTTCCCAGTAGGACACAAGGGGGTACGGCATGCATTGCAGTCAGGAAAGGTGTGTGTCAGAGTTGTATCCTCTCACCTTGCTTATTCCATCCCGGTGTTGACCAAGTCATCTGAGACGCCAGACTATGAGAAGAGTGGGGTACCAGGATAGGAGGAAGACTAGTTAACAGCCTGCCCCCTGCAGATGGGGCACAGCCCTGCTTGCCCAAAGAGGACACGAAGCACTTACTGAGGATGATCAAAGACCAGGGCCTGCAGTACGGACTACAGCTCAACATAAAAAACTTATAAAATATCCTTACAATGGAGCCAATTAGCAACACCGTGATGATCACGAAGATTAAAATTGTCGAATATTGCATTTTACTTGGATTCAAAATCAATACTCATGGGAACATCAGGGAAGAACTCAAAGATATATTGCACTAGGCAAAACAAAACCCAAAGCAAAATGCACTGTCACCGAGTCAATTCTGACTCATGGTGACCCTTTAGATGGGGTGGAACTGCCCCTGTGGGTTTCTGAGACTGTAACCCCTTACAGGAGTAGAAAATCTCGTCTTGCAGGGGCAGTGGATTATTTAATGTGGCTCTCTGAGCCAAAGTCTTTAACTCCCTGCATGGGTCTTGAAGAAGGTGGGGGAGACACTGGTGGAGTCCTCTGTAAGTAATTGCATCCTGAGTATAAAATGAGCCCTCTGGGAGAAGCAGGAGGGATCTCATTACCAGCAAGAACCAGCAGTGAATCACAGCTTCTGGCCCCAAGATACCTACGCAATGGGCCTACTAGATCCAGAGGACAGCTCTACCCTCAAAGGAACTGCAGCAGAACTAGGACCCGGAGCACGGAACAGAGTGATGGACCTCCCAGCCCACGGAACGAGTGAAGATGTGTGCTTTTGTGGAGGAGGCTGGCTTGTGGAGTGCAGGGCCTCTGGGCACTTAATCAGGGAAGTTGGACTTGCTGACCCATGGAGGGGGAGCTGAGTGCCTTTGGGCTGAGGCTTACTGGAGTTGGATACCTGTGGGCACTTAATTCAGGGAGCTGAGTTTGCTGACCTACAGAGCGTGAATGCCTTAGAGTTGAGGCTTCCGGAGGAGTGGTATGCCCCTTTGGGCAATAGTTAGCAGACCTGAAACTTTATAATTAGTCCTGGTAAATAACTACTCTGAGCCTTTCTCATTGGCATTGCAAATTGTTAACATCCTCAATAAATCCTTTTAATTATGAAAAAGAAAGTCTCATCTTTCTCCAGAGGAGTAGCTGATCGTTTCGAACAGCTAACCTCATAGTTAGCAGTCAAACTCGTAACCCACTATGCCACCAAGTCCCCTTTAGAGTGTTAAAAAGCAAAATCTGTCACTTTGAGGACTACAGTGAGTGCTCCTGACCCAAGCCGTGGTGTTTTCAATCGCTTCCCATGAATGTGAGCGCGACAAAATGAACAAGGAGGACCAAAGAGGAATTCGGGTGTTGGTGAAGAATACAGAATATACCGCCCATGGCACAAGAAGGAGCAAATTTGTGTCGCACTTTCTTCACCTCCAAAGCCAAGATAACTCACGTTGCTGAGTTGCTGGGAATAATAAGCAAGGAAAATGATAACATGCTTAACACAAGGAGTTAATACCTGATAGCCACTCTTCCAAGAATGGGACGGCCTCCGTGATTCTGGACAGAGGCACACGTACCAGCCCGCTGCCAGTGAGTGGATTCTGACTCTAAGAGACCCTATAGGACAGAGTAGAACTCTCCCGTACGGTTTCCAAGGTGGTAGCCTTTTTCTTTTCTTTTTTTAAAATTAATAAATCTTTTTATTGGGAGCTCTTATCACAATTCATACATCAATTATATTAAACACATTTATACATATGTTGCCATCATCATTTCTGAAACATTTTCTTTCTGCTTGAGCCTTTGGTTTCAGCTCCTCTTTTCCTCCCTCCCCCACCCACCTGATATACTATAAATTATTGTTTTCATATCTTACACTATCCATTGTCTCCCTTCACCCACGTTTCTGTTGTCCATCCCCCTGGAGGTGGGGGGGTTATACGTTGATCATTATAGTTGGTTCCCCCTTTCTCCCCTTCTTCCCCCACTTTCCTCCTACCCTCATGGAATCACTACTCCCATTATTGTTCCTAAGGGGCTTATCTGTCCTGGATTCCGTGTGTTTAGAGCTTTTATGTGTACCGTGCACATGCTAAAGTCTAGCCGGATTTGTAATGTAGAACTGGGGTCATGATAGTGGTGCGGAGGAAGCATTAAAGAGCTAGAGGAATGTTGTGTGTTTCATCGGTGTTACACAGCACCCTGGCTGACTTGTTCCTTCCTTGTGACCCTTCTGTGAGGCGATGTCCATCTGTCTACAGATGGGCCCTGGGTCTCCTCTCTGACCTTCCTCATGTGCATTGATATGATGTGTTTTGGGTCTTCTGACGTCTGATAACTGATCTCGTCAACACCTCATGATCACACAGGTTGGTATGCTTCTTCTGTGTGAGCTTTGTTGCTTCTCTGCTAGATGGCCGTTTGTTTAACTTCAACCCTTTAAAACTCCAGATGCCGGGTACCATCAGCTTTCTTCACCACATTTGCTTATGCACCCACTTTGTCTTCAGCAATAGTGTCGGGAAGGTGAGCATCACAGAGTGCCAGGTTATTAGAACATAGAGTTCTTGCCTTGAGGGAGGACTTGAGTAGAGACCCAATGCCTGCAAGGTGGTAGTCTTAATGGAAGCAGACTACGACATCTTTCCCCTGCAGGGCAGCTGTCGAGAGCTTTCCACTAGCAGGTGGGAGCTTCACAATCAGGAGTGCTGTGCACACACATGCAGAAGCTGTTGTGTAAATTCACTGACACGCAAATTGTTCACAGCTCCCAGCTGCTTGCCAATTCCCTCCCTGTTCTTAACCAGTTCCTTCCCCACCAACTTCCCAGTGTTGTTTAGAGCAGGACAAAGGGGTGGGACAGGTGGGGGCACTTTGTAAGGCAAGGAGCCCTGCCCTGGTTCCAACTAGGAGCCCGGCACCAGAAAACAACAGGAAAAAACAGCATCTTGATGTCTCTCTGGGAGCTGAGGGAGGTCTTGGCCCAAAGTCCTCGAACTCCCTGCCAGGAGCCGCCCCTGAGCACGCTGGGGCCTCACCAGCACAGGAACCCACGCAAAGGCAGGAATGCATCCTTCCTCCGCACACCTGTCCTAAACAGGATGCCCAGAGCACAGCACGGCTTCCTGGGAATCCCACTTCCTGTGCTGCCACCCAACTCAGGCCTCGCTGCTGCAAGGCCGTGGAAGGCAAACGGCGCAGGGGAGACTACCTTTGAAAGAATGAACTCTCGGTAGCGGTGCTGTTGCTAACCTTCAGTGCTTGCCACTGTCCCACCACTGTGACCTGCATGTTTTCATTGGATCCATACCATTAGTCCCGCCTACAGGCTAGGGCAGCAGGAGAAAGATGGCTTTCTACTCCCGTAAACAGTTACAGCCTCGGAAATGCACGGGGGCAGTTCTACCTTGTCCTACAGGGTCGCTATGAGTCAGAGTTGACTCGATGGCAGTGAGCTTTTTGTTTTGTTTTTTTAAGACTCTGGCAAAGAGCCCTGGTGGTATGGTGATTACTTGTTTGACTGCTAACTGCATGGTCAGCAGTTCGAAACCACCAGTTGCTCTGAGGGGGGAAGGCGGGGCTTTCTACTCTCATAAAGAGCTACAGTCTTGGAAACTCACAGGGGCAGCTCTACTCCGTCCTACAGGGCCGTAAGAAGTTGGCATTGTTTTGTTTATAGACTTGGTCAAGCAGGACCCCTGCCCTGACCCCATGCCTTCATCAAAACAACCTTTAGTACCCTGGTGCTGCCTGAAACCAGCCCCCAGTCTCTTCTTCCAGGCTGCTCCTGGTGGAGCACGCTCCCTAGATAGAGGTCTTTCCCCCCCCCCCACCCCCCATTGTCTTTCACATTCTGGACAATTGTTCAAATCCATTTTGGAAAGAAATATTATAAGGTCATAAAAATCCTGGATTAAAAAAGTACCGTCAGATTTTAGTTCCACCACTGTAGTTAGGTTACATTCTCCACCATCCTCAGATACACCGCCCCCAATTAATTATATGTTAGGGATAGGGTTTCCTTTGACGAAGGAATTACGAAAGAGTGCTTCCAGAGAACACCAGCTGCTGTCAAGTTAGCCTCTAACTCACTGTGACCCCCCCCATAGACAACTGAACAAAATGCTGCCCAATCCTGCGCCAGCCCCAGACCGGGCGAGGACCAGACCACCGGTAATCTACACCCAGGGCTGTCAAGGGCTGGTTTTCAGAAGCAGATGGTCAGGCATTACTGAATAGTGCAGAAGCGCCACGGACACACACATTCAGCATCACCACCAAGCTCACTGACCGGTATCGAGTCTACTCTGATTCCTACTGACCCTGTGGGCGTTCCCAAGGCTGTCAGTCCGTCCAGGAGTGGGCAGCCGCACCTGCCTCCCCATCAACGCTGACCCAATCCTGCCACCAGAGGGATGCTCCCCCGGCAGGTCGGTGGTGACTGGGCAAGAAGGAGCACTGGTCGGTCCCAGAAGCCAGTTGTCCCTCATGGGAGAGGACGATGGTACTTCTGAACCACGACTGTCCTGGTACTCTGACTTGCTCACAAACCACAAAACCGCATCTGTAGTGGGTGCCTTCGCTTCCCACTTACCAGGAGGATGAGCGCTGTTTAGCTCCTGCTCACACAGCCAGTGGTCCTCAAGGTGCACCTGCAAGTGTGTGATGGTGGTTCGTCTGCGAGTGGGGCAGGGCGCTTCAGGGTCACCCACGTCCTTGACGCCCAGTCTCGCTTTGCACCAGCCCCTGGCACGGCTTCGTTCCGAGGAGATTACTTTACTCTTCCCAGAACCGCACCATCTCCCCAGGCACGTGAAGGCCGGGAAGGACGGCATCCTGGCGTGGAAGTTGGCGGCGGCAGGGGCTGAAGATGCCGAGCATCCCACCACCCTCTCTGTGTTCCCCTGGCTCCTGCCTGTGTTCTTCTCGGTGCCCAGCAAAAGAGATTAAGGGAGATGTGTTTAAGTGATTAACCTCGAGAGCTTAGGGCTTCCTAGACTCCGTCAGCTGATCGGCTATAGGAGCAGCCACTACTATACCAAGGCTAGGCGTCAGTCTGAGGCACAAGGGCTAGTCAAAGCTCAGAGTCTCCTCCAGAGCACGGAGAAGGATGTAGCTGTAAAACCTAACTATATTCCTAGGGCACTCAATGTCACCTGGTAAGAGTGTGTCCCGGGAGTACGTCTGGACACACACACTATGCCTGCATGGTCCAACCTCAGCTCGTGTGCTGTGAGACGCCACTGAGTCAGTGCCACCTCAAAGCAACCTGTGCACGCAGAATGGAGCACCATGCAGTCCTGTGCCCTCCTCACGGCTGCTGTCATGTTTGAGTCCACGGTGCAGCCACGGTGCCCACCCATCTACTGGAGGGTCTTCTTTACAGCTGCCCCTCCACCTCACCAAGCCTGCTGTCCTTCTCCAGGGGCGGGCTCTCGTGAACCCGTGTTCACAGCACGCAGGACAGGCGACATCTGGCCACCCTCACTCCCAAGGACCATTCTGGCTCATCTTCTTCCAAGGCAGATCTCTTTGTTCTTTCGGCAACCCCGGGTCCTGGCCAATATTCTTCACTGGCACCGCCGTTCAAACCCATCGACTCTTCTTTGGTCCCCTGAGGTCGGTGAGAGAAAACCCAGGATAACGCTGAAGTCCTCCGGTATTCCAGACCTCACAGAGAAGAGGTCTCTTAAGATTTCCTTGGCGTTTGCAGCCAACACAACCAGCTCTGGGCCACAGTCAATAAGCATCTCTTCTCCATTTTCTGCTTCTCCATCTTCAGTCTGATGCGCTATGAGCCTCCTCCTGCCTCCCGCCATGAACCCAATGCTAAGGATCGTTCTTAATGTCGCCGTACAGGTGTACTGCCGTCACAGTGGCATCTCTCGCAGAGTCACATGACAGTGGCCAAATGGCCGTGGAGGTAGTGGTATGTTTTCACAAAGTCCCAAGCTTGGGGAACCCTCTGGTGAGGAGGGTGCTACTACACAGGGGGCGCGCCTGGTAATGAACTTCCACCCTGAGAGAGCCATTCAGAAAGGCTAAGTGCAGCATATGATGGTCTATGGCCGCACAATCCTCACAAGCCAAAGTGAATAAACCCACTCCCCTTCTCTTGATGCTGGACTATCACCTTCTAATGTGGATTTCTCTTCATCAAAATCCTTGTTGTCGCAATAGGTAGATGGAGGGGGGGGTTGTGATAAGAGCTGTAAGAAATGATTTTTAAAACCCGTGTTGTTCCCCCGCCAACGCTAACTCGCACTGACTTTACAGAACTACCCCCGCGGGTTCCTGAGGCTGAAGGCCTCACAATTCGTCCTGCCTGTAGACATGGGCAAGGACCCCTGGTGGCGCACTGGCTACGCACGGGGCTGCTAACTGCTTACTTAGCCGTCTTTTCAGAACAAAAACATTCCTCCACCTCCCCCCTTGCAATTCAAATGACACTTTCACCTGGGCTATGGTGCCAACTTTCACTTTATGGGATATAGTACAAACATTCTTAATGGCAAGGGGGCAGGTAGAGGAATTTCCCCCCTAATTTTTCTGAAAAGAGGGCCAAATAAGCTTGGGAAGCTCAGGTCCCACTGCTGGCACCTTGGGGGCCGGAGCAAGCATGACATGGGTAAGGTGGACTAACTTCCTTTGGCTCACAACTCTGAATGGAGTCTTCTCCGCATAGCTCAGGGAACACACCCAGCAGAGGCCAGGCCGCTGGAAGTGAAAATGCAGCTGAAGCCCCCAAAGAAGCCCCCAAGGGCTGCCTTCCACTGCAGCCTCCGGCCACAGCCCAGTGGGAAATCAGTCAAAGGACCAAGGCGAGTGGGGGCTGGGGTGGTGGTGTGAAGGGTTGCGGGAAGGGCTCTCACAAGGCACAGTGCAGAGACGCTGCGCTCACCTTAGATGCTTTGCAGGCTTGCAGACTTGGACATCCGGGGACTCCCACCCCTGCCTGCCTGAGGCAGTTCAATGGCTCAACCTCCACCAGTGGGTCTATCCTGATCAGGGATGGGAGAGCCCCCACAGGCAATTCTCCAGGGCCCTGCCCTCTGAGACCCCAGCACCCTAAGGAGCGTGAGAGAGGTTATCTGATGAGAAGGCACCCACCCCCATGGTGCCGGGCAGATATCTTCACTGCTGCTCTGGGTGCCCCAATCCCAGGCCACCCCAGACGGCCACACTCTCATCCCTTGTACCCTCTGTCAGCATCCAGGGCTTCATGTTCCTTCAGAAGAATGCGCCCCCTCCCCATCCTCATTTTTTTCGCCCGCCTACTAAGATCCACCAGTTCCTCACTGTTTACGGAACGAAAACAACCACAACAATAATAATACTTTAAGAGGGACAACCACCTGCAGTTGTGAATCTTGCCCAAATAAATTTTCTAAGGAAATTGTCTAAAGTCACCGCCTGTGCTTTTATTGGTGACAAGGGATGGCATGCCTTTAGTTTGGGGCTGTTCTTTGCCAATTAGAACCGGAGAAAGCCCAAGAGCCCAGCGACCCTTCTAAAGCCCGGCGGTAACTCCCCCTGGGCTCTGCGGAGGGCGGAGCACATGAGCTTGCCCCCACCCCGCTGTGTGCATGGGCGCAGGCGGCAGCAGGACATCCTGCTTCTGATGCCAACGCCCCAGTCCACTTGAGGTTCCCCTACTCCCACCGCTACCCCTACCCCCTCCCCACCCCCTCTCGCCCCTGCCTCCAGCCCAGGCTCATCTGTCTGTCCTCCGCAGCCTCCACCCAGGGCACCTGCTCGCCAGCTCAGCATCCAAGGGGTCTTACCCATCCCTCCAAAGCAGGCTGTGATTTTCTGGGCATACTGACATAGGCTCCCATCCGGGTAGGGCTCTTTGGGCGGGCCTGCCTCGTCCATCACTCCGCAGCCAGCTGCTGCCTCTCAGCCTGCAAATGCCACCCTCCCCAGACAGGCTGTGAGCAGAACGCACTCACTGCGGAGCCCCCTCTTCCACATCGTCCCATGAATAATTCAGATACTACATAAAATCTGCTGAGTGGTCGGGACTGGGAGCGCCAAGGCACTCTGAGGACGGAGTCATAATTAGTTTAACAGACATACATCAAGGCTCTCGGGTTACTCTGGGACAGTACCCGCCACAGGCCAGATTTCCAAAAAGCAGCCAGCGGCAGGCTTGGACCGCAGCCTTCAGGGAAGCAGCCTCAAGACAGGGACCAGCTCAGGGAGGGGTCACAAGATGCACCAAGCTCAGATCCCACGGGTTAGACTGGACCTTTCATGGGTCTGTTCCCTGAGCAGCAGACACTCCGCAGGTCACCGTCCAAAAGCCACAATCCACCAGGTGGGGGTCCCCTCTTGTCGCTGACCCTTCTCTATGCCTGAAGAGTATCCCCTGCCCTCCAACCCTTAATCCTCCCCCCTCTTGCTTCCTCCATCTTGTTGTCCTGGGAGCCACTGGACTGGAGACTCACATGGAGGCCACAGAGCTGGACATAAGAAGCCTGCCTCGTCTTTCTGCCGTAGGGCGGCTGGTGCGTTGGAACCACTGGCCTTACCATGAGCAGCCTGATGCTTACCTCACGGCACCACCAGGACTCCTGGTTTAGAAATAGCATTTGGTGAGTCCCCATCATAACCTGCTATAAACTAAGAGTCCCTGCTGCTTGGGGAAAAGGCAAAGTCAGAAGTAAAATGTGCCCTGGCCGTCACCAGAGCCCACAGAGCTTTGACTGAGATGAGCTTTGACTGAGATGCCGTTCTCATGTAGGAAGCGGCACCACAGGATGGCCCTCACCCCGGTGAGAAGGCTTCAGAGAGCCACTGAACCAGAAAGCAGGGAGCGACAGGCGGGTGACCGAGAGGCCGAGGCCAAGGCCAGCTGCAGCTGCGGGAAGCTGTCCCAGTGGTGGCCATTAGGAGCCAGACTGTCCTAGCAGTGAGATAAAGAGCCAAGCATCATCCGAGAGCAAGTCTGCACCTCTGCTGATGGCGCGGGGCAGGGGGCCTGGCCTGAAGCAGGTGCCTGCCTGCCCCAGCTGCCCCTCAACAGATGCCCCAGGAGGAAAGTGCAGACGGGAGGGCACAGCCTGAAGTATTTCTAGTTCACCGACTCCCTCCAAAAGCCTCAGGCTTGCCGTTAACTTAGCAGAAAGGGTCTAGCATCTGAAATGATCGACTTCTGGACTTTCCTGGGGTCAGGACACGCAGCTCCTTTCCTGGAGTCCACTCGTGCTCACATCTGGGCCTACGCCGCGCTTTCACAGAGGGACCCCCAGCAGGTTAGGGGACCAAGAAATGTAAGAGGCAGAGGGTAGACATCGGTCCCTTTACCTGCCGCTCAGAGGAGCTCACTTGTTCTGAAGCCCCGGTGGCAAAGTGCGTTCCAAACAGGACTGCTAAAGAGGAGCTGATACCCAGGGCTCCCATAGAAAGGCAATGTTTAGAGAATGTGCCAGTATGCTTGATACCATTGATGTATGCAAGGTTGTAAGAGCTCTAAGAGCCCCAATACAATGATATAATAAAACAAAGGATACCCATGTAGTAAGCAGCAGGACTAGGATGCGACCTGCTGCCCTCGGATCCCAGAATTGGAGCAGGTGGACGTTGTGCTGAAATAAACCCTTGCTGTTGTTGACTGCCGATAGGCTTGGGCCTTGATGTGGCCTTGAGAAACCTCTGGAGGCACATTGGCAAATCATATTGTTGAACACAAGCATAAGCTGCTTGAGGAGAAAACCTTGAGAAACATTCTGGAAAAGTTTTCTTAATTATCCTCAAGAAGCTTGTATTATGCCTACTCCTGTAAAAAATTATCCCAATTTGAAAAAACATTAACATCTTCTACCTGGTAGAATCGACACAATGGCAGCTGACTCTAAAAACCTATCTCACCAGCATCTTCTCGGCACCTGCCACAAGGCAGGCCTTCACAATGACCATGCCAGGGGCTTCAGAGAGCATGTGCGGTAGCAGGAGGTGCAGGTGCTGTACCTGTGCAACTGGGTGGGTAATTACCACTTGGCATACAGCAGTGATCAGGAGACTAACAGATGGGGGCGGGGACAGAGTGAGAGTTTTTGATAGCGTGGAGTGGTAGGTCCCGGCTTGCTGTTATCATGAAAGAAAGTGTGTTTTTGAACAGGAGCATGTTTGTATTCTGGATGGATAACTTGATGTGATGCTATTGTTCCTCATATTCATACACAAAGCTTCGGAGGGGGTGGAAGGTGTCAAACTGCTCCCTGACCTTCCTCAGTGCCATGTTCCGATATTCAGAACACACATGAGTGGGAAAGATCAAACCTTGCCTGGTGGGATGATGGAGAGTGAGATGTTCAATGAAAAACAAATCTACTGAGAAGGTGGGGGGGGCGCATTGGGCAGGTGGTGCAATGGTTAGGTGCTCAGCTAGATAATCAGAAGGTTGGCAGTTCAAGCCCACCAGTTGCTCTGTACGGCAAATGACCTGGCAGTCTTACTCTCGTAAAGATTAAACCCTGGGAAGCCCATGGAGCAGACCCAGTCCATCTCATGGAGTTCCTGTGAGCCAGAGACAATTCCGCAGCATACAGCAACAATAGTTGTGGAATAACAGAGTGGGAAAAGGGGCATTGTGAGTAGAAGGTGATCCCAAAGAAAGCTTCATTCAGATCATGCAAGCTGATGGGGGGGTGGGGGGGTTGGTGGAGGTCAGGGGACATGGCTATTGTCCTAGATTATAGACAGCTAACATGCCCGCTGCTAACCAAGAGCCTGACAGTTCAAGCCCACCAGAGGTACCTGGAAAGAAAAGCCTGCCTGTCTACTCCCAAAAAACCAGCCTCTGCAAACACCATGCAGCCCAGTTCTTCTCGGACACCCAGGGGGTTGCCGTGAGTCAGTGTGGAGTCACACGTAAGGGCAGCTGCTGCTGGGGCTTGGAGAACCAGAACCAAGACAGCCTTGCCTCTGAGCAACAAGGACAAAGGACACCTCTGAGAAAGCATGCTGCCTGACACTGGAAGAACTGCTGGCCTGCCTGTCCACACCCGCCTCACACGATTCATTGGTATTATTATTTTAATCATTTTATTGGGAGCTCATACAACTCTTATCACAGTCCATACAAACATCAATTGTGTAAAGTGCATTTGTACATGCATTGCCCTCATCATTCTCAAAACATTTGCTCTCCACTTAAGCCCCTGGCATCAGCTCCTCACTTTAACAGCCTCTCTTGGCCCTGGTTTTGGTCCAAGCACTTCATTACCACCCATTTGGTCATCAGGACAGCGGTCCTGCGAGGTGAGAGAGTGGTGCCCTCCCTCCGTACGGAGCCCCTCATCCGAACCTGCGGCTCCATAACACGTCCTGAGAACAATACCCAGAGTCGGGATTAGATGTTCAGAGACAACCTGAACTCTACAAGGATGGAAGGTGCCTTTGTTTTGTGGAAGTTGATGCAATGAAGGTTCCAGAAGATGGTGATACAAACACACATTTCCCAGCCAGAAACAATGCCCTGCTGTCCTGACACGGGGGAGGGATGGGACAGAATGACATTGCTACCACGCCCCGTATCTGGAGGGGACAATTTGTTGGATACAAAACTGGCAGTCTCTGACATGAGGATGCTCGAAGGCCAACACACTAGGCAGGTATCATGTAATCTACTGGTTGCCAGTTATCTAGACACAGGCTGTTCCCAGCGTCTGCTATCATTCTATTCCAAGGTCTCCATCATAAGTCAGTTCTGACATAAGTTGAATACCTCTTTTTTTTCAGTTCCAATTATGATTGCTCTTATTATCAGTGTCCTTATAAAGCCAGTCTACATTTGTCTTTGGGTGTTGGAAACATGACATATCAACTTACAGAGCTATGTTAAAGCATGCATGTGTAAAAATATACACACAACATAACCATGTGCTGCGATGAGGAAACACAGTAAGATCGCACCTGCATGGGCCTGGTTGGTGATAAAGTCAGGGCCAGTGTCCACGCAAAGAAACCGGAGTTCCAATGGCTGTCAGGAATGTGTGCCGTTCAAGTGTAGCTTGTTGCTACCCAACGTTCTATCCCGTAAGCCTCCCAACACCAGCACTGGTGTCCCGGCAGAGCAAGGCACAGCCTGCTGCACAGCAGTGTCTGAAACAGTCACTACACAACTCAGTACCTGCACGTGCAAACGCAATGGAATAAGCCAAGCAGACGTAAATGTGGTTCACGGTACCTCCAACATGCCATGGAAGTCGGGGAGCTCCAAGATTTGCAGTGCCAAAAGAAAATTAAAATATATATATATAACTCTTTATCATTTTAAAATAAGTATGATGGAGATTGGGCACAGTACAAGTGTATTATTTACCAGTAGATATTATACATCATACCATGTCTTGTTTGTTGGAGGTTTTTTTTTTTTTCTTTTGTTGTTAGAGATGCCTAGCTACCTAAACAAGAATGGTCCAACCAAAGCAAATGACCAGGAAAAAACCCAAACCCAACGGGAAAGAAGTGTCTACAACAATTTTACTGAAGAGTGAAATCATGTTTAAAAGAGTTTAAAGCACAGTCATGTGACGGGTATATTCATTCGGGGGCCCTGGAGTAGAAACACCTAGTTCCAAAGCTGTGTTGTTGGCTTACTGCTGCCAGCCCAGGGGAGTTCTTTACTCACCTGGATCCGTTTCAGCAGCTGCAAAGTGGATAGAAGGGTAGCCGCTCCCTTACACATCTGCTCAAGCCCCTGCGAGTTTCCGGTACGCAGAAGAGGCTGCACAAATAACCACTCGAAGGTTGCACACATTCAAATATTCACGGGACTGAGCAGGGGCATAAGAAGCAGCAACAGGTGGCTATAGAGGTCATTGTGAGTGGGGAGATACAGTGTAAATGTGAGTGGGAGATACAGTGTGAAGTGCATCCCTCATTGACCAGAGGAAGTCACTGCTCAGATCCAGCCAATCCTGCTGTTCCAGAACGCAAGCCAGGTAGTGCCAGAATCTGGATTTTTACGCAAAATATCCCCAGTGTCAAACATTTGCAGCTGATTAAAAATTTTAAAGATACTGTCCACCACCACTGCTGTAGACAGGCGTACCATGACCTCTGGGCTCTACCACTGGAACCTATGCCTTAGTGACTGTCCAGACTAAACCTGTGATATAGACTTTCCCTTTCCTTTACCACCATCCCCGCCCCCACCACTAGGCTTAGACCCCCAAACCAAACCTAGCACACTGCCATCAATTCTATTCTGACTCACAGTGTCCCTATAGGACAGGATAGAACTGCCTCTCTAGGTTTCTGAGACTGTAACTCTTCAAGTTTCTAAGTCTTAGAAAGCCTCATCTTTCTTAGCAACTACTGCTGGTGGTTGTGAACTCAGGACTCAGAAATCCACAGGGGCATTTCTTAAAAAAAAAAAAAAAGCAGTTAATTGGGATATATTTCACATGTCATACATTTCAATGGTCCAATCGTATTTTTAAAAGCCAAACAACCATCTCCGCAATCAAACTCAGAACATGGACTTGCTTCTTGTACCCATTGTCATCAGTCCCATACCTCCCCCAACCTTCCCACCAAACCCCTCGAGAAACCACGAGTGCAGTCCCTGCCTCCATAGCTCTACCCATCCTGGATTTCAGCTACAGAAAACAGAACCCGAGAAAACAAAAGTGCTGCGCTCTGGATGCTAGCACACTATCCGCGTCCTCTGCCTGTGGTCGGCAGGAATCCACCGGAGGCTTAATCCACGCAGCAACCTTTACTACCTTGCTCTGGTTACAAAGATGTAAGCACAGTGGCCTTCTCTGTCCCCACTGGGTTACTTTGTTTCTCTCTACACTGTAACCTTTCATCTTTAACAGCTAGCAGGATAATTGCGAGTGGTGAGATAATCAAGCGTAAACGACGTCCCTCCTTTAGAAGAGGATGCAGCTATTTGATACTCTCCTCTGCAATTTCCTCCTGGATTTTGTTTCTGTTTGAAAATGAACGTGTAATTTATATAGAATGAAAGACATAGATAATAAGAATGTAGTTGGATGAGGTTTGGTCAAGGGCTTTGCCCATGTAATCAACATCTCTATCAAGATACGAAACAAGCCCATCGCTTCAGAAAGCGCCTGGCGCTCCATGCCCGTAACTGCCTGCCACTCAGCAGACACAACCATTGTCCCCTTGTCTGCAGGCTCAGCTTGTTTTCACATGTTTCAGAACATCATAGAAACATCCTTTGTGGTGACTTCTCCTGTCTCACATGGTTCGGAGATTCATCCGTGGTTCCCACTGTGTGTCACCTCTACCTCTAGCATGCTTTGGAGATTCAGTCTTGTTTCCCATATGTCTACCTGTGCGGGGTAGAATCCCATTATGTCTACCTGTGCTGGGTAGAATCCTACTATGTCTACCTGTGCAGGGTAGAATCCCACTATGTCTACCTGTGTGGGGTAGAATCCCATTATGTCTACCTATGCGGGGTAGAATCCCACTATGTCTACCTGTGCGGGGTAGAATCCCATTATGTCTACCTGTGCGGGGTAAATCCCATTATGTCTACCTGTGCAGGGTAGAAGGAAAAGTCAGCTTTTCTCCAACGGGCCATCACTTATCCTCCGGGTGTTGACCCAGGAAGCAGCCATTCCATGCTCACCTGGAAGTGAGAACAGGTGCAATCCTTATGCTTGGAATCCCTAACATGCCAGGGTTGGTACTAGGCAATTCCCTGGGGGTGGGTGGGGTGGGTGGGTGAGCAATGACATGGGAGGGGGATGGCCTAGGGGGCAGTAGCTACAGATGGGAGAACTTCACACTGTGTGAGGCTGAAGGTGGGGTAGTGCTTGGGGATTGGGGTTCATTAGAGGAACTGTCTGCCTCTGAAAACTCTGAGCCAAAAGGGGTATGAGAAATGGGGAAGTGGCCAATTACGCACCCATCTCTGGGAGCAGAAGGAAGAGCACCCAGCCTGGGATGAGGTGGGAGACGTGTCAGGACGATAACCAAGAGGCAGGTGTGCCGTGATCAGTAGTTCAAGACAACGCGATGGCTCTGCGATCTTTATGCACGCACCACATCTCCACTGAGCTACCCCGTCCTTACGTGAGTGCATCCGCCTGCCACACTGGGAACGAACAGTTCACAGGAGGTGGCTCCAATGGACAGACAGAGGGAAATGATGCACATGGTTACTAAGGAACGGGAGAACACCATCGATCTTACTTGTAAAGGGTGGGGATAGAGGGCCGATGGCAACAAGAATTCCAAGGATGAGGACCTGAGCACAGTGGGAGGGGGCGGGGCAGGGGGCGGGGTGAATGTAGCACCGAAGAGACAAGAAACCGTCCAGAGAATGGGGTGGGGCGGGAAATGCGACACGGGGGCAGTTTCAGATGTAGTGACAGGTTTAAGAGGTCGCAGAGCATCCCTGGTGTTCAGCAAGTCCCGGGGAATGCTGCTGCGTCCGCGCTCATGGGGAAGTCAAGGCTGGAGCCGAGGATGTGGGCCAGGTGGCCCGCAGAGAAAGGCGTCACTGGGCTCCCAGTGTCTTGAAAGCAAAGGTCATCTTTCTCGTTCTGTGTCTGCTGCAGGCTAGCTCCTTCACAACTATGTGTGAACATTGGACCTTGAAGTGAATACTTCATGTGGTCTGTCTTGGAAAAAATATATGTTAAAATTGCCCATCTAGATTCAATTTCCTCAAATTGATGCTCTCTGCCCACAACTGCTTGAACCATTAGCTAAATGGCCCCATGCAGCAGAGTTTCCGAGCATCCTAATTAAAGACACATACATGTTATTGATTAAAAATTCCAGGAAGCCAGGGTAATGTGATTACTTACTCAGCTGACAAAGGGAGAGACACAGTTAAGTGAGCAAACACTCAGAGAAGGATTTGATTCACCCTGGGATACCAAAGAGAATCTGATCATTACTAATCAAATTCACCCAAGAGAGCCTATGAGGACCCTTGTTAGCATGTGTAGATTAAGTATTGGACTTCTGATTGCAAGGCCAGTGGTTCAAACTCCCCAGTCACAATTCAGAAGGAAGATAGGCTCTGTACTCCCATAAGGTTTCACAGTCTTGGAAACCCCTAGACCAGGGGGTCCTCAAACTTTTTAGACTGAGGGCCAGCTCACTGTCCCTCAGACCTGTTGGAGGGCTAGACTATAGTTTACAAAAAAAACTATGAACAAATTCCTATGCACACTGCACATATCTTATTTTGAAGTAAAAAACAAAATGGGGCAAAAACACCCAGTGGGCAAGATAAATGTTCTTGGCGGGCCAAATGTGGCCTGCAGGCTGTAATTTGAGGACCCCTGCCCTAGACAGTCACTATGAGTCACAGGTAACTGGCAGTGGGTTTTGTGTAAGAGCATCTTTAAGAAACCCTGGTGTCCCTGGAGGTTAGGCACAGGACTACTAACCACAAGGTTACCCGTTCAGACCCACCAGCTGCTCCATAGGAGAAAGATGAAGGTCTCTACTCCTGTAAAGATCTACAGTCTTTGAAACTCTATATGGCCTCCCTATGAGTTTGGAACCAATCCAATAGCAAGGGAAAGGGGATCTATAGGGTCAATATGAATTGGGGGTGATTCGATGGCAATGGGTGTGTGTATGTGTGTGTGTGTTGTGTTGTTTTGTTTTGGAAGAGGACATCAATACACACAGGGCAGAACTAGAAAGTATTAGGTTCTACCTCATAACTGTAAGTGTGCACCCATCAGTAGAAAAATGTGCCCAGAAACACCCAAATGCAGTAAAACCGGGATCTGCATAAAGGCAATCCAGTCGGCGTTGACTGAGCATCGATTCGGGCTTAGGTATAAGACAGAAGGACAAAGTGCTTTCGCTTTTCATTTTCTGATGGAAATTCAAGGATTCTTTAAAAGCTTCCAGCACAGGCCTTCACATGACAAAGCGAGCAAAAATAGCCTGCACCAGGATGAAGTGGGCGGTGGATGCCTTCAACAGGGCAGATGGAGTCTTACTCGTGGTGTGTGTGTGTGTGTGTGTGTGTGTGTGTGTGTGTGTGTCTGGGTTCCTTTATTACTATTATTATTTATTTCAGGAGGAGAAAATGGATTGGCACCATCAATTTTTAAATTCACATCGCCATATGGAATAGCAGGGAGGGGCGGGGAGAAAGCCTCAAAATAGAGAAGAGCGCAAATGGGAATATCGGGGAATGCAAATGGATTGCAATCGAGCCTTTGAAGAACACGTGTCAGAAAGGGCTTAAAGGTTCACCGCGTGAGTGTTTCAGAAAAAGCTAGCACATACTTGAAGCACCACAGGACCTGGTGAGAAGTGGAGAGTCACGGCGTCTGGCAGAAAGGGTGAATGGGGGGCAAGGAAATGTCTACGCCCACCCTGTCTTCATCCATTTCCTTCTCCAGCTCCTCACAAGGTCTGCCCCCCCTACCACTCCCCAGTGACACCTTCTCTTAACTCCACCACGCTGGGAACTGGCCTGACTCTGGGTCCACCCTAACATTTCAAACGTGATCTGTAATTCCTTCCGGTTGTATGTAACGATCTTCTCCGCCATAGCGTGTCCCATTTCAATCTTTCTGATTACAGAACATGCATTCACTAGAGAGCATTGAGAAAGCACGGGAAACTAGAGAAGAATGGAGATAATGCCATCCTACAGCTCAAGGCAAAGACCCAAAGCCTCTCAACTGGACCATTGGTAACGTTATGGTATCTGGAGAAAAAAGGATTTCATCTTGCATGGATCCACAATCAATGCCCATGGAAGCAGCAGCCAAGAGATCGGCCGGTGCATGCCACTGGGTGAATATGCTGCACCAGACCGCTATTGTTTAAAAGGGAAGATGTTACTTTGAGGACTGAGGTGCACCGACCCACGCCATGGTATTTTTAATTGCTTCGTATGCATGTGAGAGTTGGCATTGAACATGGAAGATGGAAGAAGAGTCGACACGTTTGAATGATGGTGAACGACAAAGAATACCGGAAGTGCCATAGACTTCCAAAAGAACCATCAACCTTGTCTCGGAAGAAGGTCAGCCAAAAGGTTCCTCAGAGTAAGGATGGCATCTTGGATACTTCGGACAAGTTACCAGGAGGGACCAATCCCTGGAGAAGGACTGGTAAAGTAGAGGGGTACCGAAAAAGAGGAAGACCTTTGACGAGATGGATTGACCCAGTGGCGGTAACAAGGACTCAAACATAAAAACAAGTGCTCATCACCCAGGGGCACGACCGGGTGATGCATCGTACTATTGCACACAATTAGGGTTGCTATGAATTGGACCCGACTTGACGGCATCTGATTACCCAGCCATGTCATCCAGAAACCATCAAAAATACCCCTCAATCTATTTCCTTTCCTTTTTTCAACCTCAGAACTTTCTGTGTCGTTCAGATCATATCACCTATGCAATTTATAGCTTTTGGCTTTATCAACACATCCCTTCATGTTATTCAAATCTACTGCAATTATTTTTAATGTTGAACGTTTTACTGATAAAGATCTGACAGAGAATAAAGTCCACAAATCAGAAGTATGTGGCTGAGTAAGCTTTGAAGAATGTGTACACCCATGGAAACACACCTCCCAGATTAAAATCCAGAACATCATCACCCAGGAAAATGCAGACATCCCTTTGCTCTCCTGCCCAGTCAATCCTGTACCCCTTCTCCCTCCAGGAACTGCCAGTCTGACTTCCAGTGCAGATTAGTTGCACCAGCTCGTGAACTTCATAGATGATCACACACTATGAAGTAGTCCATGCTTGGCTCCCATTGCTCAGCAATAGATGCAACACATCCATGTCGTTGTGTGGGGCAGTACCTCTACTTTCCCTGTTGTCATTCATTATTAGTATTATTTTGATCGCTGGGGACTGTCCGGTAAATGCTGTACTACTAACTGCAAGCCGATCGCCAGTCTTTCCATGGACGGAAGATGACGCTATCTCCTCTGAAAGATTGACAGCAAGGGAACCCTGTGAGTTGGCTGCCATCAGTCAGAATGGACTTGATGGCAGTGGGTTGGATATAGGTGGGAAACACTTGGATGCTAGTGGGTTCTAAGGTGCCCCGTTGTTGCCAGGTCTATGCACTGATGAAAGACACAACTTCCTCTCCGTCTTTAATGCTTCCTTCCCCACATCCCCGCCCACTCTCATGACCCTAGCTCATTCTGTCTTCCAAATCCAGCGAGACGAGAGCATGTACACTGGTACGGATAAAAGCTCTCAACACGCAGAATCCAGGACAGATAAACCCCTCATGACCAGTAATGGGAGTAGGGACACCATGAGGGTAGAGGGAAGGTATGGGGAGAAGGAGAAAGGGGGAACCAATCGCAATGATAAACATATAACCCCCTCTGCCCCTACCTCCCAGGGGGACTAACAACAAAAGTGTGGGTGAAGGGAGACAGCGGACAGTGTAAAATATGAAAATAATAATTTATAAATTACCAAGGGTTCATGAGGCGGGGAGGATGGAAGAGGGAGGGGGGGAGAGGAGCTGATATCAAGGGCTCAATTAGAAAAAATATATTTTGGATATGATGATGGCAAAATATGTACAAATGTGCTTGATAAAATTGATGTATGGATTGCTATAAGAGCTGCAAAAGCCACCAATAAAATGATTTATTGGAAAAAAAAAACAACACTGAGCTACCGACTGGTTGGTGGTTCAAACCCACCGAGTAACTCTGAGGGAGAAATATCTGCCAATCCGCTCCGCTGATGATCACAGGGTAAAACCCTAGCGGGGAGTTCTGTACTGTCACGGGGTCACTATGAGCTGAAAATCAACTAAGTGCCACTGATAAACAAATGTAATCCAAGTTCATGGGAAGAATGCACCCAAGTCTGTGTCCTCAGCTCCTGAAGTGTTTTCCCTAGCTCATCAAGCCAGCAGCCAAAACAGGGACCGTGGTTTTCTTGCCTGTACACATCATGCTTTGCTCCCAAGTAGGGACCTCTTACACATTCTCCCTTGGGTCAATTCACCTGCTGTTCTCCCATCGCTAAAAGCCCACTCCTGGTTGTCACTCAGGTCTCAGATTACCTGTCACCTGCTCTAGAGGTGTCCCTGGCTGCCCCCAACAGATCCTCATAGTATGTGTTATCTTTTCCCATGGCACATCACAATTTGTGATTTCATAATTACTTGTGAAACTTCTGGACACTCGGTTCTACCAGATCAACTATCTCCCCACTAGGATGGGCTCAAAGCAGCCCTGGTGGCACAGGGCTTACTTAAGTCAGCAGTTCACCAGCCACTCTGACGGAGAAGGGTGGCGGTGGGTCGGTCTGCTTCTGCAGCATTTACAACCGTGGAAATCCAGTGGGCAGTTTAACTCTGCCCGGCAGGGTCACGATGAGTCAGAATTGACTCAACATCCATGAGGTTATTTTCTGTTTCGTTTTATTTTTCTAGGATGGGCTCATTATAGGCATCTAGTAATTGCTTCTTCCACACTTTCTGTTTTCTTTAGAGATGAAAGCTCTAGAGCTGTTTCTTGTTTATTTAATGATCAGAAACAAAAGAGGTGCTGAATCCAAAACTTTTAGGAGTGCCGATGATATCATGGGTTAAGTGTTGGGCTGCTAATCGCAAGGTTGGCAGTTCAAACCTATCAGTCTGCTCCTCTCAAGATTGACAGGCTTGGAAATCCTAGTACGCAATAGTTCTACCCTATCCTATAGGGTCATTATGAATTAGAATCTACTTAAAGGTGGTAGGTCAGTGGGGGTAAGTGCAAAACCTAGGGCGAGTGCATTTGGAGGGAGAGAGTGAGAAGACAAAGCAGTTTAGCAGGTAGCCAAACGATGGTGTTTTTTATGGTAATGAAAAAATGTTTCAATAAATCATTTTATTGGGGCTCATACAACTCTTATCACAAATGATGGTTTTCAAAGGGTCCTCCAGCAGGGACCTTTGGTCTCAATGCTGAAGAATGTATCGAATAATTACTCTTGATTACACATTGACACTGTAAAAAATCCCCCATATTCCTAATCACTTCCTGTTCAATGAATAAGGGATGAAGCTTTGAATCAGCCGTGGACTCAACATCTCTAGCCGCATATCTTGGGGCCAGTTACCTCTGTAAGTGATGGGTTCCTCACCTGTAAGATGGGGGACAACATTAGTCCCCTTCTCAGATTAAATGATATGATATAAAAAGTAAAGACCTAGCCTGGTGCCTGTCGCATGGCCTGCACTCAAAACATTCCAGGGACCTCAATTACGGGTGTTAAGATTATTGTGTTATTTTACAAACTGTTAAAACCTTCGAGATCAGAAATTTAGATGAATGTTCCAAGAGTCACGATGAGACTAAAAATATACTTTCTTTCTTTGTACGAGATTTTAAAAATATGCTTTCCTTCTTTGTAGAGAGATGTTAAAACTCAGGATGCTTCTTGGGAGACTGGATCACAGGCAGTTTCTACCCAGGATCCCCACACCCAGTCCTGGCCTTGGCAGTTTCTGTAGGGCTCACCTGCTTCCAGAACACCTGACTGGCTCCAGGGCTCTGACAGGGTGGTAAAAGTGTTCCTGATCTGCCGGGAGACACCTCCATGTACCTGTGTTCGACTCATACCCAGGTATTCAGAGGTGTCATCAGCGGGTGATGGCCCCCATTGGCCACTCCCACACAGAACAACACACTTAATGACATGAGTGGGAGGGGCAGCCACTGTCCCTTACATTGATCTACCTGTAATCCAATGCTTTCAGATGGCTGTGTATTCAGTAGGGAAAGAAACAAACTAAAATTAGGTGAGGAGAACTTCCCAATAAAAGAATTAACAAATAGAAGGCGAAAGTTCATCATCCGTGAGCCAGAGGGTGAATTTGTTCAAATGGGAAATTGGCATTTTTGTAAGAAAATCAAACCAACCAAACTCACTGCCATCAAATTGATTCCTACTCTGTTAGCTGCTCTGTAGGCAGAAGTAGAATGGTCCCCGTGGGTTTCTGAGGCTTTAAATCTTTACAGGAGTATACAGCCTCCTTTTTCTCCTTCAGGGCAGCCTGTGGGTTCGAACCACAGACCTTGTAGATAGCAGTGCAAAGTGTGACCCAGTACACCTCCAGAACTCCTAAGAAAATCAAGGGACTGTAAATTATTGTGTTCTTGAAGCCTCCAGAGGATTTCTTCTAATTGTACTGCTGACCTCAGTTGTAGTGACGAGTGGTGGAGAACTCAGGTCCCTTTATGGGGCATTTTAAAGATAAGTAGCAGAAGAAAGGGTGCTTACTTAGGGGGAAGCATCTCTAATCTTGGGGCAGGAGCCTGCTTTCCCACCCTGCCCTCTAGAGTCATCAGTAAGGTGTGGTTGGCTTCTCTCTGCCTGCTCCAGAGCTGTGAACTCCATTAGGGGAAGAATCACATCTTTGTCCTTGTTGTATCCTCGGGTCCCTGGTGTTAACAGACTCAACGGGTAACTAAAAGGTTGGGGGTTCAAATGCACCAAGGAGCACCACTTAAGAAAGGCCTGGAGACCTAATTCTGAACAAGTAGCCATTGAAAACCTATGGCACACAGTTCTACCCCAACGCACCTGGGGTAGCCATAAGCTAGATCAGTGGTTCTCAGCCTTCCTCATGCCGTGACCCTTGAATACTGTTCCTCATGTGGTGGTGACCATCCCCAACCATAAAATGATTTTCATTGCTACGTCATCACTGTCATTTTGCTACAGTTATGAATCGGGCAACCTCCAAAGGGGTCGCGACCCCCAGGTTGAGAACCCCTGAGCTAGATTCAACTCCATGGCAAATGGCTTTGTTAGTTTGACTCCAGGTCTCAGTGCAGGGACTGGTGCCTTATAAATCCACTGCTACACTCTTTCTTTAGGGGAGCAGACAGCCTCATCTTTCTTTCACAGAATGGCTGGTGGGTTTGAACTACTGACCAGGCAGCTAGCAGCCTAACGCTTAATCCGCAGTGTAAGCAGGGCTCCCTGTACAGCAGAAGCTCAGTAAATAAAGTGGGGTGAGTAACACTGAACAATACAATTCCAAGGATATTCTGACCATCTCCACCCAAAAAACCCTCCCAAACAAACTCACTGCCATGGAGGCAATTCTGACGAGTGGCAACTCCACAGGACAGGGTAGACCTGCGCCCCTGTGGGTTTCCCTAACTGGCACTCTAGGGAATAGAAAGCCTGGTCTTCCCCCACCAGAGGAGGACAGCCACAACGCACCTGAGAAAGATGAGACTTTAGAAAACTTCCCATGGAATGAGGACACGAATCCAAAGCCTTTCCACCTTCCCACCCTTGATAAAGTTCTCCAAACTCATCCGCATCGGAATTTAATCAGCAGAAACCTAAGCCTGGAAATGGAGGTATAATTGAGTGAGCTGGAGTTTATGATTTCTAGCAAGAAACTTCATTTTGGTGGGTTAAGGGAGACTTTGGACAGTGTAAAATATGACAAAATAATAGTAATTTATAAATTATCAAGGGTTCATGAGGGAGGGGGTAGCAGGGAGGGAGGGGAAAATGAGGAGCTGATGCCAGGGGCTTAAGTGGAGAGCAAATGTTTTGAGAATGATGAGGACAATGCACGTATAAATGTGCTTTATACAATTTGTGTATGTATGGATTGTGATAAGAGTTGTATGAGCCCCTAATAAAATGATTTTAAATAAAGAAACTTTATTTTGTAACAGTATTCTGTGCTTTATCCCTTCTTCCAATTGGGATAAGAAGTATGTCAAGGCTGCTAAGCCAATACAAATTCAGTAGAAAAATCACCCACTTGAATCCCACGTGTTGTTTCTCAGTGGTTAAAAAGCACATCTTTTTTGTCTTCTTCTTCAGCCCTTTAATTTTGTTATAAAATCAAAATCACACAAGCCAAGTGAAATTTTAAAGTGGCATAAATTAGAATCACCTTAATTAGGTATTTCTTTCATTTATTTCCAAAGCATTCCCCCTCATTACCCAGCCAAGCAAGAACATTAACATTCCCAGTAAATATGTTTTCAGACAGGCCTTCTGAAGCAGAAATAATTTATAGCAAGTATCATGTAAGAAAAATGATGAGTTTCCAATGCTGTTTTCATTTTGATTATAGTACATTAATCTGTTGGAAATAAATCTATTAAGTGACTAAATTATTCTTTTGTGGTTTTTTTGTTGTTTTTCTTGTCAAGCAAATCTTTATTACCTTCAAAACCAACCCTGACTGTTTCTCCTTCAAAAAGCCTCTCAGATGCCATTGCTTATTCTTTAAATACTGTACCCAGGCCAGAAGTTGGCAGCCTGCAGCCAAGCGTCTGTCCATGTAAATAAAGTTTTGTTGCAACACAACTATGTCCATTCCTTTATGGATTATTTATGGCTACTTTCAAGGTTACAACCCAAGCTTTGCATAGTCATAATGGGTCATTTGGCCCAACAAGCCTAAAACCTTTACTGCCTGACCCTCTACAGAAACAGTTTGCTTTGGACTACGCTTAGCATTGTGATGCACAGAACATTCAAATCTCTGTCATAATTTTCACTCTCACCATAAGCAAAAACTCACTGCCATCCAATCACTTCTGACTCGTAACAACCCTGTAGGGCAAGGTGGAGCTGCCTCTGTGGCTTTCTGAAACTGTAGCTCTTTATAGGAATTGAAAGTGTCCTCCCTTTCCTGCTCGTTTGGAACTGCTGACCAAGTGGTTAGCAGCCTCATAAGTGACCGCTGCACCATCAGGGCCCCATCTCAGTTTTTGCCTTACACGCATCTTCTTCGTTGGTTGGTCCATCAGTGTGTCACTTACTCAAATATAATTGGCAAGGTATCTGAAAGTCATAACGGTCTTTCAAAAAGTGGTTTGTATTAAACACGAAAGAACTGGGTATAAGACTGGGGTTTCACCAAGACTCACTACGTGTTCATTGATGCCAATGCTGCTGCTACTGAATAAAAAGGGGTGGTCAAGCTCATCAATGGCCCTAATTTACCACTCCTCTTTGCTTCCGCGCCACTACGCAATGCCTTCCCACTTTCATCTCTGCCAGGACACGAGAGATGATCATGGAGAAAAGGCTGAAGTTTGTCAAGGATTTCATCTTGCTTGTATCCACAATCAATTCTCCTGGAAGCAGCAGTCCAGAGATCGAAAGGCCTGGTTGCATTAGGTCAATCTGCTTCACAAGACCTCCTTGGCATACTCAAGAGCAAGGATGTTACTTTGAAGACTAAGTGCACCTGACCTAAACCACGGTATCTTCCATTGTCTCATACGCGTGTGAAAGCTGGACATGGAATAAGGAAGACCGAAGAAGAACTGATGCACTTGAACTGCGGTGCTGGAGAACACTGACTGAAAGTCCCACGGACTGCCAAAAGGACAAACAGGTCTGTCTTGGAAGAAGTACGGCCAGAGAGCTCCTTAGAAGAAATGATGACTAGTTTTTATCTTACATATTTTGGACGTATTATCAGGAGGGATCAATCCCTGGAGAAGGACTTCCTGTTTGGTGACGTGGAGGAGCAGCGAGAGGGAGGTAGAACCACAATCAGATGGATTGGGCTCTCATGACCTTGCTTCTGAGATGACAAAGAAAAAGCTAAAAAAGTGGTGCTAGGAAAGGCCACGGCCAAGTGCAGTTCACAGCATGAATTGCACCCACTGTGTGCCCAAAGACAAAGCCATTAAGAAGCTCTCACTACGAGACATAGGGGAGGCGGCAGACATCAGAGACATTTCTGAAGCAAGTGTCTTAGAAGCAGATGTGCTTCCCAAGTTGTACGTGAAGCTACATATT
The DNA here is from genome assembly GCF_050624435.1 of Tenrec ecaudatus. NCBI lineage: Eukaryota > Metazoa > Chordata > Mammalia > Afrosoricida > Tenrecidae > Tenrec > Tenrec ecaudatus. The sequence goes on from NC_134545.1 coordinate 98,453,770, forward strand.
ATGCCATTCATTCACAGCAAGGGGGTCCGGAACCGGTCCTGTGAAGCCCAGAAGGACCGAACCACCCCCCGCCTCCCCCGCCCCCAATTTAAACCTGCAGGTGCTGTCCCATGACCACCTTCAAAGCCCATGGAAAGATATGAAGTTGGAGAAAAACAAACCTGAAAGGAAATAAAATGGCAATTTTTTTTAAGATGGGCATCGGATAGTATAAGATATGAAAAAATAATAATAATTTATAAACTATCAAAGGTTTCTGAAGGAGGGGAAAAAAGAGGAGCTGATACCAAGGGCTCAAGTCAAAAGAAAATGCTTTGAGAATGGTAATGGCAACAAATGTACACAATGGATGGGTGGATGGATTGTGATAAGAGCTGTACGAGCCCCCAATAAAATGATTAAATAATAATAAAAATAAAAAGATGGGTTGACCCAGTGACTGCACCAAGGGGCTGGAGCATGCAAACAGCTGTGAGGACACCGCAGGACCAGGACAGGGCGGCGTGACCTTCAGTCATGGATACGGTCGCTCTGGGTTGCAACCGACTCAATGGCACCAAACACCCACAAAAGCCGGGCCACAAACCCTGCTCAGCCAGCTGAGCGTGACGTGAGGTGTTGTGCTGAGCTGAAAGATCCCTGGCTCCCTTCCTCTCCTTGTGTGTGGGAACGGGCGAGGAGGGAGGGGCAGCCTCTTCCACCCCTCCCAACCATTTCCCCCGGTACTGAACCCCCTCCCCAGCCAGCTGCCTAGATGGGGATCCCTTCTGTTGGTTGTCTCCTTTAGTTTGGGTTTGGTTTGGTTTGGTTTTCCATCCTGGGCAGTCCCGACTGTTTTACTGCAAGGGTGGGTTAGGATTTAGCTCTCTTGCATCCTTAAGAATGAAAAAAAAAAATCAAGAAATACGCAGCACTGTGAGCTTTTTAAAGGCATTATGTGTCATGTGTCAGAAAAACACACTGGAGACAAAGAGGAGCTACCCTTAGGGACAGGGAAGGCGGATCCAGGAAGTATTGATTTTTTAAATACTGTCATACAAATACTACATGACCTGTTTTTTCCATTTGAAACCATCTTTTACTGTCTCCTCTGTACCGAGCACTGTACTCGGTAGATGCTGATAAAGAGTAGCTAACAGGTTAGGACGCTTCTTTTTGGACAGAGCTGACAGTGTGGTGGGTGATTAAACCAGGACGAGATAATCGTGTCCTCGACACGCGAATTCCTTGTCATGAGACCACTCATTCCATAGTCATTGCTCCTCTGTGAGTCTAGGCAGGCAGGGGTGGGTTAGCCCAAAAGCAAGGTAAGCAGAGGCTTACTGGTGCCTACTTACTAATCTGCAGTGGATCGTTTCACCTGTTTTCCACTGTTCACCACAGATCGGTAGGTAAGCCCAAGTAAACCCAAGCTTCCCTTGCTCACTGGGCACTCCACCCATCAGAGACTGTCAGTCTGGACGGAGGCCTGGATTCTGCAGGAAGGTGTCATGAGGTTGGCTAAGGGGCAGGTGCTCGCCAGCCGTAGAAGGAGAATCTTCAGAGTGATAAAAAGAATTTAAAAATTAAACGATGTTCCACAGATTAGGGAGTCAGCACAAGTAAGCCTGTGTTTCCCTTGCTTACTGGGCCATCTGGCAGAGGGCAGAGGTGAACGAACCACAGCCCGCAGGCCCAAGGTGACCCACAGGCCGCTGTTTGTGCCGTCTCTGAACTAAACCTGTTTGTTTGGCTTTTTACATTTTGAACATAATGTCAGAAGGAAAAAAGAGGAAGTGGCAGCAGCCACAGAGATGAGTATCCCATTAAACAGAAATGTGTGTGGTCTGGCCCTTTAAAGAAAAAGCCCACGGACCCTTATTTTAAGGGCTTTCCAGGACTGAAGGGACCCTGATGGTGTAATGGATTCCATGTTGGGCTGCTAACCACAAGGTCAGTAGTTCAAAACCATCAGCTGCTCCAAGGGAGTAAAAGAAGGTTTTCTACTCCCATAAAGAGTTACAGTCTCAGAACCTCACAGGGCAGTTCTATCTACCCTGTCCGGTTGGGTGGCTATAAGTTGGCAGAGACTGGATGTCAGTGAGTCACCAGGATTATCCCTGAGTCCTGTCCTCTCCCCAAACTAGATCAAACTGGAAACACTTGTCAACCTTTTAGCCGATGATAAGGTTATTCACTGATGGAAAATATAAAGGCAAAGGGCCCCACGGAAGGAAGCTACTTTCTATAATAGAAATCTTTGAAAGGTAGGCCAGGGAGTTCTCTAACACATATTTCAGTCTAGAAGTTTTGGTCTTCTAGCTCTGGTGACACTGTGGGTTAGGCATGGATCAGCTAAGTGCCCCCCAAAAAGCCAGTAGTTCGAATCCAACCATTTCTCTGCAGGAGAAAGATGAGGCTGTCAGCTTCCATGAAGATCTAGAGCAGAGTTTCCCACGCGGGGATACTGCCCCTGGGGAGCTGGATCAATCCGGGGGAGGTGCAAATGCACTTGCTCCTGGATTAGGGGCTAGAGTGTCAGGGGTGCCTTTTCGTTCCCCTTCTGAAACAGGGTGGCAGGGCAAACAGGTTTCCCCCCCTGTGATGTGTACCTGTCCTGTGTATTGCCATGAGTTGGAATGAACGTGACAGCAGCGGGTGTTTGTTTGCTGTTGCTAGCACTCACAATGCTCACTGCCGCCGTGTCGATTTTGACGGATCATGACCCTGTGTTCATGACAAGACATGACTTAACTTTTACAACCAGGAAAATGCCCAGTTTTGATGGAAAGGAAGCACGTGTTTAGAATCGGATCATACGCTCTCGTTACTCTTTAGGTTTTGAGAGGGAGCAGGGGAGTATTGCTGTGTTTTGGCCTTTCTTATCGCGTTTGCAGGAGGAGCCCTGGTGGTACTGTGGTTACACACTGAGCTGCTAGCTGCAAGGTCAGCAGTTTGAAACCACCAGAAGCCCCACAGGAGGGAGCCAGATGGGGCTTTCTGGTCTCATAAGGAGTGACAGTCTTATAAACCCACGGGGTGGGGGTGGGGGCAGTTCTACCCTGTCCTGTAGGGTTGCTGGGAGTCAGAATCGATTAGATGGTAGCGAGAGAGGATGATCTTGTTTGCACCTTTCACAGTGAAAACTTATGCTTGTATTATTTGTGTAACTGAGAATAAATAAAGACCACACACAGACACATAAGCATAAGATTAAATTCCCAAGCTAGGATGAGGGCCTTGGTGTCTAACGCACTATTCGGCTATATCATTTCGATAGATCTGAATTTCTCAGGTGGCAATTAAGTTGGTAGTTAAAGGACCCATTCGTTATTACAGTTTTTGCTTTATTAAAAAAAAACACCTCATGGGATCCTCACCCTTGAATCTGACCAAAGCAGGTCATCATATTGACTCCGTTTTATAAATGAGGAGACTGAGGCATAGAGAGACGTTGAGAAAGGTGCTGGAGGTTGTGCCACCAGGAAGTACCCAAGCTGTGAGAGGAACCAAACCTCGTCTCTAGAGCTCAGGCACTGGACCAAGGCCACAGCTACAGAAGGAGTAAACTTCCCACTGCAGGTCCACAATTACACATTTATATTACCAAACCGAACGCACTGCCACCAAGTCCATGCTGACTCAGAGTGACCCCCCTCTGGGTTTCTGAGACGGTAACTCTTTGCGGGAGTAGAAAGCCTCGTCTTTCTCCCACAGAGAGCATGGTGGGTTCAAACTGGTGACTTTGCAGTTAGCAGCCTCATTCTTAACCCACTACCCTGTCGGGGCTCCGCTGTTATTTTAGCAACAAGAAGTTAAATACCAATCTCAGGCAGTGAGGAGTTGGGTAGAGATGGTACCTCCTCCCACCACCACCACACACACACACACACACACACACACACACACACACACACGAGATGGTGAGACGTGAACCCTGATCCAACTGCCCTCCTTGCAACTATGAGCTCACCCAAGTCCCAAGGAGATCCTGCCCCCCCACCCTAGCATCCTAAGCTCTGCACTGCAGACCTGCGTTCTTCATCCTGCCCGGGTGCTGACGGGACTCACTGCCCAGCTCCCCTCGCTCCTTCGCTCACACGCGCTAACAGACCTTTCGAGATGACACCAGTGTCCCAAAGGACAGAGGGTTCTCCTGTACATGAGCACCCCTTGCAAGGAGAGCTGTTGATGTAAGGCCTAGATGCACTAATTTACTGCCTTTGGCTCCAAAGCAGTGGTTCTCATCCTTCCCAATGCCGGGACCCTTTCATACAGTTCCTCATGTGGTGGTGACCCCCAGCCATACGATTATTTTCATTGCTACTTCATCACTGTCATTTTGCTACTGTTACGAATCGGGAGACTCCTGTGAAAGGTAGTTCGACCCCCAAAGGGGTCGTGACCCACAGGTTGAGAACCGCTGCTGAGTGATCGGATGAAAGCTTTGCCTCAAAGCCTCAGAGGCCGCTACTGAGCATGGTGTTGTATGTCCTTCCATCCCTTTCGACTCACAGAGACCCCCCATGGCAGAGCAGAACTCCCCCAGAGAGTCTTCTAGTTTGTCATCCTCACAGAAAGAAGTCACCAGCCACCCCCTCTCCCCGCCCCCCAGCCCACGGCTGAGGAGAGGAGACAAAAGCCAAGTGCACTCATTGCATGTCTCTTTAAATGACTGCTTCTGTTTGAAGACGAAGATCATTCCAATGTGCCATCCACACTCTCTAAGGCGAGAGCACTTCTACAACAATGCAGAATCGTGAAAGCCCTCATGTTCCAAACATAAGGTGGGCCGTTCTGGAATCGCAAAATAATTTGCCAACCTCCAATTTAATTATGGCTGAGATTGAAGTCAACTGCTTGCCGCCGTGCGGCAGATGCACTTTCTGTAGATTCCAGCTGTCGCTGCGTGGAAAGGCTGCCGCGGCTTAGAAACTCGGTGTGCGGCAGCAGGGGTTGGACTGTCAGGAAGAAAGGCCTTTCGCGCTTGACCGCGGGAAGTCGAACCAGAAATGGGACTTTCTTCCTTACCCTTGCCACCTGTCACTTACCATTTAAAAACTAAAGTCCGCTTCAACTTTCCTAGGGAGCTCTGAGGGCACTTGGGGGATAAGTCTTAGGCTGCGAATCCCAGGGCTGATGGTGCAAACCCACCAGCCGCTGAAGGGGTGGGGGTTGGGGCTATGAAGCAGTCTGTGCCCATAATCACCCACAGTCTCTGAACGTGGGTAGCAGTTCTCCTCTGTCCCATGGAGTTGCTATGAACGGACTCTGGAAGTAGGCGTGGTCCAGGTTGTCCCTCCTGGGCCTCAGAACTAAAACCCACCACTCCTTTTTAATGCAAGGAAAATGGGGCCTCCAAGTGCACTGACACCAGTGGGTCTCAACCTTCCTCATGCCTCGACCCCTTCATACAGTTCCTCAAACTGTGGTGAGCAACCCCAACCATCACATTATTTTTGTTGCTACTTCATCACTGTCATTTTGCTGCTGTTATGAATTGGGCGACCCCTGTGAAAGAGTCATTCAACCCCCAAAGGGGTCATGACCCACAGGTTGAGAACTGCTGATCTACATGAAGCTGTATAGATTGAGTCTCCCTAACTTTCCATCCAGGACGCCCCCCAGACTGGGAAATTCAGAGTCAGCATTTCTCCCTCTCTATGTTAATTCATTCTAATTATATGCAGAATTCCAAGTCTGCCTTCCAGGAGAGAGTGTGTGGAAGAACCCAGAGGCCTCTTGAAACTGTCCGGGAGATGTCCCACTTTATAAGTGGGGGACAGAGTTCCTGGCTGAGTGCCCACATGAGACCATTGCTGGCTTTCGATTTTGTTCTCCCAGTGTTTGTCACCTCTCCTCTCCGGGCAAACATCTCGGGCAGATCGATGAAGAATGCAGAGTGCTCTCTGATGTTCATTTATAGGAGGAACTGTTACAGCCCCAGTCGGCTGTGCATTATTTATCAGTGCCGGAGTGTGCCAGCCTTCCACTGCTCTGCACCTCCCTGAGCAAGAGTGTGCAAGTGAAGGGTGGCATGCCCAGGCGCCCGGGTCCTGCCAGTCCCGGGCCAGATGGCGAAGCCTGAGCTCCCCGGAGGTCCAGGTAAAGGGAGAGGAGGGGCAGCAGGAAGGAAAGATGGCACAGTGAGCGGCTGCCTTCTTCTTCTTCTTTTTAAAAATCATTTTATTAGGGGCTCATACAACACTTATCTCAATCCTTACATGTATCAATCGTGCAAAGCACATTTGTGCATTTATTGCCCTCATCATTCTCAAAAACATTGTCTCTCCAGCTAAGCCCCTGGCATCAGCTCCTCATTTTTCCCCTCCCTCCCTGCTCCCCGCTCCCTCATGAGCCCTTGATAATTTATAAATTATTATTTTGTCATATCTTTCCCTGTCCAACGTCTCCCTTCACCAAATTTTCAGTGGTCTGTCCCCCAGGGAGGAGATCACATGTAGATCCTTGTAATCGGTTCCTCCTTTCCACCCCACCCTCCCTCCATCCTCCTGGTATCGCCACTCTCACCAGTGGTCTGAAGGGATCATCCACCCTGGATTCCCTGGATTTCCAGTTCCTATCTATACCAGTGTCCATCCTCTGGTCTAGCGAGCAGATGCCTTCTATGGAGCTGCTCATGGCTCCACTCTCCAGAAACCCAAATCAGTCACCGTCTTATCTCCAAGGACCACTATCAAAGGGGTGGTGACTCCTGATGGGGTCAGCAGCTTTCAGCAAGCCCCACAAGCCAGAGAGTCCGTCTGGTTGCCACCTGCGGGACGTGGTGTTGGGTGTCAGCCCCTGGGGATGCTGCCCGGAATGAGCTGGGTGCTTTCTGAAAAGCAGTCTCACCAGAGAACAAACCTCTCCAGTAAAAAGCAACGGAGGGAAAGCATGCTAGAAGCAGTATCAAAGTACACACACACACACACACACACACACAGTGCACCTCACACACAAAACACGCATCTCATACGGGGGAAGAACGAGGCTGTTGAACTAAGGCAAACGGTGCTGCGGTGGATGTGGGCAAGGAAAGGGCAAAAGCTGGGACCACAGATGTTTGCCCCTGGCAGCCGTGTGGACTCTTCGTAAAGTGCTCCCATAGCCAAATGCGCCTGAACATGCACCAACCAGCTGGCTTGAGAGGGGCCGCTGCAACGACGCAGTCCATTTTACCATCCCGTCCAACTCATATCTACGTTTCATGCAAATACGAATTAGGAATGCAAATAGATTCTCATATGTTCTCATAGCACAAAAATTCTTTTAGCCAATTAAAAAAAAGAAAAAGAAAAGAAAGGTCTCTCTGTCTTTTCCCTCCTCTGAAAACCCGCGGCCTCCCCCTGACAGCTGGAGTGCCGAGTTCAGGAAATGGACTGACCTGGGCAGTCCTCGATGTGATGAGAAGGGTCCATGTGCTCAGTCAGGCCCCGGGGGGTGAGCATGCTCAGCGCACTGAGATGACAGCGTTTCTTCCTGGGAAGGCTGGCACACAGGAGCACTGCCTCCTCTCCTTTGGGGAAAAGGGAGGCCCTGGCTTCCCTCCCAGGACCTTGTGGGCTGAGTCGGACGCCCAGCAGGGTGTGCCACCCACAGGGTGTGCCCTGGCCAGCTCAGGAAGAAAGATGAGCTTCCTGCAAGATCCAAGCTCCTTCCTCACATCGGGGAGTCTCATGTCCTTCTTGTCCCAACCCCTCCTCCTACAGATCCTAAAACCACTTCTAAGCACACACCACTTCACCGATGCCCCACCCGCAGGAGATGGGCACTTCTGGGAAGTCAGGAGGTCTCCCAGGCTTGCCCTCCACGCCGCATAATCCAGCACCCAGCTTTGAGCCAGGACAAATTCAAAATGATGTGACAGAGAAAGAATGAATTTCCCCAAACCTTCCGCCTCCCTTTATTCCTTAATGAGTATCATCAGGTCAGCCAGAAGGGCTTTTTATTTATTTATTTTAAATACTAGATTTTCTCTTTCTTTTCTTTGTTTTTTTTTTTTTTTTTAAGATACTATCGTTTGGAAAGATTCTTTTACTGGCAGCCTGGCTGTTCATAGTGGCTTCCTCCCAAAACCCGCTACCACCTACTCAGTTTCCATTCAGAGAGACCTGAGAGGAGCATTGCCCCTGGGGTTTCCCAGGATGCCACTGCACATCAAGGGTGGTGCATGCACAGAGCAGCCTGTGGGCTCAAACCACCAGCCTTTCGGTTAGCAGTCAGTGCTTCACCAGCGGGCCACTGGAGCTCAATTCCCTGACAAAACATGGTGTGAGACAAGGCATGGGCTTGGAGCCTTTTTTTATATGACGTCCAGGCTCTCGGAAAAAATGACCTCATCCGGAAGGACTGGGGAAAGAGGCGTGGTGTGTCTTTTCCTTCAGTCCGTGCTGCACTGATGTAAGGTTGAATTACCCAGCACCCACAATTCCCATGCCTCTCCAGTTATGGTTGAGCACCAGGGACCCTGCTGCTGACGGCAAATGCCACAAGGACGTCCTCTAATGGGGAAAAAGCAGAGGGGCATAGTCAGCGTCAGGCAGATTCCCGGGCTGAGAGGTCACAGGGAGCTGGCGTCACCGCACTGGGTGCGTTGTGAGTTGCTGTCAAGTCAATTTCTGACTTGGAGCGTCTCCACGTGTACGGAGTTGAGCTGCACCACGGGGCTCATGGGAGCAGGTCTTTGGGGTCTTCCCGGGCACCTATGGGGATGGACTAACTGTTGGGGCTCCCCTGGGGCTCCCTTGTTAAGGGTTAGGGTAGTCAAGTTCATCTCAGGTTAACCCCTCCAATAAAAACACCACCCTGAGCTGTTAATCACGTATAGAAGGATCCATGAAAAGAAATGATTGAAAACCCATTGTGTAAATAGAAGGCTTGATAAATTGAAGGCTCCCAGCTCTGCTTCTCCCCAAACGGTGACCGTCTCAGCAGCTCCAGTGGGCAGTTCTGCCCTGTTCTATATGGCCGCTCTGAGTTGACATCGATAAGCCTTGAGTTTGGTTTGGGGTTTCTTCCCCACTGTGGACAAAAGGACCTAGTTTTACTTTAAGTAAAATGGCCTTGGTCCTTGGCTCCAGAGAAACGTCCCAGGGCATGATAGTGAAGCCAGGCCAGGGACGTCCACGCCACACTTGGGACTCTGGGCTGACAGATGGGGACTGGCCAGACCAGAAATGACTCACCAGGCAGCCAGCATCAACTAGCTTCAGGAGGCCTGAGAGAGCCGCCCTGGCTGTTAGAAGGTCACAGAGCTTCCCGGTTGGTGAAGGCAGGCTAACGTGCCCTGTGCCCCGGTGGCTCTGCTTTGGGAACCTTCCCAGCCCTCACTCTCGCCTGGTCTCTGGATGACCTTGACCCAGATCCTATCACAAAGGCAGCAATCCTGAGTGGAGTGTCTTCCAGGAGTTCCGTTAGTTGGTCAGGTGACTTAACAAACCCAAGAACGGTGTCTTCTTACCTTGTGAGGTGTGATTTCTCCCGGGGGAGGCGGGGGGCTAGGAACAGAGGGAGTGAGGTTGAGTACCAGGGGTGGGTGTCAGCAAAGTAGGAAGCAGGGGTATGCTTGATTTCCACTTGGTGGGAATTGGCTTCATGCTACCCTGCTATCCCAATACATGCTGCTTTGTTTTGTTTTGCTTTGTTTTCTCTGAGCTCCTGGGTCCTGGCTCCTAGGTCATGCCATGTCCCCTTCCTCCAGTCCAGGCCCCTGTCTGGAACCTCAGGTCCTGATAATGTCCTCCTGACTTGGCGGCAGCACCGGGCGCCAGACAAAGGCTCACAACTGGATTGCCCAATGATAAACGCTTGGCATTCACAGGGCTGTCAAGTTCACGGCCGCCAAAAGGCCAGTCACACTGACTAAATTCATCTGATTAGGCCTGACGCCTAGCATTCCTATCACTGTGACTCTATATTTTATCCCTGTTTCTGTTGTTGTCAGCGTCTTGGGCTTTTTACCAGAAGGATGGAATAGAAGTCTTGTGCAATTGCATATTTTATTCTCCCTGGCCTTCATGTGAAAAGTAATAAACGCTAATTTCCCCTCCTTCCTTGAAGTCTCAAATTATTATTCCTAGCTGTTTCTAAATGAGAGGACAACGAAACAAGTGTAGCGTTGCCGCTCAGCTATTCTCCGGGACGGACTGTCGTCGTCTTGCACATAAACCGCCCGGGTAAATACAGGGTGCAGAGCGTGCCTAGAGAATGAAGGCTCCGGGGGGCTTTCAAACATGGTGAAAAGGTGTCATGTGCTTGTTCGTGGTGCAGAATTCCAGCGCACTGCCAGGGCAGCAAAGCCAGAGAAGGAAAAAGACTGCCAGACACTCAAACTTTGACTTTTTGAAGAGTTAACCAATAATGTCATCCCCTCTTGTCTAAACTACAACTTGTCCCAGCTGAACCGGTGAGCTTATCGGGTAAGCACCAGGTCAACAGTTCAAGTGCACCAGTCACTCCCTCATGGCCATGGAGTCACTGCTGACTCACAGCAACCCAACTACGGAGCAGAGGAGAGCTGCCCCTGTGGGTTTCCGAGGCTGTAAATTCTTCCTGGAGTAGACAGCTTCATCTTTACCCTGCAGAGCGGCTTCAAACTTCCGACCTTGTGATTAGCAGCCAATGCATAACTCACTCTGCCACCGGTGCTCCTCGGAGAGCGGGAGCGGGAGCGCCAGGAGTCCCTGTAAAGCCTGACAGCCTGGGAAACCCCATGTAGGTCCACCATGTGTTGGAACTGACTCTGAGACAGGGGGTTTGGGCGTGGCTTTTGGTTGAACCAGAGATCATGTGGCTAGCAGGTCTATTCCGCTCAAGAAACCCAGTGCCTAACAACCGGGCCAATTATACGGCAGTGGCACTTCGACACTCGGAGCCGAAGTCTTCCCCCAAAGCACGTTCCTCGGCACCCTTTGCTAGTCACAAGATTTACGCACAAATATTGTCCATGGCATACTCACCCACAGGTGAGAAATGCTTGATATAAGCTCATCAAGCAGCCCCAGACGTCTCCATTAACAGACAATGCATGTGTTGGAGAGCCTATTCTAAAGGCACTCAGCCCGAGGAGCCCTAACCCCAGCACCGCTATGGTTCAGCTCAGCTCACCGCCATCAAGTCAATGCCGACTCATAGGGACCCTGTAGAGCAGGGTGGGACTGCCCCTGTGGGTTTCCGAGACTGTGACTCTTTACGGGAGTAGACAGCACCACCTTTCTGCCGCAGAGCAGCAGGTGGTTTCGAACTGGTGACCTTGCGGTTAGCAGCTCAACGCATAACCGCTATACGACCAGGGCTCTTCTGTGAACTCAATGCAAAAACAGGTTGGTGAAAACGACATTGATTAAAGGAACCCAAACCCACTACCACGGAGGTGATTCTTACTTAGAGGAACTCTGTGGAGTGGTGATGAGTCTCGCTGCCGAGCACCAGGTCAGCAGATCGAAACCACCAGCTCTGTGGGAGAAAGGTGGGGCCTTCCACTCATGCAAAGAGTCACAGGGGCGGTTTGACCCTGTCCTACAGGGTCAGGATGAGTCAGCACCGACTCCATGGCAGGGAGTTTTGAGTATGTAAGGTTCCCAAGACTACAAAGCACGGTGGGCGTCCTCAGCCTCATCTTTCTTTCTCAGAACAGTTGGTGGCTTTGAACCACCAACCTTGTAGTAGGCAGTCCAACACCTAACCCACGGCACTACCAGGGCTGTTTTGAACGAAGGAAGGAGAGGGCAAAATGCGGTTTTGCAACTGAAATACTTCATAGTTTCAAGGGTGAGAAACCTTCATGTCTGAAGAATGAGGGGTCAGCTGCAAGAGCACAGAGAGAGAAGAGGGCCGTCCCTCTCAGCTGGGATACCGCTGGCCAGCAGGGTCCGGGTTTGTGATTGAGAGCTAAGATTAGCCAAGAAGTGAGGTCTGGCTTACAGTGATGAGGTCACCCTCAGTGACCCAGACGCTGCCTGGCACTTAGGCAAAGGGCGCATCTTACAAGAGATTATGTTGGGAAAGAGCTGGCTGAGACCTGCTTTGCTCCTGCTGGAGGAGACCCGGCCTGCCCTAATGTAATTGGTGTTGGGGGTGAAAGAGAAATCGAGAAGATATAAATCAGCAAGGAAGCCAAGGCAGGGTCCTGGTCTCATCTCTGAGACCCGAGCAGCAGGCACAGGGACCTGAGGCAAATTGAATTCCACTAGAAAAATGATGGCGTTGGAAAGGATGAAAACGGAATTTTTACCAGGTCTTATTCAATAAGCAAGAAGAACCTTTTAGACCCTATCCAGCAGGACAGGAAGGAAAGAAGTGTTCACCTGCCATTTCCCTTGAACGGGTGCTCCAGTGACATTCGGTGACAAGCCCACCAAAAAAGTGGCTCTGAACACGTCCGTCTTCAGAGACTTCAGTTGGGAGAGGACGTCATGTCTGGAGAAGGAGAAGGTCAGGCGGCAAGGGAGCTCGTCAGCGAGACAGGCCGGCGCAATAGCTACAACCCCGGATTGAGCAAGCCCGGGGCCCTGAGGGTGACAGAGGACTAGACAGCATTTCGTTCTGTGGCCGCCACTTCAACGGCAGCTGTAGTGAGCTATGGGCAAATGGCTCGTGCTAGACATTCTCAAAGCCACCGCCATGTGGCCCTGCTGAGAATCCAAACGGCTATCCCATTAACTAATAACAGCATTGCTACTGGCACAGACCGCGTCAAATCTGAGAGGATCATTCAAAGTAGAATGGAGATCGCCAGTAACCATACACCCTTTACGTCTCTCATGTGGAGGCGAGAAGTTGAGGGTGACAGCTTCCCTTGTCCTCCCGTCCCTTATCTGCTCAACTCCACCCTTTTTGCTTCCCCCGAGACTGCTCCCCTAGAGGGACTAAGATGGTCTCCATTCCCTGCAAACACAGCGGACTCAGCCCTTCAGTCACTCCTCGGACCCAAAGTGTTCCGACAGGAACTGGGGTGGGGTGGGGGATGGGGAGGTGTTTGACTCTTTCTGGGCTTCGAAACCCCTATAATACCAATGTCCAAAAAGGGGCAAGGGGAGGAATTCTAGCAGAACAAGGAGATTCGGCATTTCTCGCATGGTTACGAGGATCAAACATTCGATTAGAACTTCACGAATTACTATAGTGCTGGTTTTTATGATTGCCACACTAATTACCATTTTTCCTTGCCTCACAAAGGACATGACAGCAGCAATTGTGAGATATTCCACAAATAGCTTTATTTCCATCGACTCTGAGATGAGTCAGAATGAGCCGGAGGGCACACGGCAGCATCCACAGGGAGTGGGGGGAGCCTGGCTTGCGGGAGGTTAGGAGCAGAATAAACAGGTCATCAATACACGCTATCTTGGAGATGTTGCTACCTTATTCCATTCTCGCCTGCATCTTTGACTCTGAGTGCATCCCTAGTAAGGAGGCCAGCCCTGGTAGTGTATGGGCTACGCATTGAGCTGCTAACTGGAAGAACAGAGGTTCAAATCCACGAGCCACTCCAAGGGAGACAGATGTGGTCGTCCGGCCCTGCAAAGATTTTCAATCTCAACCCCCCTCTCCTATGGGGCAGCTCTGCTCTGTCCTACGGGGTCACTCTGAGTTAGAATGGACTTGGTGGCAGCAGGGGTTTATTGGTCTGATAAATCACTACCGAGTAGGTCCACCTTCTCCCTGCACGCTTTAGCTAGTGGGAAAAACTGAAACACCATACGCCACATTTCATGAGACTGCTACTCAAAACCGTAGGTGCAGTATGTGTGTGAGTGGTTGGGGGGGTGGGGACTTCATCTAACATGTTCGATGATCCTGCCTGCCTGATGATCTGCTGGCAGTAAGGCACACACTTAAGTCTGAAATGAAAGCAAATATCACATGGACGGTCTCAAGCAAGTTCATTGTTCCACAGTCTTGTGCCGGCTTTTCAATTTCACTCCTCTAAGATTTTTTTTTTTACTTATTCCAGCAAATGGTGTCAAGCTTGCCTGTAATTGTAGGCATCCCTGCAAGTCCAACACATAAACTAAGAATCTCTCTATTCTGCCCTTTGAAATGACTCTGCTCTACTGTCCAGGTTTAGGGGGAAGGTGGGTACCTGTTACTAAAAGTCATACAATTCTAGTCACAAGAGTCTAAATTGAAGAGGATGGGGATTTTTAAAAGTACTTTGGGTGCTAGCAAGCACTCTGATGGTGCAGTGGCTATAGCACCTCACTGTTAACGGAAAGGTCAGCAGTTCAAACCTCCCAGTTGCTCCATGGGGCGGCGGGTGGGGGGGGGATGTGCCAGTCTGTGACCATACAGAGATTATGGGACAGTCCTACAGGCTTGTTCTGAGTCTGAATCAACTCGACTGCAGTGGGTTTGGGTCTGGGGTTTTTGATCGTAAAGTAAGAGAACATGCATTTACACCTGTGCAGCTCGATCATGGCCTGGCTACTAGAGAAAAGCTGGTGTTTTAAACCCACCAAGTATTGCCTTGGAAGAAAGGTCAAGGCCACCGAAAACCCGGTGGAGTGCAGTTTTACTCTGAAACACCAGGGGTCGCCCTGCGTCGAGTGGCTCAATGGCAGCGGATGGGCCCTGGTTCTATTCCAGCACAAGACTGCACTGCCCACTCGTTGCTGGAAATGCCGATGAGGATGCAGTGGTACTGCAAGGGGGCCACATCAAACGCACAGGAGGGTTTCCGTTTGTGGCGTGTGTACAACCAAAGAGAGGAGGCTCCACTTGTTAAGTGCTCAGAGCAAGAGCTTGTTGGGGCACCGGAGTCTCTGGCAAACCAGAACTTCCAGCTTGACATTGCCGTCACTTGTGGTGACTGGCCCGTATCCACCTATCTCCTTGGACTTCCTACACAGTGTTATCCTTGCCTACCTGTGACATTTCCTGAATGACAGCCTTCCTCCCTGCCACCCCAGATTTCTCTCCAATGTTGCAGAACGGTCAGGGTTCATCACTAGCTTTCCTACTTGCCCCAAAGAAGAGCGTCCTCCCTCTTTCCTGCTGAGGGCAGCGTGAGAAGGACATCCATCCAACAGAAGTTCTCAAAAGAGAACAGAGATAGTAGATGGGGAGAAAACAGTCAAAGACAAACTCCCAGCCTAAGAGGAGATTCAAGTCTTCAGAATGAAAGAGCAAGCCTCAGAATAGAACGATGGGAAGGCGGGTGGGGGGGGGGAGTTAGATAGATCCCCATGGAATTTCAGAGCTCTGAAGATAAAGACAAGATCTTGAAAGCTATCAGAGACTAAATTGGGTTACTAAAAAAGGGAACTTGGAGGCCACTTGAGATGTCAGAAGACAGTGGAGCCCAGCTTTTCATGTTCTAAGGAAAAAAACAGCTTTGAGTCTAGGTATCTATCACAGTCAATTGAGCACGTGGGCAACACAAGACATTTTCAGGTATGCAAGAATTCCACTACTTGCCATTCACTCTTCCTGATAAAAATGTACTGGAAGATCAACTTAATCAGTAGGAAAAATTAATCCCCAAATGGAAAGCTACAGTCTCTCAGTAAATGCAGAATGAGCTTATAAATAAATGGGAGAGATCATCTCATCACAATAGCTATGAACAGATCTAGAAATCCAAATTAGAATATAGTCAGAACGCTCCAGGATCACACCTTAAAGAAAGTCGATCTCCTTTAATAAGCTTCCATCATGAAGCAGCCAGAGATCTTGCTGTGAAGTGTTAGCGAGTCAGTTCCAACCCATAGCGATCTTGTGGACAGCAGAAGGAAACACTGCCTGGTCCTGCGCCATTCTCACAACTGGTCTGCGTGAGCCCACTGGGACAGCCTACCTGGCGGGGGCCGTCCTCACTTTTGCTGCCCCTCTGCCAAGTAGAAGGTCCTTTCCCAGGGCCCGGTCGCTCTGCCACCGTGTCCACAGCACAGGAGACGAAGTCTTGCCATCCTTCTAAGGAGCAGTTCCTCTTCCAAGACAGAAGGGCTTAGTGAGGTCACGATAGGTATCTGGCTTAGTAAAATAAAATACAAATCAGACGGTATAGTTTATGTACATTTAAATCTGCAGAAGAGAAGCCTGGTCCACACAGGAAGCAAGCTAAAAACATAATTTTGAAGAACAACAAAAAGGGATTCATGATGATGCTCTGATGACATTTGGATGGTTTCTTAGAGCAAGAATGTTTAGAAAAGCAAAATAATTCTTCCTCGATAACTCCGAAAGCACTACCTGCTTATGAAGTCCATCATGTTTAGGAGGATGTCAGGGTATAAATGTCGTCTACTGGTTTTCGGCTCTAAAAACATCCATCATGCAAACAAATATGAAAGTTAGAAGATATTAAGACCTTGACAATAGAAGTCAAGAGCAAGTGCCAGCAACCGGAAGGTAGAAAGACTAGGTGGGAGAAGAACAGTGAGGGAAGAGGTGTTAGTTTTCTCATCCTACATGACATGAATTAAAATCCTATAGTACGTTAATTTAGAGTGTTGAAAAATGAGAATGTCACTTTGGGAACTAAGACAACTGACACCCAAACTAAACTCACTTCCCTCAAGTCACTGTGGACCCACAGAACGACCCCTGTGGTTTCTGAGACTGTCATTCTCTAGGGCAGGCGTCCTCAAACTACGGCCCGTGGGCCACGTGCAGCCCGCCGAGGACATTTATCTGGCCCACCAGGTATTTTTGCCCCATTTGTTTTTTTTTTACTTCAAAATGAGATATGTGTAGTGTGCATAGGAATTTGTTCATAGTTTTTAACGGGTATGAGGGACAGTGAACTGGCCGGTCCCCTGTTTTAAAAGTTTGAGGACCCCTGATCTAGGGGATTAGAAAGCCCATCTCTCTCCCAAGGAGCGGCTAGTGTAGCAAACTGCTGACCTTGCAGGTTTCAGCCCAACACTTAACTTCTAGGAGACCAGGGCTACTATGCCTGGCATTTTCCATCACCTCATATGCATATAAAAGTTGGGCAAAAAAAAGTTGGACCTTGGGGAGGGAAGGTAAAAAGAGGAGCTGATACCACCGGCTCAAGTAGAATGTAAATGTTCAGAAAATAAATGTGACAACATATGTACAAATATGCCTGATACAATTGATGTGTGGATTGTTATAAGAGCCCCCAATAAAATGATCTTAAGAAAAAAAGTTAGACCTCGAATAAGAAAGGCTGAAGAAGAAAGGATTCATTTGAATTATGGTACTGACAATGAATTCTGAAAGTACCAGAGACTTCCCAAACAAAAGCAAACCAAAAAACAAGCAAATCTGTCTTGGAAGAAGTATAGTCAGAGTGCTCCTTAGAGGCAAGGATGGCGAGACTTGGTCTTACATGCTTGCTGTCAGGAGAGGCCTGGAGAAGGATATCGTGCTGGGGAAAGTAGGTGAGCGGCGAACAAGGAAAGGAATGCCTTCCACAGATGGACTGACACAGTGGCTGCAAAAAGGGGCCCAAACATACGAACAACTGTGAAGCCGTGTTTCACGCTAGTACGGTCGTCATGGCAATGGTTTCCCATTCCGGCACTCTTTCCAAATGACACATGGTAAGCAAGGGATGTCTTTATTGCTAAAAAATCGAGAAGCCAAATAATGACTAATATATTACCTCTTTCAAAACACTGACTTTTGACATCCAATAGTCATCCCCATTAGTTATAAGAGTATGAATATTCATCAGATGAATGAAATTTGTGCATTGGATGAAGCTTAATTGGAGAATGAGAACTTACAGACTTTTTAAAGTTTTATGGTAAAAAAATGAACTTTGAGCATCACCAGTAGTTTTTATGTGCCTTGTCTTTAAGCAGTGGTCTGCCCTAGCTATACCGTGAGCACTGCATGAGTAAGAATAAAACCATGCAGCACTGGCTACCACTAGTTTATGTTTCCGTCATACACTGCAACAATCAAAACAGCCCTTCATTTTCTGTGCATGTAGAAGCTGTTCCATTTTTACTCTCCGAGAGGAAAACAATTCAATAATTATTTCATTTGTTGACTATGAGCAGGAATTGAACCAAGAGTCATCACTGCTTTATAATGATGTGAATTTGGGGACCTCCTGGATAAACTAATTCCAGAATTTTAAAGCAGCAGAATGGGGGAGAGTCTACTATATACATGAAGGGGTTTCAAACAGCTCATGGCAACAATGGAATAAAAAGATAACAGAATTTCCCCCTTGAACTGTGTGCATCCCCCTCCCTCATTCATGCCTGGTGAATCCCATGAGGTATGATGCATAGGATAGCCTTCGAGAATCATTATGAATATTTTGTAGGCTTTTGGAATAAGCAAAAATGATTTGAGTCCCGTCAGCCAAGAATGCCCTTTCTACTGTTTTCTAGACATCTTCTCCGCCCACTGATCAACACAACTACGCTCAAGTTAGTCGCTTCATTCCAGGGTCTCTCCTTGGAAGCCTTCCTTCTCCACCAGTTGCAATCTACTCACTACCTTTTCCTTCGCGGCGACAGCATGGAATCAGCTGAGTGACAGTGCATTTGCATGGCAGGGTGGCTGTCTTCTGGGGGTGGGTCTCTTCCACCAGGTGCATTCTTTCAGAAGTGGGGGAAGAAATGGGAGGTAGTCTTGCTCCCATCTTGCCCATGGAGAAACCAGAGTCTCGGAGAAGTCGAACACCATCCCCTACCCTCCAGTGGCAGCACCAGGACCTCAGTGGGAGTCCTCGGGGACACCTAAGCAATTCCAAAGCTCCACATCGATTGACTCCTTTCAACAGTACCTGCTCCATCAAGGCTCATGAAATTTGGTCATACTTTGTCTTGGGTACAGGGAGGGCAAGATAGCCAATTCAAATAGGCTACTGGTTCATGCATGAACCAGGGGCACAGTGCACCATCCCCCTCTGCTGGAGAATCCGTTTCTCACACAAAACGTCCATGTCTTCTAACTAGCCGTGAGCAGGACTCTTCCCCTGGAAAGAGGGCACTCCACACGCTCAGTGGTGGTCCCTGGAAGGAGCTGTGGCTTCTCTTTGTAGCAATAAAGCAATAATATGCATGGTGGACTTTAGACATAGCTAGGAGTTCCAGGAAAAAAGATTCCAGACTTCCGCTCTCTTGAACTACGAACCGCTGTTAATCTGCAGGGTCACATCAGCAAAGACCTACAGTCTAAGTGATTTTTTTTTTTTTTTACTGTGAATGGGGTTGTGGTGGGGGTACATTTTAGACCACTAACTCGGCATTCAATCATTTGAACCACTCAGTACCCCATCTCTATCGTCTATCCTACCTCACTCGGCCCCCAACGCCTCTTCTTCTGGGCCTCCATCCTCCCTTTCACCCGTCAGCACTTGTCCCCCTTCTAGGCCAGTGCGTCATCTTCCCACCCCTGCCCTCCCTCCCTTGGAAACCTCCAAAGCGTGTTCCCTTTGGCATGCAAGTCTTTGTCCTGGCTTTACTCCTTCGAGTAGTGGTCTCATAGACCATCTGAAGAACCTACTATTGAGTAATATGGAGACCCTATGCCAGTGCGAGAGCCTCTGACTGAATCCAGCCTGGCATCGGCCAGCGTAACCAACTGGGCAGTTTTACTCTGCTTCAAACAAGGTCTTTTTCCTGTGCACACACTCGGAACATTCCATCTCTGTGTGGTATCTTGGCGTGGCAAGTGCTTACATTGCCGTGCAAACCACGGCGTGGCTGTGACACGCTTCTCAGTAGAAGACATTCGTCAGTGGAAGTGATGGACAGAACTGCTTCGGCCAGCTACTAAACCAGAATACTAAAAACTCACTGCCATCGAGTTCATGCTAACTCGTAGCAACTCTACAGGACAGGGCAGAATCGCCCCTCTGGGTTTCTGAGTCAATCAACCTGTCCAGGAGCAGCGAGTTTCATCTTTCTTCCACGCGGCAGCAGGTGCCTATCTCCCATGGCTTTGACCTGCTGACTGCAGGGTCACCAAGATGGGTCCAGTGACCACAGCACCGGGCTCAAGCATAGCAGCCGTGAGGCCGGTGCAGGATGGGTGGTGTCGCACTCTGTTGTGCGCTGGGTCACTACGAGTCAGTTGGAACTGACCCTTAAAGCAACAGCAATGCCACCCAGGCTCCTTGGCGCCCACAAACTGGGCACTGCATTTGATACCGTGGCACGTTTTCCTGAGCCTTGACATTTGCAGTTCATTTGTTTCATATCATTCTCTCTCAAGTGATTCATAGCTCACATCAGCCTTCGGTCATTCCGAGGGGACAAAAATCATAAAAGATTAACTAGATGGGCAGGGCAAGTCAGTCCCTCCCTTCCTGAGTAGCCGTGGGAGCCAATGTCCTTCCTTCCTCTAGTGCTCCCGGGCCAGTGAAAGCGGACTTTGGTCTCAGTTCATTCTACAAAGAGAATTGTGGATTTTATAAGGATGAAGATGGAGTGGGCACCCTAAAGTTGTTTTTAATATTTTCTGCTTTCTTTTTGACGGAGGTATCTCTGGGTTTGTTTTGTCATCGTTGTTTTTTGTTTGTTTCTTGTTTGTGTTTTGTAGGATTTTCTGCATAAGGAATCCAGGACAGGTAAATCGACAGAGACAGCAGCTGGATTAACGATTTACCAAGGGCATGACGGGAGAGTGGCAGGGGGGGGGCATGGGGCGCTCATGACAAGGAGGAGGAAAAAGCAGAACATGTTCTGTACTTGATTGTGGCGATAACCACACAGCTCTTTTTAATATGATTGAGCGATTAGCTTGTATGCTATGTGAATTATATACCAACAAACCGGTTTAAAAAAAAAAGATTGAGTGGGTCATTGACTAACAGAAAGAGCCCAACTTCATCACCTCGTGAAAGCAAACTCAGGTAGTGGGTGCATAAGCTGACGTGGGAAAGCTGCTTCATAACTGCTTTCATGCATACTAGTCTTAAGACTTCTACAAGGGATTGAGTAGTGCAGGTGCCCTGGTGGGGCAATGGTTAAAGCACGCGGCTAGTTACAGAAAGGCTGGCGGTTCAAATCTATCAGAAGAAAGATATCATGCAGGAGAAAGATATCATGGTCTGCTTCCATAAAGATTACAGCCTTGGGATTACTGGTTCCCAGTGGAAAGAAGGTTGAAGAAATCAGAGATAGAAGTAAACTACTAGTCCAATGGACTAATGAACCCCAAGGACATCAGTCTCCATGAGCCTGAGACCAGAAGACCTAGATGGTGCCCAACTATGAATTCTCCCAACTGTCTGAGAGGGATAACCTTCGAAGATCCTGGATATGGTGGGAGAAAAACGTGGATCAAAACTCAGGGAAAAAAGACCGGGCTTCCTGGTCAAACAGAGGTTTCTGCAACTCCTGAGACCCTGGCACTTTGTAGCCCTTCAGAGGTGGAAATGAATTCACCCCTCTAACTCAATTTTCAGGCCAACAATACACAGATCCTTCTGGGGAGCAGTAACACCTGCTCATCTTGCAATCATCAACCAGGTGAGATCAAAAGAGCAGCTCTGACACAAGGAAAAGAGAAGGAGGAAATACAAGGAGGGCTTGGGGTAAGGAGCGACACGTTGTGGAGAGTGGACCCTAAATCTCAAGGGCAAGATTACAGTCTGCTTCAGAATGGATGATCCATCAGCAAGAATCGGTTGAGCACATAGGATGTGCCATGGCATTCTGATACAGAAATGAAGTGAAAAGACAGGAAAAGGAATCATATGCAGACAGATCAGTACAACAAAGCCCAGTGGGTTGTGAAACCCTCTTCTTAGAAAAATGTTACATTGTTTCTCTACAAGGGCCATTCTGTGGCCCAGGCTACATACACGGTCTTCTATAGGCAGCAGCCACCCCATCACTTCTGGCCATCAACCGGCTGTCATGAGTTCTGATGGGATACGCACATCTGTAAATAAATCCTAAATGGTGGGTTACCTTTCCCAGCGTTCACTGGCAATGACGGTGCCAAATTTGATCCCAGCTACAAGTTAACACACCTTCCAAGCAGGTGGAAGCATGAATAGTAAGCAACAAGCAAGCCAACACCTACTCTTTTCCCTGAAGAAATATACGAGCAATGACTTAGAATCTGAGGGAACCCTTTGAAGCCCCCTCCTACTTCTCTCTCTAGACACCCATGGAGTAAAACCTGAGGCTAGAGACGTCCAAGGTCACCGCTGCAGTGTGATCGGAGGAAGCAGGGCTATAAGCGATAACCTTTGGTGGGGAGAATATTTTCCCAAAAGCTGAGAACTTGTTCTGTTCTTTCATTTTTTACATGTCCCCCCAGGGGTGTCAGTATCCTAATTCTCATTCATGATCCAGAAAAAGACCTGATTGTCCGACTCATTATGTTTCAAAGTTTTATTCGGTTTACCAAAAGAGACACACACACAAAAAAAATCAGAACATTGGCCAGTCCTGTGGAAAACCAAAACAGACCCTTGCAAGGTTTTCGGGCATTCTTTAAGGCATCATGAGTTTGCATGCAGGCATATAGGAGGGGGCTTCAAAAGGTTTGTGTGTGTATGGGGGGGAAAGGGGGGTTAGAATTGAAAAAGAATGGCATTTCCCCACAAACTTTTGGAAGCATGTCCTGTAATCCAGGTACGTATCCTGGACTAACATTGTTAACAGCGCCATAACAAGAGCAACACAGTGATTTTTGATTTATCTGGAAGCTACATTTTAAAAAGAAATGGGTGAAACTGGTCTTAACCATGATTTTACTCAGCCCAATATTTCAAAGATACTTCCATTTCCATGGCGCTCCACGGCCACACGTGGCTAGGGAGCTGTGTGTGGGTGGACAGCACAGTGACAGACCAACATATTCCCATTCGGGGGCGGTGTGTTTCTCGTGACCCTTTTACTAAACTTGCTCATTGTGCCAGGTTTCCTGAACACTGGTCATTGCAAACCAATCACCCACAGGCTCCCCAGTGGTCAGTGGTCACTGCTTCCAAAAGCCTGTTCTTGTGGAAGGTCCTTATGTGTTCACATGGGCTGGTACAAGGGACCCTGGTGTCACAATGGGTTACCTGCGGCGCTGCGAACCACAAGGTCAGCAGTTCGACACCACCAGCCACTCCAAGGAAGACGAGATGAGACTTTCTGCTTGCGAAATGAGCGACAGTCTCAGAAACCCCGAGGAGCAGTTCCACCATGTCCCATAGGGTCACTGTGATTCCGAACTGGCTTGATGGCAGGGAATGAGCAGGGGATTGCGCAGGCAAAACACGAGCTACACTACATTCTGGCCGATGGACATGTGCTTGCCCCTCCTCAGCCAGTAAGGAGAGGCATTGAAAACGGAAGCCAGCCTGAGGATAACACAACACCAAACTCACCGCCATGAAATCAATTCCAACTCACAGGAACCCTGCAGGGTGGGGTCCAACTGCTCCCGGGGCGTTTCTGAAACTTCACATTGGCCCAGGAGTAGAAAGCCTCGCCTTCCTCCCATGGAGAGGCCGGTGGTTTGGAACTGCTGGCCTTGGGCAAAGGTAAAATGCATGATCAGCTGCTGTCGGACTGGGTGATCCAAGACAACCTCAAGAGGCATCGTGCCAGGCTGTCTTTGTTTTGTTTGTTTTTTTTAACACAGTTTTATTGGCATATACTTCACATATCGTATGATGCAATCATGCAATTAAGGAGATGTGGGCAATCATCACCACAATCGATTTCAGAGCATTTTCTTCTTGTGCTTATTACTGTTAGCTCCCTGCCTTCCCACGGCCCCTGGGTTCCGGGGAAGTTGTGTCAGAATGCCTTTGACTTTGCGTTTCGTGGAATCTATTGATGTGGTTCATGGCTACTTCTCTGTAGAAGTGCTATTGCTAGACACCCACGGTGACAACAGAAACATGGGTGGAGATATGAAAATAATAATCATTTATAAGTTATCAGGGTTCACGAAGGTAGGAGGCTGGTGGAGACTGGGAAACACAATCCTACGTAGAAAGCAAACAAACGAGAATGGCCACACATAGGAAAACCTCAATGAAAAAGAAAGCAGAAACTATTAAAAACAGAAACGATTTTAAAAGGGGTCAAGAAGAAGATCAAGCGATAGGGTGTTCTTTTTCCTGAAAAAGCCTCCTCAAATTATATAAGGAAAAGCCACAGGTTCCACAAAACTGAGACCCACCCCTTAGGGACAACAGCAACTGCACAGAGCATGGTCTGTGCCATGTCTCCCACACGTCTGCAAACTTATTTGGCTCACCACCCCTTTTTCAGAAAAAACAAAACCAATGTTTGTGTGAATGCCTGCCATCCACGATGCCATGCAGCGCATTTGCTTTTGCAGGCTTTCTTGGGGGACTCCTGGTGGTGGAGTGATTATGCACTGGGCTGCGAGCTGTGTGATCGGCAGTTCGAAACCACCAGCAGCTCTTCAGGAGAGAGACTGGGCTTTCTACTCCTGAAAACTTTTACACTCTTGGAAACACACAAGGCTCACTAGGAGTCAGCACTGACTCCACGGCAGGGGATTTGGCTTGAATTTTTTGAGCGGTTGAAAGCCCACCAGGGGCGGTATTGCCCACTTTGGGAAACACCGATGTATGCATACATGTCTATGTATTTGCACACACACATTTTCTTGAGCAAATAAATTCTCATGTAACTAAAATCGGTGATTTTCTAAAATACATGGCTGACTCGGATCAGGTCTATGCACTGGTCCATCCATTCATTTTATTGGCTCCACAGTCCAGTTGATGTAGCATTTGAGTTACTCAGTACGGCTTTGGTGACAATCAGAACTATTCAGCTAGACCAGAGGATGTACACTGGTACAGATAGGAGCTGGAAACACAGGGAATCCAGGACAGATGAACCTCTCAGGACCACTGGTGTGAGTGGTGATACCGGGAGGGTGAAGGGAAGGAGGGGTAGAAAGGGGGAACTGATTATAAGGATCTCCACATAACCTCCTACCTGGGGTACGGACAACAGAAAAGTGGGTGAAGGGAGACGTCGGACAGTGTAAGACATACAAATAATAACAATAATTTATAAATTATCAGGGGTTCATGAGAGAGGGGGAAAATGAGGAGCTGATACCAAGGGCTCAAGTAGAAAGCAAATGTTTTGAGAATGATGATGACAACAAATGTGCGAATGTGCTTAACACAATGGATGGATGGATGGATGGATTGTGATAAGAGTTGTATGAGCCCCCAATAAAATGATTTATTTTTTTAAAAAAAAGGAATTATATGACGATGTAACGTCAATGGAACACGTACTTTGGGCCTTCAGAAAGAGTGCGCAGGTCCATTTTTGCACACAGAGTCTTTGGATTCCATTTTCTTTCTAGACAAGGTGGGGCTTTAGCACATCTGGTTTTCCCTCGCTCCTTCCTTACAGTTTCCAATATATCTGAGGGATACTATTCCACAAGATGACTTATCAGCTAATACCTGTTGATAAGGAGACCTGAGAAGACCAGCCCACGATGATGACCATATCCAGGGTACTGCTACGCCTAGGGGGGTCTGGAGTCCCTCGGGGGCCTGCCTCGGCCTGGAGCTCTGTATTTTCCCCTGACACAGAACAAGAGTAGCAGACGCCATCTTGCTGTTGGTCACAATAGATATCGCTGTCTAGCATCCCACTGGTCAGTCATCGAAATGAGATTTTTGCCCGAGGAGCCATGTGGGCACAATGGTTATGGGCGCTGCTGTTTCCCCAAAGACGGAGGGTGGGGGCACCCACTACTACTCTGCCAGGGAAAGACTGGTGGGCTCCTTCCGCAAAGATGGCACCCCAGTTCTGCTCTGGCCTGTGGGGGTCGCTATGAATGGGTATGGCCTTAGGGCCACATAACCGCAGGGATTCACATCATTTTGTGCATGTGGTCTTGGTGGTATTCAGTCTACTTCAACTTGCCCTGAGCTCTTGTTACTATACGATGGCTTTTATCGGGAGTGGCGTATGATCTAAGGAGCCCTGGAGGGTTCAGGGTATGGGTTTAGACCTTGGGATGCTGAACAAGACAAGGACATCTGTTCCCCTATAGATCTATAATCTTTGAAACCTATAGAGGGACACTATGCATTGGAATCAGCTAAATGGTAGGGGGTTTATGGATCTGGGGAGAAATGTTCTGGAGCTTCTTCATCTGTAACGTTTTGCTGTCTTTGGATGCTCCATTTCTAGTCTTAGGAACCCTGAAGAAGCCGAATGTAAAACTTAAGGGAGACTCACATTGCCAATCACGGGCAACACTGTAGGCCCAGGAAAGGGCTGTCTCTGATTAGATCTGCATATCAGATGGGGTTTGGGTAGGAAAGAGATGAATAATTCAACTTGGATAGTTTTGGGTGGGAGATTAATAAAAGGGATATTTTCAAAGGTGTTCTAGGGCTCTAGGTAAATCATAAGAGAGGGTGCACTGCCCTGAGCCTACCAGTAGGGGGAGCAGTTAGCACCTCCAAATTCTAGAGGGGAAGGGAGGAGATGTTAGAACCTGGAGAAGGTTGATTCACGAGATACAAGGCCTTGCATGGAGGGGCACAGAAGAGCCATGGGGTCTCAGGGGAGAGAGGCCCTGTGGAAGAAATACCTCAAGTCAGTCTCTTTCCACCTGCAGACCTCCTGCCAGGGACTTTGAGTTGACTTCAGCCTCTGAGGGTCTCTGGCAGGAGCGCCGGAGGTGGTAAGAGAAAATTGTCTACCTCTGCGTCTGATGCAGGCCACACGGGTTGGTTTCCCAGAGCAAAGAGTGGGCGGAGCCTAGAAGGTGGGATGGGAGATACTCTGCTGATTGGGCGCATGGCTCTGCAGAAAGAGAGGGAAGAAAGAGGTGTTACACAGAGTACAGGACCTGGAGTTTCCTTCGACGTAAACGCACTGCCCTGGCGTCGGTGCCCACTCATAACTTGGGTTTCCAAGGCTGTAACTGTTTGCGGAGGCGGAAAGCCCCATCTTCCTCCTGGGGAGGGGCTGGTGGCTCCTAAATGCGATCCATGCGGATCACAGCCCACCACGTAACCACTACCCCGCCAGGGCTCCTTGAGCTTTCCATAGAAGGCCAAACATTGGAAGTAGAGATAAATGAGGAGCTGATACCAAGATCTCAAGTAAAAAGAAAATGTCATGAAAATGATGATGGCAATGTATGTACAAATGTGCTAGACACAATGAATAGATGGTGGGTTGT
Organism: Tenrec ecaudatus; assembly: GCF_050624435.1. Classification (NCBI taxonomy): domain Eukaryota; kingdom Metazoa; phylum Chordata; class Mammalia; order Afrosoricida; family Tenrecidae; genus Tenrec; species Tenrec ecaudatus. Next base: position 98,480,839 of record NC_134545.1, read on the forward strand.
GATAAGAGCTATAAGAGCCCCCCAATAAAATGATTTATTAAAAATAAAATGAGAAAGGGTGTGGGAAAAAAAACAAAGCTGGCATTCAAGTCAACATTATAAATGCATAAGATGCGCAATTTAAGAAGAAAAGGATTGCAGCCAATCAGGCTCCATCATGCCATCAGGCCCCCTACACTTTATGCAGATGACATACCATGTGCAGGGCCCTTGCTGGCTGTCCTGGCCATGTCCCTCTCTTGTGCGATATGCTTGCTGAACAGATAGGAGAGGGAGTTGACGGAACTCACTTGGATGCTACTGAAGATGGTTAGGATATGAGATAGTTAATATTTATTGTGCCAACCTGGCCGATAAACACGTGGGGTTAATTGAAGGGCAGAAAGATAAATAGCACGGTGAGCCTCGCCTTTCGAGTTCTCAGGTCTCTTGCTTTGTGATGGTCAGACCAGTTCCCTGCTTCAGCTTGCAAGGCTCACTTCCTGCTAGATATCCCCAAGGAAAAGCTGCATGGACCTCCCCAATACAGCCCTGGGTGCTGGAGCAGCCGTGTGGAGACCCCTGCCAGCGCTGAGATTCTTACATGCTCACTGACTCGGCTTTCCTCCTGCAGCCAGTGTCATAGTGTGTGTTTTGTGAGATGGAGGACTTGTGGATTGGTGTCAGACATAGGAGCTAATGTTGGACTTGTGGGCTCGGGCAGCACTGGGTTGGGATATTTTCTTGATGTGCACTTACCCTTTATATAAAATTCTCTTATACATGAGTTTCTGTGGATTTGTTTCCCTAAAGTACCCAGACTAACACTGCCCCAGCGCAGTCTCATTTAAGAAGAATCAGTTTTGGGGGCAATGTGAAAGCTACTCAGCAACACTGTCAACATAAGTCCTTCGTAACGGGTTATCAGTCAAACCCTACGGCAGAAGATTGTCCTCTTTCCCCATCATTCCATCCAGGAATGAAATGGGTATCGGCTTGCCCCGTTATCTCCATTTATGGACAACGCATTCTGCTACCAGACCCATGATTTAATAAGGCGGTTCTCAATCTGTGGGTTGAGACCCCTTTGGGGGTCAAACAACCTTTCACAGGGGTCGCCCAATTCATAACAGTAGTAAAATGAAAGTTATGAAGTAGTAACAAAATAATTTTGTGGTTGGGGGGTCCCCACAACATGACCTGGATGAAAGGGTCGCAGCATGAAGAAGGTTGAGAACCACTGTTGAATAAGGAAGAGGGCAGCTAACAGGACATTATCCTGATCAGAAAAAACATCAACACCGGGAAAGAGGAAGCCATTCCAACTGCATTGTTTGCTTCCTAGGAGGCAGGTGTCACTCATGAGGAAGGATGGCAGAAGAGTGGGGGATGGGGTCTCTGGTAGGACAATCAGCTCCTGGTGGATCTGCCAAGTTCCCACTAAAATCCGACTGTATTATGGGAAGCAGAGGTGTTATCAAACTGGGAGTCATGGGGTTCCCCAAACCAAACGGTTCTGCAGTCAGCCACTATCCGCAAGATTGCTGGGTGAATCCTTCCCAAGGGCCTGGTTATCTGTCGTGACCTTGCAAACCTTGAAGGCCCTGTGGGGCACGGTTGTACTCTAACACCTGGGGTGGCCAGGAGTCTGAATTGACTTGACAGCGCTGGTGTTTTGCTGTTAGGATGAAACTATCTTTCTGTCATGAGTGACAGGGGGGCCATGTTCCCCCAGAGCCAGCAGTGAAGGAGAGGAGAGAGCATGGGGTTTTACAGTCTAACACATCAACTTTCCAAGCTCAGAGAAACAAGAAGATGGCGGGGAGGGAAACCTGAGTGACTGCCAAGATGCAGGGGTCTTAATGCAGGGAAGGGATTCCCATCATCAGTACTTAAAGTAGAGAATTTGCAGTGACGTTTGAGTCATTTCGACACTAAAGAATATTCTGGGGGTTGGAACTTGCTTCCTGCCCCAATAAGCAGGCTCCATTCAAGATACTGCTTCCCTTGCAGGGAAGGTCTTTAAGAAAACTGCACTCCTCCGTCAGGGCTTCCCGTACATTTTTCCCTGGCTGCTAACATTAGTCATCGATACGCATCAGGGTTGCATAGAACACCTGGTGTTCACAATTAAAAAACCCACACTACTGACTTTTTGAAGAACAGAAAAGAACCCATGTGAGGCATTCACTGCATTGTAGTGTAGAAGTGTTGAATGGATGTTGGATTTATAGGACTAACCGCAGGTTAGTGGTTCAAATCCACCAGCTCCTAGGGTACGGGGTGAAGGGCTATGTACCATGCTGATAACCTCAAGGTCGGTGGTTTGAGACCACCAGCCACTCCATGGAGGAAGGATGGGACTATCTGCTGCTGTAAAGATTCACAGTCTCGGAGACCCAGGGAGGGGTCGTCTGAGTCAGAAATGACTGGATGACAGTGGGCGTGGTACTGGTTGGGGGAGCAAAGCAGTGTGAAGGATCTCCGGTGGTACAGTGGTTAGGTGGTTCAAACCCACCAGCTGCTCTTGGGGGGGAGACGTGTAAGTCTGCTTCTATGTGGATTGACCGTCTTAGACATCTTACGTCGCAGCGATACTCTGCTCCATCTGGTTGTCATGAGCCAGAGTCGACTCAAGGGCTACACACACTCCTGGCAACTTGGATATGAAAGTCACCTCTCAGCAAAGTCCAGGGTGCCCAGAACCATGTCATCAACGCTCACAAAACACTTTTCCAGTCTAGAACATTCTTCTCAAAACAGCATTCTCTGAACCAGCCCTTCTCTCTGTTGTTGAACCTGGGATTGAGTGCCTTCCCTTCCTGTTTATGATTCCCAGAATGGGAGCTGGTTTTTTAATTAACTTCCTTGAGATCCTGAAATCATATATCTGAGACCTCAGCCTCAACATCTCATTTTACAGATGACAAAACTAAAGTTCCCCCCAGGTGAAGCGGCTGCTGCAGACCAGGCAGCTAAATTAAATCGAGGCCAGTTCACGGGCCTCTGGGCATTGGGTCCCTGGCCCAGCATAGCCATTCCAAGCCAGACTGTCCAGACCCTGCATTGATGGAAGCCAGAGATCCTGACACCTAGGTTGAAAGCTTCCTTGGAGAAAGGTGTGGGCACTCTGGGGGAGAGGGTATCCTTTTGATTGATGTGACTAGCAGAGCCTCCAACCAGAGCTGGGCGGACCGAATCATCACTGATCCTGTACAGGTCTCCAACCTATCACCCTAACAGGCAACCCAGGCAGGGGGGTGGGAAATGTGCCATCGGTCCCCTTAGGACTACAGACACTGGGAGGGGGTGTTGTTCATGCAGCCTGCATAGGTGTCAACATGAGATTATTTTATGCAAACTATTTACAGATTCAGGAGGTGGGAGGGGGGACCTTGAGCAGGCACTCCTCCACCCGTTGTCATCGGAAGTAAATTGATTCCATGTTATGAGATGGCATTTTGTGTAGAACAGGGGGACCATTGTTGCTCTTTCTCCCTCATTCCCTCCCCATGTAGTTCCCTCTCATACTAAGAGGCAGAGTGATTTCAATGTCCAAGCTCTGAGTACTCACAAAGAAGGTACTCAGCCAGAAAGTACAAGTACACAGGCCAAAAAAGAAAGCAGTTATAAATGACGTGGGGGTAGAGGGTGGTGCAGGAAGCGATGGGGACGCAAAAACTGCACGCAAGACTTCAAAAGTTTGAAAAGTGACTTACATTTACTATAATATTATTCTTTTAAAATTGCACTGATTCCCAGGGAAGCATAAAATTTCATATCTGACCCAGGGGGAAAAGCACAAAGATTTCCCAGACAGGCTGAGGGCCAAGGTCGCGGGAAGAGAAAGCCAAGAACGAACATTCCAGTCATCGCAGTTACTCTGTGTAAGGAACACTGCCCTTTCCTCCTAATTAGCTTAGCCAACGACCAGGAATTTTTACAAACACACCTAAGATTAGCATCCACCCCTCTTCCTCCAATTCTTTCCAAGTACAACCTATTGCTAGAAGTGGGCAAGCCTGAAATTTGGGGGTCTGCTGCTCTTTCACCAGTAAGAGCACAAGTAGGAAAACAAACCAAAGCAAATGGCATTTTAGCAGACACATTGTTTCCCAACAAGGCCCCCTGTCCGAGGAGCCATCCAGAAGGGCCTGGCTGACTGAGCCTTACTCCAAGTCCAATTGCCTGGCTGCTCACACATAGGTCAGCCTTCCTTGTCTCAAAACTCACCCTGACTCACAGCGACCCTACAGGGCAGGGTGGAACTACCTCTGTGGGTTTCCAAGACTGTAGCTCTTTACAGAAGTAGGAAGCCCCATCTGTCTTCCTCCTGTGGAGCGGCTGGTGGTTTTTCATTGTTGGCCTTGCTGTTAGCAGCCCAAGGCATAACCACTATGCTCCCAGACTCCGATGAAGTCCTGTCTTTTTGTCTATCATCGACATGACCGAGCGATGGCCTTCTCCGGGGATTGCTCCCTCCTGATTGCATGGACCAAGCTTGCTTGTCACACGGCAGTGTCACACTGTGTTCCCAGACACCAGCCAAACCCACTGCCATCAAGTAAACTGGGATTCATAGCAACCCTTTAAGGGCAGGGTAGCACGTCTCTATTGGTTCCCAAGGTTGTGAATCTCTCTGGAAGCAGATGGCTGGTGGATTTGACCTACCAGATCAAGCACAACACTTAACCTACTGTGCCACACCACCAAGGTTCCTGTTTTCACAGATAGGAGCCTCAGACCAATGGAGGAAAATAAAAATACCACCGTAAAATCTCCTTGGAGGTCCAAAGGCCAGAGGAATCCATCAAGCTTTCTCTGAGGTTTTGTTCCTCGGACTACAGCTCCTAACTAATGTGGGGTGTTTTCTTAAGGGAGGTTCCCTTGCTCCCTCCCCCACCCCCCATGCACCTCATCTTGAGCGCTCAATCCTTACTGCTGAAGATCCAGTAAATGTTTCAACTTAAGAGTCCTCTTGTCTAAAGGCTATGGACCATTTGGGTATCAACAAAGAAAAGCTGAGTCCACTCAAATCCAAGAACGAATGCTGAATGCTAACGTTTTTTGTTTATCTTTTAGGAATATTGCATTCATCACACATTCTGTAGGTACCAATATGTGTAAGTCTCTCCTACAACTGCTTGGGACCGTTCATCAGCAAGAACCGCAGGGGGATACAGTTGAAATGGGGAGCTGTAACAGGGGAAGGTGGCGCAGGAACACAGGGCTGTGAGGGCAGCCATGTTCAGCATGAGGCCAAGAATCAACCAGACAAAGCAAGCTCACTGCCACCCAGTCAATCCCGATCCATAATGACCTTATAAGATGGAATAGAACTGCCGCCGATGGATTTTCAAGACTCATTCTTTGTGGGAATAGAAAGCCTCATCTTTCTCCCAAGACGCAGCTGATGGTTTCAAACTGCTGAACCTCTGGTTAGCAGCCCAAAGTATAGCCCTCTGTGCCCTCAGGGCATCGTGTGAGTCCAAGTACGCACAGTGCCAAATTCCTGCAAGCCCCTTGGCGGCAAAGCATCGTGGTATTGAGCTCATTCACCCATTCATTCAACCAAAGTCTATTAGGTCCCTCCTAGGGCCTGGGCCTGGGGCCGTGCGGAGACAAAGACAGTCCTCCTGTGCATAGGATTCGCCGATGGAGTAATTCTTCCCATCGGTATTGGTTAGAGAGTCAGGGGACATCTACCTCACCCACTCATCTACTGACAAGAAGAGTGTCTGAGAATCTTAGATCTGGAAGGGATGCTTGAGGTCCTCAGAAGTGCTTCCACATTATAACAAAGTTACTTGAGTAGACACTTCCTTCCACAACCCAAATACAATCACGACAAAACAGAAATCATGTAGTGAGATTAACTAGGTCAGGGTTCCTTAACCTTTGGGTCTTTGATATTGCTGGGTTGAATCATTCTTGGTGGTGGTTGGTAGTGGGGTGGGGGTGGGGGTGGGGTGGTACGGGCACTGTCCTGGGTGCTGTAGAATTCGTAGCAACATCCCTGACTTCTACCTACTGGAGGTCATGGTACCCCTCTCCCCTCATTGTGAAAACCAAAGCCATTAACAGACATAGGCCCTGGAAATGCCGCTAGTGGAGAGCCACCAAGCTAGAAGACAACTAACACCTCTATAAAGTTAAAGAGGTGAAATGTAGAAAGAGTAGGAAATGTGTAGACATATGTAGTGTTCCTTTACACAAAACTTCCAAATTATTGATAGTCCCAAAGAGCGCAGTGACTTACGGTCCCCTCATACACACTCGCACACAGGCCCACACACATTCTCCTCTTTTATGACAGGAGCCCAATATAGACCCACCCTATGGTTGCCTGCTGTATAGGCTAAAAAGAATCACATGTGCTTCCATCTTGTAAGGAAATTTTCCTTCCACACATACTATCGGTAATGAGGACAAAGAACAGTGCACTCTCTCCTACTTCCGGCTGGATGATTAATTACCTCTGTGGAACATAGCCGTTCAGTTTGCCAAGTGTCCCTGGGACCATAATTAATCCAGAAGGCCTTCCAGGGGGAATCAGATAGAAGCCAAAGGAATATAATTAAATCCCTGGCAGTTTTTAAAGGTGCTCAAGTCCTAGATTCTTAACCAGAGCCATTCTCTTCATGGACCCACCAGGTCTCCACCCAGAGTCAGCCAGATATTTGTCTCTATGCCATTCGATGTCAATGTATAGATGTGTGTGTGTTTGTTTTAATCAAGGCACAGAGGGATATTTTGAGCTGCTCTCATTTGCGTAAGGACGAGATACACAGGTTTGTGTGCGGGAAATTTCTCGGAAAGGAAATAAAATTAATTGTTGACAAGTTTCGAAATGACCATCCTGCCCAAGTCCAGTGAATACTGCGATGCAACAAGTCTTGTTTGTTTGTTTGTTTCCTAGGGCAGATGAAGGTTGCTTATGTAATACTGTAGTCGATCAAGTGTGCAATCACATTATGAACAAACACTCTTCCAACATTGACAACGACCAAAATGTGACCCAGAGACGGACATGAGTGCATAGTGGTGACAAAATGGAACCAATAGCCTTGCTCAGTGCTAGGTTCCCATGGCCTTCAGCTTGCTCAACACCCACATCCACACAGTCTTCGAAGCCCAATAAGATGCGGTTGCCTATATAAGTGGGACTGGGGTCAGAAGACAGTCACTTTGTGTTTATCCCCTTATATGTTTAATTCTGTAACAACCAATCCTCCTCCCAGGTGAATTCTAGCAAGAATGACCCGAGATGTAACGAAAAAGCGTAAGAAGAAGGAAAGAATTATGAAAAGGTAAGAAAAGAAAGAAGTTATTGATTTCCCCTGCTTCATGTGATAGATGTATCATTTGTGTTGGTGATCATGTCAGAGAATTGGAAAACTGCCTATGGAAAAATTTCTATGGCTTTACCAACAAAAAAAATGTAATATCCTTCTTCGATTACATACTGAAATTACATATCTAGGCTGCTTCACCCATAGAAAAATGTAATATCCATCTTTGATTACCAAGCTAGTGTGCAGATTATATAAATAACCTCAATCTGTAAAGTCAGATGTCTGTTCTTTTAATAGCAGAAGGATCTTGCTCAAGGTCGTTTGATGGGTTAGGTGAAAACTTGAACTTGTTGACAGATCCTGTCCTTCCACTTCACCACGTCTTTGGAGAGCTCAGAGACTGGGACCTACCAAGGCCACCGACCTCACCCACACTGCGAATTCCTGTTGCCTTTCTCACAGCTGGTGTTAGAGACACGGCATGACTCTTAGCACTGGGCTTGAAAGGGCATCCATCCTTCTGCCAAGGTCGCAGGCCCTGGGATTGACCCTGGGAACCAGAGAAATCAGGGTCTGTGTTTGGGCCACTCCCACCCTTCCCTGGACAGCCCTGGGAGCTTTGCGTTGGTGGAAACCCAGGTTCTCCGAGTTAGCAGCCTAGTGGCATCTGTGAGCGATCCCACCCTCCTGGAATGCTTTCCAGAAAGCTCCAGTCTTCCATCAAAACACAGCTGTCTCTCTTTACCATGCCTTCAGAAAAATTCTCAGGAATTGATCTTATAACTAAGCTAAGCGAGGAAGTGTCTGTGAGCACAAAATAGCCAATGAACCTTTCTGAGGTGCTATCTTTCCCAGGATTTCTGGAAGACCCAAAGGTGGCTCTGGCCAATGGGAGCTTTGTAAAGAGAGACTGTTAAAAAAGAACATCTTCTCGCTGCTTTTGAATCACAAGCCTCACACATCCTAAAATGTGCTCATTGACCCTTCCCTCATTGAGGGCCTGGTGAAGCAAGCCAGGCAAGTCACACCTGGCACCCGGTCTAAGCAAATCACACCTGGCAAGGTTGAAAGCATCCATGTGGAAATAAAGACCCATATATACTTGAGTATAAGTCGACCTGAATGTCAGCTGAGGCACCTAATTTTACTACAAAAACTGCATTAAAAATGTGCTGGAAGAACTCGGCTTATACTCAAGTACATACAGTAAAACAACTACTGCTTTCCTTGCAACATGAACCAACATGAAACATGATCCTTAGCATGCACTGCCTGACATCAGCCTCCACTTAGCTTCCATCTGCATTGCTCCAACCTCACAAGTGCGCACACCAGACTAGCCCAGGGTGTGTATAAATGAAAGGTTTACTCATGTTTCCAACCAAACTCAGAGTGTCCGGCAACCTCGGCCACCGTGTCCCTCTTCAAGGATCCTGAGCCCACCGGTGGATCTGACTGGTGCCAAAGGTTGCTGATAACATAACCAAAGCATGTTTGAAATTGGTGCTAAATTGGAAATTGTCCAGTTCATATGGGTTTTTGTTTTGTTTTGCCACATTGTTAATTAGTAGGTCGAGTTTCTTTTTGAAACCTGGTTGACTGCTTTTTCCAGTGAGTCTTTCCAAGGATGTTACTGGCTCGATCCCTTCTGGGCCAATTTGCTTCGTCAGCAGCAACTTCCCTGAAAGGTGAGTTTCATCTTTGGGAGCAGAAGGGGGGAAGGAATGATTCATCTTTGTAACCAAGTGTTTGTATCGTTCCTGTGATGATGATCCACGGGGTCAGCCTGGCCAGCACAGCCCCCTGAGTAGTTACATCCTAGGAGGGGTCCTGGTGATGGCTTCCTGCTTGGAGCAAATAGATGGTGGAGGCACAGTGGAGTATGCATTGGGCTGCTAGTCACAGAGCAGAACCCACCAGCCACTCCATGAGAGAAAGACGAGGCTTTCTGCTCTTATGACCGACAGACTCAGGAACCCAAAAAGGCAGTTCTAGTCTATCCGAAAGAGCCCATGTGAATTGGAATCGACTCGATGGCAGTAAGTAGGATTTTGGGGTGTCTATGGGATGTTCTTGGTGAATGGGCTAGCAAGGCCTCAGGCTACCTGAACATCCGAAGACGTGATGCTCAAGACTTGTAACCAGAGCTCAGTGTGCAGTCACAACTTCCCCAGGGCAGTCCCACAGGTCTAACCATCTCTATCAACCCAAGAGCCTTAAACAGGAAATGGAACAGTCTTCATGCACTCACAGTCTACCTCACAGGTAATCGCACGCAGAGATGTAGTTCAAGGGAGAGGACATTGTGGGAAGAGGATGAAGAAGAATTGCATTGTGGCCATTTCTTTGCTCCAGTTCCTCTTGCTCACGGGAGGCCCGCTGGTGCCCACCGGGGATTTCTTAAGAAGCAGCTGCGCTGACCTCGGCGGATGTCGGGTCAAAGACATGGCTGGCTGGCTGCACAACAGGAGAGGCAGTCCCTAGAATGTTCTTTGCCCCCTTTTCTGTCTGTCAAACCCACGCTCCCTTCAAAGCCCAGTTATCCCTCCTCTGTAACCACAGCCCACTGTGTGTGTCCCCCTGAGCAGCAGTGAGGTCGCTGCACTGTCTGTCCATCCAGGGGACAAGTCCCTCTCTAAGCACCCAGTGCAGGACACAGTCACCAAGGAACTGGACATGAGATAAATAAATGAGTTCATATGACGGGTTGGCTGGTTCAACCTTCCTATTTCTGATGAGGAACCCAGGCGCCCTGAGGGCTGGCAGCCAATGAGTGGATCATGAACAGAGGACAGCGCTGGATGCTGGGGAGGGACAGACAATGACAAAGGGACCAGCCTCTCCCCAAACACCCAGGTATCAGAAAGGGGAAACTATAATCTGGCCAAATGCTCGGAGCTCAGGAAATGGATTTGGGAGCAGGCAAGAGTCAGGGCAGAAAAAAGAATACAGTCTCCCATCGAGGAGGGCAGGTAGTGGTGGGGTCATTCTGAGTACAGTCCTGCAGCAAACCCGAATGAGAGCACAAGGAGTGGAGAGAAGGGGTGGGGTTTATTCTGAGCTTCAAAAAAATCAATTTACTCTTGGTGGATTCCTGGCCATCCGCCTTCTCCTCTCACTAACCCACCAGTAAGAGATACCTCCTCACATCCCCACTCAACCCTACGCCCTGGGACTTCCCAGGAAAGAACTTGTGTTCTGACAGGAAACGAAGCATCATCTACACATGGGGCTGACTTCAGAATTCGCCCAGTCACCACGTGAGCCATGTCGCCCGTCTTTGCTTTGTCAGTAACTCAGAGGTATGTGCGGAGAGGTCTAAGGCTTACAGACATCCTCCCCAGGGTAGTCACCAGACTACAGGGTAGGCCTCTAGGGCAGTTAGTCAACCAGACTATATGGCAGGCCTCACTCCCTGCTACTGGGGACAATAAACTATTCCTCCTTGAGGCCTGAGACCAAGCGTTCACACCCTACTGATAATGGTTCCTATGGAGATCTAGGGAATAGGTCAAAGTTAGGCCACCATCCTGAACCTAGGATCCCTCCCCTTCCTATTGAGTATGTGTCCCTGGACCACCCCCCTCTCATTGCTGTATTACCTGTAGGACAGCTCCTTCCAGTGACTTATGTCCTCACCTGTAATTGGGGGGCTTGCATGTCCCCAGGGAATATAAAAGGGGCCGAGGCTACCATTAAACTCTCTCTCCCTCCACGTGGACCATCAAGCGGGGCAGAGGTGAGCATGCTACCATGAAACGTGTCTGACTCCCATTTATTTCAATACTTCTATCTCTCATGTTCTCTATAACTTTACTATGATCTTTACTTATTATCGCTGTACAATTGCGCCTACCGGACCCGTAATGATGTGTTAGGGGCTGGCTTCCCCTGACAGAGGTGTGCAATCAACACCCTGTGTGCTATACAGCTCGGTCATCTTTCTGCCCGCCCTCCATTGACATCTCCCTATCCATAGCCTCATCTGGTTTGAACAGGTTAGGACATCCATGGGACCCTGAGTGATAGATGGGTACAATATCACTGATCCAGTGTCCAGCGGGAGCAAGACTTGGAGCTCGGCTCCCACAGGAATGGCTGCCTCTTCAACTGTCGTCTTTGATGATCTGTCAGGGGAGATGGAGACACGGGGCTAGCACTGTGGATGCCGGGGCGGCAGGCCCATCTCCCACCATGGGCTGCAGGCACGCCCCGCACTCCATCTCCACCGAGAAAATCAAGTCCAAGTTCCCAAACTAAGCAGTCACCTGGGCCAACAACAGCTACTGAAGGTCAAGCTCACTGCCCCTTGCATCCACACCAGGCTAACCTCACCTCTGATGCCCAGCAGCCCTCTCTGTCAGGACCCAAGGCTGTCATGGGAATTAAAGTGTTATCTCCCCCAAAACATGACATCCCCAAACCCCCCTAGGGGGTTGCTGCTCTGTTGCCAGGGGTTGTTCTGTGTTGGAGCTGACCCTAAGACACCGCCATACAACTACATTTCCTAGAGCAAAGGGAGGCATATTAGATCAACATGTGGCTCATATTTAGGTACATCAAAACTTAAATGCTTAGAATGTTTAGAAAATAGTGATGACAACATATGTACAAATATGCTTGATGCAATTGATGATGCATCTTTATAAGAGCTGTAAGAGCCCCCATAAAATTATCTTAAAAATGAAATTAAAAAACACAACAAATGTAGCTTCTCCTTTCTCTGCTTCCTTTCCACCTTCAGCCACATAAGACAGCTGGGAGCAGTAGAGGAAGGAGCAAGAAAGAGGATGAGGAGGATGAGGAGAAGGAGAAGGCTCTCTCAAGGAACATCAGATTCTGCCCCGAAAACTAGCATTTGGAATGTTCGAGAGGGCTTCAAAAAGCCCACGGAAATTTTCATTGTCTTTTTTAAGACTTTGATTGACCTGTGACTCACCTGTCATACAATCCAGCGGGTCAGCCATATGAAACAGTTGTGCACGCATTGCCACACTCAACTTTACAGCATTGTCTTCTTTCTTGTGCCCATTCTTACTAGCTCCCCATTGCCCCGCAACTTCCCCTGCCACACCTTAAGAAACCGTTCATTCGGTTACTCTCTCCATAGATGTGCCTATCCTGGTTCTCAAACACAGAAACATCTATGAATCAAAAACCAACAACGATACTGAAACAGAGCAGAGAAAACCTTCAATCAAAAAGAACTCAGAAAATGTTCTCTGGGCTCCTAGAAGTCCCCTCCTATTTTGACAACCTGTCATTTTAGATATGGCCAATAGCACACCGCATTTTCAAACGAATTCCACTGCTCGACACTTTATCCTGCTCTATACCAGCAAAAATATGCCAGAGAAATGTACAAAGATGTCCCCTGCAGCATGGTTTGTCAATCAAAACGGAAACAGAGCCAATATCCTAGAAATGTCTGCATTCGCATGAAGATGAAATGCAGAACTTTTAAACATGCAAGTCATTCTCAACATTAACTTGAAGCTCTCTTATTAATAAGAACCTCGCCTAGCTGCATGGGCTGATGGAAGACAACCCGAGGATTATTACATTTGGGTTTTTTTTTTAAGTACAGTTAGTAAAGTATGATCTCCTTACTTAATGTATTTCTTCTGAAAGAAGAGAAATTGTCTCTGGGGCCCTACAGCAAGAGTTAGGAAAGGTTAAAAAAGTGTCTGCAAATACTGCATGGAAGTAACCTGCGTATGTGTATGAGTGGTCCTGCTTTCACATTTCCACAGCATTACCTGGACTTGTGTGTGAGACAGGGTTCTCCAGAGAAACAAAACCAGGACACTTATGATTTGATAGATAGATAGATAGATAGATAGATAGATAGATAGATAGATAGATAGATAGATAGATAGAACATAAGAAATAAACAGCTAATCAGTCCACAGAGCAGTACAAATGGCTCAGTTCAAATCACTTCTATGAGACAGTTAACACACTGGCAGTCCTTCAACTCACGAGGGCTGCTCAGGGCAAGCCAAGGAACAGACACCTGAGTCTTCTGTAGAGCAACACAGGCAGTTCAGCCACAGAGCAGGTCACCAACAGTCAGCCAGATGACAGGGTGCGACAGTCCCCAGCTCAAACGAAGTATACTCCAGTAGCGTGGTGAAGCAGGTCTTGAAGGAACCTCAAACTACAGCGACACAGTCCTCGGGCTGGAGTCCCACAGACAGTGTAGCTCGCAAGTTGAGGCAGAGAACCAGCTAAGGTAGTTGCACGCTGGTCCAATCATCAGAGAGCAAGAGACAAGAAAGGAGAGGCCTTCAATGAAACTGCAACCCTATTAATCCCACATGTTGGCCATGTTGGCACAATCAGCCTGCTTGTCGCAGTGTGATTGTGCTCACTCTCTTTATTATGCAGAACTACAAATTATTAAAGCTAGTACACACTATTTCTTGTGCCCCCGGAGCATGAGTGCCCCCACTCTTTATGTATCAACATGGTTACCTTTCAAAGACCAGGTCGGATGTGGAAACAGAGGATGTGAAAATGGAGGAAGGCCACAGCAAGTCACAAAATGAAAGATGATGACCACATTACACAACTGTCAAATCACATCGTCACGTAGCTGCCAACCGCTGAGAATCACAGCCCAGGCAAGTTGACAAATAGCCTTCACCACCATTACCTGGGCCTCCCATCTTGGTGGTAGTTACTGCCAGGTACATACCCTTCGCACACCAAACAGATGAGGAGCAGATGTTTTACTATTGTTGTAAATGCAAAATGTCAGATAACACACGAGTTGCTAAGTGAGGGGCAGGTGTATAGGATCTGTAAAAAGTTTTAGGGAACTGAGTTGAGAGACTGTGTTGTTATCTTTTACAAAAACAAACCAACAGATGTTCTGAGCCGTGTGGGAAAGGTTTTTTTCTGCAGTTATTAAAAAAAGGCTTTGTCTTGCCAGTGGGCAAAAAAAGTATTTGTAAGCGAAAACGATTCAACAATGTCTACTTTGCGCAAAACAGCAGCAAATGTGTGATCAAGTAAATAATAGCAATAAACCAATAAAAACTTCCACAGAATCCCAAATTATCACATCCAAATGGTTACTTACCTCCAGCGGGAGGGTGGGGGGCCTGGCAGGCATCAGAGCTTAAACAAATGAACAGGCCCCTCTCACCCTTTCCCGCTTTGCGACTGTGAATCTGCTGTCGTACTAAGATAAATACACCTGAAGACGTTCTAAAAAGCTCTCGCCAAGAAAGAATAGCTGTGCCTGGGAACCGCACCACATTTAAGTGGTAATTCAACAGTCTCTGTTTGCGTTTTGATATATCAAGAAATGTAAAAAACAAACTCACACAAAAACACCTCTCTCTGTCACGTATAAATTGAGGATATTTTCAATGTCAAACAAAGTAGTCCTTCATCAAGCAATTTTCCACATGAAGGGGGAAAACTAATTTATAAATAAATTCTAATAAGGTAACATCTCATAAGAAAAGCAGAGAGAAAGCAAAATCAGATTTGCATGGCATATGCTTGACTCTCGCGAGCACATATTGCTGCACGTGGAATTGCGAGGTCCAACGGTAATGCACTTTAACTTTGTGAGCAACAGCCAGACTTCTCTCTAAAACGCTGCAGGCAGCGTTTAGCACCAGCGGTGCATGAAGGGTCTGAGTGCTCCCACCCTCACCCACGCTTGTGATGATCTGCCTTTTGATTCAAGCCATCCCGGAGAGTACGAAGTGGTAATTCCTTCCAGTTCTGACTTGAATGTCTCCAATGCCTAAGGGTGTCAAGCATCTTTTCATGTGCTCATTGGCTATTTGTGCATTTTCCGTGTAGAAGTGTTGACTCAGATCTTTTGCCCATTTTTACTACTTTAAGATTTTTTAACAGTTTCATTGGCATATAATTCACAAATCATACAGTTTGATAGTTCAGTCATATTAAGAAGAGTTGTACACTAGAGACACAGTGTGGGAATTGTGCCCCATCTGACCCCACCACACGGGGCGAAACGCTAAGGGTGTGCAACAGAGCACCAAGGGGAACAAAGCAATGAAGTCCCTGGGGAATACCAAAAATAGATTTTCTGAAAACACTCCTAAAGTTCAACAAAACAGACCTGGAGACTATTTATAGACTTCTCTTTTTCTCTGTCATTGGATTTTGCTGTTGTTGTTTTGTTGTGGGGTTTTTTTGTGCTTATTATTGTCTCTGCATGTCTATCTAGATATGATAGGCAGGATAAACAAATCCAGAGGAGAAAACAACAGGACTGACAGTTCGGGGGTATGAGGGGGCACGGGAGAGGGGGAGGCAGGGGAAAGGAAGTTGGTGTTAACAAACACAGGGACAAGGGAACAACAAGTGATCTAAAATCAATGGCAAAGAAGGTATACTTGCAGTGATCGCTTCCTGAGGCTTTTCCCATTTTTAAACTGTGCTATTTGTCATTTTGTTATTGAGTCCGAGTTCTGTGTCTATCCAGACACTGATCCTTTATCACATATAAGATTTGCTGCCATATCATTTTCTTATTAAGAGTATACTTTGACACCCAAAATGACTTAATTTTTATGAAGTACAATTTAGCTATTCTTGTCTTGATTGCTTGGGTTGGGGATGTGACCATAGCCTATTCCAATGTCATAAAAATTTACACTATGTTTTTTTCTCTCTTGTCAATTTTTAATTATGCTATCTTGTCATATTTATTATACCATTTAAAACCAAAACCAAGTTACCAAGTCGATTCTGACTGATAGCAAGCATTATAAAGTGCCTCAAATTTTTTTCTAGGAAAAAGAGATTAACAGATTATTATTTTTTAATCTGGAGTCCATGAAAATTACAAGCATGTAGATTACTTTAACATATGGCACTATTTCTGACAATAACATTTGAACCTCAAACTAAAAATATCTAAAACTCAAAACAGAAAAAAGAAAGTTTTACACTGGCCTGGTGGGACATAAACTCAGTTAAAGATTGAGAGTTTTCATTTATCATTTTGCTCAAAAATGAATTTTCACATTGACCTGGTGTGACACAAACTTAGTTAAAAATTGAGATGCTTTCATTTATTATTTTGATCATGTAATATAGATGTAATGACTAGGTATATGCTAGAATCACTGATTCTACACTGTGACTGGCAAGTAATAGCTTTAAGAATAGTTGGAACTTAATAAAACAATAATTATTTATCATTTATCAAAGAGTCACAATGGTGGGAGGGGAAGTAGGGAGGGGGAAAAAGGAGGAGCTAATACCAAGGGCTCAAATAGAAAGTAAATGTTTAGAAAATGATGATGGCAACATATGCACAAATATGCTTGATACATTTGATGTATGGAATGTTATCAGAGCTGGAAGAGCCCCAATAAAATGAGTATTGAGAAGAAGAATAACTGGAACTACTCTTAACCTTTTGATTACATTGTCTCCCAATATAAAACAGGGTGAAGACACACTGCCCTTTAGGGCAGAGTCATTGCAGCTCCGCGTCCAGGTGGCTCGTCCGTCTGTACGTCAGCCACCACCAGGCGTTCCTCCAGGAGAAGACGTGCTCTTTAAAGATCTAAAGTTCAGTCTCTGGAATTAATTTAATCAGCCATACTAAACGACTTAAAAGTCAGCCGCCTGTAGCACACTGAGCCCAAGTTGTTTATTTATGTCCCAGCTGGAAGCTGCTGTGATAAACCTTCAGAGATGTCACACCCATTTTCTTCATTCCCCTAGGAACCCACGTGGCACATGGGAAATTAATTTACAGCATCCCAATCCAGGACTGCTGTGAGTAAAGGGTGTGCTTGTCTCCGGGAGCAGGCCAGGCACTCTGTCACAGACCCTGGATCAGAAAGCACGCCCCTTCACTGCTGCTGCCTTCTTCTAGCAAAGCACTTTCCGCAGCTCATTCTTCCTTTGTATTTTCCCCAACAATCCCCTGTTTCAGGATCTTGCAACCTTAATGAGTGGATTCAGAAACGATCTAACGGGTCTTCCTGCCTTCATGCCCCCCGCCATACCCCTGAGCATCTAATCTAACTCGCTGTGTATATGGCTCTCCCCCAAACCTTCCTAAAACAACACTCAGGTTGTGCCACTCGCTCACTCTTTAGTGTACCCTGGGTCTCTTTAGAGACCTGGTCCCCTAGTGCACATTGGGCTGCTCCTGACAAGTCAGCAGTTCAAAACCACCAGCTGCTCCATGGGAGAGAGATAGGACTTTCTACTCTCACAAAGAGTTAGAGACTCAGAAACCCACAAGGGCAGTTCTACCTTATCCTACAGGGTCTCTATGAGTCAGCATCAACTCGATGACAGTGGTTTTTTAAGGACTCGTTAAAGAGCCTCGTGGTGCAGTGTTAAGTACTTGGTTGGCAGTTTAGTGGTTGGAACCCACCAGTCACTCTGTGGGAGAAAAGGCTTGGGCAGTTACAGAACTGTTGAGAGTCAGAATCCACTTGACTACATAGTTGGGCTCCTTGAAGGTCTCTTTTGGATTTTGGGGGTGGTACAAACACACACTGGTTGTCAGTTTTGAACACTTTTGTTTCTTTTGCACAGAGACAAACACCAAATTTTCCACTTTTAATATATCCCAGGGACGTGGAGGCCGGTTGGAAATCCTGTGACTTACTGATTTACATGATAGCCCAACAAGGGTGACGGCACGGTAGCTGTGTGTCTCGTTACAACGGGGACGGATGTGACTTTCATGAAGCCCTAACTGCTCACCCATGGCCACTCGAGGGCCAGGGGATCTGTCTCACCATTTGTGGAGCAGAATCACAGCTAGATTCAATGGCCAGAGAATGTCTTACAAGGTCACCCCAAAGAGGCCTACATGCTCAGCATAGCAGAGTTTTGGCAGGGGATGTTGTTTCTCTAGAACCATTTCCATCATTGTGAAGCACCTCCCAGGTACAAGAAGCTTTAGAAGTCCACGATCCCCCATCTGTTATCCGTGAAGAGTAACCTGGTCCTAGGATGGGAGCTAAAATAGAAAGACTGCTTGCTTGTTGCACTCAAACCAAACCGACTGCCTCACGTCCACTCAGGAGCAGACAGCCTCAACTATCTCCACAAAGTAGTTGGTGGGTTTGAACTGGCAGCTTCGTGGTTAGCAGCTGTGGTAATTACATAATCTGGTGTCAATTTGGGGCTTGAGAGGATTAAGAGTGAAGGGGTGGAGTCTAGTCTGTCAATCAGGTCATAGCCAATGAGGCCTCTGTGTGGGCATGGCCTTGTCCCGAGGATTCTGGGAACTGTTGGATTTCTTCCTTGGAAGTGGGACACACACTCTCTCTCTCTCTTTGCCTACTTCCTTGGAGACTCTCTACTGACAAGGCTGATTCCCTGCAAAAAAATCCCTGAGGAGAAGCCACATGGACCTACCCTGATGCAGCCAGAACCCTGGACCTGGAGAAGCCACATGGAGACCCCTGCTAGCACTGAGATGCTTACAACACCACTGGATCTACAAGACTTCCCACCCACTGGCCTGTGATCTTCCTGCATTCGGCATCATTGCATGTGTTTTGTGAGTCTGAAAAGGACTTTATAGATTGGTATAGGACATATGGGCTAATATTGGACTTATGGACTTGATCTGGACTGGGTTGGGATGTTTTCTCAATATACAATTGCTCTTGTATATAAAGCTCTTTCTTATACACATATGCATCTCCCTGGATTTGTTTCTCCAGTCTACCGAGACTGACACAGCAGCCCGATGCCTAACCCATAATGCCACCAAGGCTCCTTGTGTTAATAAAGCACTTATAAGTAAGAATGCACGAAGGGATCAGTTATCAGCCATCAAAGAACAAAAAATCATATCATTGGGTGCACAGCTCCATGATACCATCACTGAAGAAAAATGGGTGCATAAGCAAATGTGGCAAAGAAAGCTGATGGTGCCCGGCTATCAAAATGTATAGCGTATGGGGTCTTAAAGTCTTGGAGGTAAACAAGCGGCCACCTAGCTCAGAAGCAACAAAGCCCACATGGAAGAAGCACACCAGCCTGTGCGATCATGAGCTGTCAAAGGGATCAGGTATCAGGCATAATCAGAACAAAAAAATCTTACCATAGTGAATGTGGGGGGGAGTGCAGAGTGGAGACCCAAAGCCCATTTGTCAGCCACTGGAGATCCCCTTACAGAGTGGTCTAGGGGAGGAGATGAGCCAGTCAGGGTGCAGGGGATCAATGTTGAAAAATACAACTTTCCTCTAGTTCCGAAATGCTTCCTCCCTCCCTCCCCCCACCCCTGCCCACTATCATGATCCAAATTCTACCTTGCAAGTCTGGCTAGACCAGAGGGTATACACTGGTACAGCTAGGAACTGGAAACACAGGGAATCTAGGGCGGATGATCCCTCCAGGACCAGTAGTATGAATGGCGATACTGGGAGGGTAGAGTGAGAGTGGGTTGAAAAGAGGGAACCGATTATAAGAATTGATTACAAGCATCTACATGTGACCTCCTCCCTGGGGGATGGATAACAAAAAAGTGGATGAAGAGGGAACCGATTATAAGAATTGATTACAAGCATCTACATGTGACCTCCTCCCTGGGGGATGGATAACAAAAAAGTGGATGAAGAGAGACATTGGAAAAGGCAAGATATGACAAAATAATCATTTATAAATTATCAAGAAAAAAAATTATCAAGGGTTCATGAGGGAGGGGGGAACAGGAGGGAGGGGAAAAATGAGGACCTGATGCCAGGGGTTTAAGGGGTGAGCAAGTGTTTTGAGAATGATGAGGGCAATGAATGTACCAATGTGCTTTACACAATTGATATATGTATGGATTATGGCAAGAGTTGTATGAGCCCCTAATAAAAGTTTTTTTTTAAAGAATGCAATCCACAGGTCTTAGTGATTTAGCCCTCACTGTCATCTATGGTTTATCATGCCAAGCCAGGCAGGGACAAAAAAATTAAATGACTGAGTTGGCTGACTGGATTATAGATTTTTAAAAAACACCACCTTAAGGTAGTATCTGGGCACCTGCTTAAACCAATAAAGTCAGTGATTATACAGAGTCATCCATCATAAAGGGAATAGGTACAGAGAAAATATCATAAATGGTACATTCATGGACAGCTGTCCAAACAAGAATCTGAGGACAGCCTGGGGATTTTCAAATCTAAGTGATCAGCATGTAGTCAGAAACATTACCCTATAGCAACGCACTTCTGAAGAGTCAACTTGACTATATGAGGTTTTGTATTTTATCTGACAGAGTTTCCAACTAGATGCTGCCAAGCATGATAGTAACTCTGGAAGGAAGAGCACGGGCAGGTCGCAGATGCCTCTCCGGGCTGTGTGTCCATGTATCTGTGGGCTGTGTGCCCTGGCATCAGCCTGCAACAAAGGGAGGAGACGGAAGATGGGCGGGCCCTTGTGAGAGCTTGGGAGGGCCAGGTTTTCAAGCCTTCCGACCGGCTGGAATCTATGCCCTTCCCTGCCTTGGTCCTTGAGACTTGCGCCGTCGTCCTTCATATGTCCCTGCTTCCTGACTCCAACCCAATGCCAGTTCTCATTCCAAATCCCAACCTGAGCCTTGCCATTTCTCCCCCACTGGTTCCCAATCCTGGCCCCTCAGTCTGCAAGCATCCCTGGCTCCCAGTTTGCCGGTCCTCTCCCTAACTGATGCGATGGCAGAGTTTGGAGCTTATCCCTAATTGAAGACACATTCTAACTTTGTATGGTCAGTGGGTAAGAACACCAATAAAATAATGTACAAGAACCTTGGTTTTCACACCTCAAGATGATTTACAAAAGAAACTAGGGATGGAGAGAGTCCAAAGCTCTCATAAAGCAGGTTCTGACTCAGCTATGACCCGGGACACAGATAGGTATGATTGTGGTCAGAGGAGACCCAGACCAAAACCAAGCTCACTGCCATCCAGAAGATTCCACCCCACAGCGACCCGAGAGGACCGAGTAGAACTGCCCCTGGGGGTTTTCGAGACTGAAACCCTTTACAGAAGTAGAACTCCCCATCTTTCTCCTGCAGAGCAGCTGACGGTTTTAAACCACTGGCCTTGCCGTTAACAGTGCAATGCGGAATCCACTCCACCCAGGATCCACAGAGGAGATTGAAATAAAACCTTACAGCCATTAAGTCAAAGGCATAGCGACCCTACAGGACAGAGTAGAACTGCCCCTGTGGGTTTCCAAGACTGTAATTCTTTACAGGAGTAGAGAGTCTCCTCTTTCTCCCAAGAAGTTCCTGTTGGTTTCAAACCGCGGAGCATGCCGTTAGCAACCCAAACACATGACCACTATGCCCCCGGGGCTCCTTAGAATAAGACAGCAGGGTGAAAACAGAAACGTTAAAGTTAGCAGTATGTAGGACAATAGGTCGACAGAGGGGAAAGATGAATGTGCAAGCAACAAAAACTTTTTTTCCCTCGAGTTCTTTAATGCTTCCCCCCACCCCCTATCATGACTTCAATTCTACCTTACAGATTGAATTAGACCAGAACATGCACAATGCTACAGATAAAAGCCTGCAACACAGGGAATCCAGGATAGACAAACCCCTCAGGGCCAACAATGAGAGTAGAGATACCAGGAGGATAAGGGGAAGGTGGAGGGATAAAGGGGGAATCAATCACAAGGAGATGAACAACAGAAAAGTGGGTGATGGGTGATGGAGGATGATATAAGATATGAAAATGATAATCTGTAACTTATCAAGGGTTCTGAAGGGAAGAAATGGGGAGCTGATATCAGGGGCTCAAGTGGGAAGAGAATGCTTTGAACAGGATGATGGTGGCATATATGCAAATGTGCTTGACCCACTGGATGAATGTATGGATTGTGATAAGAGATGTAAGAGCCCCAAATAAATTTTGATAATAATAATAAAAATTTTAAACCACACTCCCCCCCCCCCACCCACACACACACAGGAAAGCAGCCGGGCCGTACAACAAGGGAGCTAATCACCATCTTTCACAGTCAGGGAGGGCTGTACAGT
Organism: Tenrec ecaudatus; assembly: GCF_050624435.1. NCBI lineage: Eukaryota > Metazoa > Chordata > Mammalia > Afrosoricida > Tenrecidae > Tenrec > Tenrec ecaudatus. Next base: position 98,503,099 of record NC_134545.1, read on the forward strand.
CAACAACAAATGAAGAAAGAGTTGCTCGGAATTCAGGTGTTTCTCGCCAGAATAAAAGCATTGTACACGGGTGTTTGAACTGAGAAGGCCCACTTATACTCAGTTGATTATGAAAATTCCTGGTGACACTAATCATAAGAGCAAGTCGTCTCCCCCTTCGAACTGCAGCTCGCTGTAAGAGATGATAGCTGGAGCTTGTCACGTATGTAGTGCAGACCCACACACCTGAAGAACACCAAGTGCCGCCAGGGATGCTGGAGAAAAAAAGCATGAAGCACTTGACGGACACCGCAGACCAAAGTCTGCCGAGCTGCAGTCGCCCGTCGCTCCGAGATAAATGAATCCAGTCTCAGGCACATTAAAAAATAAGAAGAAAGAAATACATGAAGCCAATGATACCGCAATGCCCATAGGCATGAAGATCTTTCGCTTTTTGTGAAATAGTCTTTTTTAATCTCATATTGAAATGCAGCTCTTCTGTGGGTGTGGTAGATGACAGCCATACAAACTGTGTGCTAGCAGACTGCGCATGCTATCAGTTAGGCTTCCGATGAACAGTATAGCATCTGTAGGTGCCTGTGGGGGAGGTTGATGCCCTTCACCTCTGCCCCATGCAAGGGTTAACTGATAGTAGTTACTCCCGGCATGTAAATGCTTTTTAGAGTAGGGTGGGTTATTTTTTCATTTTTACTTAATCCTATTCATTACTCTTTTGATATTTTTAGCATCCTATCCATAGGAACCAACTCGACAGCACCTAACAACCACATCACACGCGCATTGTTTTTATAATAATTTCTTCATCACAGAATCAAGAACAAAAGGATCCGTATGACAAGGGCACATTTGAGCCCTGCTGCCATCAACAACATGAGTCTACTGGATATGACAAGTTGCCACTTTGGCCCAGATGGTCAGATGCCAACTTGGCTGGAATTCAGGCAATGTTGGGACCTTGCTTCGCCACTGGACAATAAAATGTATGCACCCTATTACAGGAAGCCCATCCAAGGCTGTTTCTTGCTGGGGTAAATTTCCATTGGCAAAAATAAAGACAGAAAGAAACAATGTATAAGCTGGTCTTTAGAATTAGGGACAGGCTGCCTGGTTTCAGTTAGGAATATTTATTATTATTTCTGAAATAACCGTGGACCTGTTTTAGTAACCGTTTTTAAGTCTTAATCAGAACATACAAGGAGCAATTATAAGACACAGGGAAGAATTGTCACCAGACTGATTTAATAGTGGTTTTGAGGGCAGTAAATGGAGTTTCTTACAATACAGCAGGCGGTTTAATGCACTGTTTATGTGGTTTCTCAACCCAGCCTGGCAAGTGCTAGCATGTGCCCCACAAACCTAACAATGCCCGTTTTGTTAACTGTTAGCAAGCATTAGTTTAAGGAGCAGACACTGTAAGCTTTGCTTCTTGTGGGCTCACGGGGCATATAAGGAACGCAGGTACCAGGACAGGTTTCGGCAGCTACTTTGTCCCTTCCCGACAATTTCTAGGGAGATTTCTTGTTCCTTTGCTCGGGACTATGCAGAGATAAGTAGTCCTAGGGGGTTTCCACCACTTCCTATGGAAGTCTATCTTACTCTCCCCAGGAGGAAATCTGGGCGTTATTAAATCTGACCTCCTCCGCATCCTCCTAGGGGACTCGTTAAAATGGAAATGGTGGGTCTGGAGGGAAGTGACTGTCGCCTGAAACTCAGACTTGCCAGAAAATTCGTACGGCACTGATTAGCAGTGGGAATAACTCGGAGAGCCGAACTAGAAGCTTAACTTTTGAAGTAGAAAAAAAAAGTTTGTTTCTGGGGTATATGACTTATAAATCCCCCTAGATAATTCTATAAGACCACACACCCCAATAGGATTATTCTTAATCTGAACCCTTGAAAGCTATGAGAAATCACAGTTCAAGATTAAAACTAAAACCTGGAAACAAACACGAGAACTGTGCTAGAAAGAGTTAATATCTTTAGAAAAAGATAAGGGGAACATCCCTCTCCCCTTTAAAAAAAGAAAGGAAGGAAATAAGGCAATTGAGGAAAATGAAGTTTATGAAAAAGATCAGATTCATTACTAACCCAAATCATGTAAATTCAAACATAAAATCACCATCAGCACACCCCACCCTATCCCCAAAGACCAGCGCCTATTTAAGTTACGATCCAAAAATGTCAGGGGTGCCTTTATATCATGCCGGTGCATATTCAAACTGATATGACCTTTTGGCAAAATCCCTTTAAATGATGATGTATCTATTCAATGGGATACTATGGAGCTATAAAAAGAATCCTGTAATACTATTTCTCCCCACTAGGATGAATATGATTTTTTTTTTTAAGAGAACAGAAAGCAATAGGTTAGTGGTTCTCAACCAGAGGGTCGTGACCCCTTTGGGGGTCGAACAACCCTTTCACAGGGGTTGCCCAATTCATAACAGTAGCAAAATGACAGTGATGAAGTAACAACGAAAATAATTCTATGGTTGGGGGGGGCGGTCAGTCAAAGGCATTAGGAAGGTTGAGAGCCACTGCAACAGGTATTAGCAAGGATGTGAATAGTTGGAGCTCTCTGTCCTTGCTGGCGGGTTTATAAACTTGTGCACAGAATTATGGAATAACCCAATATGGCCAGTCCTAGATCCAGACAGACCCAAAGCAAGAACACAGACAGATATTTCCACGCCAGCTCTCACCGCACCTCTATTCACAGGAGCACAAAGTGGAAACAACTTCCGTGTCCATCAGCAAGTGAATGGGTACCCCATATAGGGTGCATACTCGTGTGACAGAACACTACCCCTCAACCATCAGGAGAAGTGAAGTCCTGAGACCTGTTACCACAGTCTGTCTCACATCCATTCTCCACATCGACTTCCCCATCCCCCACAGCACTCACCACTTTTCAGCTCCTCGGTTCCAACATGGCATGGCAATGATCACACGGAGCTCACAGACAATGTCACGGTGATGGGGCTTACTGGGGTGGCTACCGGGTTACAAGACAGGATAAAGTTGTTCAGTCAGGACGTGCTGCCAAGTTCTCTTAGGGCTGCTAATAAATGCCCGAGGGGCATGCTACTCCGCTGCAAACCTCAACTCAAAGGATCTAAAGCCCAGCTCCTGGGCCAGCAAGTGCAGTTCCCCAAATTGCATGCCCGGAGGAACCCCACTCCAGTAACACCCCAACTGGAAGGCACTCGGCTCCAACTCAGGGGTCAGCAGCCCAGCGAGAAATGGACTCCATCCCAAGGGACGCCTTTTGACCACCGTCGATCACTCCTAAGTAACGAAGTGTTAGGGAGGCACAGGAAGTTTTGTGATTGGCTGCTAACCGAAAGGTTGGCAATTTGAAGCCACCCAGCAGCTCCGTGGAAGAAAAGCCTGGAGGTCCACCTGCATGAAGACGACATCAAGAACACTGCGTGGCAGCTCTTCCACGTAACTCATGAGGTTGCCGTGAGTTACAGGCTGACGTGATAGCAGCTACTAACATTGAAGTGCTAGACTTCTATAACGACTATCACTACTACCAAAAGCCCTTGTGGTGTAGAGGGAATGCGTTGGACTGCGATCTGCATGGTAGGCAGTTTGAAACCACCAGCAGCTCCTTGGGAGAAAGACGGGGCTTTCCACTCCTGTAAACAGTGACAGTCCCAGAGGGTCACTATGAGTCAGCAATGAATCGATGGCAGTGAGTGAGTAAGTGATCACCACTATCGAGGCGGTGAGACATGCTGTCAGGAGAGGACAGTCCCTGAAGAAGACATCGTGCTTGGTCAAGCAGAGGGGCAGCAAACGAGAGGAAGGCCTCAGGAGATGGAAGGACACAGTGGCTGCAACACTGGGCTCACACACCGGAACCACGGTGAGGAAGACGCAGGGCCAGGCAGTGTTTCATCCTGTCCTGCACAGACTCATTATGGGTCAGCACTGGCTTCATGGCACCGAACAATGGCAACATTACCACTATGATGATTTATTTTCTTATGATGCCACACACGGGTATCTGTGGTATCACTCACTAGAGAAAAACGACTTCAAGGAAATTCTGGTTCAAAAGGGAGATATTACAGCTTCTGGGATTAAAAGTTTTCTAACCACTGGTGGTGACTTTGGGACAAGAGAACCTGTTATTACCCCTCTTATACCTTATGAGTCCTGGATTAATGAAATCAGTCCCTGGACAAGGACCAGTGGCTCAATTAGCTATTATTACAGGTTTCATGTACGCGTTCGACTCTGTAAAACTAAAGGTCAATGGTAGAACCACTTGTACTCTTTGAAGTTCAGCTTGCCAGACTCAAGTGCACCACCAGATTTCCTGCATAAATTAGATTAAAACCATCTTGGATCTTTCTGTGAAATAATTTGCTTTTAAACTCATTCATTAAGCAATAGTTTAAGTGGTTTAAGATGAGTAAAATTAAAAGGAAAAAAAGAAGAGTAAAATGTTCCTTCTTTGTCTTCTCTTTATTTCTTCTTTCTCCAAAGCATGGTGGAGGAGTGGGGGACTGGCTCTTAACAACACCAAAGACCAGGTTCGTCCACGTTCAATTTTATCCAGGGACCGATGAGTTTACGGTTTTAGTCAGTAATACATTTTTAAAACCAAAAATCAGGGAATGTGTGTTAAAGAGCAGGGCTGGCTATGTGAGGTTGCCAGCTGCCTCCACCTCCTGTTCCCCCATCTCAGAGCCTTATTTGTGTGTTAATGTGAAGGGTGGGGGTGCTGGGAATCGGAGGACAGGATGCCCCTGTTCCCAAGCCTTGCCACAAGCATCAGCCCCAAAAGAGGGGCTGATGTCAAGGAAGAAAATGCTGTTGCTCTCTGGAAAGACTTAAGAAACACTGAGCACAACAACAACAAAAAAGACTTCTCTGGGGACACAGGTGACAAGTGAGACCAGAAGTTGGCTTCTCATTTCTGTTAAGGACCAAATGGGAGTACGGTCCCTGCTGACAACACAGTCTCCCCAGGAGACCAGCTTCCAAGACCCCAAGACCCACCTGGCACAGGAGAAGGGATGTGCTGGGGCTGCAGCCCTACAGCCTCCCTTATGTGCCTCATTGTGGGGCCAATGCCAGGGACGTGCACTATAAAACACAGGGCAGGGGTACACTGATGCCTCCGCCTCAGGGTTCAAAGCTCTCAATTCTCCTTTGATCTCACTGCCACGTCTGTTCTCAAGTTCGGTTTCGACCTCTTCTTTATTTGCTCAACCGCAAAACCTCAGAGCAGTGATCCTCTTTCTCTAGCCCCTGCAGATCAGCACAACTGGAAAGTACACTGAAAAATGAATTACGAAAACAACGAAGTAAAAGGAGCACAAAAATACAAGCCCACTGACAACAGTCTATTTATTATAGCATTGCTATAGCATTGCTGTGAAATTTCCTTTTTAAAAATAGTTTTATTGCCATATACTTCACATATTGTGCAATTTAATTTTTCGATCCCATTAAGATTTGTATAATCATCACCGCACTCTATTTCAGAACATTTTCTTCTTGTACTCATTCTTGTTAGCTCCCAATTTCCCTGCAACTCCCCCTGCTGCACCCCTAGGCAATTATCCATCCAATTACTGTCTCTATAGATTTACCCATTCTGGATTTCATAAGCAAGTCGTACAAAACATAAACAAGAAGAAACAACAACAGCAAAAAAAGACTAGGCAAAACAGAGAATGCATTCAAAAAGCAGAAAATATTAAAAACTGAAACAACTTAAAAAACGGATCAAAGGAGAGATCAAAGGATAAGGTGTTACATTTTAACCTAACTACATTGGCCATGATCGACTTGCCAATTCTGTCTATCTGAGAGCAAGGCCATTCACATGCCTCAACTATGTTGAGAGGGGCTACACCAGAGGCTTCATCCTGGGCTTCCCCTGCCATCCAGAGCCTTCTAGAAACAGGGTGTACAAATTTAAGTTCTGATATCCTTCCTTCCCGCCTTCAGATTTGGGTTTTATTAGTTACAACCCTTGGATCGCAGACGTGGACATTTTCTGACGCCCTGTCCCTTTCTTTTCCTGTCTCACTGAGTGCTAGTGCTCTAGAGCAGCGGTTCTCAACCTGTGGGTCGAGACCCCTTTGGGGGGGCCGAACGACCCTTTCACAGGGGTTGTCCAATTCATACCAGTAGCAAAATGACAGTGATGAAGTAGCAACGAAAATAATTTTATGGTTTGGGGGGGGGGAGGGGAAATCACCGCAACTAGAGGAACTTTATTCAAGGGTCGCGGCATGAGGAAGGTTGAGAACCACTGCTCTAGAGAATGCTGGGGTTCTCTCTATGGACAATCTCTTCTAAAGTAAAGTCACCCAGTTTTACACTGACAAATCCCAAGCTTCAAGCTCCCACACTGCCCCCTCCAGCTGCCCGACTAACCCCTCCTCTTGGATTCCTCAGAGGTATGTCCAAGGAGTTGTTGCTGTTACCCTCTCCCAAGACCCACTGTTTGGAATCGCCTTTATCCGTCTGCTTGTTAATTGTCTCCCTCACCTCCCTCCTCCCTCCACTGACTGCCGCCTCCTGAGCAGAGGGATCCCTCGGGGTGTGGTGCTCCGCGGCCAGGCCAGCACCAGGACTTTGCCGGGGACACCGTTTTCAAGAAACATTCCCTGCATTCATAAATGGGTGATTTTGACAGACATCACTTAGGCAATATTGGATCCCCATGCCTGTTTCTTCATCTCCCCAATGGAAAGGTTCCCAGGGTGGCTGGGAGCATCCCTTCCATCATAAGTGCAGTGGACATGGCGAAGCACGTGGCCCAGGACCTAACAACAGTCACTCTGCAGACACCCCCAGTAGCCGCTGGGTCGCTTCTGACTGTGGTGACCAGCACCTGTCAGGTAGGACTGTGCGCCATCAGGTGTCCAGTGGCAGGTTTTTCAGAAGCAGGTCACCGGGCCTTTGGTCCAAGGTCCTTCTGGACGGACCTTCCAGCTTGAGGTTAGCAGCGGTGGGCTCCTGCCTGCAACAGGGGAGCTGCCTAGTTTAAACCATAGTAAAAATCCATGCGGGCTAAAACGACACGACTGCCGTTTCTGGGCCTCTGGGGTTTTCCACCTTGTTGCCGCTTTTCTTAAACAGTTTCAGTGGGAAACATTTGGGTTTCCTTCTCGTGCACAAGTCAGTGTTGTGGGCTGTGCTGCAGCTTGTAAGTAACGGACTGTCGTCAGGTGCTATGCTTCCTCGCCGCCCCCACCGCTGAAAAGTTGGCGAGAGATTCAGAGGGAGGAAAACGCCGAGCTTTCTGGTTTTCAGGTAAGGACAACTGGGCCAGCAGAAAATTGGGAGATGTTAGCCAAGCCTCATCGTTCCTCCGACTGACGGGTCCTGGGAGAGTTCACATCACGGCACCTTTGACACTGAGATCGCAAGTTGGGTTTGCAGGTGTGTGGAGGTAACCCAGCGACACTGTGCAGTTTCAGCCTGAAAGGAACCTTACTTGACAACTCCCACTGTGTCCACGACACCACGAGACGAATGCATTCAGCCTCCCGTTCAAAGGAAAGGGGTGATGGCCAGGCAAGTCATTCGTAGAACATGCCGAGGATGCCAAAAGCAGAAAAGGAAATGCCAAGTGCCTGCTCCCTCTGATCGGATCCCTCCGTTGACCTTTCCATAAAATTCCACGTGCTCTGGATCACCCTGCTACACCCGGGCCAACAGTCATGAGCGTGGCTCTCCAGCACTATTGAAATGACTGGCCCCTCCTCAGACCACCTGGTCCTGCCGGGCTTCAAGTGTGTAGCTGCCCAAGCGCCAGCTCATTTACTTCCATGACATCAACTCTGAACATGATCTTGCCTCTTGTGTTCCATGATTTTTAAAAATTCCATTCTTATAGATACGTGTCTATCAGCATTTTTAGCTGAATAAACAGGCAATTCAATCAGAAGGGGAGGCCCTTCCTTGCTAATGGGGTGTCTGAAAACATCTCCCGGAGCTGAGAGAATGGATGGTTATCACAACTCAAAACTGCCCTGTGCGGCTGGGCTCCTCCTCTGTCCTTACTCAACAGCAGGGGGGCTCCTGGTGGTGCAGACACACCCGACTGCGGGCTGAGAGGGTGGCAGGCCGAATCCCCCCACGGACACCTCGGAAGGCAAGCCTGGCTTCGACCACACTGTGGCGCCAGTCCTACTGTGACAAGTCTCGCCCTGCCCTGAGTCTGCAGGGACCCCTTGGCAATGAACCCCAATGACCTTTCAGCAGAGGGACTGGTGTAATTGAGAGGAACATCTGTGCAAGTAGGTAGGTTGGTTTTTTAAATTTTGTGAAGGTGAATTATGAGCAGTTTCACGCACACACACACACACACGCACACACAGAGGTTACTGTGGGGTTTATTGGTTCGACACATTGCATTTCAGATTTCCAACTCTGCCATTTCAACAGAACTCATTCCACTGGGTCCGACATGCAAACACCCAGTGGGATGATCTGCCCACTCTTTAGGCTGCAGACCCACAGGCACATCCGGGAGAAGAGACTCCCTGCGACGGCGCCAGGTGGGCAGGCAGCGTGTGGCCTCAGAAGATGGTCTGTGAAACTGGATGGACCCTCTAGTGTGAGGCAGCAGGGCTGTTGTGAAATGGGCGGGCCCCCAGGAAAATGAAGATGCGATTATCCAGACGTTTGCCCTGATGGTCTTTCCACTTCCTTGTGAGCAAAACTGAAGCCTACCGGACAGCTTCGGCTTATCACCGACTTGGCGTTGTTTTGAAGTTTTAGAAGGCGGCAGTATATTTGGATGACAGTACTTCATGACTCTATTAGGGGAAGGAACTTTTCTGTGCAGATGGATTTGTCCCAGGAGATCAGGTAGAGGAAGGCAGCCGAGTGCGCTAGTCAAGTGCTATTTAAGAGCTGATTACCCAACCTGGATGGTTAGAACGGTGAATTACGTATTTCATTTTTCTGGCAGGTCCTTGGTTACCCATAGCCCTTTATGCTACTTGAGCTCCTGCTTAGACCTGTCATGGTTTCTCAAAAACTGCCTCACCCTCAGAGTGCCTTCCTGAAGCCACAGCTGCTCCCACACCTCAGTGCTGTCTGATGTAAACTGAGTCCAAAGAGAAACTCTGGTCAGATTGAACTAATCCCGTGAACGAACCTCTTCATGACATCATACTTGCAAAGAGTAGGTGGGTTAACTCGACCCATTTGGATCACAGTCATCGCAGGGGCACAGCAAGAGCACGAGGCGAAGAAAGTCTTGTTCCGCGGCCTCAGTCATGCCTCCCAGCCCAAGACCTCCCTTCAGATGTCACAGGTCTCACCAGAATATCAATCGCCAACAGTTGGTTGGTTTTCTGTCAAAGGTAGATAACTCCTCCGATCAGAATGGCTTTCCCGCAGTATTTCTTTCTTTTTTGTTTAACGTTTTCGACTGCTTTCTTTCTTAAAAATCATTTTATTGGGGGTTCATACACACTTCTTATCACAATCCAGACATCCATCCATTGTGTCAAGTACATTTGTACATTTGTTGCCATTATCAATTCAAAACATTTGCTTTCTACTTGAGCCCTTGGTATCAGCTCCTCATTTTCCCCCTCCTCCTCTCATGAACCCTTGATAACTTATAATTATTATTTTTTCATGTCTTGCACTGATTGATTTCTCCCTTCACCCATTTATCTATTGTCCATCCCCCTGGGAGGGGGTTATATGTAGATCATTGTGAACTGTTCCCCCTTCCTCCCCTTTGCTACTCTCAGTATTGGTCCTGAGGGGTTTATCTGTCCTGGATTCCCTGTGTTGTGAGCTCTTATCTGTACCAGTGGACATGCTCTGGTCTAGCTGAATTTGTAAGGTAGACTCAGGGTCATGATAGTGTGTATGTGTAGGGGGAAGCATTAAAGAACTAGAGGAAAGTTGCATGTTTCATCAGTGCTATACTGCACCCTGACTGGCTCGTCTCTTCCTTGTGACCCTCTCCCAGTATTTCAACATGGTTAATACAATGATAATGATTTAAAAGTTAAAGATACTAAAGGAGGCCAATGAATGAATATTTACTGAGCATGTTGCAAACACTCGGGGCCCTGGGGGTGCTGTGAGGTCAGTGTTAGGTTCCTAATGGCTAGGTAGGTGGTTCAAACCCACCAAATGAAAAATTAGGGGAAGATTAATTTTCAAAACCCATACCCCAAACCAAACCCACTCCTATGGAGTCACTGCTGACTCACAGCCCCGCCCTGTGGGCTTCAGAGACTGTGACTATTTATGGGAGTGGAAGGTCCAGTTTTTCTCCCTTGAAGATACCAATTGATTTGAACCCAATGTGTAACCACTACACCACCAGGGCTCTTAAGAAACTCCATTAAACAGCGGTGGGGCACACAGGTCATAGAAAGCCATGACATAAATCATCAGTGACAGCTGACATCACACACCTCATCAACCTCCAGAGAAGGGGTTCCTGCCATCACAGTAGGAGTGAGTTCATTCAATGTTGGACCAGTCTGGCCCTGGACTGAGGTTAGAAATACCAACGGCCTTTAGCAGAAAAAGATCCCCAACTCCTGCACTAACGCCTCACTGTCCGAGGGGAACAAATAACAAAAATGGGAGTGAAGGGAGACAACGGGTGGCATAAGATATGAAAATAATAATAAAATATAATTTATCAAGGGTTCCTGAGGGTGGGAAAGGAGGAAGGGCAGGGGGGGGAAAAGAGTTATGATACCCAGGGCTCAAATTGAAAGAAAATGTTTTGAAAACGATGAGGGCAACAGATGTACAAGCGTGCTTGATACAATTGATGTACAGATTGTTGAAAAAGCTGTAAGAGCCCCCAAAGAAATGATTCAAAAGTTACAAAATAAAATAATGAAAAGTAAATAAAGGGTCACTGTGAGTTAGAATTAACTTGGCGGCAGTCGGTTACGTGGCCAGGTATCAGGCCATTGACACGGGCTATCATATTTCAAGCCCTAACTCTGCTGACCGGAGACAGCGGCCACCTTTTCACAAAGGAGCAAGTCTGAGGGCAGGTCTAGTCTGCCAGCACGCAGCTGGTGAGAGGCAAGGAGCCTGCTGGCACTGTCAAGTAAGCATAAGCCTTGGACTGCTAACTGCCAGGTGGGTGGCCCAAGCCTACCAGCCCCTCCTCAGGAGGAAGATGAAGCGGTCTGCCACCTGAAAGCTATATAGTCTCAGGAATGTTCCACAGGGGACCCCACGGTGAGTGGGCATCAACTTGAGGACAGTGGGTTGGGCTGGGCCGGATTTGGGGAGTAAGAAGCAGAGGCAAACCCAAATTCAAGAGGACCTTAAACTTCATGTGTTTTCCATGTGCTCTGCCACCTCATGATTTCAACTCAAGAAATCTTTATGAAGTGCTGACTAGGCACAAGACATCACGGTGGCATTTTTTAAATGGCCAAGACATGACGTCCAATCAGACAGTCGAGGGTCCGAGTTTCTTGGCTCCACCAGCTACTCGCTGTGTGACCTTGGACTAGCTGCTTACCCTCCTTGAGTCTTAGTCTCACTTTTATCCTGGGATAATGTAAACCTCAAGGAGGGCCCTGGGTGGAGCAGTGGAGTCAGCAAGCACTGTTACTCGCTAAAGGTTGGTAGTTAAAACCCGCCCAGAGGCTGCTGGGAAGCCAAGCTGGGCAATCTGTTGCCCAAAGGTCCCGCTTGACAACCCTGTGGGGCAGCTCTTCTCTGCACACACAGGCTCTCCACAGGGGGCAGCCCCAGCCCTGCTTTTCACAACAATACAAGCCTCCTACTTGGATGAAACACTAGACTGCTTGTACACAGTCATTACTGGTGACTACTATTAACTGCGTACCGTGAGCCAGATGTTGTTCTAAATCAGTGGTTCTCAACCTGTGGGTCTCGACCCCTTTGGGGGTCGAATGACCCTTTCACAGGGGTCACCCGATTCATAACAGTCACAAAATGACAGTGATGAAGTAGCAACGAAAATAATTTTATGGTTGGAGGGTCACCACCACATGAGGAACTGTATTCAAGGGTTGTGGTATGAGGCAGGTGGAGAACCACGGTTCTAAATCCTCTCTCATTATCAACCCACCAAATGAAATACTTGCTGTGTGCACATGAAGAAAGGAAGGAGGGTCCCAGGCAGTGTGGGGCTACACTCATTCTCTCCACTCTCTTCTGCGCTGCCCCTGCCTACCCCGTGGTGGTAGCTGACAAGCACTGTCTTTCTAAGGATGAGGGACCGGGTGCTAGGTGGACACAGATCTCTATGACGCAAGGAAGATTATGACTCAAAATAAGACCCCTCTCCTGCCACGCCATCCACCTCCCCCCAAAAAGAGGTTTCTCTCCCTCAAAACAAGGAGACCAAAATAAACCACCACTACCCCCTAAAAAGGGACAGAACAGACTTGAAGCACATGAAACAGGCCTTGCATATCAGCTACCGTATTGTCAGAAATGAAGACTCCTGCTGAGAAACCCACAGGGACAGTTTTCCCCTGCCCTACAGGGTTGCTATGAGTTGGCATTGCCTGGATGGCAGCGAGAGAGATATGACAAAGAGACTGGAGTCAAAAGTGCAGCTGCATTTGGGAGCCGTGAACAAACGTGACCCAAACAAAAGCTTCAAAGACAGAGAAGTGACCATGACATCCAGGCCACCCGAAAGTCGTTTCCGAAGCATCAGGAGGAAGGGTATCCCACAGGTGACACACCAGGGCTCCCTGGAGACTCCTGCCTAAAGGAAGCAGCAAGGAAGTCAAGGTGAAGGGAAGTGAATCTGGATGGTGATGAGTGAGTGAGGTGGACAGCAAGTGTCTATAAGTACAAATGACACAGGGTCACGAGTCTAACTGGTTTTCTTTGTAGACTAGGAAGCTCGGGCGGACCATTGCCTGAAATGCATGGCTTAAGAAGCCTTCTTAAACCCTGATCTGAAGACCAACCATGGGATCACACAGGGCCAGGTGAACGGTCATCCAGCTGGGAGACAAGGGCGGTAAACATGCAAAAAAAATCCCCCTGTGCTGGACCGACTGCCATTTAAACAAGGACCATGCTAAGTTTGGGGGTGGGGGAGGCTGGCTCCCTTTGCAGTCCCCCTGTAGGTCCACTGACATCCAGCTTCTGCCTCGGGCGGGCCTATTACAGCCTGCAGCCTATGCAACCACGCTCAGGGAGACAATCAGGCCGGGCCTGGAGATCAGGCCTCTGCTGGCAGATACAAAGATGGAGATGTTATCTGAGAGTCGTTTTCATGCAGCCCCAGGCCTTCGGAAGGCCAATCTTCTGTGTGTGCCTGTCGCTTGGCTCTGAGTGTCAGCAGGCCCAATGACTTTAGCTCATCTGTCCATTTGGGCCCTCCATGTTCAAGAAAACTTCAGACCTATCCCCAAAGACCAAGCAAGGGTGGCAGCACAGCAAGCTGACAGGAGTCTTGTCTGCTCGTAAGCTCAGCCCCCAGGACGTGTCGCCAGTTCCAATAACCTGCTGGAGTCCAGACTGCCCGGTCGTTAATGGCTGAGCTGTTCCAGAGTGCGAGGGGAAGCCGGGACTGTGATGGCTTCTCGTTAGACATCGTGATTTCTAAGCGCAGGCACTCCCTTCGCGGGGCGGTTATCTAGTTTTACAGCTTTTTCCTCTCTGAAGCCACAGGAGGAAGGGGCTCGCCTTCCTCTGCCACTCATTCTTCAGGGCTGAGCAAGAGCTCTATGCCAACGGGCTGGCGAGGGCTGCACGTTACCCATCGGCTATGTTCGCTTCTGTCTTGTCCCAACCATCTAAGCCATCTGTGCTATGGGATGTCTACTCCGTGTGCTGGCCACAAATTACAGTAGCCGGTGCTCAGTTAGATTCATACAGTTATTCACAAATTAAAACAAGGACACCCGCCCCACTCACATACACACACCAACAACCAGGGAAGGAATTAGGGTGCAAGACTTAAGAGTTACTCCATGCTCAGGGTTCCGCCTAATTCCCCTCACGACAGTACTGGCCCTGCACACACACACACACACACACACACACACACACACACACACACACCCCTCCACTCACCCCAGCCCTGGCCCTACATACACGCACCCCTAAGATGACTATAAACACAACACAAATACAATCGTAAAGCCTCCGATCATGGTTTACAAGTTTTCATTAAAGGTAGAACAAATTCAGATCAACACAGTCTACACAACGCCCTTCAAAGGCTCCCAGCCTGCTTGGAGGAAAAGTGGAGTACAGATGGAGACTCGGGACCCCACGAACGACTGGCCTCTCTCTGGCCCTGGTCCCACTGGCCTCACTGTGTCTCAGACACTGGACACAGCATGCTGCTGACGTGGGTCTTTGCAATCAGTGTCCCCTCTGCTGGCCGAGCCTTACCCCCAAACACCAAGACCCCTTGCTTTTTAGCCTGCGAGGTTTAACTGTCACCTTCCCCTAGAAACATCCTTGGCTTCCCCACTCCCCAGTCCCTCTCCCTGCTTCATTTTCTCCCAAGCACTTACCCTCTCTGACATGCTATATAGTGGCATAAAGATCATCCTCTCATAAAAATAACATAACTCAAAATACCAGCTTCCGTAAGCTCCTGCTGGCAAAACTCCCAAAAAACAAACTCACTGTCGTCAAGTCAGTTCTGACGCATGGTGACCCTCTAGGGCAGGGTAGAACCCCCTGGGGTTCTCAAACTGTACCTCTTCATGGGGGTAGAAAGCCTCAACTTTCTCCCTCTGAGTGGCTGGTTTCAAACTGCTGACCTTGCACTTAGTAGCCCAACGCATCACCACTACGTGGCCAGAGCTCTGATTTGTGCACTGCTGTTGTTGATGGCAGACGATTGATCTGCATTCACATGACACATATGAGAGTGCAACTACCCTTTAGGGATGGGCTGGGAGACCCTTTTGATCCATTTGGGTATGTATGAGAGCCTTCAAAGGCCATACAGAACTATCAACTTAAAAATTAGCCTGCTCTAGTTGGGAAAGCATTTACTTAGCTCACCCCTAAGGTAAAGACTGAAACTTTGAGGCCTGTGAGGCTAGCTGGTATTGATTTCAAGGCCCTTATCTATGGCTCTTGGGCCAGACATTCCCCACCCCCTGCTTTCCAGTTTTCTTCACTGTAACCTTTACACGAGCGGATCCCACAGAGCTGGCAGGTGGCCTTGAACCAACAACTTCCCAGTTGGCAGCTGGTGGCTTTTAACTGTTGACCTTGCAGTTAGCAGCCCAACAGGGAACTGCTAAGCTATCAGGGCTCCTCTGACAACACGATGCGTCCTGGTTATCCCCCCGGATGTAAAATGCACTGTGAGCAATGGGTCAGCTGGGACCCTGGTTATAGAAATGGCTCAGCAGCTAGTTTGGAACTGCCGACCTTGGTGATCCCAGCCCAACTCATAACCACTACACCACCGGGGCTCCTCCCATGTTTTTCACCGAGACACAAAAATCCAAAGAAAGACTAGGAGGGCGGTCTGAAGAGAGACAGGTAAGAGAGCAAAACTATGGCAGAAAATATTCTCCACAAGACTGAAGGGCGAGTCCAGCCTTTCCGCTACAGCCGCCGATCCTCACAGTTCCAACAGCATCCGACTACCTTTGAAAGGTGTGTTGCGTAGGACAACAGTGGCCTATGAAACGTCTCTTCCGGCAGTCCACAAATCAAGCACGCTTCCGCCAAATGTTCCCCACCCCTCAACCCCGCTTTTAACGACCTCATCCAACAATCAGATGGCAAAAACCGTTTTTCACAATGAATTTATCCTAAGGGGCATTCGAGTTATAGTTCCTCGATGTCATTTCACAACCCAACACCAGTTCCCTAAAAACGGTTTTCTCCTGCAAAAAATAACACCGAAGTAAGAAACCGTTGGGTTTGCAACAAAAAGCAATCAATAAACCTCCTGCCCTTCTCTAGTAGTATTTCTTTGTCTTAATTGAGTCGGAGGTGGATGTCTGACCTTCATGGGTCTGTCTGCATGCTGGAGCATTTGATGACGAGCCGTCCTCACTTGCCATTTCGTCACAGCGAAGAGAGAGGAGAACGTTCTGTCCCGCTAACGATGCGCCAAAAAGTCAAAGGACAGTAAGCTCAATAAGGGCTGCCCGGAATGAAATCTCAATGGGATCACCCTTGTCTCCCGGTTCTCCCTGCCACTTCTGAAATCCATATTTTAAAATTTCACTTAACCAGAAACAGCAGTTGGAGGCCTGGGGCTGGGGAAGAGGTGACCAAAGAGAACGTGACTGACACATTTCTGATCCTTCCCAGAGTTGACATTTAGATTCTTTCAAATGCTGGATACGGTCTTATCAGTCAATGCTTCCAAAGAAAGCCACTGAACAAACTTCCTGAACTTCATATCGTCCTTCCAGGATCAAAGTCAAACATTAGGTTTGGATTTCTAACCCCAAGTATCGAAAAAGCATCAATAAAAATGATAAACGAACCCAAGGGCAGGGGTGGGGGTGAAAGGGCACTCGCTGCACACACACTCTCTTCTCTCTAATGCACTGCTTGGGTTGTGCTTGGCTTGAGTACATCAAACCCATCTCAGGCTGCTGGGCATTCAGACTCATCTCACGAAGGCAGAAATCATAAATAACCTCAAACATTCGTGTCTTGTCTTGAGATGGCAGCCAGTCCCTTCCGGTGTCCCTCTGCCTAAGTACCATCCCAGAAGATGCTGCCAATCTCTGCCTCTGGTGGAGGAAGCTCAGCCAGGAGCTAAGCATTACAGCAAGCTCAGCAACATAAAGTCAAGTCACCTGACCTAAAATGCATTTGTAGTCGTCGGACTTGGCTGTGGGAAACGTCTTCTGAGATCACCTGGGGACAAGATGGGACAAGGGAGTAGGGACCGAGCTCCAGGAGAAGGGTCTATCTGTCTGTGCAGAGGTTTCTCAATAACCAAAAACCCACTGCCACCAAGTTGGTTCTAACTCAGCGTGGTCAGATAGAGAACTGTTCCACTGGGTTTCCATGGTTGTAATCTTCATGGCAACAGACTGCCACAACCTCCTTCCTCTGAGCAGCTGGTTGGGTGTGAACCACTGACCTTCCGGTTAGCAATTGAGTGTTCAAACCATTGTGCCAGCCATGCGCCTTGATCTATCGCTGAAGGTCTCTTCAATCAGGATGATGTGCCCATACGCACCTCAAGACAACAAGATAACAGCTGCAGAAGCAGAGCTCTGGTCAGAACCCACATCTCTTAATTCCTTGCCCAACCCTTGCAACCAAAATGCCCGCCTCCTGTGGACCACCTGCCATTGGGACCACTGCCAATCGGAGGATTCCTAGGTGGGGACATTTGGGTTAGGAATCCCAAAAAGCATGAGCTTTCACACTTTGGGGTTGTTTTGTTTTGCTTTTTAAGAGAGACTGACAAGGCACCCACGCATAAGAATAGCAATTCAGCCTTTGGGGAAATAAAATAGCATCAGACTATTTCATGGCTGCCTTTCCTATACGCAGTGGGTTTCCTGCTGTTGGCATTTGAAGAAAATGAGATGGCTTTAGGTGAAGTGAGGAAAATAGAAATACTTCGTTTTCCTCCAGAATGGAAGCAGCTGTTCCTGGGAGCTTTGCAGGGACTCGCCTCGCCAAGTCTATTAGAACGCCTGGCTCAGAGTAGGCCTCCACTGACCATGCTGAGGGAATGCCCTGCTCGCAGACAATGCTGCTTCATCTTTCAGTAGCCTCTTTTGCAGTGCTAACTATGGAGTAGTGGTTACACGTTGGGTTGCCGCTCACAAGGTCAGCAGTTCGAAACCACCAGCTTCACTGCTGAAGAAAGATGAGGCTTTCTACTACTTTAAAGAATACCATCTAGGAAGCCCACTGAGGTCTCTATAGGATCCTTGTGAGTTGAGTTGACTCCATGGCACTGAGTTTGGGGTTGTAAGATTGATAAGATGATAAGATTGATAAATGGTAACTTTGGGAACAACTCGCAAGTCAGGTCAGGTTTTAAAATGCAGAATATTATTCCCTAATGAAAAATCATTAATTTTAAGAAGTAAACACAGAAACATTATTGTCCCAGTATGCATTTCAACTGAACATACAGAAGGATTATCGTGGATAGCATGTACTGGGATGAAAAAGGCCTGACTTCAAATCTTGGATCGATCACGTGCTTGCTCTACGATCTCGGGCAGGTTTTGTCACCTCTCTAGACCTCATTTTGCTCCCAATGTGGAACGGCATCATGCGTGTCTCCTTAATAAGGTACTTAAGAGACATCTCAAACTTCACATGTCCAAAATGCTTGACTCTCTTCTTCTCCCAAAGCCACTCTTTCGATACTTTTCCTCTTGCCAGGGAATAACGCCTACCCTTCCAGCTGGTGAGTAAAATGTAATAAAATGGACGGTGTCCAACACCCCCCTCTTCATTTCACACCCTGCTTCTAATCGATCAGCAAAGCCATCCTTTGGAAATAGAACCAGGATGCAATAACTCTCTATCAGTTGCTCTGCTATTGTGTTGGTCTAAGCCGCCATCTTCTCTTGTCATGACCACTACAAGACGCTCTTCTGGTCTTTCTGCATCCTCCCCTTGGTTCTCCACATCGCTCAGTGAGCAACCTGCTAGGATGACGGTCCGTCATGTCACAACTCTGCTCAGAACTGTCCCAAACTCACACTTGAACTCACTGCATCAAGTCGATTCTGACTCACAGTGACCCTTTAGGACAGAGTAGAAATCTCCCTGTGGGTTTCCGAGACTGTGACTCTTTCTGGGAGTAGAAAGCCCCATCTTTATGCCGTATAGCTGTTGGTAGTTTTGAACTACTGACATTGTGGCTAGCAGCCAAGTGCATGACCATAAGCCACCAGGGGTCCTGGAGAACTGTCCAAGGATGTCCTTCCTCAAGCTCACACAAAGGAAACCCCAAGTCCTCAAGGTGGCCTGTCCAAACAAATTTGTTCCTCCTCCTCCCTCCATCGCTTTGGCTTTATTCCTGCCCCTCTCCCCTACTCTCTGTTCCAGCCACATTGGCCTCTCCTGGTCCTAGAACTCACCAACAGCTTCACGTCAAGGCCTCTGCATCGCTTATCCCATTGCCTGGAAAACCACCCCCACCCCCACACCAAAGCCACTCTTTCTATACTTTTCCCCATGCCAGGGAATACCATCTACCCTTCCAGTTGCTGAATAAAATGGAAGGTATCCAAAATCCCATAAGGAGAAGCCCTCTTCCCAGGTACCTGCCTGGCCTCCCCACTCCCTTGAGGTGTCTGCTCAAATGTCACTTTACCACAGCGCCACCCATTCTTGCCTACTGCCTTCTCCTCTCCCCAAGGCTCTGTTCCACTGACCCCTCTTTCTTCTTCACAGCACTTCCTCGCCGCTTGTCCCCATGCGCTGGCTTGGTAAGTGGCTGCCTCATGCCACCTCAGCGCCTGGAGCAACTTGAGCACCTAGTAGGTTTTCAGCAAGTACATATTCAATGACTGGGTAAAGGAAATGCATTGTTTTGATAACCATGGTGGCAGTGATTTATAGAAAGTGCCGAAGCACAAAATAGATTCTCCTAAAATAAACAGTGGCAACAGAACCACCGCCGCTGTGGGCACGCCTTACTCACCCACATACTGCAAGGACCAAGCACTGAAAGTCAAGATTCCCTTGTTCCACACTGAACAACAGCAACAACAAAATGGCCCTGGGATCCATTAGACACTTCCCAGTCACACCTCATTTCTACCCGCACCCCGTCCCCTTTTATTTTAGCTTTCATGGCTTTTCCTGCCTCCCTCCTCCCCGCAGACTCTGGGACTCCTCTCTCCTTCTGTTCATCCGTATTTGGAGCTGAGAGCCAGAAATAGCTGCTTACCTCATTGGCCTCATTTCCTTTCATTGTGACCACTCACTTGCTGGTGGCTTCCCTGTTGTGGCTGTGTTTTTAAATGGATTTCCAATACATTGGGAGAGAAGGGCAGTCGCAGAGGCCTGGGACACTGGTCCGAAGCAGAAGTACAACAGAGGTCACATGATTTAGGGAAACATATTCTGAAAAATGACCGGTTATGTTCACACCCTCGAGCAATATTCTCATGTAGTCAAGGGGCTGGAGAGAGAATGTGCTGCCCAGGATAATGGACTCCTTGATTTTAATTTATTCAAAATACGAATCGCAGCCATTGGACATGTCAAGATCATCCTCCTAAAAACAAAGCAAACCAACGTGACCAGTCAATAAGGAACCCACATCCCATGTGACCTGCACTCAACCAAGTCACTTTGGAGCATCTGGACCCACCAATCCTGCTTATTCTCTTTTTAACATGAGGACATTCCTACACAACATCCGCTATGTAAACTGTTGGTCGTCCAGTACTTGTTTTAAAAATAGTGATAATTTCCTGATAGGAGTACATCTTAGATCATTTCCCCAATAATACAGGACAACGTGCTGGGGAAGATAAATTTCCAAGTCACCAACAGGAAGTCATCAAACAGGCTGAGTCCAAGAATAATGCCAACTGAGTTTTACATTTGAAAGCTGCTCTGACGTAGCGCTAGTAGTGCTGGCGGTGCAGTGCATCCCAGGTTGGGCGGTTCAAAGCCCCAAGCTGCTCCATGGGAGAAACATGGGACTTTCTTTTCCCATAAAGAGTTACAGTCTCGGAAATGCACGCGGGGACTTCTACCCTGTCCTATAGGGTCGCCATAAACTGGAATCCACTCAATGACAATAAATTTGAGATTTGGGGTTGACACCGTAAGCACTGAAAGAGTCACTTGTTTACCGTAGCTATGGAGAAGCTAAAGGCACTAGACATCTCCTTCCCACAATTAGTATTTCTCCACATAAGTTACCTCAATAAAAGGAAACTATCATGTACACTGCTCCTCAAATGTAAGGGATACAAAAAAGTCCATTGGGATTTGACTCTGTACCACGTGTTACTGCTTGTTAGTCTGTCCCAGTGGTCACACCTGAGCACACCAAGTCTCCAAGAAACGCCCCAGAAATGTGCAGGCTGGTAGGGGAGGGAAGAGCCAGTTCAGGATTCAAATCCCAGTTGGGGTGGAGACTACCGGCAGAGTAGGTAATAGGATAGGAAGATAATCAGCTACGGACCAAGAACCTATCTTTAGGGATCAAGCAATACACAGACACAAAAACACATGCTACCCAGAAGCCAGAGTCGTTAGAAAAGTCTAATTGATTACATCCCCTTCACATTCAGCAGCTAACCTGGACAGAAGTATCCCAGTTTGGATCATAAATTACACGGTATGTGTAAATCTAGATCTAGATAGATATATTTAAATGTGCTTCATAAATATTAATCAGATCCTGCTTGCTTTAGTCTCATTCAATCACGAATCCTCATGCCTTTTAATATCCCTGCACCCAAAAGCCATATAATCCTCACCCCGGTGTCCTCAAAAAATATTTGTTAAATGGTTCCCTTCATTTAATGTACTAGTGTCCTAAGTCCAGGAATGGATGGGCTCTGGAATTCATCGGGGAGAGAGTCCAATAAATATTAGCTAATTGAATGTCAGTGAGGACGATGGAGAGATCAGGAGAGTTCACCTCTCTCCATCGTACTGTCTTCTTTCTAAAAGAGATCTTCAGACAAATGCTGGCCGCTTCTATTCTTGGGAGAGGAGAGAAAAAAATGCACACAGTTCCTTAATTGTGGACCCTCTTTTTATGTCTTCCATCAGTTGCAACCCCACCAACTTCTAGTCCATTCTCAATACAGAGGAAAACACAACGGTTCAACAAAAATCCCAAATGCTTAAGTTGTATTCAAATCCGATGGGCTGAGTTGCAAAGTTCAGACACTAAACCCATAACCGTCTTCTTTATCCACACCTGTCTCTATTTAACCACCCTTAAAACAATCACCACCACCCCCAGTTGTAGATGACTTGGTTTTGCCCCCACCTCTGGTCTGTGACAGAATGGGGTATGGCTATGATCTTCATCGTGTGATATTCAGAAAGGCAACAAAGAACATGCCTGGTGGGAGAGAAAACAAGAGCTCAGAATGGGGGTGTCCCACTAGAGCCTCCAGGAAAGGCAGGCCCTGCTCTGTCTGTGGGGTAGAGGCACAGGTACCTTTTTGATGGTGGCATGCTGTCACCTAGATGGATGGACAAGATGGGCTGCAGGAGAAGGCCACAAAACTTCAAAGGAACCAACCAAAAAAACCAACTCGCTGCCATCGAGTCGATGCTGACTCATCGTGAGCCTAGAGGACAGGGTAGAACTGGCCCTGTGGATTTGGGGGATTGTAACTATTTATGGATATAGAAAGCCTCCTCTGTATCCCTCAGAGCACCTGGTGGCTTTGAATTACTCATTACGTCACCGGGACTCCAAAGAACCCAACGAAACCCAAAACAAACTCACTGCCACTAAGTCCAAGCCCCCCACTAGAGACCCCTGTTGGCTTCCAAGACTGTAACCTTTTACAGGAGTAGAAAGTCCTCACTTTCTGCCACAGAGCAGCTGGTGGTTTCCAACTGCACACCATGGGGATCTCAGTGCAACTCGCAATCACTGCACCACCAGGGCTCCCCGGAGGATTCTTCTCGGCACAAGCTGCTATGCATGGCTACACTGCATAATTGGAGAAATACCAACCCTACCAGTATAGGTGCGGGAGAAAGTTCCATAAAGACTCACAGTCAGGGAAACCCACGGGGGCAGTTCCTCCCTGCCCTACAGTGTCACTACGGCTCAGAAATGACTCGATGGCAGTGAGTTGAGCCAGTATGGTGAAGGCAACCTGGGCCAGTCGACTTGTGTGGTGCTGGGAAATTAAACACCTACAATGAATTCTAGATGACATACATTTGATTATGAGCTATAGGAAGGCTCATAATCAGATGTCTATAGTAAGCAAAGATGGATGGATGGATGGATGGATGGATGGATGGATAGATAGATGGATGCTGCACTAATCAAAATAAAATGCTAATCATTCCCAATCCTTTGCCTTTCTCGACTCAAGTGCATTGGAAACCAATGATAAGGCAGATAATGACTGCTGCAAGCAAACTAAAGATTTCGGTTCTTAGTAAGTAACATCTTGTGAATGGCGCAGCAAATGTCAAATGGTACCAAGTGATTAGTACTACATATGCCAACTAACACTAATATGGACTAAGTTACAGGAGAGTCTGAAACAGGCTCATGGAAAAGAAACATTTCTCCCTTATGAAGACAAGGGTGCCAATCAGCCCCCTCTAGGAACATGTCCGCCAACGTTTACAAAATCTCATCTTCCAGTTTAAAGGGTCCTACAAATTAGCATTATTTTGCTCCTCTATGAGACTTCAGGATTAAGGATCTCCTGAGCTCCTCCTGCTCCCTCCCCTTGCTGAGGTGGGACATGTACCTTGGCTGTCTTGTGTACTGTCCTCATGGGTTCCCGGGTTCTCAGTACCTGGTCCAAAAGCCAAACTCACTGCCCTTGAGTCAATGTTGACTCATAACAACCTCCTGTGGGTTTCCAAGACTGTTTACAGGAGTAGAAAGCCCAGTATTTCTCCTGAGGAGCAGCTGGTGGTTTTGAACTGCCAACCACGTGAATCACAGCCCAATGCTTAACCACTACACCATCAGAGTTCCCTTAGAATCAGAGTAGAAGAGGCCTTTGCTGCTCTTCTTCAAGAGATCTGACAGTGGTGCTCACCACCTCTCTGCATCCAGCTAGAGACCGCCCAGGCTGTTCTGCTAGGTCAGCAAGCCAAACCCCCAGGCTAATGTCAGGACACTCAGTGCTCTGTCTCCTGTTCCTGCAGTCTTGTCCACCGGCAGGAAGGAGACCACCGCTCCCTGCTCCTCTCCTCTCATCCTTCCCGGCCAGTGTGCCTACACCCTTGCTGCACCCCTCCCTCTCACCACTGCCAACCACCCACTGCGCTCTGTGGCCCTCACGTAGCCAATGAGAACCCAGATGTGCTCAGCCTTTCCACCAAGTGCTCTCTCCACCTTGGGGCTCCTCCGGGGTATGGTTCTCCTCTTCTTGCCAAACCCGCCAGGCCGCAACGACATAATTCCCTGATGGACACCATGAGACACTTCTGAGAGTCCTCCCCAGCACCTCAATCCTTATCACCTATGTCCAACTCAGCATCCCCAAATGGTGCAAGCAGTTCACACACAGGCAGTTCACCAATAGGTTGTAAGTTCAAGTCCTCTGTGGGTCATCTCGGGAGAAACGCGTGGTGATCCACTACCATAAAATCAATCACTGAAAACTCATTGGAGACAGTCCAAGCCTGGTACACCCTAACTTGCCACCGGCTCAGTGGCAACTGGCTTCAGTCTAACATTGTCCAAGGAAACCATGCTGCTTTCTTTTCCCTAAAATGTGTACTTTACATCTAACAGTGTATCCCGGACATCCCTCCAGGCTAACACACACAGGTCTAACTCACAGCACTTAAAAACACATGGTCTCGATGTACCACCAGTATCGGATAGTGGCATTGCTTTTAGTTTATGGAAGCTCTCAAAACAGATGCAGTAAGAATGACGTAACACTCCCAGGCTTTGAGTTGTCTGCCAGCTCAGGGGAATCTACTCACACAGTGCCACCTGGACCCTTCCTTCCCAAGACACGAGCTTCTCACCAGCTAGTGATCTCCTCTGGGTGTGGTACTTGCTATCTTCTATGTGTCTGGGACAAATAGCTAATTAAAATGTATCGAATCAAACCAAAAGCTAACCTCATAGAAACTAAGGAATCTGAGGAAGGTAGCCAAAATAACTAAATAAATAACTTTCATTTTTATCTTTATAGACTTCCACATTGCTAGATTTTTTTAAACCATTTAAATGTTGTTGCTGTTGTTATTGGTAGTTGGGATAGTACTTCATTGGCAGCAATATATATATTTAATTTGCTTTTGTTCTCCTTCATTTCCTTCCCTCCCCACTGTCCTCCTCCCCAAACCATCAAAATCTGTTTCTTGGTATGAAAACCTTTTCCTTGATTTTTTCTTGTATAACAGTGGTCTCCCACTGTATTCGTCTTTATGTGACTGGCTAATTCGATCACCATCATATCTTCCAAATCTCACCTATTTTTATTTTGGTTAGATTTCCTTTATAATTTAAATGTTTTAATATGCCTTTAATGTGTTTACACAATAATTTAATAGGTCCATGTATTTTAATTCTATTGATATATTGATAATATAATACCATATACTGATTTTGTTTTTAAAAAATATAATGCTAACTTTTGATATTAGTCCCTCAGAAACCCAGGACTCCCCCTGACTATTCTCATCAATAGGTCTGAGGCCGAATCCTGGCATCTGCATGTTCAAAGGCTGCTGCATGCTATGATGCTGTCTTCTGGGCTTCAGTCTCATCCAGGGGCCCGAGGATCACCAGGAGGACTGTCCACACGTTTGGATTTGGGGGCTTGGCCTTCAGAAGTTGTGATCTATCCCACATGGACTGAAGCCTGATAACCTGCATTTTTAAACACCAAGCTGCCTAGATATGCTCGGCGGGTCTGGAACACTCTGGTCATTTCCGCTAGCTGGCCATTCAAAAATCAAGGCACAATGGTTCCTTGCTCCATTTTGGTCTCTATGGGGAAAGTCAAAAGTCTTGGACGAGAATATTTTAAAAAACCACAAGATGGCAATGTCTCGGCTTGTCCTGCCACAGAAGAATACTTTCTATTGTTAGTTTGAATGGATCGTTGGCTTTTAGTATTCTGGGCTTATAGCTTAAAGAGCAGACCAAAGAAAGAGTGATCAGTTTTCTTTGTCAAAATTTTGTCTAATAGGCTTTTCTTGTGAGTTTCAAATAATTTCAATGTTCTAAGTTTAAAATAAATAAGTAAATAAAAATATACACCTGCTTTAATTGACAAACCTAGGCAATGGAAATAAGCAGCGGGCGGGTCCATTTAAAATCTGCAAGATGAATCTTTCCAAGGTCTAAAGACCTTCTTCAGGAGCCCAGTTTTACAACGGTTATGTGCTTGGCTACTGATCAAAGGGTTAATGTTTCAAACTCACCCAGTGGATACAGGAAAGAAAGAAGAGGCCATCTGCTCTTCTAAACTTCACAGTGGGGGGCTTGGAGGTGACTCAGAAGCCCCCAACAATAGCAACCTCCCTTGGATAAGGGAGGTATCGAATACATTCCTTTTCTGATCCTACAAGTTCACCCCTGCTTTCAGCAGGGCAGATGAGAGCAGATACTGAACCGAGAAAGCAAACCGAAGTTCAAGTCTGACAACAACCTTTCATAAAGCAGAGACGGCAAAGCAGACATCTTTCCAGACAGTCACTAATCTATGAGGCACTCTGCTGGCTAATTCATTCTCTTGTGTTGCTTTTCCAAATTCATATACAGGCACTGTGGAAGTCTGCCTTGCAGTCGGATTGCCAGACATCAGAACAGTTAGGTGGGGTCTGGACCTCACATCATTAGTCAAATGCTCATGTCATTTAATGTGCCCTATACAGTGTACTTTTCTATGTATCAGAAGTAGTATATAAAAAAACCACTTCCAGATACACTAGAGCACGGTTCACACAGTGATACACTCACAATGGTAATGTCTCAGATTTGTAACATAATAAACACTGGTTTGTAACTCCTCAGTGGCCCTCAAATTGTTTCCAATTCATCGTGACTCTGTAAAACAGAGCAGAACTGTCCCGGTGGGTTCCCAAGATTGTAACTCTTTACAGGAGCAGCCTCATCTTTCTCCCACGGAACAGCTGGTGGGTTCAAACTGCTGATCTTGTCATTAGCAGCCCAACACTTAACTGCTGCACCACCAGGGGCTCCAGAGTGCATAACTCCAAGTTGCATGTAGATCAGACAACGGCAACCCCAGGACGACCTATTAGCAAATTACTTCATGAAAACATTTTGAAAATCCTCAGCCACTGGCCAGGAGACCTGGTGGGGTAGTGTTACACAACGGGCAGCTAATTGTAAGGTCCACAGTTTGAATCCACCAGCTGCTCCAAAGGAGAAAGATGAGGCTTTCTGTTCCAGAAAGAGTCACAGTCTTGGAAATCCACAGGGACAGTTCTACTCTGTCCTATAGGTATCAACTTAATGGCAATGAGTTCGGTTGGGTTTGAGTTTCATCATTGGCACTAGCTAAGAAATCCTGATCCCCAAAACTGAAGGGAGCAGGAGGAAAGCGAGTGGGAAGATTAAGTTAACAACATTAAGGCTCAGGGTCTCAGTCCCCTCACTATGTCACAACGGAATACCCAAGGACGTGTTTCTAAATGTCGTAGGGATTTTAATGGAATGACCTAGGCGATCTCCCTGCAGCACAAGGATGGAACATTTTTCTCTCTTCAACAAACCAAATGATTGTGATGTCTACTTTTCTATTAGGGGAAACAAATGTTTTTAACTAGACATAGTGGCTATGGTCAGAAATCAGACAGCCCTGAGGGGAAATTGGGCAGCACAACTTTACCTACAGTTTGAACTCTGGCCAATGATGTCATGACTCATAACTTCCTCTCCCTCCTCTGTCACGGGGGGCCATGAGAATGACATCTAATGGACTGGGTTACTGTTGACAGTGCCAAAGCCTCATGCACAGAAAGTGCCTGGCACTGAGAAGCATGCCATCATGGATATTTGTTATCATCATGTTTACCCCCTGCAAGATTAGTCATACTCATTTAACTATTAAATAACAAGATTACTAACACCACGGAGTTTGAAAGGAAATGAGGCAGTACAGGGAACCGTCTGTGCCTGAGTCCACAGCACGCTGTTTGAAAGCAAGTTCAAGAAGAAAGTGTGGAGAGCTCAGAGCCTATCCAAGGCTGTGTTTAGCCCCTTCTGAACCAATGGGCCTTCATCATTTCACTCCCTCAGATAAGCCACACCCACCGCTGTCCGGTAGATTCCAATTCCCAGCGACCCCATAGGGACAGAGCAGAATTGCCCCCAGAGGGAGCAGTAAGTCTTTTCAGAAGCAGACTGCCTCATCTTTAGTCTACTGGGTGGTTTCGAACCACTCACCTTTCTGGTTAGCAGCTGAGGCTTTAACCATGATGCCACCAGGGTTCCTACAGATAACCATGGAGACCCTGCAATAGGAGGGGCTAGAGACTAAGTGAAAGTGGGGGAGTTCCTAAGTAACTTGGTGCTCCCTGAGCCTTCCTCAATCCCTAGGAGCTGTTTGGCTCTTACAATGTGCCAAGGAAGGGCTTTGGGTTGTACAAAACTAAAGAAGGGGTGGATTTTTGTCCCCAGAGTGACCCTATAAGACAGTGCAGAACTGCCCCTGTGGGTTCCCAAGACTGTAACTCTTTACAGGAGCACGCAGCCTCGTCATTCTGTGTCCTCACAGTCGACGAGAGATACTCTCCGCATAATCCTAGTGGTACCCAGGCCAGAGAACAGGCCAGAACGCTCTATATCAGACACAGTCCAGTGACCACAGACCTGCACTCCCGGGGGCATCAGAAGTTCCTATACACATACCAAGTCCCCTAGCGTATCGTATCATCTTCTCCATCCTCCTTTTTTCTTCCCCAAAAGTTTTATTGGAATATAATTCACATATCATGAAAGCCAATAGTTTAATCACCTCAAGAAGAGTTGTACAATCATCACCACAGTCACTTTTAGGCAATTTTCTTCATTCTTGTACTCATCATGATTAGCTCCCATGTCCCTCCACCCCAACCTCCCTTGATACCCCCCTCCCCCCAAGGAACTATTAATCCAGTTACTGTCTCCATAGATTTACCTATCCTGGATTTCATATATAGAAAATATTTTTTAAAAAAATAACAAAGTAAGACACTTAAAGAAACCTCAATGGCAAAGAAAGCAGAAAGTAGTAAAACTAGAACAAATTTAAGTGGTCCTAAGGGAGATAAAATAATAGGGTGGTGAATTTTAACCTCATCCTATTTTTCTGTTTCAAACAGACACAAGTTATGTATCAGGTGTGTGGGTGTGTGTGTGTGTGTGTGTGTGTGTGTGAGAGAGAGAGAGAGAGAGAGAGAGAGAGAGAGAGAGAGAGAAGGTAAGTGGTATCTCAGGATCCCATGTCACCTCAACAGCCCATCAAAGAGGTAAACTCTGTTATTCCACCCAGCCCTCACCTCCCCACTTTCAGGTCCAGAACTAGCCAACCACACTGCCACACCGGCCACCAATAACCACTGGCTTCCTTCCTTCAGAAGCCATGAAAACATTGTATTCTTCTTCATGGATGGAGACTCACAGTACATGCCCCAGAATGAACCCTGAAAAGCACCACCTCGTGATCCAACCAGGCTTCTGTAGCCCAAATCCCGACCTCACCCGCCTAGAAAAGCGGGCCTTTAAAAATAAACAAATAGATAACCGCAACTCCCCTTAAGAGGAGTGGCTTTCGGAGTCTCAGAAAGAGGTAGTCCTTATTGCTTTGCAAATACACTTTCTAAAGTTAATCAATATTTTCCTTCAATGCTTATGGCAACACTACCGAGTCGCTTCATTCCAATTGCTCGCAAGCTGTACAATGACTCGAACACTTTAATGTTTCACTCATAATAGCAGCACTGAGCTCTGACGAACCCACTCTCAGCACCATCGCCGGCTGGATCCAGATGGCAAAAAAAAAAAAAAAAATGCAATCCCTTCACTCCTGCCTGAAAAGCAATTCTGATTTCTTCCCCGACCCCACCCCCACCCCCACCCCTGGCACTCAATTTCACCTACAGTAATCGTTTCACTCCCGAAAGAAAAGGAGGCGGGAGGGTGGGTGGGGTGGGGGCGCTGAGGAACAGAAAAGAGAACTAACAGGTAGGGAGGGGGTTACTTTCTACACCGAGTGTAAGCACTGGAGCTTTAAATCTGCTGCATTGAGACCTGCATTCCTTCCAGAACCAAGCTGGAAAATGGTCACAGGAAAGCAGGGAAAAAATGAGGAATACTCCTATCTCTGCCACCTCTCGCCAGCCCTGCCCGGCCGCGGCGAGCCCAGCCCCGGGCCTACCTAGCCCCGACCAGCCGCGGGACAGGTGAGCGCCCACCGGCCTCCGCCCGCAGGCGTCGCCCACATCCGGGATGAAGGTCAAGGGCAAGGGCTGCCCGGCCCAGCCCCGGAGCCCAGGGCCCCGCGGGCGAAGTTCCCGGCGACGAACAGGCGCGCGGCCCCGCCGCCCGCCTGCACCTGCCGGCGCGGCCCGGCGCCCACCGGGCCCCCCACTCACCTCGGGTGGACATGGCTCAGGCGGCGACGCACGGAGGACACCGGGAAAAGCCGGCCGGCCCGGGGAGCACCCCGCCACGCACCCCGCGCGCTGGCGCCCGCCCTGCCCGCGGCCTCCGCCCGCAGGACACCTGGCCGCCGGCTCCGCTGCGCGCCGCGGCCTCGGGGACCCGCCGCGGGCGCCGCCGCGCTGCCAGCCGCCGCCCAGCTGGGCGGGGCCGCCTCCCCCGCCGGCCCGCGCCCACCCGGCCCGGCCCACCCGGGTCCAGCGGCGGCGGGGACGCGTTCGGCCGAGGCGCCAGGCGGGGCTTTGTCCCCCGCGTGGCGGGGGGGGGGGGGGGGCTTGCGAGCCAGCAAGGGAGGAGGAGGGTCTGCGTCTTCCCCTCCCCCTTGTCCGGGGTTCTTCCGTAAAATAATAGTCAAATGATACTCGGAATCCTAGAGTGGTTCTTTTTATTCATGGCCCTCTGGCGTCCTGCTTTGGTCCCTGAGAAAGAAAAAAAAAAAGGGAGGGGGGAGGAGAGAAAGAGATACACCCCCTTGAAGCAAAGCCTGGGCGGAGGACAGGAACCTCCACCCCGCGCACACCGCACTCACGCACCAGCTCTGAACTGCCTGCGGCTGGGCTTGTGAGCTGGAACGCTCCCAGCAAACCCACTCTTCTACCTATCAAAGCAAAACCTGGGGGAGACGCTCCTACTTTCCGGGAACGGGGTGGGGGGGGGGCGATGTCAGGGTCTGGGGTTAGTGAGCAAGCTAACAAAAGGCACCACCAGCGCTGCGCAAGTTCGGTCCTGCCAAAGGTAGGTCTTGGCGCAGAAGAGAACGCAGTCTCTCGCTGAGCCTCACACCCTTCTCTGCTGTCCATGTTGCTGGTCATGCTCACCACACATGTTCTCCTTCTGTCTACTGGCTGTCCCTTAGAGGATGGAGATTGGATCGCTGGTTAAACCATGCAGATATTCCAAGAAGAGGTGGTCAAAGGGTTGGATAACATGGTTATCACGGAGCATCGTTGGAGAGACCAAGACAAAACAAACTCACTGCCACCCAGTCCATGCCAACTCATGACGGCCGGATAGAATAGAGGGAGCTGCCTCTGAGGGTTCCCGAAATTGTAACTCTTTATTAGAGTAGAAAGCCTTACTTTTTTCCCCACTGAGCCCCTGTTGGTTTTGAACTGTGGGCCTTGCAGTTCACAGTCCAACGGGTGAATCAGTAGGCCACAGGGGCTCCTCCCCAATAAGCGCATTGGAAAGGAGGTGGGAATGACGGAGTAAGGGAGGGGAATTAAAAGGCTCAACTTCAATGTCTGGCTACAAATAATAATAAAAACTCCCCATACGGCCATCTTGACATCTCTTTCACTATCTTCTAGAAAGAAAATTTGACAATCATGCAAAATCCAGTTGCTTCAATTTCAAAATTACCCTTCTTGTTAACTCTCCTTGGCCCATTACTCACTTCCCCTCCCCCAAAGGATGATTTTGGAAGTGCTTAGCTGCACCCACTACTCCCCCCAGCATCCTCCCCTCCAGTTTCTTCTTTCCATTGACTTTGTTTGCCTAAAACACCAATTGTAACACATAACAGCTCCATACTCTAAAATATTATTTGTAGTGCATAACATTTTCATATCTCCTACTCTAAAACACTGTTGTAACACAGGCACCTTCATACTGTCTGACCAGAGTTGCAATGTGACACGGTGTCTTCATCCTAGCAATTAAGTTAGCCAACAACATTTTATTGAGCACATATGAAGTACCAGTCTCAATAGTCGGTGTATGGGTTATAGTGGTGAACAAGACAGACATGGTCCATGCCAACACGAAGTTTAAGGTCTTCTAAGAGATTTGAGGAGAGACCAGTACCTGTAAAATGATATCATACTTGGTAACATAGTAGTAGTAGTAGTAGTTGTCATTGTTGTTAGGTGTCACCAAGTTGGCTCCGACCCATAGTTGACATCCCTCTGACTCTATGTTCAAGAGAACAAAACACTGCACAGTCCTGCGCCATCCTCACAATTGTTCCTATGCCTGAGCCCATTGATGCAGCCACTGTGTCCATCCATCTCAAGGACCTTCCTTTTTCGGCCCCCTTCCACTTTACCAATCCTTCTCCAGACACTGGTCTCTCCTGACAACATGATCAACGTATGCCATCTTTGCCTCTGAGGAGCACTCTGGCCTGACTTCTTACAATACAGACTGGCTTATCCTTTTAGCAGTCCATGGTACTTTCGATATTCCTCTCTAGCACCCCCATTTCAAATGCATCTATTCTTCAACGGTCTTCCTGATTTAACGTGCAACTTTCACAAGCGTACAATACCATGGAGAACACCAGGGCTTGAGTCAGGTGCATCTCAGTCCTCAATGAAACACCCTTGCTTTTCAATACTCTGAAGAGGTCCTCTGTGGAGGATTTACCTACTGCAATACATCTTTTGGTCTCTTGACTGCTGCTTCCACGCGCATTGACTGTGGATCCAAGCAAGACAAAATCCTTGACAATTTCAACGTCTTCTCCATTTATCGTGATGTTACCTATTGGTCCGGTTGTGAGAATGTTGGTCTTCTTCACATTGTTTTATAATCCATACTGAAGGCTATCTATCATCCTTGCTCTTCATCAGCAAGTGCTTCAAGTCCTCCTCACTTTCAACAAGCAAGATTGTGTCATCTGCATACCACAGGTAAGCCTTCCTCTGATTCTGATGCCACATTCTTCTTCATAGAATCCAGCTTCTCTAACTATTTGCTCAGTATACAGATTAAACAAGTAGGGCACTGAGACTGTTAAAGTTTATTGTGCCAACTTGGCCGATATACACATGTGGGGTTAATTGAAGGGCAGAGATAAATGGCTCGGTGAGCCTCACCTTTCTAGTTCTCGGGGCTCTTGCTTTCTGATGGTTGGACCAGGGTGCAGCTGCCTTAACCAGTTCCCTGCTTCAGCTTGCAAGGCTCACTTCCTGCAAGACACTCCTGAGGAGAAGCCACATGGACCTACCCCGATGCAGCCCTGGGTGCTGGAGCAGCCATATGGAGACCCCTGCCAAAACTGAGATGCTTACATGTTCACTGATTTTGGCTTTCCTCCTGCAGTCAGTGTCATTGTGTCTGTTTTGTGAGATGGAGGAGGACTTTGTGGATTGGTGTCGGACATATGGGTTAATGTTGGACTTGTGGACTTAGACAGCACTGGGTTGGGATGCATTCTTGATGTGCACTTAACCTTAATATAAAACCCTCTCTTGTACATGAGTTTCTGTGGACTTGTTTCTCTGAAGTACCCAGACTAACCCAGGTACATTTTTCCTTTTTCCATATTGAAAAGATACAACTCTGCACACATTTCCTGATTTTAAACATGCAGACATTCCTTGTTCTGTTCGCACAACTGCCTCTTGGTCTAAGCACAAGTTCCTCATGAGCACATCGAAGTGTTCTGGCATTCCTATTCTTCTCAAGGTTGTCCACAGTGTAGTAGCGTCCACACAGCCAACTGCCTTTGCATAGTCAATGAAACTCAAGTAAGAATCTTTCTGGGATTCTCTGCTTTGAGCCGAGATTCATCTGACATCAGCCATGATATCTTTGCTCCACATCCTCTTCTGAATCCAGCCTGAACTTCGGGCAGTTCTCTGTCAATGTACTGCTGCAACCATTGTTGGATGATCTTAAGCAATATTGTACTTGGGTGTGTTATCAATGCTATTGTTCGCTAGTTTGAGCATTCTGTTGGGTCACCTTTCTTTAGAGTGGGTACAAATATGGATCTCGTCCAGTCAGTTGGCCAAGTAGCTGTCTTCCAGGGATACAGCAAAGGGGCAGCCACAAAGAGGAAGGCTCTCAACAAGGTAGATTGACACAGTGACTGCAACAATGAGCTCAAAGGTAACAATTGTGAGGATGGTGCAGGACTGAACGATGTTTCCTTCTTTACATAGCACAGGGTTGCTATCAGTCAGAACCAACTCCATGGCACCTAACAACAAGACAGTTCAAAGCCTTCCTTAGCTCTACGTCTTAATTATCTAAACCAGTGGTTCTCCACCTTCTTAATGCCGCGACCCTTTAACGCACTTCCTCGTGTTGTGGTGACCCCCCCCAACCATAAAATTATGTTTGTTGCTACTTCATCACTGTAATTTGGCTGCTCTTATGAATCGGGCAACCCCTGTAAAAGGGTTGTTCGACCCCCAAAGGGGTTGCGACACACAGGTTGAGAACCGCTGATCTAAACAAAACAATAAATCCATGGCCATTAAGTTGATTCTGACTCCAAGCGACTCCGCAGGACAGAACAAAAGTGCTCATAGGGGTCCCTGGCTGAAATCTTGAGGGTAGAAAACCACTACACCTTCCTCGCGCCAAATGGCTGGTGGATTTGAACCACCGTTTTCTTGGTGAGCCGTGTGCCACCGGGCTCCTTCTCAATTCTCTAGGGCTCCTGTCACAGAAAGACCACAAGCGGATGGCTTGAATGAACAACATTTTATTTTATTGTCATTTAAGAGACTGAAAGTCCAAAGTCACAGAGTGCTGGCTGTAGGGAAGTCTCGATCTCTCTGTGGACTCTGGAGGGAGTGCCTTCTGCTTCCTGGTCCGGTGAGACCCATATGTGTCTTGATATCTATCCTATGCCATCTCTCCTCTGTTAGCTTAATTCCTTTTGTATCTCAAAAGCGAACAAACAAAGCAACAACGAAAACAAAAAGACCCACGAGTATCAGTGTTCATGACCCTGAAAGCAGGAGAACCAGACGGTAGCCCAGTACCACTAATGCCATTATCATTGCTGTTAGGCGCTATCGAGTCAGTTCTGACCCCTAGCAACCCTCTGCACAGCAGAATGAGGCACTGCAGGTGCTCAGCCATGCTGACCTTTGCTCCTATGCTGAGCCCATTGCTGCAGTCACGGTGTCAATCCATCTCATCGAGGGCTTTCCTCTTTGTCATTGCTTCTTTACTTAGCCAACTATGACATTCTTCCCCAAGGACTGGTCTCTCCCCACAGCATGCCCAAAGTAAGTAAGATAAAGTCTTGCCTCAAAGCCATCCTTGCCTCTCTGGCTGTACTTCTTCCAAGGCAGGTTTGTTTGTCTTTTTGGCGGCTCATGGTGCTTTCCATATTCTTCACCAGCGCCACAATTCAACCACATCAATCTTTTTTGCTCTTCCTTGTTCAGTGTCTGACTTCCACATGCATACGAGGTGATTGAAAATATCATGCCTTGGGTCAAGTACACTTTAGTCCTCAAAGGAACCTCCCTGCTTCTCCGTACTCTCCAGAGAGAGTTCTTGTACACAGGTTTGCCCAATACATCCCATTGTTGGATCGCTTGACTGCACCTCTGAAAAAGGATCCCATTAGAAGGTCCTGGAAAGGATGGGAGAAAAATGTAGAATAAAACTAAAAATCATAAAAGAGACCTGACTCCCTGGTGAGATAGACACTGGTAGATCCCCGAGAGTATGGCCTTACCCTTCAGGTCTGGAACTGAGTTCATTCTTATGGTAACTCACTAATCATTGAGGAGCCAAAGGACAGCATCCACCCAAGGACAAAGTAGAGAGGGCCGGGAAAGAGGAGGAAAAGAAATAGTCGACACAAGGCAGAAGTAGGATAAGTGATGGTTGATTGAGGGGGTGGCAATGGATGTGTTAACACAAAATGTGTATGAACTGTTCAATCTAAAACTGATGATCTGCTCAGTCAACCGTCTTCTAGGGCACAAGAAGGTTTTTTTTTTGAGAGATGGACTTAAGATACACACTTCACTAAACCTGACTCTACTGAAGTGCAAAGGCAACCCATAGCAAAGACCATCCAAATGGGATTATAACAACAGGTGATAATCAAGGTGAGAATTTACAGCACATAGTAGGGGTGGGGGGGGACACACACACACAATTATACTCATAGCACTATGCACCCCTACATCATCTCCTGTGTATAAGACACCAGACCCACGCTAGTAAAATAAGGAGGTCCCAAGGCAGTCTGCTGTTCTATTTTTATCTCTGTAAATAACCTCCAGTCCTTTTCTCTGATTGCCAGCATAGGTCTGGCCCTTCACAACTGCACACACGACCTACAGATACCATGCAGAGGCCTCTTAATGAACCGATCTTGCTCTCGTCCTTAAGAGACTTAATAGACTATGCAAATGTGTGCAAACGGGAGTTAATATGCACTACATGTGTCTTCCTGTGTGTCCGTGTGTCAGACACTGCCCTGGTTATCACAGAAGTGATTTGATTTAGACGCCCCCCCCCCCCCCGCTTTATGAGTCAGAAACAACTCCGTGACAGTGAGTTTGCGTTTGAGTTTTGATTTTACATGAGTGTGGTGTGGTCTGATTAACATAACAAAGAAAGTCCTGTTTCCAAACAGAAGTCCATCTACAGGTATGGGGTGGGGAGGTGTCACAATGTAACCCATAACAGATACCCTATCCTGCACAATACTGTAGCACTCTGCAAGTTCTCAGCTTAGAAAATGGTTACATTTTTCAGTCAAAGGGGATCTTCCGCTGGAGACAATCTCCCAATAAATTCAGCTTTAGTCCTCCTCAAGCTTACTATCAGTTAGAAACACACACAGGCACGCTCACACACGTGTGTGGTGAGTGTGTACAGTATTAAAAAAAATCTCACTGCCCTCCAGCCAGGAGCCCCAGTGGTGTAATGGGTTACGGATCGGGCTGCTAACCAGAAGGTCAGTAATTCAAAACCACCAGGCACATCACAGGAGAAAAAAGAGGCTTTTTATTTTTATTCCTGTACTGTAACTATTTACAGCTTTGACAACCCACAGGGGCATTCCCGCCATGTCCCGTAGAGTAGCTGTGAGCCGGAATTCACTCAATGGCAATGACTTGGGTTATCATTGAGTCAATTCTTACGGATAGCAAACCTAAATGATAGAGTGGAACAACTTCCCTATGGGTTTCTGGGGTTGTAAATCTTTATGAGAGCAGAAAGCCTCATTTTCCTCCTGCAGAGCCACGGGTGAATTAGAACTGCTGATGTTGTGGTTAGCAGCCAACTCTTAAAACACTACACTACCAGGGCTCCTCTGCACATACATATACACACACGCGCGCCTACTTTGACATGCCGTGGACCATCTAATCAATTCTGACCCAGCAACTCTATAGGACAGGGTAGAACTGGCCCCAAAGGGCTTGCTCAGTCTTATCTTTACAGGAGCGGAGTTCAGTAGGTCCCTGTGCGTTCACAGCCCTGGCCCTTTCTGTTAGCAGCCAAGTGCTTAACTGTTGTGTCACCAGGGCTGTGATGATACTTTAAAATTCATTTTTAGGGTCAATTATGTCATCTCAGTATCTCTACTGAGAATCTTGGGAATCCAAAATGAATTCTTCCAACCATACAGTAAGCAAGGCTCTGTTAGAGGTTTGAATCTCCTTTAATGGAACTCGGAATACTTTAGACATCTTGTACAAGCAAACTATAAAGTGCAAGCAATGTTAAGAGAAATGTGAACTGCTGCTTCTCCAACTGAGAGACAAAATTTAGAGTCTGTGGGGGTACAATGACAGAGACGTTTATGTGAACCAAAGAGAAGACACGAATTCCCGTCTGTGTTGAAATAAACTATATGCTACTGATCAATTCTTGCCAAAAATATCCTTTCATCCTCTAATGGAAGGGAAGTCTGTGTACAGTATTAATGTTTTCAAATATCCTTTATTGATTTTTTTAAACGATTGCATATGCAGTCTTACTCCCATGAGTTGTAAGCTGCCGATTCACCATCACTTCTCATTAGGAAGCTAACTTCTCATTGGAGTATGAGAAGCATTCTACTTTCCACCAAAACTTCCAGTGGGAAAACTCGAACAGAAGTCTGAACTTAATCCTTTCTTTAGCAAACACCTCATTTAGCAGTGAGGAAGATGGCAGGGGAGTGAGACAAAGGATGAGATAGGGACAGTAAATCTAGGGTGCTTCATGAAGCCAGGTCACTGTCATTAGGTGCCTTGCAGTCAATTGCAACTCACAGCAACTCTATTCAACCAAACACCACCCGTCCGGCACGATCCTCACAATTGTTCTTGTGTTGAAGCCCATTGTGGGGGCCGACGGGTCCATCCAGCTCATTGAGGGTCTTCCTCTTTCTCACCGACTCGTTTCCACACAGGACGGCCCTTTGTCAAGGACGGTCTCTTGGAAACATGGCCAAAGTACGTGAGATGAAGTCTAGTCGTCCCTGCTTCCAAGGGACATTCCAGCTGTCCTTCCTGTAAGACAGATGTGTTTGTTCTTCTGGCAGTCCACGGGTGTTCAATATCTCTGCCAACATTACCATTCCAAAAAATTATTCTGTGGTTTTCCTTATTCATTGTCCAACTTTCATAAGCATGTGAGGCAATAAAAAGAAAGAAAGAAATCATGGCCCGGGTGAGGTCAGACCACACAAACACAAATACACTCCATCGAATGGATCTTATTGCTCCTCTCGGAGGCGTCCAAGGCTGGATATCTGTATAAGGCAGGGAGTTTCATCTTTCGCCCGTGGAGCTGTTGCGGGGTTCAAATTGCAGCCCAAGCATAATCCACTACACCCCCAGGGCTTCATGGCCAGACCACTCACTGCCATCGAGGCAATGCTGACACGGAGTGAGCTCCCGTGGGTTTCTCAGACTGTGTATGGTAGTAGAAAGCCCAGCCTTTCTCCCGAGGAGTCGCTTTTGAACTGCCAACCATGTTGATCACAGACCAACACATAACCACTACACCATCAGCGGCTTCTCACTAGCAGGAATTAGAATGATGCCAGCTCAGTCACACCTCCT
The DNA here is from genome assembly GCF_050624435.1 of Tenrec ecaudatus. Taxonomy (NCBI): domain Eukaryota; kingdom Metazoa; phylum Chordata; class Mammalia; order Afrosoricida; family Tenrecidae; genus Tenrec; species Tenrec ecaudatus. The sequence goes on from NC_134545.1 coordinate 98,542,132, forward strand.
GGTTCCCAAGAGGAGCAAACACAAATTCTTTTTGATAAAAGTATCCCAGTTTAGATCCCTCAATCTAAAAATCAACAACAAAAATATTGAGATCATAATCCACACTCATTCGTTTCCTCACCTGAAAAAATGAAGACAATAGCTGCTTCCTTGTTAGGTTCATTTAAGCATTCAATGATATCATGAATGTTAACTATAGATCCCAGAGTCTGGCAGATTAGAACTGCCCCAGTGGGTTTCCAAGACTGTACCTCTTTAAAAAAAACAAAAAAACTTTCATTGGCATATAATCCACATCACATACAAGTCAATAGTTCAATCATATTAAGAAGAGTTGTACAATAAACCACAATCCCTTTAGAACATTTTCTTCTTTCTTGTACTCATTGTTATTAGCTCCTCATTTCTCCCGAACCTTCCCTGCCATGCCCCCAAGGAACTAAGAACCGCATCACTGTCTTCATGGGGACATAAGCTGCTTCTGTGTCCTGAAGAACTGCCCTGAAGGTGTTTCGAAGTGACCATGCCATAGCAGGCCAATGTTTAACCCAACCACTCCACCGGGGCTCCTTCTAGAACCTGCTAGAATCCTCCTTTCCACCCAAGGAGCCTCTGCACCGACGCATGAAGAGAAGAACCAACTACCCATCACTTCCATTCTGAAATCTGTGCCACCTAGACAAATCTTAGTGATCTCAAGACGTCCGTGTCTGCGGTGGAAGAGACTTCACTGTTCAGTTTACATTTACTTCTTAATGCAATGTCAGCCAGCTTCTGGGAAGGGTGCTCTGGTCAGTTTCCATTCTATCCTTCATTAATAAGTAAATGTAAGAAGTAATGCCTTACTTATTCCGTGAGGCCCTCACGCGTGCAATGGTGGTTTGAAGCCGAAGGTCAGAGGCTGCTCATGAAGCACACTGGTGACATTTCAGAGAAGTTGGCAGCAGCTTGGGGAAATCTGAGAGGAAATTTGGACCGAAAAATAAGAGACCAAGTCAAAACAGAGCCATGAGTCATCGAGTCCAGATTCTGGCCAGAATGTGAAACTCGAAGGACCAATCACCCAGACTCAAGGGCCAGCAGCAGGGTTTGGTAAGGGAGAGTGGAGATGGTCACTCTTACTGATGCAGGCTCAGCCATCACAGGGAGGGGATTCAGAATTGGAGGTGAGTCAGAGCAGAAGTTTCCCTTTGGCAAGAGGAGTCAGACAGAAAAACAAAAAGCACAAGTAGCTCTCCAAAGGACCCCTCCCCTAGGAACCTGAGGAAAAACAAGAAACACTGCATGCAAACATCTTCAGAAGGCGAGAGCTGGAGGGTCAGTGAAATATTTTTTGTGAAGGTAGGCGCTCTTGAGGAGTGGCTGGTGGTTTTGAACTGCCCACCTGGTTAGAGCCCCACCTGTAACCCAGCACGCCACCAGGGTTCCACAAGGCGCCTCCGAGCATCCATAAGAGGCCATAAGTAAGAACTGGAAAACAAGTCCCTTTTTGCTGCAAGTCAGCTCTTTAGTGACTGACATCTTCCACCGTTTGGTTTTTCCTTTCAGCACTTTCAAAATTTCGTGCCTCTTTCTTTTTCCGTCGTCTGTTGAGAAGACAGCAATCTTGCTGTCACTCCCTTTCCTCCATCTGTTTTTAAGATGTTTGTCCATCATTGGTTTTCGACAGTTTGACTATTTATGCCAATGTGTGATTCTGCTGTGGCTCGCTGGGCTAGTGTCTCCTCGTATCTCCCCGTCCTGCTTCACCCCTCCCCTCTCCTCTCGCTTTCTCCCTCCAATTATCAATATGTTGGACTGTGTGTTCCATGTGTCTCTTATGCTCTTTGTTTTCTTCGATGGCTTTGTCCTGTGTGTGTTTCCATTTGGATCATACCTATTGACCTGTTCTCAAAGTCACTAACTGTCCTGGCTGTGTCCTGCTTGCCGCTGTTAAGCCCATCTAATGTGTTCTTAGTTTCAGATCATAGTTTTTTTTAACTTATAGAATGTGTGATTCTTTTTTATAGATTCTAATATTCGGTTGAGCTTATATTTTCATCCATCTTTCTATGTTGTCTTTAACTTATTAATCATGGTTATATTTTAAGCCCTTGTCTGTTAATTTAATCTGTGGTTTTACATGTATTATCTGCCTTTTGTCTTTATGGTTGGCTACTTTCTCCATACCCACACGCTCTTCACCCATTTTGTAATTTTGATTGTATACTGAACATTGTATGTAAACCAGTTCCGAGGCTGTAAAAGATGTCATCTTTCATCCAATAGGCAGATCGCCTGAACACAAACATGGATTTCTCGTGGTCCCTGTTCTTCATGTGTGGGCCCCTCACCTTTTGCTTCAAAGCCTCCGCAGCCCTGAGACACTGTAGTTCTGCCCATCGGAGGTTGAGAATTTCACTTCTGATGTCTATCATCTAATTTATCTATCATGTATCTATCTATCTATAGATTGATATGTATAGAATATCAATTTCAATGTGTGTGTATAGAGAGAAATGTGTGTATGGATATATATGTGTGTGTATATATATATATATATATATATATAGATAGATAGATAGATAGATAGATAGATAGATAGATAGATAGATAGAGAGAAATATATATATCAAGAAAATGAGAGAGAGAGAGAGGTGTACCAAGCAAATGGCTCATACAGGTATAGAACAGGTAAGCCAGCCTCCTGCGGCGCTGTCACAGAGGGGTAACCATCTCCCACGGGCATCATGGTGGCCCTCAGACCCCTGGTGAAACCTAACATTGTCACAAAGGGGACCAAGAAGTTTATGCGATATCAATCCGACCACTATGTCAAGATGAAGAGTAGCTGGTGTGAGCCCAGAGGCATTGACAATGGCACTGACAACAGGGAGCGGAGAAGATCCAGGGCCAGATCTTGATGCCCACCATGGTGGCTGGAGCAGCAAGGAATCCCAGCACCTACTGCCCCGTGGTGTCCGCAAGTGCCTGAGTCATGATGTCAAGGCGCCAGAAGCGCTGCTACTGTGCAACAAGTCCTACTGTGCGCAGCTCGCTCACCACGCTGCCCCAAGCATCGCCAAGCCATCGTAGAGAGAGCAGTCCAACAGGCCATCAGAGTCACTAATCCCAACGCCGGGCTGCGCAGAGGAGGAAATGAAAAGATGGCCCATTTGTGTGTTTTATTTGTGTTTTATAAAACCATAAAATGAAAAAAAAGAGAAACAGGTAAGCCCAGTTGGAGTCCAAGCGGCAGATATTAAGCTGATTCCGAAGTCGGGTAGCTATCGGGAGGAATGAACCAGGCAGTAGCAAGACAGAGCAGGGAGAACATGGCTGGTGGATGCAGACAGGTGAATCTGAAGTCAGGACGTGAGATGGTAGGCTCTGACGACTCCCAGGGTCAGGAGGCACTATGGCACACGATTGGCTCAAGTCCCAAGAATCAGAGTTCTGGATGCACGATCCCTTAGCCTCCTAGAGGATGACCCAGGAACCAGCAGGTGCTCCTTTGAGCTTGGTGCTAGTTTAGGGTTTATCAGGTGAGCCTCAGAGGCCCACCAAAAACTCCCTTTGTGTCTCTGTTCCCTAGAGGTGTCCCTTTTCCTAGGCCTCACCTGGTTTTCAGTGCTCACCTGGAAACTATCCCCAGGGAAGAAAGTTGACAAAAATAGTCAGTTCACACATGAATGGTTCATCTCTCACTGGAATATGAGGTCTAGTACATATTGTTTCCCCATGGCTATGCCTCTTAAATCATAATTTTGGTAACTCGCCTTGTTTCCCATAGTTGTTGAAGCAAGAGAACCAGCCTGCCAGGACCTCTCTCCACAGAAACAGCAGTGAGAACCCTGCCTGTAATATTATTCTCAATGTGTTATCTGTCAAAGTTGAGCTCGCTGGCATAAAATCTCTTGATCCATCAAGCAGATGATCTTCAAGGATCTCTCCACGGCAACTCGGCTTTGCCCGCTCTACTGCGCTGCCCCACTACTACTGCAACCATCGCCCCGACCCCTCTGTCTCCCCCAGGCATAGACTCACTCACACACACCTAGACCCAAGGTCTCAGGAGCTCTATTTCAGCAATGCCAAATCACTTGTTTCCCCCACGGGATCAAGTCTGTCAAGAGGGAGGTGGTCAAGCTAACTCTATCAGGATGTTTCCTTCTTCTCAGATGCTGCCTTCCCCGCCCCTCCCTCCCCCCCCCCCCCCCGCCCCCATGAGTACAGGGAAGGCTTTGTCATCTTCAAGGGCCAGCTCAGGCTCCGGAAAACATTCCCTGTTCCCACCCATCCCTCTCTGACACAATTCGCCATGCATGCAACCCTACGGAACAGCACCCTGGGGTGCGGTGAGTGTCCGTGGATATGGTTCTCCCTCCACCACAGCCGGACTCACAGGGGATGTGCCTTGAGACGAGACACTCCGCCGGATGACCGTGTTTGTCCCCAACTCCCGGTGCAACAGCTGGGGGGCAGTGTGCCTTGAGTCGCACCCCTTCTGGGTGCCATGGTGTGTTAGGTCCCAGGACGGTGAGTTAACGTCAAAGCCAATAGGAGCTGCGTCTGCACAGCTGTTTGGCGTTGGTTTTTTGTTTAACCCCTGGTGTATCCCCGCGGCCTCACTAACGCCAGAATATGAGGCAAGTAATCGTTTTCCTCGGACTCAGCCACAAGCACCGGCGATGTATGACTTTCTTCATCAGTAACAACAGACAACACTTCTAGCAAGTAGGTGTCCAAGCGCTTGACCTATGTATCCTCTTAGCTCACCGACAGGGTCACCTTCTCAGGTAGGCACTCTCGCCGCTGCCATTTTACACAGGAACAAGAAGTTGGGGAAGTAGAAAGAGGTAATTTAGAGACAGGAGGTCTGGACTCTCTGGTGCGCTGCCTGCGTTCTTGCCTCCCCCGCCCCTATTTCTGAAATGCTTCGGAAGTACATCAATGGATCCACATTGTGACAAAATCGGGGACAAAGGAGAAGTCCGCTTTAATTCATCTTCCATCCAAATCCAACTTTCTTCCCGGGAGGGAATCGCTACTCTTCATCGTGGCGACTGCTACTTATGGTCCTCCCGCGGCGCGATCATTTCGGGTCGGCTGTCTCCGTGCGTAAGCTATCCATGCGCTGTGAGTGCACAGATTGATGTAAGTGTCCTGTGAAATCATTTTGTTTCTTTTAATATCGTTTCCATGTCACCACGTGTCTTGCATATGTTGTGGTCATTGGTTACCTTTGAGCTTGCTCTGGCCAAGGTGACCCCGCGTGCAGAACAAAATATCGCCTGATCTTGTGCCATCTTCATCCATCGTTGGGATGCTGGAGCATTTTGCAGCCACTGTGTATTTTAAGCACCTTCCGACCTAGCACTATTATGAATATTGTTCCGTTGGGATCCTTGGAGCTTTCCTGGGCTAATTCTCAGCCTTGCCTATTCTTCCTAGTCTGTCTTAGTTTGGAAGCTCTGCTGAAACTCGCCCACCGCAGGTGATCGTGCTGGTATTTGAAGTGCTAGCCATTAGCTCTCGACCTCACAGCAACACGTAAGGCATCACAGCATGACAAGCTGGCACAGGGGTGGCTGGTCAATACATGAAGGTAGGGGTACTCCATCGTCTGAACATATTAAAGTCTAGTTAGCCATTTTCCATTATGGGTCATTGATGTTGTTTCTAATTTCATGCTCATGGGATCTGAGGATCCTGCAGCATGCTGCCTCTCTTTGTGTTAGCTTGCAAACAGGCTTGGTGTCCAGCAAAGATACTTACAAGTAAAATTGCCAGGATGAGAGAGGGTTGTGTTGCTTCTTTTTTGGTGGTGACTCGACAAGCTACCCTCACACGAGGCCAGACCTTTCCCTCTTTGGTTATTCCCAGAGTAAGGGGGTTGGGTTGCCGGTGACGTGTTTCCGGGAAAGCAGTCCTGTGCACGAGGCCAGCTCCAGCTCCTGACACAGGCAAGTGCTCCAAGGTCTCCCTCCCTGCTTCATGTACAGGAACAAGGAGGGCTTGTTGTTTTATTGTTTGCTTGCTTTGGGACATTTTATTGTCATTGGAGGGCACGTTTACAGAAGCAGCTCAGTCTCCCATTCAGTGATTCTGTCACATTGTCTCATGAGTTAGGGGTAACGCCCTCAATGTCACAACACTCCCCCTCCTCCTGCCTGGGCTCCCCATTGTCCCTTCCAGCCCTTGGAGCATGCCTTTTGGGAAAGAGTTTTGCTATGACTTGTGAAACAAACAGGGTCCTTGAGAACACACCATGAGATACCCCAAAAAGGAGGCAGTAGGCAAGAGGCAGAGGAAACTTTCGGGGGAGGGGAGCAGGTGGGTGAGCCATTCAGGAAAATTCTGCCGGGAATCAGAATCAACTCCAGAGAGCCCCGCAACAACAAGCAACCAAACCCCAACGCACTGCCATTGAGCAGACTCCAACTCCTCCTAGTGATCCTGTAGGACAGAGCAGAACTGCCCCTTTGGGTTTCTGAGATTGGAAATCTTGACGGGAGCAGACCCTCATCTCTCTCCCGGGGAGCAGCTGGGGGGTTCGATTCCCTGTGCCTGTGCTTAGCAGCTCAATTTGTAGTCCTCCCGGCCACCAGGCATCCTTCTACAACAGCGATGGCCTTAGGAAGAGTCATGTCTCTAGGGCAGATGTGGGTCCTTGTTGTCAGAGGGTGCAGAGTTGACCTTGGCTTCCTGTTAACCCCTGCACCATGGCTGGGCTTTGGAAGCAGATCGCCAGGCCTTTCTGCCTGGAAGTTCTGCTGAAACCTACTCACCATCATAGCAATATACATGCCTCCCCTGACAGACAGGCAGTGGTGGTGCATCGGGTGTAATGGGGTAAGCAGGCAACAAGATGCTTTGAAAGTTATCTACAAACAGGGAGGGAAGCTAGCGAGAGAGAGGAGACAGAGAAAACACATCAATCAGCCCACCAATCCCAATGAAGGAGAAAGTTTTGCAAGGATACATAAAATACCAGGCAGGGCGACCCTGTGCTCCCAGGCTTGCTTGACTCAAAGTCTGTGTTTTATGCAGTTTCCTGAACCATGGTGGGTGGGTGGGTAGGGGGGGAATGTAAGCTTCCTAAACACAAATTTTAATACATCTTTCAATACTAGTCTAAATGTTTTTTACTTTCTATTACGAACACAAACTCTTTCAGAATCAGAAAGATACTGAAAAGCTTTCCATTTACAGAATAACCACTGCAACGAAGCAAAGGAAGCCTATGAAAATGACAGGGGCCCGTGGGTTAAGAATGGCCCACTCACAACTCTCCCTCTGCTCACCGCCATCGGGTCGATGCTGACTCACAGTGACGCCCCAGGACCGTTGAGGAACGGCCCTGTGAGCTTCTGAGACGCTAACTCTTTAGGGGAGTAGAAAGCCTTGTCTGTCGCCCGTGGAGGGACTGGTGGTTTCGAACTGCTGATAATATGCATCCAAGCCCAACCAGGTAACCGCAATGCAACCCGGGTGCTGCCTCTTGCCCCACCCCCACTTGGTGTCACGTAAATTTGTCCCTGCTGCAGGTGCTGCTTTCCTGGCACTAAAATCGGGCTAAACAAGAACCGCGTGCACCTGTTTTGACCGACCCGCAAATTCCGTTTCAGAGCAAGCTGAGGTCTAACCACAGGACTCGCTGGTTATAGAACTCGCACGTGGCCAAACAGCGCCACCTAGTGCCAGGTTTACTTCTCAGACAAACATTTCATTTTACAGCTTGTAAATCAACACACATTAAAATACCTGTGAACCAAAATACCTAAAGGTGCTATCTTCAACACTCGTGTTCAATTCCTAAGTGGTTCCACAACATTAGCTGTGGGGGCGGGGGGGGGGCTGTGTCCTGTGCTTTGTGTAGTGCTAAATGCCTGGTTGTCGTCACCGCTCAAATAATGAGTGATGACAGCAACCAGAAAGCGATGTAACTTTTCTGTGAAAGTTGAAGACTTGTGTTGAAACACAAGGGTGATGATTATTATGCTTCTCTTAAGAAATAAACAAAACAATGCCATGGAATTGATTCTGGCTTACAGGGACACTTCAGGACAGAGTAGAGTTGCCTCCTTTGGGTTTCTGAGCTGTCAAGCTATAGAACAGAAAGCCTCATTTCTCTGCCATGGAGCAGCTGTTGGTTTCAAGCCACTGACTGACCTTGCAGCTAGCAGTGTAATGTACTCCCCACTATGCCACCAGATTCCTCTGGCAGGCTTCCCTCTCTCTCACTGCCACCTAGTCAAGGGTAACGCATAGTGACCCTGTAGGACAAGGCAGAATTGCCCTGTGACTTTCCAAGACTGGAACTCTTTACAGGAGTAAAAAGACTCATCTTTCTCCTGAGGAGAGGCTCATGGTTTTGAACTGCTGATGTTGCAGTTAGCAGCCCAATATGTAACCACTGTGCCATCAGGGTTCCTTGGCTTTCACTGGAGAACAACAACAACAGAAAGTCACTATTGAATCATTTGCAACTCATGGAGCTCCTACAGGACAGAGCAGAACTGCCCCCAGGGTTTCAAGCTGTAAAACTATAGAAACAGACTGCCCCCTCTTGCCTAGGGCAGAGCAACAACTGAATTCAAAATGCTGACCTGGAGGTTGGCAGCTGAGATGGCGCTAGAGTACAGTATGTAACATAAAATGAGTTCTTCGGGGACTTTATCGAATCTGATAAGGATGTGGAATGAGTATTTTTATCAGCATGGATGGGGTCAGGAGTGAGTGCGCCCAGATGCCAAGGATAATTGTTACAAAGCATGCAGAGAGCCCAGGTGGTGCAGCGCTTTACAAATTGAGCTGCTAACAGCAAGGTCAGTAGTTCAAATGCACCAGCTGTTCCATGGAAGCAAGAAAAGGCTTTCTGCTCTGGTAAGGAGTTATAGTCACCAAAACGCACGGGGGCAGGTCTACCCTGTCCCATAGCGTCGCTGAGTCAGACGTGCTATATATTTGGGTTACGGAATCAAACTATTATAGTGATAATAATTTTGACTGAGTACAAAATCTACTATTGGAAATCATTTTAAAAGAACATCAATATAATAATTTTTTCTTCTTAATACCTGTATTAAATAGAATTATATTTTGTGTTGAACACGTTCTAAATGGATGTCTTTTCTGAAAAATTCATTCATATACATTCTTTAAAACTGGCATTCCTGATAGATAAGTAGTATAGTATAGTATTAAACTTGGAGTTTCTGAGCCACTTCCACTGGATTGTTTGATTAGACTGCCACCTACTGGTGACAAGAAAAGCAGAATGGAGCTTAAAAAATGTATGTTTCACCGACCATGCATTCATTACATGAGACAGTGGTCCAGTTGAGATATGAAACAGAGAAAGTCCACCTAAATTTGAATTTCAGCTAAAAACCAATAATAAAAATGAAAAGACAAACAGTTTTTCATGGACTTTTTTTTAGCTCCCTTCATAACGTAGTACGGTATCAGGCACATTTGTACACATGTTGCCATTTTCAAAACATTTTCTTTCTACTTGAGCTCTTGATATCAGATCTCCTCTGTTCCCTCCCACCCTTGTGAACCTTTAATAAAATTATTGTTATTTTCATATCTTACACCATCCACTATCTCCCTTCACCCACGTTTCTGTTGTTCGTCCCCCTGGGGTGGGGGGTGGGGAGTTTATATGTTGATTATTGCGATTAGTTCGCCCTTTTCCCCTCCCACCTTCCCCCTACCCTCTTGGTATCACTACTCCCATTACTGTTCCTGAGGGGTTTATCTGTCCTGGGTTCCATGTGTTGAGAGCTCTTATCTGTACCAATGTATATGCTCCAGTCTCTCTCTCTCAAAAACAAAAACCCTGAAAACTTTGATTTTTAAAGAAAAATATGTTCTATATGGTTGCATAGCCCATCTCATTAAATCAACTCAGTAATAGTATCCCATTAAATCCCCCATAAATGTGTCTCTCTTTTTTTCACCCTCCCTCCATAATTTTCAGTCTCTCCCCTCTCCCTAACCCTGCCCCCAGCCTCATTGTAGACTTCACTCTTTCATCCTTTGGTGTGAAAACCACTTTTTTAAAAAAAGACATTTTACTGGGGCTCATACAGCTCTTATCACAATCCATACATCCATCCATTGTCAAGCACATTTGTACATTTGTTGCCATCATCATTCTCAAAATATTCTCTTTCTACTTGAGCCCTTGGTATCAGCTTCTCACTCCGCCCCGCCCCCCCCATTCCGCCACCGTCCTTTTCTCACGAGCCCTTGATAATTTATAAATTATTATCTTGTCATGTCTTTCACTGATTGATGTCTCCCTTCACCCACTTTTCGGTTATCCGTTCCCCAAAGAGGGGGTTATCGGTAGCTCATTGTGATCTGTTACCCCTTTCTCCCCACACCTTCCCCTTCCCCTTATGGTATCGCTACTCTCATTATTGGTCCTGAGGGATTTATCTGTCCTGGATTCCCTATGTTTTCAGCTCTTATCTGTACCCTACGGTAGCCAGACTTGTAAGGTAGAGTTGGGGTCATGATGGGGCGGGGGGAGCATTAAAGAACTAGAGGAAAGTTTCATTGGTGCTATACTGCACCCTGACTGGCGCGTCTCTACCGCGTGACCCTTCGGTAAGGGGGTGTGAAATTGTCTACAGATGGGCTTTGAGTCTCCACTCTGCTTTACCCCTCATTCACATCGATATGCTTTTTTGTTCTGGCACTTTTCTTTTTCTTTGTTTTCCTTGTAATAATGGTTTCATTCAATATTTGTCTTTTTGAGTCTAACTTTGCTAAGTGTAATGTTCTTTAGTTTTGTCCATGTCTTGCAGTGTTTAAGGGAGTTGTCAATGTTTTTATTGATGCATAATCTTCCATTATATGAATGTACCACCAGTATTTATTATTTGGGTGGGGGAGGTTGGCTGAAAATGTCAATATGAGGTGGCATTTCACTGTTATAATTTCTATTTCTCTTCCTACTAATTAACATAAACACTTCTTCATATGGTTGTTGGCCACCTGGGTGCCATCTTTACTAAATTGTCTACCCATGTCTTGGGCCCATTTTTTATTGGGTTATATGTATTTTTCTTAAGATGTTGTGGTTTTCTATAGATGTTTAAAATTAGCCCTTTATCTAATGTATCATTACTATTTTTTCCCATTCTGTGCGTTCTCTTTTCATTCTTTTAATGAAATCTTTTGATGTGCATAAATGTTATATTTTTAGAAGGCTCCAGTACTTTGTCTTTTATAGTGTAAACATTTTTCATTATGTTTGGTAGTATGTTTATGCCTTATATCAGAGCCCTTAACTTTGTCCCTATTTTTTCCCTGATGATCTTTATGGTTCTGAGGTTGTGGTCTTTGATTTTCATTAGTAAGTGCTTCAAAGCCTCTAGCTTTCAGCAAGCACGGTTGTGTCATTTGCATACTGCAGGTGGTGAACGAGCCTTTCTAACGTCCTATTGCCATGTTCTTTTTCATACAGACCTTCCTTGCAAGTCGTTTCTCAGCATAGAGACTGAATGCGTTTGGTGAAAGCACGCAATCCTGATATGCATCTTTCTTGATTTTAAACCTAAACTTCTTTAATCCTGTTCAAATGGCTCCCTCTTGGTCTATGCACAGGTTTCACACAAACACAATTAAGTAATCAGGAATTCCCCCTCTCCACAATGTTGCTGATGGCTTGCTATGATTCACACAGTTGGATGTCTTTGCACTGTCAATACAAGGGGGAGTCCCCCAAAACCAGAATTCCACTGAGCAGAGCCTTTATGCAATGCATTTTTCCCACTAGGCAAGTGTCCAGCAATTCACTCTGAGTTAGTGCACCCAGTGGCATTGCCTAGGAAGGTTCTCTCTGGTCACAATGAATTTTTACATAAAAGCAGTTTCACTCAACCTCATTATTTGTGTGTGTGTGTGTGTGTGTGTGTGTGTGTGTGTGATGGCTGATTTAAAAGAACAGTATGCAGCTATGAAATTGTTTTCTGCTTGGGAAAGATGCTCCAGGAACTGTTGTGATGTTGAACACAGCTTACAAGGACAGCACTATGGGAAATCCTCAAATGTACAAGTGGTTTTCTCATTTCAAAAAAGGTAATATGCCGATTGATGACAAGCCTTGTTCTAGCTGTCAATCAACTTTCCGGATGAAAATGTCGACTCATGGTGCATTTGCAGTTCGTTTCACCAGGTCACACTGTTAATCAAGCTTTCTATTTAGAGCAGTGGTTCTCAACTTTACTAATGCCGTGACCTTTTAATACAGTTCCTCCTGTTGTGGTGACCCCCCCCAACCATAAAATTACATTTGTTGCTATTTCATAATTGTAATTTTGCTACTGTTATGAATTGGGTGACCACTGTGAAAGGGTCGATTGACTTCCAAGGGGGTCGCAACCCACAGGTTGAGAACCACTGATTTAGAGGTTCTGAAAAGATTGCCTAACAGTGTGCAACATAAAAGGCCTGATATGTGGCAGATGAGAGACTGGTTTTGCCACCATGACAATGCACCTGCTCCTGCAGCCATCTCTGTGCGCCATTTTTTGGAAAATAGCATGCCTCTCTTGCTCCACGCACCTGATTCACCAGAGCATGCTCCATGCAACTTCTTTTTGTTTCCGCAAATGCAGAGGGACATGAAAGGACAGCGATTTGATGACGTAGAGCAGGTGAAGAAAACACTGAGGGAGGTGCTGTCAGCCATCCAAACAGATGAGTTTGAAAATTTTTTCAGAGAATGGAATTGCAGATTTGACAAATGTATTAAATGTAATGGAAAGTACTTTGGAGGTAAGGTTGTTTTGTTAAAAAAATTAATACATAGCTTTGGCGGGGGAAATATGGGGTTTTTTAGTACCCCCTGCTAAAACACAAATCAATATCTTTCTGGTATTCTCTGCTTTTCGTCAAGATTCATCTGATGTCCTCAATGATACCCTTCATTTCAATGATCCCTTGGTCCAGTGATCCCTCGTTCCACTCCTCTTCTGAATCCAGCTTGGATTCTGACAGTGCTCTATTGATGAACTGCTGTGGTTTTTAAATGATCGTCAGCAAAATTTCATTTGCATGTGATATTTATCATATTTTTCAATAATTTCTTCATTCTGTTGAGAGGGGCACAAATATAGAACTCCTTCCATTGGAGGGCTAAATAACTTTCACTTCTTGGCGAGTAGTGCTTCATCAACTTACTGAGACATTACAATCAGTAGTTCATCAATTCCCGGGGCCTGTTTTTCACTAATGCCTCAGCACTGGACTTTTTCTACCTCTCAACAGGGTTGAATGTTGATCAATTATTTTTGGTACAATGACTGTGCATTCCTCCCATCATCTTTTGATGTTTTCTGCATCATTCAATATCTGGCCCATAGAATTCCTCGATATTGCAACTAGTTGTTGTTGTTGTTAGGTGACATGGAGTCAGTTCTGACCAATGACAACCCTACGTACAGCACAAACCATTACCAGGTCCTCAGCAACTAGAGACTTGAATTTTCTTCCTTCAGTTCGATCAGCTTGAGATGTGCTGACCTTAGCTTTCCACCTCCAAGTCTTGACACATTTCATCATAAAGTGTGGTCTTCTCAAGGCGCCTTTCGAAATTTCCCGTTCAGCTCTTTTCCCATTTGCTTTGGCTAGTCTCCACCTTCCAGAACAAGTTTCCGTCTCTTCTGACAACTAGTTTGGTCTTTTCTTTCTTGTTCTTTTAGTGATCTTTTGTTATCTTCATGGATGAATGTTCTTGAGTTGGCGTTGGGATTCACAAACTCTCACATTTAAATCAAAATTGTGGGTTTCAGAAAGTCTGTGGAAAGCATCACTATCACTCTCTCCCATTGTTCCACAAATGTCTGAAGCCATTTCACATGGAAAACTGGTGCGGCAGTGGTACTGCTCTAACTTCAGGGGGAGACTCACCATCAGCATCGGTGCCCGGCTGATTCCTAGAAGCTGGAAGTCAATATTACCTCTGCCCTCTGGCTGCTCTACTGAGGCTGACACCAGCCATCTTTCCCATGATACTTTTCCGGGTTCGGTAGTTTGTTGCAATGGCCACATGAAACTCACAGATGGTGGGTTTATTCGTGAAATCACAGAATCCAATTCAGAATCAGAAATGACTCAGGATACAATTCTTCAGTCAAGGTAACTTCTCAGTCATGCCTGAGGGCAAATCTCTCTCTGGTCCTGGGTCTCTTTGTCCTTTGACCTGGCCTATGCCTTGCTCTAGGATGTATTACAAAACTCTTTATTCCATAGACAAGTGCCCAGACGCACACCCCTCTGCCTATAAACTACTGCCAGAATATATTCATCTCCTTCACTCCCTGGGCCTGTAAACCCACCACAATGTCCTCCCAGTTCCCTGGATTTACAGTAGCTGCTGGTTCTCTGCTATGCTCACTCTGGCATTACAGATGTCTCTTAGGTTTAGGAAGTTCTGGGTACAGGGACTCCACATCCACAGGGCATGCTCTGCTCCCAGCCCTTCTTTCTTGGAGGTCATGATGTTGTCCATCTACTCTGGGATTGGTTCTCTTGAAAGCCTAGCAGATAGCAAAACTAACCGATCGCCTTGTTATGATTCTGTACACCTCATTTGCTGGTCCCATTCTCACAAAAGAGCCATACATTGTCTGCATTATTAGCAAGCTGATCAGACCCCTTGGTGGACCACAGGACCTTATTTGCATGGCCGCACGTAATCATTCGATGGGTGTTACAAGATCTTGGAGAGAAAGGTCATCTAAAGTGATCCATAGTACCACATTGTACAAATGAATGTGTATGTACATTTTCCAAGAGAGAGCTTAGCTTTAATCTGCTTTTTCAAAGGGATCGATAAGCCCCAAAGGCTAAGGAACCCACTTTATGGAGTGATTCCTCTTTATTTTGACTTGATTTCTCTGATGAGCCATGCTCTACTTAAAGCAGTCTCCGCTGGGTTTGGGCTTAAAACTGTCCATACAGGGAACTGCACATTTCCAAACATTTCAACTGTAGAGTTACGACACTGAAGCCGCATGCCCCCACACCCTCCTACCTTTACCAGTTCTCACACCAACGATGGCGCCTTCCCGGCCTGCTCTACTTCTCTGCGGGTTCAATAATTGGTTGTGATAGGCAATGAGAACTAACAGATAACAGGACTAAGGAGTTGATTAGAGAAGCAACATGTTTCGGGATCAGAAATGACTCAGGATACAGTTCTTCCGTCAGGACAGACTCTTCTCAGCAGGGCCTGCAGACAGGCTCTTTGTCCTCTGCCGTGCTAGGCAAGCAGGTGTTACCTAGGTCTGATCAGTGTCCAGGGCCTCGCACTCAGCCAGCAAACCTCCTGTCCAACTGCACTCTGCTTTCTTGCTCGGCGGATCAGAAAGTCCACTCTCTGTCTCCTGATTGCTCTGTTCTGCTGCCGCTGCCACTGCTTCTCCGTCTCTCACCATCTTTAGTGTCACAACTCCCTGTCTCCTGGATTGAGGAGGTTCTGCACACAGGCCCGGGTCCAACAGACACACCACTCCTGCCTCCCGGCTCTTCTTTTCTGATGGTCAGGAGATCCCCTTTTTGCCTCTGGAAGGGTTCATTTTATGCCTGGTAGGATGGCAAAACTAACCAATCCCCACATTAGGATTTCGTGCACCTTATTTGCATGGTCCCACCCAGACAAGTTGCCATGCAAGCGATCCAGTCTTCCTGGTGAGTCACACACATTTGCATAGTGCTCCCCAATGGTTTGGTGGGAACCACAGAGTCTGGCTGGAAGAATATGGAAAGTCGCATTTGGGAATTCACCACAATGCCATCACCCAACCATGGATTTTGGTTAGCAGCGAGTGCATGAGCCATGTGAATTACCCAGGGCTTCTGTTCCCTGACTCACTCCTAACCCAAGCCCTATGCTTAACCTACCACACCACCGAGGCTCCTCCTAGACCCACTGGGCGTAGTTGACGGTCTTTGCACTTGCCTCTTTCCTCTGGAATGCTTCCCCCAGATAGCTGCATGTCCTGATCCCTCCGGTGCTCAGGTCTGCCATTCTCTATCCTCGTTGCTTTCATTTCCTTCTTAACATTTACTACCCTTTGAGAGATCCTATGTCGATTTCTGCTTTCTTACCAACTTCCTTCTCCTGTTCCTCCCCAACAACACATGTGCCTGAACTCAGAAACCGTTCGCCACTCTCATCTCATCTACCCAACACATGTAAAAGTATTTGGCATAAAATACGTGTTGGGTAAATTTTGTTGAATAAATGAACTCTTACTACAAACCCACGAGCCAACCAACACTCACATAAGGCCGCATAAAAATCAGAGAAATTGTCGAGTATATATTTGATGAGGAGTAGCTAGCTTTCTGAAGAAGGAGGCTGTGGTAGTTATAAACTCTGTTGTCAATTTGAGAGGATTAAGAGTGAAGGGGTGGGATTTAGCCTGTCAATCAGGTCACAGCTTGATGACCTCATTTGGAGGCGCTAAAGAGATAACTTGCCTCTAGATAACTCACTAGAGGCAAGATGCAGGCTCACTCCCTGGGAGACATTGCAGCTGACAAGACACCTGGAGTTACTAGTGTCCTGAGCTGGAGGAGCCACATGGACACCCCTGCCAGTGCTGAGATGCTTACAGCACCACTGGGTCCACAAGACTTCCCACCCACTGGCCTGTGATCTTCCTGCATTCAGCATCATTACATGTTTCGTGATTCTGAAGAGGACTTTATAGATTGGTATTGGTCATGTGGGCTAATATCAGACTTATGGACTTGATCAGGACTGGGATGTTTTCTCAATATTCAATTTCTCTTATATATAAAGCACTTTCTTATACATATGATTATCATAAATTTTGTTTCTCTAGTCTACCCAGACTAACACAGAGGCCACAGATAGAAGAAATGGGAACATCAGTAATTAAGGACACTAAGTTTGGTTTTCTTGTTTATAAGATTATAAAACACAGTGTTGAATTTGGGTGAAACAAAGTACAATCCATGCACTAACCTATTTAATACAAAGTATCATTTGATGTCAAGCAAGCTCTCCTTACACGCAGCAGGAGCACCTCGAGGAAAGCACACGCGTGTTAAGGAAGCAGAAATGTTCTTTCCATGACTCTGGGGAAAAAGGGAGATTTAGGAAATGGTTGGCATGTCTATTTTATTTTCAAGCATGGAGAGAATAAAGGAAAAAAAAGAAAAGGAGCAAATGCAGGGGGAGAAAGAGAGAGTGGAGCACATCCTGGCCCACCAAGCCTTGATGATGAACTCCTGCTCAGAGCAGTCCATTCACAGAGCGGACCATATGGCCAGCCCCACCGCAAGACACAACATTCCTCACTGACCCATAGCACTACAGGGACATCACTGGAGACACCGTGTGGGAATTATGCCTGATCTGACCCACCAAACCGAGGCAAAACACTAAGGGCATGCAACCGAACAGCAAGGGGAGCAGAGCAAGGAAGTACCCAGAGAATACCAAAGACTTTGGGCCAGGACATGGCACTCCATGAGATTCGACCAGAAAACACTCCTACAGGTCAACACACAGACCTTGAACTGTTTACAGGCTTTCCTTTTTTTGTCATTGGTTTACTATTATTTGTTTTCTTTTGTTACTTTGTTTTTCTCTGTCATGTTTTTTGTGTGTATTATTATTTCTGCAGGTCTGTCTAAATAAGATAGGCGGGATAAACAAGCTGGAGGAGAAAAATGGGATTGACAGTTCCTGGGGGACATGGGAGAGGGGGAGGTGGGGGAAAGAAAGTGGATATTAACAAACCCAGGGACAAGGGAACAACGTGATCCAAAATTGATGGCGAGGAGGGTACAGGAGGGGCCTGGCAGGGCTTGATCAAGGGCAATGTAACCGAGAGGAGTTAATGAAACCCAAATGAAGGCTGAGCATCATAGTGGGACAAGAGGAAAATAAAAGGAAATAGAGGAAAGAACTAGGAGGCAATGGGCATTTAGAGAGGTCTAAATAAAGGCCTATTCATATGTAAATATAGTTCTATATGATGATGGGGATATAGATCTATGTGAATATATTTATAGATTTAGTATTAAGGTAGCAGATAGACACTGGGCCCCTACTCAAGTACTACCTCAATGAAAGAACACTTTGTTCTATTAAACTGGCATTCCATGATGCTCACTTTCCCAACACAATCACTGAAGACAAAGTGAGTGCATAAGAAAATGTGGTGAAGAAAGCTGATGGTGCTCAGCTATCAAAAGATATAGTGTCTGGGGTCTTAAAGGGTTGAAGATAAATAAGCGTCCATCTAGCTCAGAAGCAACAAAGCCCAAATGGAAGAAGCACACTAGCCTGTGTGATCACGAGGTGTCGATGGGATCAAGTATCAGGCATCAAAGAATAAAAAACCATATCATTGTGAATGAGAGGGAGTACAGAGTAGAGACGTGTGTTAGTCTGGGTAGACTAGAGAAACAATTCATAAGCACGCATACTTGTATAAGGAAGAGGTTTATATACAAGAGCAACTGTACATTAATAAAACATCCCTACCCAAAAAGAGGACCTGATGCAAAGGGCTTAAGTGGAGAGCAAATGCTTTGAAAATGATGAGGGCAAAGAATGTACAAATGTGCTTTATTCAATTGATGTATGTATGGATTATGATAAGAGTTGTATGCGTCCCTAATAAAATGTTTTTAAAAAAAGAAAACACATCCCTACCCAGTCCAGTCCAAGGTCATAAGTCCGATATCAGTCCATATGTCTGATACCAATCTATAAAGTCCTCTTCAGACTCACGAAGCACATGCAATGAAGCCAAATGCAGGATGATCACAAGCCAGTGAGTAGAAAGTCTTTGGATCCAGTGGCGTTGTAAGCATCTCCGCGCTGGCAGGGGTCTCCACGTGGTTTCTCCGGCTTCAGAACTCTGGTTGCATCAGGGTAGGTCCATGTTGCTTTTCCAGCTTAGGACACTAGCATAGTTCCATATGTCTTGTCAACTTCAGTGTCTCCTAGGAAGTGGCAGAGAGAGAGAGAGAAGTATCTCCCGCCTCCAAAGAGGAAGTACTGGATTTCCCAGAATTCTCAGAAGGCCATGCCCACACAGAGACTTCATTGGCTAAGATCTGATTGACAGGCTAGACTGCACCCCTACATTCTAAATCCTCAAACTGACAAACAATCATATATCTACCACAAGACTCAAAGCCTATCTGTAGGCAACTGGACATCCCCTTACAGAAGGGTCTCGAAGAGGAGATGAGCCCGTCAGAGCACCGTATAGCAACAATGAAGCATACAACATTCCTCTAGTTCTTTAATGCTTCCTCCCCCCTATGCTACTATCATGATCCCAATTCTACTTTTAAAATCCAGCTAGACCAGAGCATGTACACTAGTACAGATAAGAACTGGAAACACAGAGAATCTTGGACAGAAAAATCCCTCAGGGCCAATAATGAGAGTAGTGATACCAGGAAGGTTAAGGGGGGAAGATGGGGTAGAAAGGGGGAACCGATCCCAAGGATCTATATATAACTCCCTTCCCTGTGGGATGGACAACAGAAAAGTGGGTGAAGGGAGACATCGGACAGTATAAGACATGGCAAAATAATAATAATTTATAAATTATGAAGGGTTCATGAGGGAGGGGGGTGGGGAGGGAGGGGAAAAATGAGGAGCTGATACCAAGGGCTCAAGTAGAAAGAAAATGTTTTGAGAATGACGATGGTAACAAATGTACAAATGACTTGACACAATGGATGTATGTATGGATTGTGATAAGAGTTGTATGAGCCCCCAATAAAATTATTTAAAAGAAAACATCCAGGAATATTCTTCATACTGGGAATACATGACAGAAATGTGACATATTGACACTAATAAGGAATAATTGAAAATCTACCATATAATTGTGAGCATTACTAAAGTTAATGAGAGTGGACCCTTGACTACACTTGGGAACAATTTTAAAAAAATACATATTCTAGTGAAACCTAATTATTCTCTTTAGTTTGCTACTTATATATTGTTTAAACATTTTATTAGGGGCTCATACAACTCTTATCACAATCCACACATATACATACATCAATTGTATAAAGCACATCCGTACATTCTTTGCCCTCATCATTTTCAAAGCATTTGCTCTCCACTTCAGCCCTTTGCATCAGGTTCTTTTTTCCCCCTCCCTCCCCACTCCCCCCGCTACTTATATTTTTAAGAAAGAAAAAAATATATATATATATCTCACAATATTTTTTTCAACTGAGTGTGTTAGGCTGCATTTCCTCAAGAAACAAAACCAGTGACACTCACCTATGTCTAAGAAAGAACTTTATGATGGGAGCAGGTATCCCGTATAATTTATAAAGGACTCACGAGGGTGGAAGGGAAAACAGAGGAGCTGATATCAAAGGGCTCAAGTAGAAAGATGTTTTGATCATAATGATGGCAACATATGTTCAAGCTTGCTTGATATAATTGATTTACGGATTGTTACACTATCTGTAAGAACCCCCAATAAGAGAATTAAAAAGAAAGAAAGAACTTTACATCATGCCAGAATTTTATATCAAGAAAACAGCCCAGTCCAGTCCCATTCAAGCCCACGGGTCAGTTGCTAGGAGACTTTCAGACTCACACAGCTGCCTACAGGTGAAGCAGGAAGCTGGGACATCACTGGCTGGTGGGTGTAGAGTCATGCGGGTCCAAGATCAGCAGGAATATGGCAGGACACTAACAGCTCCCAAAGTGGGAAGGCCACACGGGCTACTGGCCCCCGGCATAAGACCCAGGATCCCAACAAGCAGGAAGGCAAAGGTCAAGAGAGGGCTCAGTTCTCCTCGCTGTCCCTCTTATGAGAAAGCTACATACACCTAAGGAGGCACCAGGAGGCTGGGACTCCACCCCTACCTCCACACAGGCACATCAAGCTGACACAATGTGTAACCCTCACACTGTCATGCAAACAGCAAGTCAAACTTTATGTGACATCATAACTCACGCCATCAAGTCACTGCTGACTCATAGCTGCCCTCTAGCACAACTTGGAACTGACCCTGTGAGTTCGAGACTGTAGCTCTTCGCGGAGTGGAAGCCCTGCCTTTCTTTCTCCCTCCGGGCGAATGGTGGCTTCCAACTGCTGACTTGGCAGCCCAGGCGTAACGACCAGGGTTGCTACATCTGACATGATAGGCACGTGCATATAAGTGGCAGAGACACACAGTGGCACGGAAATAGAATTTCACAAAACGCCTTTTTAGCCATCTTCCCTTCTCTGAATGTTACATCCTGAGGCAGCAGACAGAAATAAATGCGAACACTAGACTGTTGTTGATTCGCTGTGCTCACTTCCGGAGCCAATTCTGACTCATGTGGACCCCGGAGAGGCCAAGAAAGACTCCGCAGAGCAGTGGTCCTCAGCCTTCCTCAGGCCGCCACCCTTGAGCGCATTCCTCAGGTGGTGACCCCCAACCCTAAGATTATTTTCGTTGCTACGTCATCACTGTCATTTTGCTACTGTGATGAATCAGGCGACCCCTGTGAAAGGGTCATTCAACCCCCAAAGGGGTCGCGACCCACAGGATGAGAACTGCTGCTGTACAGGGTTTCCAAAGCTGTCCATTTTTTTTCTTTTTCTACATTTTAGTAAGGACTCATACAACTCTTATCACAATCCATACATATACATACATCAATCGTATAAAGCACATCCGCACATTCCCTGCCCCAATCATTCTCAAAGCATTTGCTCTCCACTTAAGCCCTTTGCATCAGGTCCTCTTTTTTTTCCCTCCCTCCCCGCTCTCCCCTCCCTCATGTGCCCTTGGTAATTTATACATCGTTATTTTGTCATATCTTTCCCTATCCGGAGTCAATTTTTATGGGAGTAGAAAGCCTCATCTTTCTCCCTCAGAGTGGCTGGTAGGTTTACCTTACAGACCTTGTGGCTAGTGGCCCAATGCACAACTCACTATGTTAACAGGGCTCTTTGGCTGCCCCAGGAGGTCAAAATGATATTGGGATATTTATATACTACTACTAATACCAGGTACATTGTGCCACCCTTTTCAAGAAGTTAAAAGGCGCCAAGTAGAGTTGGGTTTTTTTTATTTACCACTAAGGTGTTGTACACACGTGATTAATCTCAATCCCTCCAGATATTGTGGCAAAAGAGATGTAATTATGCTCTGGAAAGTCTTATACTTTACTATGTGGTGGTGACAAAAAATGACTTACCTTACTCGAATTCTATTCTGCTTCCCAGGGGCAAATGCCAATGTCTATTTTATTTGTCTATAAAGCAGCAGAACATGAGCCAATAAAACATTTCAGACGGTTGCTAGCACATCTTAAGTGCATTTGTGTCTGGTACAAAAGAAATCCGAGATACACAAGAATCCAGTAAGCCCCGGCAGAAAGAATGATCGAGGGTTAGGAAATCTACTCTCTTATTGGAAGCCAGCCACTTACAGCCTTTGTGACTCTGGGTTAAGTTATGGAAACTCTGTATTAATTCTCCATTGTTGCTTAATGAATTGCCCCAAATTTAGTGGATGAAGACAGCAAACACTGATTCTCTCACAGGTTCTATAGTGAGGAACGCAGAAGGAGCTTCACCAGGTAGTTCTAACTCAGGGTCTCTCGTGAGGTTTTAATTAACGTGGGAGTCACAGCTGCAGGCATCTGAAGGCTAGACGGGGGCTGCTTCAAAGCTACTCACGTGGCTTCTGGTGGGAGGCCCTGGTTCCTCACTGTGTTGGGCCGGGTTGCCTAGAGAAACAAACCCAGCGACACTCACATAGGTCTAGGAAAGAGCTCGATATGACAAAGGCATCCCAGCCCAGTCCAATACAAGTCCAAAAGTCTGAACCAAGCTTCACAGAGCAAACTCTTCAAACTCAGTGCAGCAGGTCAATGACGTAGAAAGCTGAGGCAGGATGCAAGATGACAGACTGGAACGTGAAGAGCCATGGCACTGAGAGTTCTCAGAGTCAGGGAGGGGGGGGGCACTTGTACCACCCCTGGAGGCAGGCAGAATTCTAGCAGTCAGGAAGGGAGAGAGAGAGAAGGGAGAAAGAGAGAGAGAAGAGAGAGAGAGAGAGAGAGAGAGAGAGAGAGAGAGAGAGAGAGAGAGAGAGAGAGAGAGAGAGAGAGAGAGAGAGATCCTACCTAGTTTCTTCTAGAAGAAGGCCCTACCCCTAAGGAAATATCAATCAGCTGATTGATGAGCTGGACTCCACCTCTACCCATTCATTAAAAATTCTTACGCATTATTTGTATTGTTGTCTGTATACTATTATGTGTTTAACCTTACCATCTTAGCGTGACTTTGTTTGTTATTGTTCTGTTGGGTCTCCCAGCTGGGAAGCACAGGATATGTGGATGCATAATGATAATGACTGATACAAAGGGATCTAAGGAAAACAGGGTGGGGGAGTGGGTGATAGGGAGGGAAAGGGGATTATGGGAGTAAATAATGAAGACAGGAAGGGGGAGGGAGCCCTAGAACGGATTGTGATCGCACAACTCATTTTAAAGGCAATTTAACCTTGGGGGTGGGGAATCCTCTAAAATTGATGTGGGGGTGATTGCACAATTCCCCTTGATATGACTGAATGACTAAACTATTGAATTGTATGATATGTAAATTATGTGCCAATAAAACTGTGGGGAAAAATTTTTAAGTTGGTGCAAACTCATCTAACTCCTACAACTGCTAGGTGAGTCTGTCCATGGGTCTCCGTGGATCCCTTGCTTTAGGGAGGAAACCATGTGATACCTACGACTTGGTAGATGGCTTCCTCCCCAAAGCAAGCGATCCAACAGCGAGACAGCAACCAAGACAGCAGGTGCAATGTCTTTTATGATCTGACCTCAGGAGCACCCGACCATGCCCTCCTGTTGGAATTCGGTTGGCCACATTAATCCAATACTTTGTGGGAAGGGACTACCATTGAATCCCCTTCTCACTGGGGCTCTTCTGAGAAAGAATGAGACCTTGAAAATTGGGCTGAGGCCATATGGGAAAATTCCTATGAAGCTGGGGACCCTGCACCCCTAAACTCTGCTGTTTTAGGCCAAAAGAACCAAAATCAGCAGGTCAAATCCATCAATCACGCCAGGGGAGAAACAAAATGTGGCAATCTGCTTCTGGAATGGACTTAACTGCAGTGAGAGTCCATACAGGTCCCAGCTTTGGAAAGCCTGGCGGGGCACGCTGGAATGGCCTGGGTGGCGGTGAGTGCGTGTGCCCAGGCTAAAGTCCGGGATACAATATTGGGTCTGACCAAAGAAATGTCATGGTCGTGCCAATTTATATTTGCAGAAACAGCCAAGAGATGTCAGAATATATCTGAAGGAGCTTTGCTACATCCCAAGGATTGAGGGACGTACTGATTTTGAGAGCAACCCTTCCGACTTTATTCCCCTGTGGTTACATGGAATTAAGCATTTCCCAACTTTTTTATTATTATTAAAAGATCATTTTATTGGGGACTCACAACTCTTACTACAATCCAAACATCGATTGCATCAGGCACGTTTGTACATATACCTTCATTCCTTTTTAGACATGTATTTCTATTGAGCCCTTGGGATCTGCTTTTTTCCCTCCCTCCCCCCATAACTCCTTGATAGATTATAAATTATTATTTTAATATCTCACACCGACTGCTATCTCCCTTCTCCCATGTTTTCTGTTGTTCTTTCCCTGGAGAGGGGTGTATGGTTATGTGTAGGAGGTCTGCTGGTCAAGGTGTTTATTGATGGGTGACTAACTAGTCTCCTGTGCCTCTGTTTACCTTGCAGCTAAAAGCATTGTGAGATAACTCAGTTATTTATGACCCCTTTAAGGCTCTTTTGGACCCTGCATGTCATTGTGCTTATCTTAGAATATAGTGCTGCTATTGGTCAAGTGTTTAGACTGTATGCCTAGTTAAGTAATGCTTACATAGCTAAAAGGTTCAAAATGTTTTTTAAATTTAGTGCTTTAAGATTTACTTTGTAATCATTCCCTTGTAAGAAAAGTATAAAAACCAAGCTTTGAATATACTCCGGACTTCAGTCCATCAGACTGTCGTCCTCCCAATCCTATACTTTGTATGTCTCTTTCTTCTCCTTTCATCCGCACGCCTTATTACAGATGCAGCTTGATGCTGGATAGCTGGTCTAATCACCGGCAATGTGTCGATCACTGTGATTGGTTTCCCAACGTTCTTACTGTCGGTGCAATAATGTAAGTTCTGGTCAGTAAAATGTAAACTAAAGTGGTATGTGGAAATCTCAGAGAGAAATTGTTGTTGATGATGATGTTGGGGTTTTTTGTTTGTTTGAGATGATCTTGTTTACCACTAAAGACTCCAAGACCATTTGTTTTACTTTTCTCCTTCTGTTTTTGTTTTGTTTTGTTTTTTTACCCAGACCTCTATTTAGGTTTGAGGGATAAGGATTCTAGAGGGATTTTGTTTTTTTTAAAGAAATACTGTATACGTATATTTACACAGCCATCTCAAGAAGTGTAATCAACAACATCTTGTGAAACCCTGTCTCTGTGGTTCTTTTTCTCCACCCCCCACCCCACATCCTTCCTCCTTGATATCCTATCTGTCCCTTCTCCCTGTCCCCACCCCCATCCCTGACCTCCTCATAGTCATCAAAATTGTGTCTCTTGGTAGATACACCTTCGGATTGGCTGGACCCCAATTCAACACACTCTCCTGCAACACAGCACTTCCTGGGCAGAAACCCAAAGGAGGACGGCCTGGGACGGAGGTGAGGCATTGCCAGCCCGCATGCAGTCTGAGTTTGCGCCGAGTTGCCCCCTGCAGTGGCAGGTGTAATCAGAAGTGCACTAAGGCAGCACAGCACACGACACCAGACATGTGTGTTACATTCTCCAGCGTCTTCGCCATGGCTTTCTCTCTTTCTTCTGTGGCAGCTGCAGAGAGTTCAGGACAGGGAGCCTACAGCCAATGCCAGTTCATCATTTCATCTTGAACTACCTCCCTCACTTTCCCCTGCACTTATTCACAATGTTTTCCTGTCTCTCTGACGACCCTTTTTCAGCGAGCCACTTGGTATCTCCCACTCCTTAAGCCCATCTGCTGCTGTCAGGTTCCCACTCGGAGCAACCCGATGAGCACCAGGCCCACAACTGTTCCTACGTTCAAGTCCATTGTTGCAGCCCCGGGGTGCTAATCCATCTTGCCAAGGCCCTTCCTCTTTTTGCTGCCCCTGCACTTTACCAAACACATTGATTCTTCTTCGGTCTTCCCTATTCGGTGTCGATCGCTCACATGCCTATGAGGCCACTGAAAATGCCGTGGCCTGGGTGAAGCACACCTCAGTGCTCAAAGCAACGTCCGTGCTTTTCAACACTCCTAAGGGGGCTCGGACAGCACGGCAACGCATCATTTGCTCTCCTGGCTGCTGCTTCCAGGAGTATTGATTGTTGGGACCAAGCAAGATGAAACCCTTGATAGCGTCAATATTTTCCCCAGTTAATGTGAGCTGTATCCACACGGAAGGTTCCAATCCTTGATCTTCATCAGCAAATCCTTCATTATCTCCCCACTTTCAGCAAGCGAGATCTATCTAGCATTGGTGGTTAAATATAGGGAGTCCTCAAGTTTGTAAAAAGGGGTTGATTGAGGTGCACTGGGTTAAGGGCTCAGTTGCTAACCTAAAGGTCAGTAGTTCAAGCCTACCAGCAGCTCCATGTAGAAAGCTGTGGCAACCTGCTTCCATAAAGACAGACAGCCTCGGTAGCCCTACAGGACCATTCTTATAGGCCATGAATCGGGATCAACTGCATGGCTGTGGCTTTTGTTTCCCTAGCTTCTGGCCTTGGCCTGGCATGGTCTCTGTGTGCTACCTCAGCCACTTTAAGCAGTGAGGGATCTGCAACCCACCCCCGGGGCTCCTGGCTCTTCCACCTGGGTGGTCCCAGATATTCTCTCTCTTCCTGCTTCTGATATAACTCTTAGATACCCGGCAATGGCTTTGACCTTTCAGCAGACCATACCCTCAGGGAAACAGAGGGTGGTGACTAGGTTCACAACCTCTAGTGCAGTGGTTCTCAACCTGTGGGTCGCGACCCTTTGAGGGTTGAACAACCCTTTCACAGGGGGTGGGGGTTACTCGATTTTTAACAGTAGCAAAATTACAGTGATGAAATAGCAACAAAACTAATTTTATGGTAGGGGGAGTCACCACGACATAAGGAACTGTATTAAAGGGTCACGGTATTAGGAAAGTTGAGAACCACTGCCTAGCAAGATGAAACGAATGCTGGTGGCATAGCGGTTCCTCATCAGGTGGCTAATTGCAAGGTCAGCAGTTTGAAACCACCAGCCGCTCCTGGGCAGAAAGGCAAGGCTTTTTACTCCCATAAAGATCTCCCCCTGGCGCAGGTCTACCCTGTTTTATAGGGTTTCTATGAGTCTGCATCGGTATGGGCTTGAGAGCAGTGTGTGGTAGCTATATCATCTGGTGTCAATTTGGGAATTGAGAGGATTTAGGAGTGAAGGGGTGGAGTCTAGTCTGTCAATCAGATCATAGCCAATGAGGCCTCTGTGTGGGCATGGCCTTCTCCTGAGAAGTCTGGAAAATCTGGAAGACTTTTCTCTCTTTGCTCACTCCCTGGAAGACATTATAGCTGACAGGACACATGATAGTGCCCTGAGCTGGAGAAGCCACATGCACCTACCCTGATGTAACAGACCTCTGAAGCCAGAAAAACCACAGAGACCCCTGTCAGCGCTGAGATGCTTACAACACCTCTGGATCCAAAAACTTTCCACCTTCTGGCCTATGGTCATCCTGCATTCAGCATCATTGCATGTGTTTCATGAGTCTGAAGAGGACGTTATAGATTGGTATCGGACATAAGGGTTAATATTGGACTTATGGGCTTTGACTGAACTGGGTTGAGATGCTTTCTTAATGTACAATTATCCTCTATATAAAACTCTCTCTTATACACATATGAGTTTCTATGTATTTGTTTTCTCTAGTCTACCCAGACTAACACAGTGAGGAAGACTTACATCCTGCCTGAATCCTGTTCATTAGCATAACAGACAACTCCCTCCAAAATGGGGCTAGAGTTTACAATACATCACAGAAAGGATTATGGCTAGAAGCACCATGATATTTGAGATCTCAATGGGGGAAAAGTAAACAAAGGAGAAAAATTCGGGGGCAGATTGGCAGGGGGTCTGGGCAAGGCACTGGATCTGGGTCTGCAGCTTCTGCCAGACATTAACTCATAGGGCATGAGGGGTGGGGAGAGGTGAGAGGGTGGGACACCTGCTCCTAGGTGGACTTCTTGCCACTCCAGTTGATCTCTGGGAAGCATTCGTGCTGGCTCAGATGATGGTTGAGGTCAGGGTATTCCTGAAAGGAACTCTTTGGGGACCCGGGGAAAGCTGGTGGGGCAGGGTGGCTGGTTATGGAAAAGGCATCTCCAGGGGCTGGGCATGGCATATTCATCTGGTCTGATGAGTGTTCAGGAGGCTCCAGATACAGGGGTGTTGCTCCTCTTCCAGGAAGTCTCATCTCTGACTTCAAGCAGGGCAGGCGGGGCAATTCAGTGTGTGTTGGGTGGATAAGAGTAGGGCTGGCCACTCGCATCTAATCACTCACTAGAGGGTTGTGGAGAACAAAGAAGGGCCAGCCAGCAGCCAAGTTTCTCTCTGGTCCTTAGCCTCTCAATTATGTGATAAAAATTGACTTTTGATATAAAGTTCTTTCTTATACATGAGTTTTGTTTCTCTAGACAACCAAGCCTAACATGGGATAAGGTATGTGGCAGTTACATAATTTCCTGTCACCTTGCGAAGAGTTGGAGTCTGGCCTGTCAATCAGGTCGCAGCTTAATGACCTCATTTGGAGGTGCGATGGAGATAAATAGTTCACTGGAGGCCATACTTACGCTCTCTGCTATACATTCTTGTTGACAAGGCACACGAAGACACACTGATGGAACAAGAGCCCTGGAGCTGGAGGAGCCACGTGGAGACCCCTGCCAGCACAGAGATGCTTCCACTGCCACTGGATCCACAAGACTTTCCACCCACTGGTCTGTGATCTTCCTGCATTCGGCATTCTTGCATGTGTTACGTGAGTCTGAAGCTGAATTTGTAGACTGGTATCAGACATATGGGCAAATTTCGGGCTTATGGAATTGATCTGGACTTGGCTGGGATGTTTTCTTAATGTGCAATTGCTTTATGATATCAAGTTCTCTCTTACACACATATGAGTGTCTATGAATTTGTATCTCTAGTCCACCTGGACTAACGCAAGGTGTTCTGCAGATTTATCATCATTCTTTAATGTTCCGGGCAGTATTCTTTAATGTTCTGTCTGCTTCATGGTTGCCTTCAAACGTTTCCTTAGGATTCAACTTTCAGTCCTATCAGTTACCTCATCCATCTACTTCCCAGTTTTTCAAGATGTGTTGGCTTCCCTGCTCTCCTGCTCTGTTTGTCCTTCCGGGTTTTTCTTTCCCATCATTTAGTAAAGTTCGGGAGGGGAATGGTGCTAAACTAATGCATTCAACCTGGCTTACCCTGAAGTCTGCGATCTTTGAGGAGAGGTAAGAAACAGCTCAGCATCTGTTTCCTCTTCCTATCTCTTTTCTCCAGCCCAGTCCAATGGGATTTCAGTTTAAGGAGTTTCTGCACTCCTGCAATTTCAGAAAAGACTTCATTTCAGAAAATAATGTAACAAATCTATTCGCCCTTTCATATAGGGAATTATGAATGAGTTCAATGTGTTACCTCTCGCAGATGTTTTAATTTCAGCAAGAACTAAATTCCCTTTATTTGGGGTAAGTCAATGGAATCAAGTTTAATTGAGAAATCCTGGGCAACAATACCTCAGTGTTCTGGGGGCTTTGTGGTTAGGGTGTTAGTTGCACATTGGGCTGCTTTCTGCAAGGTCAGCAGTTCAAACCCACCAGCTGCTCTTCAGAGAACGATGGGGCTTTTTACTCCCGTGAAAAGTTAGTCTCAGAAACTCACAGGGACAGTTGTACCCTGTCCTATAGGGTCGCTATGAGTCAGAATAAACTCGATGTAAGTGAGTTTTTTTCATTTTGCCACCCTGTGGGCCTCAAACTCATGGCAAGCTCAAGTACAACAGTATGAAACATCACCCTGGAAGTGGGACGACTACTGTGATACACAGGGTTGTCACTGGCTGAATTTCAGAAGGGGATCACCAGACCTTTCCTCCTAGTTTGTCTTAGTCTGGAAGCATCGGTGAATCCTAATCAATAGCATGGTACCCGTAAACTCCATTAACAAGCCAGGGTGTATTGACCAAGAATCAAACCTGGGTCTCCTTGGGGGCTGAGGGTGGAGGCGAACTCTTACCTATGAATCACCCATGCCCCCATTTGGGAGGCCAGGGAAAACTGCTTTGTGCTTTCTCAAGTCGTACTATGTCTAAGTCGGTCTCACTCTGCCATGGATATTCTCCCTGCCATCAAGTCGACTCTGATCCATGGTGACCCTTTAGGACAGAGTAGAACTACCCCTTTGCTTCCCAAGACTGTAAAGCTTCAAGGGAGTAGAAAGCCCCGTCTTTTCCCCAAGGAGCAGCTGGTGGATTTGAACTGGTGACCTTGTGGTTAGCAGCTCAGAGTATACAGTTCACTCTGCCACCAGGGCTCCTCACCCGTGCATAAAGTTGATTCAAAAAACAAATATAAAACCCACTGTTATCAAGTTAATTTTTACTCAGGAAAGTAGAACGGCCCTCCCTGGGTTTCAGAGACTGTAAATCTTCATGGAAGAAGAAACCTCATCCTTCTCCCTCCGAGCTGTTGGTGAGTTTGAACTGTTGACCTTGGGGCTAGCAACCCAAAATGTAACCCATTATGCTACCAGGGTACCATAAGTGCCATTATGGGCATTGTAAACTCTCAAAACTCACTGTCTGAGTCGATGCTGACTCCTAGTGACCCTATAGGGTAGAGCAGAACTGCCCCTGTGAGTTTCTGAGACTATAAATTCTTATTGCAGCAGAGAGCCCTGGCTTTCACACAAAGATGGCTGGTAGTTTTGAACTGCTGTCCTGGTGGGTGGCAGCTTAACTCATAACCAGGCCTCCTTCGTAGGCCTTGTACGAGGAGAACAAGAAAGGGGAATGCTGGCTCTGTTACAATCCTACTCTAAATGGTCTATCGTGAAACCCAGGGGTGAGGCAGGTGAACCACTACCGTAACTACTGCTAGTGAGCTGGAGCACACGCACATACTTGGTTGTGTGCACAGGTATCCAAAGACCAGCATCGTCACAATCAACTAAGTCAACCTGCTGGCAGCAGCCTTCCTCGTGCAATTAGTGGTTGTAAGGCCTTGTAAGTCTACGAAATGCCATATAAATGCATGACAATTAGGCCAGGAAAATAATTGTGGTTAATCATATGACTAACTATTATAAATCATGTGAATTATAATAAACATGTTGTGTGTTCTTGGTTGAAGCGGATACAATTAGCTGGGATTTGTTTAAGGAGCATGTTTCAATTTGCAGCCAGCGAAAGAGCATGCCTGCAGCTTTTCTGGGGCTGGGACAGGGACAATTAAGGTCACCAAGCACAGCAGGGATACAAGCAACAAGAATGGGATCGGAAAGAAGACCCCTCTACTTAAAGCCTCCTCGAATCTTGATGTCTAGCCCTCTGCTTTGTTAAATACTACTGCTTCTGACAACACTGAAAACGATATCCGCACTATCTGCATCTTAGGAGGAACTAGACAGGACTAGAGTGTTTTCCATGGAACAGCCTTCACGGAGAGATCGGCACCAACAGATTAAATACCTTGCCCTAAGGGAGTTGGCACGGAACTCTAGGACACACAGCTCCACAGTCTGGGTTCTCCCCCACCCCCCCACCCCCAACTGCTCCTGCCTTTTCCACTTCTTCCTTGCTCAGGAGTACAATGAAAGACACAGGGTCCTCCTGGTGGGGCAGAACCACTATCTTATCAAGAATCTCAAGGTGCCCTTGGAAAACCACAACAACTGTCCAGAACTCAAAACAAACGCCTTGCCATCAAGTGCATACTACCTTTAGTGACCTGACAGGTAAGGGTAGAACTGCCCTGTGGTTTCCAAGACTGTAAATCTGTAAGGAAGTAGAAAGCCTCATCTTTCGCCTGTGGTTTCACCTGAAGGGGCTAGTGGTTTCAAACTGCTGACCTTTATGTTACCAGCCCAACACACAACCCACTAAGCTACCAGGGCTCCTGACCTAATTAAAAAACAAAACAAAAAACAAACAAACTTAAACCCACAGCCATAGAGTTGATTCCGACTCATAGGGACCCTATAGCATTAAAAACAACACACACACACTCGACATTTACAGGAAATAAACATTCTCATAATCTGTATCAGCCTAAAATGCACCAGCCTGTAATTTCTGTCTGTCAGGTTGGACTAACATACAGTCAGAGTCAGGAAGCCACTGCCCAGTGCTTAAACTGTGGGTCCACTTGTCCCTCCTAAGGGGTTCATGGGATCCTGCTCGTGCCTGCCAGTCTCAGCTGACCAAGGAGCAGGAGCCTCTGGGTGCTGCAATGGTTGGAGAGGTGCCAGTTCCAGATCTCCCAGAGGTGGCTTGGAAGCAATGTCCACGTGAAAGGTGAGGGGTGGAGCCAGGTAGGGTAAGGTGGGGTAGTTCGGGGAAGAGTGATAGTGGAGGGAACTCAGATGCTGAAAAGTGGAGTGCAACTCTGTCACTCTGAGGTGGGATCACCTCCAGGGCAATATTGTTAGTGTCCGTCCAGGCCTTAAGGCACCGCACCTAGCTAGCAGACTAACAGACTGCCACCTGGATTATTGAACTGAAGCCTCTTCCCTTGTGTCCAGTTGGAACTTCCTGTGTAAGGCGCCCTGGTGGCTGCACGTGGGACTGCTAATCGCAAGGTCAGCAGTTCAAGCCCACCGGTTGCTCCCAGGTTGAAATGTTAGTTTTCTGGAGTGCGATTCCTCAGTTCTTGCTTCCCAATGCTGAAAGAATTCACCCGGCTACAGCACTTTCGTAAATCCAAGTGACTTTTAGGAGGGAACGGAAAGTTTCAGGTGTTAGTTTCCAAAAGTACATGCTAAAAATTTCTGGAAAGCGTACAAGGCTGCACGGGGACCACGTGTGAGCCCGAGACTGAAGATGGCTACTTCAGGAAAGCTAGAAAAACCACGGGAAAAGAACACCTGAACAGGCGCATGAAGACACATGCGTGGACCCAAGAGTGGGAAACCCCCAGAGGCCAAGAAAGGAGGCCTCAGGTCCAGCCTTTATTCCCCTCCTGCATTACTGGAGGGCGTGTGGTTGGGTGCTGGCCCACCTTACTGGCTGAGCTCAGGTGCCCCTGTGTGGTGGCACATCCTCTAGGCTAGGTGTTTCCCCGTAGCTGCCCCACTTCCCTACAACCCCTTTATTGTGGCCTGGGCAGCTAATTTAGGTTTAGCGTCGGCATTTGATGGACAGGACTTCCTTTATCCCTAATCTAGCGACCTGTCAGAAAGGCGAGACTTTCTGCTCCTGCAAAGATGCACATTATTTTAAAAAGGAAAGAAAAAAGATGTACATTATTGGAAATCCTTTGCAGGGTTGCCTTGGTCAGAATGGACTTGATGGCTGTGTGTTTGTTTTATGGCTGATGGAAATTTTTAGTTAGAAAATCCCCATCACCGGCAGCAGTTCAATCTCTCTCTCTATTTTATATATATATATATATATATATATATATATATATATATATATATATATATATATATATAAAAGTTTGTATGTCAGAATGTATAAGTGTTGTGTAAGTCTTCAATCTCTCTCTCTATTTTATATATATATATATATATATATATATATATATATATATAAAAGTTTGTATGTCAGAATGTATAAGTGTTGTGTAAGTCTTTTTGTGTGTGAAATGTGCATGTGAAATGTGCATGTGAATATCAAGTGTGAGGGAGCATGTGAAATATATCAGAAAGGATGTATATGCATGTGATATACATGTGACAGGATGGGATAGAACCGCCCCCTGTGGGGTTTCTAACGCTGTAACGGAATGGGAGTACAAAGCCTCGTTTTCACCCCCAAGGAGGGGGGCGCTGGTGGGCTCGAACCGCGGACCTTGAGGTTAGCAACGCAGAGCGTGAGCCGCTGTGCCACGCGGGCTCTAACGAGACCTTTTGACTCGTTCAGGGTATTCTTCTTGGCCTTTCTTACCGGACTCCAAGTGTGTCCTTTTAGAGACGCAGCTCCGGAGACGAGATACTTATAAGGCCCGGCCCCAGAATGACTGAATCTGACAAGAATGGCGGCGTCCGAGGCGCCCGGGGTCCGGGAAGGCGGTGACTCGCGCCGGCCAGCGCCTCGCCCGCCCCGCCGCCCGGCCGGGGCCTCCCCAGGCCCCGCGGCGCCCCCTGCAGGCCGCGGCGGGCGGAGCGAGCGGAAGGAACCGGAGCGGCTGCCACCGTGTCCCCGCCGAGCCGAGCCCGAGCCGCCGCCGCCGCCGCCGCCGCCGCTCCGCTGGGCCCCGCGCGCCGTCCCCGCCGCCGTGCCGCTCCCCCGCGCCCGCGGAGCCGCCGCGCCGCCCGCACCCGCCTGAAGCGGCCGGCCGGGCCCCGCCTCGGCCCTCTGCTCGTCCTCGGCGCCCCGCACCGGCCTTCACTCTGGAGCGGCCGCGGCAGCCGCAGCAGGGGCGGCGGCGGCGGATCGAGGAGCTCTCCAGGTCGTCCCGGGAGCGGCTGCTGCAGTCCCGGGACAGGATGTTCTCCAAGTTCACCTCCATCCTGCAGCACGCCGTGGAGGCGGTAAGGCCGCGGGCCGCGCGCGCACGCCAGGCCGGGGAGCCAGCGGCCTACGCTCCCGGCCGGCCCGGGGGCAGCCGGCGGCCTCGGCCAGGCCCCGGGACGCGGACGCAGGAGGCCCCGCGCGGGCCCCGCCTTGCCTCCTGCGCCGGCCGGCGGGGGGCCGCTGCCCTCGGGGCCGGGGGACCCCAGCCCTCACCTGGAGGGACTGCAGGGTGCGTCCCCGGGCTTTCTGACCGTTCACCCGCAAGGGTGACGGAAATAAGGGCCACCGCTGAGCCAGACAAAAGAAACGACCGGCTTGGGTTTGGGTTGGTGGTTTGCTTGGGTGGGGGGCGGGGAGGGGGGGGCATCCTGGAGTGCAAAGACGTCCAAGGACCCCGCCACGGACGCAGGCCCTTCTCGTTATCTTGCTTCATTACAATGCATTTGGGGCCGAACTCAGCTGGACCGGAACGATCCATCTGCAGTCGTTCAGAAGGTTGCGCGTCAAATGTGGTGTAGACAGCTTCCAAGCCCAAGGGCCGGCATGGTGACCATCTGTTTACTTGCCTGCCCTCGGCCCTCCTGTCCTGCCTTCCGTCACCCCGCTTTAGGGAAGGCACAGAGATGCAGGATGGACCTCTCATTAAAGAGGACTGAGCGAGGCTCCTTGCTGTACGTACTCGGCTCTGGGAGAGTTGCCTGCGTTCAACCATGCATCCTGCGAAGACAGGAGTACCTTCCTGCTTGTTAGAATGGCATGCCCCTTGCCTGTTTCCATGAGATAAACTCACACAACCCCACCCCCGAGCAATTACTGTAGGGCCGTTTTCTATGGCCAAGTAACAACGGTCCATTTTTTAAAAAATTGTATTTCAGGCATGAAATCGTTATTTAAATGGGCTTGGGAGATATTTTTAAATAACTACTACAAACTCTTGGGGGAACACGTATGGAATGAAGAAAGATGGGTGTTTCATGAATGAAGCACAGGCTGACTTACATTGAGGGAGACCACCTTGTTCTTACTTGAGGTGCGCCGTACCCTGCTTGCCAGTACGCATCATTAATGTGCTTCTTTGTGTGGAATGAGTTTAGCAAACATGAATTAAAGAGAAGTACCTTTGGCTGTTTCCGGTCATTTAAAAACCAAGCTTCATTTGCTTTTTCACGTTGAATGTAGCCTACTATTGAGCTGATTGGGAATAAAAATAGCTTGCATTGTGTTGATTCCTTACCTATCGGGGATATTTACATAAATGGGAAGTTCTTAGAAAAAGAAACTTGGCTTTCCTGCCCTCCCTGTAAAGACTTGTTTTGTCCTGAGGCCTGTGTTTTCTGTCCTCATTCGCCTTTCATAATTGTATATATTAGTATCTCCCAAATTACCCGCCTCGGTTTTCTGACTGGCTCTGTAATACCTAGGTTCTTGACTTGTTTGAGACAGAGTGAATTACATCCACCTGGCCCTAGGGGGCCATGCACTCTCTGGATTAAAAAAAAAAACCAAAACAACACAAACTGCACTGCCATCAAGTCAATTGCATTCTCTGAAGAAAGGTACTATTTGTGCTTGCTTTATCGAAGAGTGGTTTTGAGCCAGGTTACTCTGCGAGGCTAGTTAATCTTGTAAACACGCTTTGATGTACCGGTTGCCTTGTGGTTACATTAGACTGCTCACGGGCTTTCTACTCCAGAGTCACAGCCTTGGAAACCCACAGGTGCCGTTCTCCCCTGCCCTGAAGGGTCTGTGAGTAGGCATCGGTTCCTTGGCAGTGAGGTTCTGAGGTGGCGGCATAGGTTACACCAGCGGTTCTCAACCTGTGGGTCTCAACCTCTTTGGGGGTCGAGCGCCCCTTTCACAGGGGCCGGGGCCCCGTTCATAGCAGCAGCAAAATGACCGTGATGAAGTAGCGATGGAAAATTTTATGGTCGGGGGTCACCACAGCATGAGGAACTGTATGAAAGGGTCGCGGCATGAGGACGGTTGAGAACCGCTGGGTTACACGCTGGGCTGCTAATTGCAAGGCCAGCAGTAGTTCGAAACCACCAGCCACTCTTTGGGAGAAAGATGAGGCTTTGTGCTCCCATAAAGATTTACAACCTTGGAAACCCACAGGTGCAGTTCTACCCCATCTTACAGGTCACGGGGAGTCGTGTTCACCCCATGGCGGTGAAAGAGGCGGGAGAGACGTTTTTCTTGGTAGTCAACGAATGTCATTATAGAGGAGCTTCCTCTGGGGTATTTGAAGACCAGTCTTTCTTAGCCCAACTTTAGTTTCCATTTACTTAGTTCTGTTGATGCATTTGCTCGAGATTTTCTTCTATAAATTAATTTCACTGTTTCTCTGCCTATTTCATTGGCCCCTGCACTAACAACACCCACTCTCTGGGTGCAGTCCCCCTCCCCCCTCCATTAACATCTTCAGGAGTAAGTCACAGAGGGGAGGGGAACTTTATTTACACTGTGCCTCTAGACCAACAAGCAGAATGTCTCCCCATCTATTTTTGTAGATCACTTTCTGGATTCCTTTACTCAGTCAGTCGGATTCATTTTTTGTTGTTTCTTTAGTTGCTCTATTGCCTATTCACGTAAATGATGTTGAATGTAGCATTTCCGCTATTGTGTGACCAGTAGCGTCTTCGCGCTTACAATGAATGATTTGGGTGTCATTAAGTGGAGGACAGACAGCATTTGTTCCATGTGAGAAAGTCGCAGCTTACCCAAACACATGAGCTGTAGTGCCAATTCCTTCCCTGCCCTTTTCAGGAATGGCACTTTTTTTATTGACATGTAATTCACATAACATGCCATTCGATGGCTCACACTTATTAAGAAGAGTTCTGCCGTCATCACCACCATCAACCTGAGGAAGGCATGCGCGTCTATGGGAACAGAAAGGACAGCTAACAAGTGGCTACTCAGAGCCTTCGAAGATCATCTGTTCTGGGAGCCGGTTGCCACGGGTCACAAGCCTGCAGTCGGGCCTCTGTTGCTGTTGGCCGGTTGGACTTTATCATTTTCGCACAACTTCACTACAGGATAAACACAACACCTTCCTATTAGTGCAATTCTGTATTTGCTGAAGGCTAATTGTTTCTAATTAACCTGCCAGGCCTTGTTCTGCCCCCGCTCCCCCAGCTAGCTTCTTCCCGAGTGAAGGTGGATTCCCAGTTTCTCTATTTGAACTAAGGAGCTCAGTGAATGTCATCCTTCAGAATTTCTGCTCAAAGTGGGTGGTTGAGCTCAGCAGCTGAAAGGTGAGCTGTTGGAACCCGAAGCCATCAGAAAGCCCATGGTGCCATTTTCCTGTGCCCAGTAGGGTCACCGAAGTCAGAATTGACTCACGGCAAGCAAAAGGAGTGTTTTTTTTCTGGGGGTGGGCGTGGGTGGGTGGCAGTGTTGTGGCCAACTGTGGTCAATTAATGACTTGATAAGGCCCTGCTAGCCCCAGTTGTAACTTCTACCAAGGGACTAGGGTGGGGCCATGATTGAGTGTGTTGCATTTCTTTCTGGGCCTGGGTCAGAGAAGCGGGGAACTCTTCTGTGGGCTCCCCCTTTGGGATTATATGATCTCACCACCATCAAGAAAGAAGAGCATGCCCTGGACCCTGGGGGCCCTGTGCATGGTCCCTCCTCAGAACAGCAGACAAAACCCTCTGACCCTAGATAAATGGCAGAGGAGTAGTGGCAGGTGCAGAACCAAGAGCCAGAACATGAGCTCAAGCAGCAGACCTCTGGCCCCATCTCTTCTGGCAAGAGGCTCACTTACTGAGTGAGGTGCCTGCACTTACTTAGGGGAGCTGTTGGCTGTCTACAGATCTAGAACTGAGTGCGGTCAAGCTGCAGCTTATGGCAGAGTGGAGTGCCCTCTGGGCATCTACTGGCAACCCTCAAAGACAATGCCAGAACAATGCTGGAAGGAGCAGGGTAGAGGTTTAGGGCCTGAGAGAGCTTGCCTGCAGGTATAGCTGGGAAGAGGCGGTCCTCATCAAAGAACTGTGCCTTGAGCATTTCTGATGCTGAATTTTTAACTTGTCCATCTGTTGACTTTTTGATATCTTAACTAATTGTTCTGATCCTGAATAACCTGTTAATGTCTCTAATAAAGTCCATAAAGTGTTGTCTGTGAGCCCCGTCGGGCCATTGCAATGAATGGTGTGTGTGTGTGTGTGTGTGTGTGTGTGTGTGTGTGTGTGTGTGTGTGTAGCGAGTCGAGTGTGCCCTGTGATGACATGTCAGAATTGATAAGAAGGTTGAGGGGGTAAGGACCATAATAAATGGGCATGCGTTTTGTGTTATCATGATAAAGATGTTTCAGTGTATACAGAAGTGTTCTTAAACATTTTTTAATGAGTAGAAAAGTAGTACACTGTGTCCTGAGACCCACAGGGAAGACTGACGCTGAATACAGACCCTCCTAACTGTCCCAGCATACACACGGCTCGATTTAAAGATAGGCTTTGAAGTGGAACGCTTGCCTCAGTGAGGGCTGCCTGCATAATGTTCTGTTAAGTGTATTCCTTCCTGCCCGGCGATCTCTAACTTCATTTATCTATCAAGTGTTTTATGAGCCTCCTATGAGAGCCTTGCTAGAAGTGGGGTGCAGTCTGATTTGGGAGACAAATAAATAGGTACATTATTGTGTAAGGAGTGTGACTCACTCCCAGTGTCAGAACAGGCTTCCAGGCTGGCCTCTAGCCCTGCCCTTTGCTGGACCAGTTACTTAGTCTTTGTACATTTCAGTGTCTTCTTTATAAAGTGGAATGAATTCTATCTAGCGCATAGAATTGTCGGGAATATGAAAATGGGATGATGCGCATTATGTGCTTACTGCAGCACCTGGCACATAGCAGGTTGCGTGACAAATGTGCGGGCGGGGGGCGCTTCGGAGAGTTCTTGGAAAAGTCTTGTTACCTTTTCATTCCATTTTTCATGGACTTTTTGAAGCCTCCCCGCTCCCCATGAGCCATAATTATGAGCTCTGTAGAACCTTATATAACTTCTATGGCTTAGTCAATGCGTCAGGCGCTTACTCCTTCAGTAAGTAGCGAACAGAAGTGTGTGTATATTTGCTATTTGCCCCTTGTTCTGTGGACCTTGTTCTCCGACCTTCTCTGACCCGCTCCGGCCCACTCGGAGTGGACGGTGAGAAGATGGCACACATTCCCAGTCCTTGGCGCAGCCGCACTGTAGTGCAGGAGATGGAGACTGCCGCAAGTTGGAGAGGCCTGGGAGCCAGAGAGCCACAGGCAGGCGTCGCAGGGGCTGTCTCCCAGCAGGCAGGTTGGCAAGACTTCCCAGAATGGCACTGCCAAGTCATGCATTTATGTTGATTTTTTTAAGACGTGATGATATGATTTTTAAAATCATATGATTTGATTTTTTTAAATGTTTCAATCCAGCCCTTCAAGCCAGCTTGAAATGATCCCACCATGGCGGTGGCAATGAGGGCAGCATACGGTTACATAGCAACCAGAGAGCTTCTCCATCCGATCGGACTAAGTAGGAAACAGGTGGAGATGTCTGCCTCAACGTGGTGGCCAGCCACCCACTTTGAATGTGTCGTTGGCTGCCATGTTGACCAGGACACTGCTGTCTGTTTGCTACTTGGGTAGAAATCCAACAGGCAGAGGAGATTGTTCCTGAACCAGTTAGAATACCTGCCCCTGCCAGACACACCTACTGTCATTCAGTCAGTGCCAGTTCATAGAGCCCCTCTCTGGGTGGGGTTTCTGAGCTGTACAGCGTCCTAGGAGAGGCGCAGACAGCTTCATCTCGCTCCAGGTGGATTCTAACTACTGACCTTGTGGATAGCAACCCGGTGAGGCCCCCCTGTATCCCTAGGGCTCCTCAGAACCGAGTGGAGGCCCTGATTTCTTCTCTATTAGAAAAAGATCAAGTGGAACTTCATCTTGCTGACTCACACACCTCTTTTTCACCATGGGCAAACATGCTCTTATGCAATTAAAAAAAAACAGGAAATTTGCGTGTCAGAATTGGTAATGAAAGAAGCTAGATTATTAGGAAGTTTCACATAAAGAAGGAAATGTATTCATATCAAACAAGTTGCTACTAACTCGTTCGCTATCTATATGAGGTGTTTATAAGCTAAATAGCATCCCTCAGTTTTCAAACTGACTCACCTCACTCAGAAAAGTCCTGACGCAAATCTGGTGAGGCCTCTGGTCTACTGACTGGGCCTGGAACCAGAGTGGAGTCTCGTTGGTGAAATAGCCCGACACAAGGATGGACTTGTTCCTATCTCAAGGAGAGCGGGGCCCTCTGGAAAACAGGATACACCATAGTATTCGTACCTAAGGAAATATAGTTCTCAAAACAACACATGTCACATGGGTGTGCCCCACGGTTGATACGTTTAGCTGCGTAGAGCTAACAGCAACCAGGTGCCGCAAGGTCAGTGCCAGCTTATGGCGACCCCTCCTGACATGCTCCCTAAGGTTTTCCAGGGTTGGTTTTTGGGAGGTAGCTTGCCCGGCCTTTGCTTCGATGTGCCCTCTGGGTAAGTTTGAACCTCGTCCTTCAGTTAGCAGCCACACACCTGAACTGTGCCCCCTCCCCAGGGATTCCACTCTTAAGAGAATTCTGAAAACAAGTGATGGAGTTTTTAAAAGGCAGGTTTTTTAATCTGAAAATTTTGGGTGGGATGACTCTGCTTTCCCGAGCTGAATACTTTCTTCCTAATTTTTTTCCCCCTCAGTTCTCCCACGTGGTAGAAATGCCCTCCTCCCCAAAGTTTTAGCTACTTTCTTAAAGATGAGCAAGTTTGCCAGATTTCACGGCATTGGATCTGTGCTGGGGGGAGAAGGTGCTACTGCAGGGGCCCTGGCCAGGGTGCCAGACCACCCGCTGCTCCGCGGGAGGGAGCACAGGCTTTCGACTCCCATCACCTTAGCGTCTCCGACACCCACAGGAGCAGTGCAGCCGGTGCATCAACGTGGGTGTGTGAGGACGAGCAGGAAGGATTCAGTGGGCACGTGTAAGGAGAGGCCTGGGGACGTTGCTGACTGCTGAAGATGTTTCAGGTCCCCGTCTTTTTTCCATAAGCCCCTTTCCTCGCCCAGAATGAAGCATGTCGGATGTCTAGGACCAGTGTGTAGCATTTGCCCAGTGGTCGGGAAATGGTGCTGACAGAGTTGCCGACTCTGAGGCCTGCTGTTAGCACGAAGAACTGGAACTAGAAGATGTCCAAGCAGAGGAGGAAGGGGACCTTTTCCATCATCTGACGCAAGAAACCCGAAAATAGCAGGGGACTCTGACCTCGCTTCCCAGAATGCACACCTGTGCGCTTTCACTAAACCCAGTCGGCCGGATGATTTCTGACTGAAACGTGCCCATCTCGTGGGGCTGGACTAGCTCTCTCCCCCCCTTTCGAAGGAAAGGGAAATGTTTTAGAAGGTGCACCCGGGTCTTTTTCTGCCCTTTGAGTACATGTTTGAAGTACTTGTAGGTTTCCTATCATGGCTAAAGAGAGGTCATTTTGATCCTAAAATTTCCAAAGTCAATTTCAAAGTTAAAATGTAAAAAAAAAAAAAAAAATCACCTTTTTTTTACTTTGTGGAATTTAATGGGTAGTTTCTCATCCATGTTGTTCCTTTGCTAAAAATACACACTGCCTGATTGGGCCTTTGAAGAGACAGGGTTTGTTGTCACGTGTCAGTGCGTGTGGGGAGAGCGCTGATTACAGAGTTGACTTTGGTGTGTGTCCCTAGTCTTGGTGGTGACGTGTAACCTGGCCGCGTAGCACCTTTCTGCGTCCTGCATGTCAAAGTCTGGGGGACAAAGTCCCCTCAGTATTGATCATTCCCTTTAACTGCTAGCTCCCTGATCACATGTCCTCATTTCTCCCTGGGCTGTCTACCAAGGGGGCTTCAAAGCTTTTGTGGAAAAGTGAAATTAAAAGGTGCTGAATTTGCCCCCACCCGCTTTTAGAAGTTCCCTCACATCGTTATCAGTTTCAGGGGAGGAGCACCAGCCCACGTGGATGATCTAATAATGTTGATATCTTCATGACTTTTACTTTCTTGAATTGGACTCGTTTATTTCTTGTTGGTATTTGGCCTATAGAATCAACTGAAAGCTTTTGTGTGTGTGTGTGTGTGTGTGTGTGTGTGTGTGATGTGTGTGTGTGAGAGAGAGAGAGAGAGAGAGAGAGAGAGAGAATATGAATCAGGTGGGAAGGATCCATATCCAACTATCAACTCTGCATATCACGGTTCACACCAGCCCCCACCCCACCCTGTGCCATATGCCACTTGTGTGTCTGCACTCCTTTTGTGTCCCAGCAGACGGAGAGGCCTCTTTGGGGTGCTGTTTTCCTAATGGTCGTGTCTTTGTTTGTGCAGCTGGCGCCGTCCCTTCCGTTACAAGAAGACTTTGTTTACCACTGGAAGGCCATCACGCATTACTACATAGAAACATCGGGTAAGGATCAATGCTGGGCGTGGCGCACAGAACGCTCGTGAAATCCTAGAATAAACATATAAGCAAATACAGTTGCCAAGAGTTTGCATCCACCAACTGAGCATTTTTCAGGTGTCCATTTTACTGCTCTTGTGAAACTATATTTTAAATCAGTTTTGAAGTTGGTTTCTATGTAAAGTCTAAATAATTTAGTTTACTGTTAATTTATCTTTGAGATTCATTCCTTCATAAAAAATATATGTAGCTACTGAACTCCTGAGGACTAGAACCATCCATCAAACAGACAAAGACCCTGCCCTAATAGAACTTGTGCATCATTTGGGGGGAGGTCAAC
The DNA here is from genome assembly GCF_050624435.1 of Tenrec ecaudatus. Lineage (NCBI taxonomy): Eukaryota > Metazoa > Chordata > Mammalia > Afrosoricida > Tenrecidae > Tenrec > Tenrec ecaudatus. The sequence goes on from NC_134545.1 coordinate 98,585,718, forward strand.
TGTAGGTGGACAGCAAGATGAGTGTGTCAGGTGGTAAGTGTCCAGGAGAAGATGGAGCAGGATGAGGGGGGAAAGACGTGTGTGTAAGGGGAGGGAGGGGAGTTGGCGATTCTCAGCTAGAGGCAGGCTGCCTGTATCTGGTGGTGTCTGAGCCGACAGCTGACAGAGAACGGGAGCAGGCCTGAGGGCTTTCCAGGGAGGACTGTCCCAGGAGGACTGTCCCAGGAAGCGATCCAAGTGCACAAACCTGGCTTGGAGAATTCCAGGAACTACAAGAAAGTCATTGTGGCAAGCCCAAAGAGCACGTGGGGAAAGGTGTCAGGAGATGACCTCTGACAGGTGACTTGGAGGAGGAAGGGGCGGCTCCCCAGGGTTTGGCTTTTACTCTGAGATGGGAAGCCACTGCCAGGTTTCCAGCAGAGATGTAACAGACTGTCTTTCAAAGGGTCGCTTTGGTTCTGTGAAGAAAACAGACAACCTCATTAGATCAAAGGGATCCCGAGTCTGGTGGCAGCTTACAGAACAGTTTGGGGGCTATTACAGTGGTCTCAGCAAGAGAGGGTGGTGGCTTAGATCAGGTAGAGGTGGTGAGATACTGATACTTTCTGAAGGGAGACTTGTTGATGGAGCAAATATTGGATCTGGAAGAATAAGAGTGAAGGATAACCCCAAAGTTTTGGGTTTAAGCAGTTGGAAAATCGAGGAGCTAGCAGAAGGAAGAGGTTTGGAATGGAATTTTGGATATAAAGTGTGAGAAGTTCAAGGTATATCCAAGTGCGTATGTCAAGTTGGAAAATAGATGTAATTCAGGGAAGCAGTCTAAGCTCGAGATCTGCAACTGAGAACCGTCAACATGTATTAAAGCCCTGAGACCAGTCGAGATGACCAGGGGAGTAGGGATAGGCGGGGAGAGCAGGTGGGCGGCACTGAAACCTCAGGCCAGTGTGTAAGAGGCTGGGAAGAGGAGAAGGCTAGTCCAGGAAGCGGCTTTTGCCTGTAAGTGGAAGAGGAGCCACCAGAGTGCGCTCCCAAGCATCTTAAGGCAATTTAACCATGAAAAAAAGAAAATGTTCTAAAACGGATTGTGGTAATGATTGTACAGTTCTTCTTGATATAATTGAACTATTGAATTGAATCAAGTGGATTATATTCCAATAAAACTGTAAAAAGTGTTTTTAGTAAGCAATACAAAGGATCGCAGTCAGGCAGTGGGAAGTGCATTACTCAAGCCCCCTTGGCGGGCCCAGAAAGCGCAGTCGCACCCTCAGGAGCTTGCCTGGGTGTGTTCTTGATGGAGATGGGAGAGCTAGGGTCACTTTGGCATGAGTCTTACCTCAGCCAACGTGGTAGGAATTCCCTGCACCAATTTTATCAGCTTTTCCTAATCTTAATAATAATATATACACCACTTTCCCACTTCTGCAGTCCTTCTTAAGAGTGATGAATTGGTCTGCTACCAATCATATTGTGTCCAGTGTCCTTGATTTCCATGCTTTCTGACTTAGCCGCATGGATGTAAGCCTTTTGGGTACCATTATGGCCTCATGCTGATGGTCTTTCTCATCTGAATGATACTGTCTTTATCTTGTTTTTGTCCTATATAAGACTTAATAAAGAAGTCTCGATGAAAAGAGAGAGAGAGGGGGAGGGAGGCCGTGGAAGTCAAAAGGGGTGGGGTCTGAGTTCATGCAGACTCAGAGTGGATCTTTAGCTCTTTAGTAAGACGGGAATCCTTTTAATGGCTGAGAAGTGAGGGAGAGCCTGATTAAATCCACTGCCTTCGATTCCACTCTGGCTCACAGTGGCCCTAGGTAGTGTTTTTGAGGCTGTAAATCAGGACTATATAAGGCACAGAAAATCACCCATACCCGCTAACATCACCTGCCTCACCAAAGAAGCAACTCAGTGCTTGACCAGTATGGGCCCAAAATGATTTTCTAAATAAACAATGGCCCTTGGCAGGAAAAGGTTTCCCACCCCTGCTGTCAATCTTATGAGAGCAAGTGGCCTCCTCGTTCTCCTGAGCAGCAGCTGGTGAGTTCGATCCACCAGCCTTGTGGCTAGCAGGCCAATGCTTACCAACAGGCAGGCTTAGGAGACATGGGTAATGTGTGTAAAGGCTCTTTTGATGGGTGTTCCGGTAAAGGGTAGCTGAGAAGTGGGGAGGCAGCCAGAAGGATAAGTGGTTTGTACAAATCTGACAAGAAAATACCATTACGTGTAAAGTATAATCTCTAAAACCGAAAAACCAAACACATGGTGAGCCCACAAGACAGGGTAGAGCTGTCCCTGCGGGTTTCCGACACGAACTCTGTCAACTGTGTGTGAATCGAAAGCCTGCTCTTTCTCCCGCGCTGTGGCTGGTGGCTTCAAACTACAGATCTTGCAGATCGCAGGCTAACACGTAACCACTATGCCAACAAGGCTCCTATCCAGCAGAGGTAGAGACTTGTTATTTTGAGAAAGGCTGCTTTTATCAAGCGACTCTTCTCAGTCTCCTCCCCGGCCTCCAGAGCCTTACGAAATGCAAGGCTTCTTGCTTTGGGATCCTTTCTGCAACCTAGCAGGAGCCCTGGTGGCACTGTGCGGTAAGCACTGGACTGCTACTGCAAGGTCAGCAGTTCAAACACACCAGCGGCTGTGCTGGAAAATGATGAAGTTGTTTGCCCCTGTAAGCTTTGTAACCAAATCTAATAGAGGGTTGGCATGAGTCCGAATGGACTCAAAGGCAGTAACATCTGGGGACATAGTAAACAGTCTAGGTCGGGGAAAGGTCAAAGGCAATGCCAGCCCAGGGCTTCAAAGGAGGAGGAAGTCCTGAGGCAGATAAGGAGAGAAAGGTATTTCTGGTGGAAAGACTGTACGCAAAGGCATTCTTCCTGTGGCAAGAGAGTTGGTGGCTGAAGCTGGAACTTGTCTCCTTGAATGCTAGGATTTTAATCCGTCACTTCAAATGTACTCAACTCTCATTTAAAAACAGATTTATTCTGACCACCCCCACCCCCAAGACCTACAATCAAAACATGTTTGAATTTTCATTCTTGGGGTGTTATTTGAAGTCTGCACGAGAGGGAGGAAACATTTTTTAAGTTAATTACAGGGGAATTTACAATGTATGTCATATTAGCACAAGGCTACTTATTTTCCGCTGCCTTCCCAATGGCATAGCGACACGTTGCTGCAATCTGAAGCAGAGCTTATACTTTGGGTCTCTGCAGGGCTGGGCAGCCTTCTGTTGGACCCCTTACATCCCGAGATAGGCAGCTTCATGTTCATGGCCAGCCCGTCTCTACAAAAAGAGCCTAACTGGCTAACTGGGGTGGGGGGGAGGAAGAAGTCGGGAGAGAATACATTTACATCACAAGTGTTTGCTATTCATGATTCTGGTGTCATACCCATCTGTTCCCACTCCCCATATAAAGGTGCTGGATACAATGGATGTATGGATTGATAGAGGAGCTGGAAGAGCTCTCTATAACATGTTTTTTTTTAAAGTACAACTTTTCTTGATATGGCTGCACTATTGAATTACATGATATGTGTACGAAGTGCCAATAAAACTGTATTTTAAAATAAAACAAAACAAATGGCCCTGGTGGCATAATGGACTACACATTGGGCTGGAAACTCTGAGGTTAGCAGTTCAAACCTACCATCCGCTCCTTGGGAGAAAGACGAGACTTTCTGTTCCCATAAAGAGTTAACAGCCAAAAAGAAAATGATTAGGGCAAAGAATGCACAGATGTGCTTTATACAATTGATGTATGTATATGTATGGACTGTGATAAGACTTGTATGAGCCCCTAATAAAATTTTTTTTTAAAAAAAAGAGTTACAGTCTTGGAAATTCAAGGGGACAGTTCTACCTTGTCCTGTAAAGTTACTTTGAGTCTGAATTGACTTGACAGCAGTGTTTGTTTGTTTGTTTGTTTTTCCTGAGTTACTTTTGGTGCACATTAGCTTATAGAATATTTTTCAGGATATTGACTCTAGTTCTGAATGAGCAAAAACTCATTGGCTCAGTTCTAGCAAAGATGATTCTATGTATAAACCTCACTTCAGTTTTTTTTTTTACCCTCGGCTCAAATTGGAATATTTGCATATTTTAGGTATAACTATGTTAGTAGATATAGTTGACTAATGGATGAATTTGTTGTTGTTTAGATGATAAAGCCCCAGTCACAGATACAAACATCCCTTCTCATCTGGAGCAGATGTTGGACATACTGGTCCAAGAAGAAAATGAACGGGAGTCTGGAGAGACGGGGCCTTGTATGGAATATTTGCTTCATCACAAGATCTTGGAAACATTATACACCTTAGGGAAAGCTGATGTAAGTTCCTGTCCCGATCACCATCTTGGTCATGTGACAGCTGCGTTTGTGGTGGAGCACTGACCTGCCAGGTCCTGACTCCAAGGGCAGAGGTGTGTGCGGAGCTTGGCGGATTCAAGTTGGCCTTATGAGAAGAGGAGAGTTGTAGTTACTTTCTCTGCACATGGCTTCCGCGGGGAAAGCAAAGCCCCGCAGTGCTGCCGACAGCGGGTCCTGAGTCTGCCTCCAGTGACGGTGTAGACATTCACGGAAGCACCAGCCGTGCCAAGGGAGAAGGATGAGGCATTCTACTCTCATAAATAGTTTCTACTTCCGTAGCGAGTTAGTTTCGGAACCCCGCAGGGCAGTTCTACCCTGTCCTACAGCGCTACTATGAGTCAGCATCGACTCGATAGCAGTGAGGTTTGCTTTGTTTTGTTTTTTAATGTAACAGACTTATTCTGGTGCTTGGCTTTTTAAAACTACCTGTACCGTTTGAATTTATTAACTCACATTTCCCAGGCAGCATGTCTGGTCCCTAACACTGCAGTTGATTCCCAGCCTTCCTTCTTTTTCCTGCCCTGTGGAGGGAGGGGTGGTACAACACTCCACCGATTAACTGTTCATTGACTTCAGAACAACACGTGAGGAATGGCACTGCCTGTCTTTGGATGTGGGCGCTGGTGCTGTAAACATGGTTGGTGTGCCGTGGAACGATGCCACCGGCCGTCTCACAATGTGTGTCACTGTGCTCAGACGGTAGTTGATGCTGTTTCCAGATAGCAAGTACATGATGATGCTTTGGAAACACTCATTTTATGACCGTATTGTAAGTATGAGGCGGTATAAGTCACTGATAGAACACATAGCCTCGTGAGTGTGTACCCATTCCGTCCACAATCTGAGTAATCATCTAACATTTGAACAAGTGGTGTGCAATAAAAACTTTGATATTAAATGTTCAGTGACCATAGTTATTATAATGTAAATAACATTGTAACTTTTTAAAAGGAGTTGTAAATAGAATAAAAGCGTTGTCTGAATAAATGGCAGGGCAGCTGATCCCATAGGATTCCTTTATTTAAATAGCTATGTTAGGAGACTTTATAGAATGGGAAGTTGTTGATGATGCTTTGGAAACACCTGTCTTTAGTGTAAGCCAAAAGGTCTGCCTTTCCTCTGATCACGGAGTTAAGCATCGTATTTTCATGTCCGCCCAGTGTCTAGAATATAAACAGAAGCAGCCCTAGGCTCAGCGCTGTATCATCAGGAAGCTGCTGCTCATAATTACACATTGCACGTGGAACATCGTAGACTCCGTGTGTAGTTTAGTTCTAGAACACCTGTCATTGGTACTTGATAGAAAGTTTTATTCTGCCAGTTGTAACGTGGCTTGTTGCATTTTCTTGTAAAAGTGGAGTGCCGTCGTGCACAGTCTGTCCGTGTGTCCTTAATGGTTTTCCCTGTTTGCTATCGCAGTGTCCCCCAGGAATGAAACAGCAGGTCTTGGTTTTCTACACGAAGCTGCTGGGAAGAATCCGACAGCCACTGCTTCCACACATCAATGTCCACAGGCCAGTGCAGGTGTGTTGTAAACCGTTGATAAGTTTCGCAGCCTGGTTTCTTTATGTGTAGAAGTAATCATATTATATATTTCTAAAACTAACATGCAGATTAGCAAATGTTTCAGTCTTCATTATTGTTTTAAGGACACTTCATGTCTTTATAGTTCTCTGTAAAATCGTCACACATTAAGGTTTTAAAAAATACATCTTAAAAAAAAACCTTCATTGGTTGACAGGGGAGGGAAAAGGAAGCCCACTTGGATGAAGGGGGGAAGGGACTCATCACCAGAGAGAGAAGAGAAAGGAGGGGTGTGTGGGTAGGGGGAGTTATGGGGGCAAAGGATGGAGAAGTAGTTTAAATTGTTTAATACAAAACTAATCATATGAAATGTAAACACCACCACCTCAGAGAGTTTTTTATATGTCTCATTAATTGTTTAGGACATTGTAAATCTGTTTGAAATTTTTTAATAGCCTTAAGATACATGGATGGCTATGTGTATGCTTGTGAAAGTAACCTACGTTTTTGTTTTATGGTTTTTTTGGGACAGAAATTAATTCGACTTTGTGGTGAAGTTCTTGCAACGCCGACGGAAAATGAAGAAATTCAGTTCCTTTGTATTGTGTGTGCAAAGCTGAAGCAAGATCCCTACTTGGTTAACTTTTTCCTTGAGGTGGGACACGTTCCTTGTCATCCTTCCAAAGAGGCCTGTCTTAGAATTAGAATTGAATTCTGTGAAGACATTCCATGTTGGGCATCAGACCGATTGTTTTACATTTTACAGGATGATTGTACATTTAAGATCGCTGTTTTATTCCAACTTGAACTCTCTTGACACAAAAGAACTGCAGGGTGTGCAGTTGAGCCTAATGGACGGGCTGCTTTTTGATGGAGGACGTGCGTTTTCCGCGGGGCTCCTGCAGATCCCGGGAGGATTAGAGAGCGCGCAGTTGGAAGGTCCACTTAGGGGCGGGAAGTCACGGAAGTTGGTGCCTTTTGATTGCCATCGTCACTGCGTCAGAGCTGACTCAGCTCAGTTGGTAGTTGAGATTTTACTCCCAGTTGTGAAGTAGCAAATGACTTCACGTACTTCATTTTTCAGCTACAATCATTACAGAAAAAAAAAATTTTTTAATTGGGTTCTTGGTTTTGTTTTTTGGCTTTTTAAAAAAATCACTTTTTACCTTCTATTCTTTTACAATGTAAATATAAGTTATTACTGTACAGTTCACTCTTTCTGACCCACCACCAAACCAGCTACTACCCAGTTGGTTTCCATCTCGACCTCCGGCCGTCAGAGCAGAGCTGTCTCCATAGGGCTCTTCATGTGTGTGATCCTTCGGGAGGAGAAGGCAGGCCTCTCTTCCGAGGCACCCCGGGTGGGTTCAAGCCGTCACCTTCCCCATGAGTAGCCACGTGCTGTACTGTGTAGGATGCCCAAGGACTCGCCTCTGGATGCAGCTCTGGGTTTTGACAAGCACGTGCAGCCATATAACCACCACAGTCCAGACAGACCATAGCGCCTTTTCCCTGAAGAATTCCCCACACCCCTCCACCTCCAGCCCTGGCAACCCCTGGTGTGTTTTTTGTTCCAATCGTGTTCCCTTTTTCAGAAAGCCCTAGAAATGTAATCCAGCTTTGAGGCTGGCATTCTTTTCAGGGCTTCAAACTGGTTCACAGCAGCGCCATCCCTTGTGAACAAGGGCTTGTAGGTGATGTGTAGCCTGTGGGATCTGGACCTGCCTGGGAGACCCACAGCTGTGCCCACTCCAAGATGGAAGCCGGCCAGGCCTTGTGGCCGGCGTGCTGCCCCCAGACCCCTGCCCTTGTGCCTTCTGCCACATCAAGCTCCTGACCTTTCAGGAGGAAGGACTGGCCGGACTTCAGACAGCAGCATATCGGCAGAGCTTTTCTTGGAGAGCAGCCTGCGTGCAGAGTGCTGTGCTAGGTAGCCATCTTTGAGTGGGGCAAGTTGTCTTGTTTGCCTCCTGGGTCAGAGTACCCTGGGCAACAGAGTTGGTGACTGTGCGACGTGAATGGGCCCTTGTTTGCTAAGGCAGTTACTAAAGCATCCTTAGCCAGTTCGAAGCCCTGGTTTTTAACTTAACATCATGCATTGGTGATGCATCCCTGCTTTTGGCCTGTGTATGACACAGTCCTCAGCTAAGAGATTTTTGGATTCTTCCTAATTTGTGTCAGTTACGAAGAAAGCCACGGTGAGCATCCCCATTCTGGTTTTCATCTGTGTCCGGGTGGGGTGGGGTTGCGTATCCCACCTCTCGAAGGCTGCCTCCCGCTTCCATCCCGCCAGTCGTGTGTGAGAGCTCCCGCTGTCCCATGTCCATGTCAGCACTGGGGACCCCAGGGCCCTGTCCTTTTAGCCGTCCCTACTGGTGCCGCTCCTTTTCTACTTCACACTAAGAGGTACGTACTTCAGGATCCTCTCTCGCCCGACAGGAGGTAGGTGAGCAACTCAGGTGCCAGATCGCCTGGATGGAAACACCGAGGTCTAGGCACACCTGGCTTTCCCCGTGTGCAGCCATGGTCTGCTTCATGGGCTGCCTCGCCTGCGTAGGACTGCAGGTGCCTGAAGAGCCATGTAGCAGGGGGAGTGTCACAGTCTTTTCATCTTAAAGCATAGAAGAAGTACCTCCATTGGGTTAAGAAGAGACTCCTCTTCTCCATGGTCATTCTATTTCCAGGCCGTAATTTTCCCTTGACACGTCCTTTGTGATGCATTGCTTCAGTTGTTAGACACTCTGCATGCTGGTGGTGGACAGTTCCATCAAGCAGGACTGATTTCCGGTGAGTAGGCCGTGGGTGTGAATCTCACAGAGCATGTCTTCCCTTACAGAGTAAGCTAAAGTCTTTGGCTTCCAAGGCAACACCAGACGTAACCTCAGAAGACTCGTTGAGAGGACAGGAGGCCTTGTCGACAGATACGGGACAGTCCGGTCGGCCAGAGGAGCCAGTGGAGCCAGAGGACAGGCCTGCACACCCCATGGACGAGCTGTCCACCAGCCTGGATCATCTCTGCGTCGCGTCTCTGTCCGAGGCCTCCATGGTCCGTCTGAACCAGGACTACAACCTAGTGAATTCCCTGCTGAACCTCACCCGAAGCCCGGTGAGTGGTCCCCCTGACCTTGGCCCACCCCCAACCACCTCTCCTAACGGGACCACAGGAGTCAGCATGTAAAATACGGAACGAAACAAAAAACGCCTATTCTTCTTTTTGTTTTTCATCATTTTATTGGGGGCTCGTACAACTCTTATCACAATCCATACATCCATCCATTGTGTCAAACACATTTGTACATTTGTTGCCATTATCATTCTCAAAACATTTGCTTTCTACTTGAGCCCTTGGTATCAGCTCCCCATTTCTCCCCTTCCTCCTCTCCTCCCTCATGAACCCTTGATAATTTATAAATTATTATTAATTTGTTATGTCTTACACTGCCTGACGTCTTCCTTCACCCATTTTTCTGTTGTACAGCCCCAGGTAGGAGATTATATGTGGATTCTTTTAATTGGTTCCCCTTTTCCACCCCACCTTCCCTCCACCCTCCAGTATCACTACTCACACCACTGGTCCTGAAGGGATCATCAGCCCTGGATTCCCTGTGTTTCCAGTCCCTATCTGTATAGTGTACATCCTCTGGTCTAGCCGGATTTGTAAGGTAGAATTGGGAACATAATAGTTCTTTTAATGTCAGATATTCAGTCCTTAATACAATGAATTTTCCTTAGAAATTTGATGTCCAAAGGAGCTTCCAAAATTTCGCGGGAACTTCCATTACCTTTTCATTCCATTTTTCCATGACCTTTGTGGAACTCCCTCGTCCCTTGAATTCAAGAAGTAAAGTGGTGTGTGCATGCGCGTGCGCACGTGCATGTGTGTCTCCCACAGGATGGCCGCATCGCCGTGAAAGCGTGTGAGGGCCTGATGCTGTTGGTGAGTCTCCCCGAGCCTGCAGCCGCCAAGTGCCTCACACAGAGCACGTGCCTGTGTGAGCTGCTGACAGACAGGCTGGCTTCCCTGTACAAGGCCCTACCTCCGTCCGTGGACCCGTTGGACATCGAAACAGTGGAAGCTATTAACTGGGGGTAAGAACATTATGTGTTTTCCCATAAAGGTGACTTTGTGTCTCGAGATGTTTTCATGTGTCTTCACTTTGCCATGGAACAAATCTTTTCTTTCTGAACTGTATAACGCAACTTGCTCCTAAATCCAAACCCACTGCCATCAAGTCCGTTCTGACTTGTGTTGACCCTACACAGGTTTTCCAAAACTGTAAATCTGTACGGGTGCAGACAGCCTCATCTTTCTCCCAGGGAGCAGCTGGGGGCCTTGAACTGCCCACCCCGTGGTTAGCAACCCAGTGCCTAACTGGCAGTGCCACCAGAGCTCCATATAGCACCGCTGGTGGTAGACTGGCATGAGCCATCCAACTCTTACAGAACTATGCTACTTCATTTTTGGTCCACTTTTAAGACGCAATTTTTACTTTACCTGGATTATTTTTATTAAAAACGTGCCTTAAAAGAAGGGCTTAAAAAAAAATCCCTCAGCCCCCAGGGCAGTCTCATGTTCTAGGTCTTCAATGTTGATAAAATTTCTCCTTTTGTTTTTCATTCTTTCACCCTCTCCATCCACCTTTTAGGCTTCCCTACCCACACGCTGCCCTCAGTTCTCATAGGAAAGCATGAGGACCGCAGATCGAGTTATTAGCAAGTGTAAGGCAGCGGCAATAGAAGTACCACTTCCCTGTCGGGCCTCCGTGGTGGTCTAAAGCAGGGCTGCAGGCTGGTGCACGCTTTGTAAACCTCACCAGTAGCCCCTCTGAGTGGTCTTCTAGGCAGTCTGGCATCTTGCCATCTAGCATTTTTAGTGGTTTTTAATGTTTTTTTCTGACCGCATCTGTAGGGAAGATCCAGTGGTTAATAGTAGCCACTGAATTGCATTTTCAAAAGGAACCCTGGGTCGGTGTCGGGCTGCTAACTGCAGAGTCAGCGGTTCAAACCCCACCGCCGCACCTTGGGGGAAAGGTGAGGTTGCTCCCGCCACCATCTATAGGGACACTGTGAGTCAGAGTTGATGTGGTGGCAGCGCTGGGTTGGTTTTACTGAATTTGAAGACAAGAGAAGCAGGACCACTCAGTCCTAGTCTCGGCTTGGCCCCTCCTCCTCTGCTGTCCTTGCCACTCATTGTACTGGGAATGTGAGCGACTGTCTAACTTGTTCCTTTAGCTCTTCTTCCTCAGCTCCATTGTGCTTGAGTTTCTCGTTCCACTTAACGAGTGAAACTTACAACTTCTATTTTATCAAGTTCCTTTCTTAAAAGCTTTGTTTTCATAAAACCCTCTCATCGTTCCGTGTGTCTGCATCACAGTGCACATTCAGCATGCCTCTTCATTTCTTCCCGTGTACCAAGAGGGGAGCATTTTGGGGTAACTTTGGACTTCCCGTTTCTCCTGTTTCCCGCAGCTTGGACTCCTATAGTCATAAAGAAGATGCTTCCGCGTTCCCAGGAAAACGGGCCTTAATCTCCTTTCTTTCCTGGTTTGACTACTGCGACCAGCTGATCAAGGAAGCACAAAAGGTTTGAATATTTCTCTTGCTGTTTGTGTACTGAGAAGTTTTCAATGTAAACGTCACCAAATAAAGCGTGTCTTTCGCTTATTTCCCTGACAGTGGTTCAATATCTTAGTGAGGATAGCGCCATCGGTAAAATGAACAAACAAGCAAGTGTGTGTGCGTGCGTGACAGCTCTTGAGCAAATGAAAGTTCAAGTTTTGCCCCCAGATAGTGCTGTAAATATGGTACAACCAGGGCTTAGGGCCAGCTCAAAACGACTCACTCAGGGCTGACAGAGCAAGGGCTGCCCCTCAGTTGCATAGCAACAGCTGGCCATCATTTTTGAATGGGATGCTGTGGCCTGTTTTCTGCTCAGGCCCAAATCCGCCAAACAGCAGGCATGGATGTTGTGCAACAAGTGTGCCCGCCCTATGTTTCTTACCTGTGTTTCTCACCTGGGGATAGATGCTAGTGCCGTAAAGAGACGAAGAGGACCACTTTTGCCCTGGTCCTCTTTAGTCCTAGAAAATTAGATCAAAAGTCAAGGACCCGGTAGTTTGTCTAGGTTCATGTGCCATCGGCTGGATGGCCAAGGGGGGAAGCTGCTCTTGCACGTGAACCCAGATGGAGTGTACCAATGGATGGATGCCTACCACAAACTCACCGCTTGCTGCTGTTGGCTTGTGTTCCAGACCGCAGCTGCTGCTCTGGCCAAAGCTGTCCACGAAAGGTTCTTCATTGGCGTTATGGAGCCCCAGTTGATGCAAACGTGAGTGGCCTCTTTCCTTTTGAAAGCGAGCAAACAATGTCTGTGCCCATGTCACGTGTGCCCACCGAGTGCCTGTTTGTTGTGCGCAGCTCTGAGATGGGTATTCTGACGTCCACCGCTCTGCTCCATCGCATCGTGCGGCAGGTCACCTCGGAGGATTTGCTGCAGGAGATAGTGTATTTCATCCTGGGGGACCAGAGGGAACCCGAGACGCTGGCCGAGATCAGCAGGCATCCTCTAAGACAGAGGCTGATAGAGCACTGCGACCACATATCTGATGAGGTAAGCAAGCCCGTGACGCTTGAGCATTGGGACCTGGTAACATCACTGGGTTCCTTACGTTAAAAACTTTCCTGCTTGTTTACACGACCCAAAACCAAACGCATGGTTTGTGGGATGGCGAGGAGAACAACCCGTGCGAAGGTCCTTTCTGGCGAGCGTTTCTCATGTCTGGTTTCAGATCAGCATAATGACATTAAGAATGTTTGAACACCTCTTACAAAAGCCCAACGAGCACATCCTGTACAACCTGGTCTTAAGGAATCTCGAAGAAAGAAATTATACGGAATATAAGCCTCTGTGTCCCGAAGATAAAGACGTGGTGGAGAATGGATTGACAGCAGGAGCAGTGTAAGGTTTTATCCAACTCATTTTCTCTCTCTTCTGCCTCTCAGTTTTCAAGCTTGCGAACAAGTTGAAAATCTCCAACAGTTTAAAAGAGTGTTTAAAAAATAAAATGTGCATGCCCTAATACTACGACCTTTTAAATGAAAACTGATTGGTGTACCCTATGCTCAGTACTGGTCCGAAGTGGGGCTTTGTCAACAGAATGCAAATAGAACTTCTCCCTTTGTCGGTGTCTTATCAAAATGACGCAGTGCTCTCGAGGAGCATAGCAGACAGCCATTTGGTTTAGGAAATGCTCCAATAAAGTGGGTTTTCTTTGTGCATGGCTAATTTCAACATAGCGACTTGGAGGAAGATCCACTGTTCACCGATATGGCACCAGAAAACTCTCTGCCAAACCAAGAGTGGCTGAGTTCTTCACCACCCCCTACGCCTGACCACCCCAAGATGGATGGGAAAACTGAAGTCCATAAAATTGTCAATAGGTGAGTTGTCATCTCAAGAGGACTTTCTTCTTTTACTTCGTTTTATAAGCCAAAAGAACTCAGCCCCTAGATCGTTGTGTAAGTTACATACTTACATTGTGAATTCACTGGAAGGCTTTCCTTTAATGTAGCTGTTCCGTCAACTTCCTCCCGGTTATGTAGCAAGTGAGCCTGGGGTGATAGTGGACCCAGAGCAGAAGCGCTCTTCTCTCTGTAGAATATGAGCCACGTGCAGTGGCTAAGCGAGCCTTTCATAATGTCTTCATGAACAACTGAACTACGAGTACTTCCTAGCTGCAATAATTGAGAATGGCTAGTTTGGCGACTTGTACTTCTATGTTTGCACTCCTAGATGCTAAGCACATGCATGACCTTTTGTGTCCATTTTCAGGATAATTTTTTTTTTAAATAGTGCTCACTGAGCAAAGCGGTCACTGAGAGGCCTGGTGCTGGCAGGTGACTTTGGAGAAAATTGCATGTGACTCAAAATGCACAGTTCGGCTGCATAAAACTTTTAAGTTTAATGACGTATCAGCTGGTTTCCTATGATTAACAGCTGTCTTGGCCATCTGTGCTAAAGAGATAGAAAGGAAACCTGGCGTAGGCTCATTTTACTTGCACTTGAAGTTCCGTGAGTGGTCTGTAATAAAGCCTGTCATTTAATGATAGAGTGGCTACTCCGAGGATGACAGTACTGACTCTGGGTCAGTCCTTAACAATGGGGTCTCCTTCAGGAAGTTCCTTAACAACAGGGTCTCCTTCGGGAAGTTCCTTAACCACGGGGTCTCCTTCGGGAAGTTCCTTAACAACGGGGTCTCCTTCGGGAAGTTCCATTTGCTTTCCTACTTGGGTTAGCACACGGCACCACCAGGCTCTTTGATTCATATAAAGACCTGACTGACTGTGAGCGCATCTGTTGTGCTATTTCTCATGGATTCTGTTTCCCTTTAAGCTTTCTCTGCCTGGTGCCGGATGAAGCAAAATCCTCCTACCACGTTGAGGGCACTGGGTATGACACCTACCTCCGAGATGCTCACAGGCAGGTGAGTGAACCAGCGATTTCCTGACAGCAAACTTGCTCAGCGTGTGCACACCTTCCTGCCCTGCCCGTTCCTAGAGCCTGAATAACCTGAATTCCACTCCCCGACTTGGACTCTCAGCACGTGACTTTCTTCTGTAATTCACAGGCTGTATAGCTCGAGCTCAAGATTTCTTTTGTAAAACAGTTTTATTGGCATATACTTGACATATCATGCAATTCAATAGTTCAGTCCCATCAAGCAGAGTCGTGCAACCATCACCACAATCTGGATTTGAACTTGTCTTCGTTCCTATAGTCATCGTTATCAGCTCCCCGTCCCCGTCACCTCCCTTCACCACGCCCCTGCAGCTCGAGATTTCCTTATGCTCCCTCTCCTCCTTTCACACCTGAAAAATCGCTCCCCTGGACCCTTTCCCTACGGATCCGCCCAACTTGCCTTCCCCCCTGCGGTCTAGCTTTCTACCTGACAGAATCTGCTTTCTCAAAGGTCCTTAATTAGTTCTCTTTCCTGTAAAACACGTATTCAAAAGTACACGTGATGGTAAACGTCCACCCCACTCTGCCAGCCCAAAGGGTCTGTCTCTCTCGCTCGGGGCTGCGGCCGTCCTAGGAGCCTCTGTCGAGCTGCCAGTACTTCTCCACACGGGTCTTGGGCTCGCTGTGCTCTTGGCCGCTCTCCTCATTAGAGGGCGCTACATCTCTAGCCACTCCATGGGGCTAACGAAGCCTCGGGATAGAAGAGCCAGACCCGGCCTTTCAGCTGTGCTGCATCATTGCTAGCATGTTGGCTTTTGCATGTTCCACTTCATTTTGATGACTGCCAATGTCCTTATTTTTATACTTCTTCATTCCGTATTGCAATTGTAAAGGCCTATTTACAGCTGTATCTTCACAGCTTCTGAGTTAATTATACATACCAGTGCGCCTCAACCCAGAGGATTGAAATAAAAACTGACTGCAGACCAAACAAGTTCTGGGATACCATCTTACATGAAGAAAACGAACAGACCGGAATGGGTGTCAAAGGGCCTGTGAAACTTGCTCTGAGCAGAGGCGATAGAGCGCGTGGCAGAAATGGTGATGTGAAAGGGCCGGAAAGACCATCTGAAGGGGCAGCTTGATAAGCCGTGGGCACAGTATCATAATGAGATGCACAGAGACCTGGAGTTGGAAACCGAAAGAGAAGCCTACGCTTAGCATTTCTCAGGCTGAAGACTGACCAGACTCACTGCCGTCGAGTCAGTGCCGACTTAGAGCGACTCCCTGTGGGTTTCTGAGACGGTAACTGGTTCCTGGAGTAGAAAGCCCAGTCTTTCTCCCACGGAGCTGCTGGGGACTACAGACTGCGAACTGCAGCCCAATGGTGTCACCATTACACCACCAGGGCTCCTGCCAGGCCGAAGGAACGAAGAAAAAATCCAAGCCTCCAGTTGCAATTTTGAAAAGTTCTATGACCAAAATCTTGAATGATGTGGAAGCATCAGAAGATGGGAGGAATGCACAGCGTCAGCGTACCAAAAAGTAATGGTCAGCGCTCAACCCTTTCAGGGGGAGCATCTCATCAAGAACAGGTGACATCGGCAGCTCTAGACTAACCTGAAAACATGTACGAAGAGCAAAACCAGACATATCAAACCCCTGCCATTGAGTTGATTGTGACTCTTAGAGGCCTTGTGAGACAGAGTAGAAGGTTCCCAAGGCTGTACATCTTCACAAGAGCAGACAGCTTCATCTTTCGCCCAAGAGCCAATGGTGACGGACCCACCGACCTTGCAGTGAGCAGCCCAGTGTTTGTTTTTGTTTTGTTTTCTTTTTTAGTTCTGTTTTGTTTTGCTTTTTGTTTTGTTTTATTACCTCTTGTGCTGGCATTCATGGAATACTGAGCGAGATGTTTCACCAGACAGATGCCGTGGTCGATGCACACACTCACCTAGCCCAAGGAATCTCACAGACCTAGCCAAATCAACTAGAAGAGTCTGTGTCTGCCTGTTCCCAAAAGCGGCGATCCTAAAGAATGTGGAAATGATCAGAGTAGCATTCTTATCAATGCAAGTAGAATTTTGCTGAAGCTAAACTTTAAAATGGTCGCAGTATCACATTTGGCAGAAATCCACCAGATTCAGCAAAGGTCCCTGGAGACGGGCGTCATGCTTGCTAGGTAGAGGGCGTCAGAAGAGGGAGACCCTCAAGGGAATGGCTCGATGGCTGGCTGCCACCGTGAGGGTGGCGTGGGACGGGCAGTGTGACCCTTCTGTCGTACTCAGAGTTACCAGGCAGGCCTGCTTGAATGAATCACTTCTGCTTCATCCCAGGTCGTGGTCTGAGAGTGCCTTAACGAGTCGGTGTTTCTCTCCGCAGTTCCGGGACTACTGCGCCATCTGCTTACGGTGGGAGTGGCCAGGATCTCCCAAAGCGTTGGAAAAGTGCAATCTCGAAGCTGCTTTCTTTGAAGGTCATTTCCTGAAAGTGTTGTTTGATAGAATGGGAAGAATTCTTGATCAGGTACTGCGTTTTAAGATACTAATGTTTGTACTATTCCATTGCCATTCACCACGAGCTTATGTCCAGCCTTAGTCTATTTAGATCTTCGGCGAAAATTGTTTTATCATTTTCTTAGTTTTTCCAGTAAATCACTTTTTCATAAATGGGTTCCTGCTGTATGCAGTCTATCAACAGCATTTATTCAGCGTGACAGCTGTTAGAAAATTGTACTGTTTTACTTCTCAAAGGCCTTGGGCTTAATATCCTTCACCCATGTTAGAGGCAGGGTTTTATGACTCACTTAGAAAACCCCTTTGTTACTACAGTTCGTGCTGCGTGGATTTAGTAGACCTCTTTAAGTTCAATGCAGAAGGCCTTAAATGCCATTTCCAGTGGAATCTTTAGCACTTGTGAAAATTACAGAATAATTAGACAAGCCTTCTTCTATTAGCAAAATGAATTTGCGATTATAGAATCCCTCCTTCCTGGTGTTGACAGGAAGACATTGTGATGGGATTGTGCTATGCCTTATACATGTCAAGGGACATACACTTTGAAATAAAATGGGCTGGCATAATTTTTGATTTAACATTGAGATGGTGTTGAGGAAGCTGCTCTGGGATTCGTGTTATATTATGAATGAACTGCTGGTTCTTCGGTAGCCTTGTTAGTTAAATATTTCTTCCAGCGTGGTGGGAGAGCGGCACTCCATCAGCAGGCTGCCTTCCGTCACCGTGTGATCACCTGGGGAACCCGACGGGGCAGTTCTGCTCCCGCTGTACAGTCACTGTGTTTTTTCTCTGTGCTACTTTGTTGGGCTTGGTGTGAGTCTGACTAAGTGAACAACCACGGGCTATAACCCAGCAGTCTTGAGTGGGAGGAGCCCTGTGGCCCTGTCGCCTGAGCAGTGTACTGCAAGGTCGACAGTTCAAACCCACTAATGTCTCCAAGGAAGAGCGACGAGTACCTGTTCCCATAAAGATTTAGAGCCTTAGAATCCCTACGCGGGGTCACTGTGGGTCGCAGTCGACCTCATGGTGGCAGGATTTGGGGTTTTAGCCTATTGAAGACTGACACAATGGTGCCTGTTGAGGTCAGAAGGTGACACAAAGGTGCCTGTTGAGGTCGGAAGGTGACACAAAGGTGCCTCCTGAGGTCGGAAGGTGACACAAAGGTGCCTGCTGAGGTCAGAAGGTGCCGAAAAGCTTAAGACCCTCCTGCTTTCCCCAGCTAGCACGCGAGTCCACTTGCAGCGTTGTGGGCATTCTGCCTGTGACCAAGAAGGGGAGGGAGGCAGCTTCCTAGTGGTCTTACTTCGTAAGCCAGAGCGCTTTAGCATAGATCGCATGATTTGCATGCCGCCAGAAAGCCTTAGAGGCCAGCCTCAAACTCGTTGTCTTAAAAATCCGGTTTTCCAAGTCTCTTGGTTTAAGAGCATTTCATGGTTCAATTTCAGAGATAATGTGCAAGTCCTGGAGTGCTGAGTGTGTGTGTGGTTCGGTGTCATTTTCTGTTTAAGTGTGCTTGCTGGCAGTTAACGTTTGCTGGCTTTTTTTCTTTTAACTCTGTAATAGGGGATGTGACCAACATTTAGTAAAGGTAATTAGTGAAACTGTTCATTTCTGTGTGTGACTAAAAAGTCAGAACATCAAGTATTCCTGACGCCACTGTTTTACCACAATGTTCCTTGTCAAAAAGATTTTTGGGGGGGATGTCTTTATTTTTAGGCTTGTTCCTGGGGTTATTCATGGCACTGATTCAGAAAATTGCATTGAATCGATCACATCAGTTCGAGTTTCTTTTCTTTATTTTTTTCAGTTCTAGTTTCTTAGATCTGGTGTACCACTGTAGTTTTAGCTATCAAACTATACTGATTTATTAATTTGTCATCCTACTTTTAAATATGAGAAGAAATCAGACCCACAAATTACAGGATAAGACAGGGGGAAAAAAGTAGGAAACATTTGAAAAAGAAGTAGGTCACGAGGAACTTCCAAGGGAAGTTGTCTATGGACCAGTGGTGGCTAGTGGTTACACGTTGAGCTGCCTGTCATAAGGTCAGTGGTGCGAGTCAGCACCCTCTCAAAGATGTAAGGGTTTGGACACCCACAGGGTCACTTCTGTCCTCCGAGGTCACAATGATTTGGTAGCGGATTTTCGGGAGGCCCTGCAATCTGTGCGAGATGACCAGCGGGAGAGTAGTGGAACACGGAAGAGAAAATTGCACACATATGGAAGATGTGGGGGCAATTTAAAGTGCTGGAAATATAAGACTTCATTGCAATTTGCATAAATATTTTGAAGAGCTAAATTTTTCTTGTAATTATGTAAAACATTTCTGAACACATTGTAATATTTGGAAGTTGATGGAAATTGAGTTAATTTTAAAAGCAAAATGTTTCAGAGCTGAGGCTTACTCCAAGATTTTTAGTCAGAAAAATTCTTTTTTTTTTTTTTAAAAAAGATTGCTAGCATAAAGCTGTAGAACTGCTTGTCACTGGCGTGGTTTCAAGAAGAGAGTAAAATATCAAATCCGAAATGAATCTGAAGACCAGGACAAGTGTCTGAGGCCCCACGTGCTTGCCCCCGCCTCCTTACTGAAGAAACGGAATGGGGGCGAGTCATTTACCCCCTTGTCTCATTTTCCTCGATGTTGGCATTGCTTGTTCTACCCTTCTACCTAGATGTGTTTGTAAGCAGTAAATGATGTGAGCAACTTAAGGGTAGTTTTATTCATATTAGATAAATATTTTAACTTAGAATATTTCAAGAGACACGAAGAGCTTAAGTACAGATATTAGACATTTTAGACATTATTTCACACAACATCACACTTTTTCAAGATTTCCTGTGGGTTCCTTAGGTGCCTGTCCGCCTATTTTGCTTTCAGTAGCAGGGCGGCGGGCAGCACACTTCCAGGTTTGCCTCGGTGTGAGCTCAGTCCAGGAATGGTCCAGGTGTGTCAGAGAAATGTGTGCTTTCAGGTGTGCACATCATTTCTCCTGACAAACAAATCTAGGTAGAAGGCCAGGACCCCAAATCACAGCTATGAGCACAAGGTGTTCTTCTTATTTAAGTTACTACTAATAGGAAGGGTCATTTCTGAGAAGAGTGAAGTTAGTTTCCACTGTGCTGGAATTTAACTAATTTTCACAACCTTGAGAATAATCTGTCAGTCATAAATTTCTTCAAGCAACCTACCAACCAGCCAACTCCCTGCCGCTGAGTCCATTCCTGCTCACGGCAACCCCGTGGGACAGAAGAGGAGTGGACAGCCTCATCCTTCTCCCTCACAGAGGCTGTTGGATCTGAACCACCAACTTTGTGGTTAGTAGCCCACTGCTTAAACCAAAACTTAAGCCTTATCACCAGGGCTCCTTAAGTCATAGAATTACGTTAAAATAATACTGACACTTTGAATGGTGCCCAAAGAGAAAGGCCACAGTTTGCATGACAGTCTGCCCTTGGTTAAAGCCAAATGTGGTTGCCTTATTTGCCTAGCACTCTCCAATGGCAGGACTTGGTGACTTAAAGACCTGGAGCCCCACTGCCTTGGAGTGAGGGAATTTTGAAACTATAGTCCTTTAAAGGCGTAGCGAGCCTCTTCTTTCTCCTGCAGAGTCACAAGGGAGTTTGAACCACTGACTTTGCTTTACCCAGTAGGACCCAGAGTGCCTCCCTAAAGTGAAGGGCCCTGTATTGTATTTTAAAGTGTCTCGTTCATTCCTTGCTAAATGCATTCTTAGGTTTTCCTTAGTGCAGTGGTTCTCACCCTCATGCTGCCACCCTTTCATACAGTTCCGCATGCTGTGGGTGACCCCCAACCATAACATTATGTTCGTTGCTACTTCATCACTGTAATTCTCCTACTGTTATGAATCGTAATGTAACTATCTGATATGCAGGACGTATTTTCATTGTTTGCAAATTGAACATAATGAAAGCATAGTGATTAATCACAAAACAATATGTAATTATATATTGTGAAATATTTCTTTTTTAAAAATCATTTTATTAGGGGCTCATACAACTCTTATCACAATTCATCAATTGTGTAAAGCACATTTGTACATTCATTGCCCTCATCATTCTCAAACCATTTGCTCTCCACTTAAGCCCCTGGTATCAGGTCATATCCCCCTCCCTCCCCGTTCCCCCATCTCTCATGAACACTTGATAATTTATAAATTATTTTGTCATATCTTACAATGTCCAACATCTCCCTTCACCCACTTTTCTGTTGTCTGTCCCCCAGGGAGGAGGTTATATGTAGATGTTTGTAATCAGTTCCCCCTTTCCACCCTACCCTCTCTACCCTCCCAGTATCGCCATTCACACCAGTGGTCCTGAAGGGATCATCCGCTTTGGATTCTCTCTGTTTCCAATTCCTATCTGTACCAGTGCACATCATCTGGTCTAGCCAGATTTGTAAGTAGTATTGGAATCATGATAGTGGGGATGGGGAGTAGGAAGCATTTAGGAACTGGAGGAAAGTTGTATGTTTCCTCATTACTATACTGCACCCTGACTGGCTCGTCTCCTCCCCGTGACCCTTCCGTAAGATGTCCAATTGCCTACAGATGGGCTTTGGGTCTCCACTCCACACTCCCCCTCATTCACAAAGATATGGGTTTTTGTTTTTTTTTTGGTTCTTTAATGCCTGATACCTGATCTCTTCGACACCTTGTGATCGCACAGGCTGCTGTGCTTCTTTCATGTGGGCGTTGTTGTTTCTGAGCTAAATGGCCGCATGTTTACCTTCAAGCCTTTAAGACCCCGGACGTTAGATCTTTTGATAGCCGGGTACCATCAGCTTTCTTCACCACATTTGCTTATGCAACCATTTGTCTTCAGCAATTGTGTTGGGAAGGTGATCATCATGAAATGCCAGTTTAATAGAACAAAGTATTCTTGCATTGAGGGAGTACTCGAGTGGAGACCCAATGTCCATCTGCTACCTTAATACTAAACCTATATGCACATAGATCTATTTCCCCATCCTCAATATAAATATATTTACACATGTACATGCCTTTATTTAGACCTCTATAAATGCCCTTTGCCTCCTCTTTCCTCTATTTCCTTTTACTTTCCTCTTGTCCCACTGTCATGCTCAGCCTTCATTTGGGTTTCATTAATTTATCTCGGTTACATTACCCTTGGTCACACCCTACCAGGCCTCCTACACCCTCCTCACCACCGATTTGGATCACATGTTGTTCCCTTGTCCCTCGGTTTGTTAACACCACTTCCTTTCCCCCCCACCTCCCCCATTCCCATGTCCCCCCGGAACTGTCAGTCCCATTGTTTTCTCCTCCAGATTGTTCATCCAGCCCATCTTATTTGGACAGACCTGCAGAGATAATACCATGAACAAAAACAAGACAGAGCAAAACCAAGCAGCAAAATAAAACAACAAGCCAATAACAAAACAAAAAAAACACAAGAAAGAAAAGCTTGTAGTTAGTTCAAGGACTGTTTGTTGGCCTTTAGGAGTGTTTTCTGGTCGAGACCTGGCCCCAAAGTCTATTTTTTGTATTCCCTGGGGACTTAGTTGCTCTGTTTCCCTTGCTGTTCTGTTGCACGCCCTTAGTGTTTTGCCTCGATATAGTGGGGTCAGATTGGGCAGAATTCCCACACTGTGTCTCCAGTGTTGTCCCTTGTAGGGCTATGGGTCAGTGAGGGATGCCATGTCTCATAGTGGGGCCGACCATATGGTCTTCTCTGTGGACTGGCTGCTCTGAGTGGGAATATCGTCCTCAAGGCTTGGTGGGCCAGGATGTGCTCCACTCTCTCTTCCTCTCCCTTCATTTGTTCCTGTGTGCTTTCATCAGACATGTCCCTCTCCAAGAGATGCAGATTCAGTGCTGTCCTCTGAAATTAATTCTTTGGGGGGGGGGGGGCAGGTGTTCACGTAGTTGGGATTGGGGCCAGTCCCTCAGACCTCTCCATTGGTTCCCTACTTGATGCTGGCATGTTGTATTCACATCGTGGAGCACTGGGTAAAATATTTATTTCTAATGATGAATAAATGATATTTTGTCTTGAAGCATGGTGTAGCATAGGTAATAGTCTTCACACAGTAGGTGGGTATATCTGCATATGGGCTGACCCACCTGGAGACAGATAGAGGATCAGTGTCTCGGTTCCTAAGACCATAGGAAATATGTGTTTTCCTATGTTCTTAGGTGACCCTTGTGTAAGGGTCATTTGACCCCTAAAGGGGTCAGGCCCCACAGGTTGAGAACCATTGCCTTAATGGTTCCTTGGTACTGAACATAATGTGGACCCATAGTGTATTATGGAGGTGATTCTTGGAGATCGCTGTTCTGTTGCAAATACGATCCAGAAAGAGGTGGTGGTCCTTAAAATAGTCTTCATTAGGATCACATATCCCCTTTCGCTCAAGACTAGATTTGAAATGAGCGACTCAGAGATAGTTGTTCTTTTGAAAAAAACTGTGTTCATGAACCTAGTGATTAGAAAGATTAACACTGGATTTAGAGCATAGACTTGAATTTTCAATGGCCTCTTGAACTCTTTCAGTAGTTAAAGCAACCTATATACAGCAGAGAAATCCAGACTGTATACACTACCTATGTGTTTCCTGTGTCTGTGTGCGTACTTTTTTAATAGCATTTTTCTAAAGCCCTAGGACTGTGATACTCTGGCCGAGATGCTTAGAGTTAATTTAGTTGGAGATGTTTTCAGTACAGAAAAGCAGCTGAAGGGAGGAGTCTGCTGGTATCTTCTCCTCCCTTGGAAAGACACATGCAAGTGGTAGAATAAGTGCATATATAGATATCTTTGTATGTGTGCATGTGTACATGGTAAGTGATATCAAATGTCTTTCTCTTTCCCCTTCTCTTTAGCCATATGATGTCAACTTACAAGTAACGTCAGTCTTATCTAGACTCTCTCTCTTCCCTCACCCCCACATTCACGAATACCTTTTGGATCCCTACGTGAACCTGGCTTCTGGCTGTAGATCTCTCTTCTCTGTCATCGTCAGGGTGAGTTCTTAGTGCTGCCCTCGCCCCAGGCTTGATAAGCCTGTCCAGTGGACACGTTCCGACCACTGTGGGCAGATGTGCCGCATAATGGAAAATGTCTCCTGCTTAAAAGTAATTATTCATTAGGCGCTAGTTTGCCACATGTGAAAAAGAGAACAAAAATGCATTCTTTTCAGAGTGACACAAGGAATGGGTACATGTCCTTGGGGAGAGACATTTAGACAGAGAGTGGCAGTTGACATTGTGTGCATCCTAATAGAAAACGAAGTTTCTCTGTCCTGAGAAGTTTCACGATTTCAGTTGTTCCTTTTGTCTCTAATACACAGGTGGTTGGAGACCTGATGGTTCGAATCCAACGCATTCAAGACTTTACTCCCAAACTTCTGTTGGTCAGAAAACGTTTACTTGGTCTGGAACCTGACGGTCCCATGTAAGTCCACTTCCAGCCTTCAAATCGAACGGTAGTGTAAATATCTTCTGGTGCCTGACCTGATGTCCCCTTTGCTTTTCCTTGACCAGCACCGACCACCTCACCTTGCTTGAGGGCGTGATTGTGTTAGAGGAGTTCTGCAAGGAGCTGGCAGCCATTGCCTTTGTGAAGTGCCACGCCTCTTCCACACCCTAGCGCCGAACTGTTGCACCTGTGTCCTGAGAACCGGCTCCATTCCACCCAGCCGGGAGGGGACTGAAAAGCCTTTTTAAATGCCGCATTGCTGTCAACTGCACGGAACCATTAAGAACCGACTGAATGGACATTCTTGGTAATGCTGTACAGTGTTTTCAATGGCTTTATCATAATGGTTCCCGATATACTTCAATTGCACGTCATTGAATCCAGGATCCAATCAAAGGAACTTCAGGAAATAAGCATTTCTAATGACTGAAAAGCTGCAGAATTTCTGATGTCGTGACTTTGATAGTTCTGTTATTTTAATATCCTTTTAGGTAGCAAGGCATTTTGACATTCTCTGGGACTCAAATGCTTATATTCTTTTGGATTATGAGTAGCCAAAAAAATCACTAATTTTATAACCTTTTTCAGGTCAGAATTCTTATCAAACTACGAAGAGAAATTATAGATTAGAAAAAGATACAGTTCAGGAACCATCAAATGAAATGACTTCCTCATAGGAGCTGATCATTCAAGACAAAAGTGTGTAGTGCACCATTAACTTCAGCTTTTCTAAGAATAACAATTTAATATGGTAAATTCTTGATTAATATAATATATATATTTTTAAAGCATTCTTTTCCTCTTGTGTCCACCACTGTGTGGGTGATTGATTTTCATGTGGGTCCCAGCTTATTTAAACTATGTCATTCTTGCCACAGTGTTGAGTTTATGTTCATCACCAGTAGTGTTTGCTAAAAGACTCAAACCCCTCACTGTCATGTCAGAGTCCAGCTGTCCGGGAGGGTTTCCAAGGCCACAAATTCTGAGGGAAGCAGTTGGCCACTTCTTTCCCCGGTGGCTCAGCTGGTGGGTTCTATTCGAACCACTGACTTTCAGTTCTCGGCCGAGCGAGCACTTTAACCACTGCACCACTGGGGCTCCTCTTTGACCAAGTATGTTGTACAGCTGATTTGCATGTATGGAGGTGAGAGCCTTTCCTTCCCCCTCACTCGCTCTCTCTGAACGTCGCTTTATACGTTACTTTGGGACTTGATTTCAGGTGGAAGCCAGTGGTAGTGCCTAAGCAAGGGACTGGCTGGTAAGCTTAGGCAGCAGTCAAAATGCCAGGGCCTCCGGAATGTTTACACTGCGTTTACTGTGCCCACTCATTTGTTTCAGATGACCCTAAATGAGAGAAAAAATGAGCACCAGTCTTGTAAATGCCCTGTTTACATGTTAACAGATTTTGGTAAATTTGGGTCTCGATGTGAATGGATCTCGGTGGGGGAGGGTGCGTGTGGGTCGGTTAGCAAAGGCGTGCTGGGCACAGCCTGCTCATGGTGA
Organism: Tenrec ecaudatus; assembly: GCF_050624435.1. Lineage (NCBI taxonomy): Eukaryota > Metazoa > Chordata > Mammalia > Afrosoricida > Tenrecidae > Tenrec > Tenrec ecaudatus. Next base: position 98,611,548 of record NC_134545.1, read on the forward strand.
CTGACCAGCGTGGTGTCTGCTGGTTCATCGCTTAGTCTGTGTTTCAGTGGTGCTCATCACTCAAGTATCGCTTGTATACGCTTTTTTCTTTAAGTTGAAATATTAAGTAGCAGCACTTTCCACGCACCAGTCTCTGAGGGAGGAGGAGACCGAACTCTCCATCTTGAGAAGAACAGCCCGCCTCCAGAGCCACTTCCTGTCACCCATTTGTTTGCCCATGTCCTCGCGTGGTGGTTTACGCCTGCTCATCCTGCTGTGCACGACTGGTTTCATCCTGCTGTGCACGATTAGTTTCGTGGTTCAGAATGTTCTGAACGAAGGATCAAAGAGCACGAGCCTCCTCCGCTCTGGAGAAACGACCACAAAAAGCCTCAGTGTTTAATGAGCTGCAAATCTCTCCTCGCATCTCCTACGACATGCATGCAGCAAGACAATGTACAAACAAAAGCGTGCCATGGTTTCTGCTTGCATGCTTTTGACTCGATTTTCCTGCTGGGAAAGCATACTTCTGTTTGCCGTGTCTGTCCAGCCAGTCGTCCTTTCATGCAAAGAAGTAGCTCCTACAGCATCTCCACACCTCCAGCGTCTCCACGCTCAGGTGGACGCGGCTGATCCGATGCAGGTGTGTGTGAAACCAGGCATGGAGAGAAGTGAGAGATGCCATCGGGTTCACGTCAGGGGCAGGAGGGTGATGGCAGTGACTCGACCTCTCAAACCAAAAAATACATTTCATCCTGGATTTCCAGGGGGACCTGGGAGCAAGTTGTGGCACTAAGCCCAGAAAGCTTTAACCCGTGTATTTTGGGGGTGCATGCTGCTTCTAAAGTCACAATTAAGTTATTTCTGATGACTTTGCTTTTAATCAGCTAAAACTTAAAGGTATAATTATTTTAGAAATAATGGTGTCTCTCAGAGTATCTTGTGGACATCCCCAATCTCCCACCTCCCGTGCTCCCCTCCCCAAATACTTAGTTCAGACCTAGAATGAACACAAGTTCTCCTAGTGAACTGGATTTGTTAGTGAAATATTGTTCCACCTCACCTGTTCTTGTCTTCATGTCTCTGGGATGCCGGAGATGTCCGAGACTCAGTACTTGCAAACCGTGACTAAAATGTGCTGCGCTGAGGTGGAAAGTAAGTACCACCTCGCCCCTTCCGGTTGTTTAGGATAACAAGTTCCAAACGGAAGTCAGTCTCTCTTCGTATTTGTATAAATCTGGATGCACATTTTGTTTTTCTCTTTACTTTTTCTCCCAGTCTTTGGGTTTATGCTTAAGAATGAGCCACCTGCTCGGCGGAACCCGCATCTGTCCTCTGTCCTTAGCTGGTTGTCACGGTAGTTAGTGCTCACAGCGTCACTATGTAGCCCTTCTCACGGTGTATTTGCCTGTGCAATATAGAAGCTATGTCTGTGTGGACTCATAGCTTTTTGGTTGTTTGAGGGTGGGTTTTTTTGTACATTGTGTGTGTACATATATGTGTATATGTATATAGCTATATACATAAGGACCAAAATCCTTAGCTTGCCTACACTGTTGCTAGTGTAAAGATTGTTACACTTCATTTTACGGGGCACAAATTCCAAAACTACTTCATAAATTCTTGGTAACGTATTCCCATAAATTATTGCATTCCTCTATTCCCACCACTGAATTATGAAGTTCACAATCAATGAAGTCCAGGTAAGTTCTAAAACCACATCTAATGCGGTCCTTCTCCTTTGGGTTGTACACGAAATCAGAATGTGTATGTCACGATGAAACTCCGTGTGAACACATGCCAGGCAATCATGTTCCTGGGCCCTGTAAAATAGTGTTACTGTAATACTCTGTTTGCCTCCTGCCTTGTTTACATTAAACAGCGAGTCATTGGTAGGTTGTTCTATTGAGCATCCTGGAGGTTATGGACAGTGTTAACCAAGGGTGTGGCCTTCTGGGCCCATCACCAAGAAACTGCAGGTGGTGACTGTACCTACTCTCACTTCTTGGAAGGAGTTGTGATCAAGTTCAGCTTCTTGTGCTAACAATGCATGCAAGACTATGAGGGATAATCTAAGAATAAATCATGTTAATTGAAGCAAAAAACTCTTCTATGTTTTTAGAATTCAAATTGGAAGCACTTTCTCCACTGGTACATGATGGAAAGCATTCATTCTCGCCCCTGTTTCCCCTCCACCCCCAACACAAAGGTGTACGGCACACGCATGGATTGCTTCTGAGGAGGGAAAGAGGGGCTGTGTAGAAGTATTTGCGGAGGGGTAGTGTAGTGATGGATGAATTCCCCTGGGTGAGCCTAGTCACTACCCCTGACTTCACTCCTTCACAGCCACTGCCCTCCTGGGCAGAATGCTTAGACAAAGGTTAGCCATTCCATACATTTTTTTCCTAACCCAGAGAAAAATGTTTCTTCCTTACTGACTGACCTCGAAGACCATTAGATTCTAGGCTGCTCACTTCATGCAGGTAATTACCCACGTCCTTCGATCTGGAGACGCTTAATAGACAGCACAGCCAGAGAGAGAAAATACAAGTTAGGACTACAGCCACGCAAAGATTCCTTATTCAGAGTCTCTCTAGAACAGTGGTTCTCAACCTTCCTAATGCCGTGACCCTTTCACACAGTTCATGTTGTGGAGACCCCCAACCATAACATTATTTTCGTTGCTACTTCATAACTCATTTTCTACTGTTAGGAATCAGGCCACCCCTGTGAATGGGTTATTCGACCCCCCAAAGGGTCACGACCCGCAGGTTGAGAACCGCTGCTCTAGAAGGAGAAATAAAAGACTAGGTTGGAAGGGTGCCAGGAGGCGAGGTTGGGGCTACAGGGCTGAATGGACCGGATACTCACCGTCTGCAGACGTGCACCATTGCATTTCCAGCCCCCAACCTGGATGGAATTGCTGTTGGAGGTTGTGGCGTGTGTTTTTCCACAAAGCAACTCACTCCCGTTTGTCTCGCAGTAACCAGGGCCCCAGAAGCTCAGGGCAAAGGAGGAAGTGTGGATCATCTAGAAGGGAGCAACAAAATCGAGTCTCAAATGTCGGTAGGCTAGGCGGTCTGCAGCTCTAAGAAAGCCAGTGTGGTAAGAAATGGAAAACGGTCCCGTGCCCCATTGAACAGGGTGCCGAGCTACTTCCTCTTACCTATTTCAGCCTGAGATTGATGTGAAACACCAGTCCAAACGATTGTGCCCGTAACAACATAGTGACCCTACGGGGCAGGGCAGACAGCCCTGTGAGTCTCTAAGACTGACTCTTCACCACAATAGAAAACCTCAACGTTCCCCCAAGAAGCATCTGGCGGTTTCGAACTGCTGTCCTTATTGTTAGCAACGTTTTCCTTACTTGAACTCTCTCTTCTTTACCTCCACCTGGAACAGGGCACCAAGGGGCTGTATCCAGTTAGAAAGGAACCAAGTGAAGTTGATGCAGACAAGCCAGAAGACAAAATCCGTAGGTTGGGGCGGTGGTGGTGGGTGCCATCCAATTGGCTCATATTCATAGCGACCTCCTGTGCGACAGACATATCCACACACCGGCCTCACCATTGTGTGGGCCCGTGGTTGCAGCCCCAGCACCAATCCAGTTCATCAAGGGTCTTCCACTTGTTCCGTGACCCTTACCCAGCATGATGTCCTCTCAGGACTGGTCTCTCCTAGTCACACGATCAAAATAAGGGAGTGACAAGTCACATGAACCTCACTGCCAACAAGCATGCAGGCTGTACTTCTTACGATGTTAAGGAAAATTATCATGCTTTATATAGCTTTATATTACGACCACCTCTTTGGGTTTATCAGACCAGTTGGCATCTTAAGGAAATGACAGGAACTCTTTTTTTTTTTTTTTACAACAAACACTGGGCATTTATTCTTCGGGAGATGTGGGGCAGGGCTTCCCGGCGTGGCGGTGCGGCCCTATTTGCCAGCGATAAGTGGGTTCCGCAGCACCATGATGACAGAGTCGCCTCACAGGAACATCTTGGAGATGTAGCGGTCTTTGTTGACGGGCTTGGACTTCTTCTTGCCCTTGCCGCTCTTGGGGACCTCGGTCCACATCTCCTTCACGTTCTCCAGCACCATGTTCCAGTGCCTGTCGAAGGCCTTCACGCGACCCAGAAGCTTCTTGTTGTTGCGGCAGTTGATGAGCACCTGGGTGTTGTTCTTGACCAACTGCGTGAGCACGGAGAGGGGCCCCGTGTTGAACTCCTCCTCCTCCTCCCGCTTCTGCAGTTCCTCCGGGGTCATCTCTCTCTTAGGCTTGTTGAGGAGGCTCATGGTGCTTAGCTTAGCTGCGTTCTCCGATCAACCCCGTCTTCTCCGCGTTGCTTCTGCCTTTGAAAGGCCAGGAACTTTTTTTAAAAGCACTGACTGATGGAACAAATCTCTGGCTGGAGTGACCAAATCCAGGCAGGGAAGCAGTATCCACGAACAGACTGCCAGTAATTTTAAAACTACCACGCGTCTCGTCTTCGGAGGTGGAAGAGAAGGGAAAATGTGTTAGTCTGGGTACTTCAGAGAAACAAATCCACGGGAACTCATGTGTAAGAGTTTTATATAAAGGTTAAGTGCGCATCAAGAAAACATCCAACCCAGTGCTGCACAAGCCCACAAGTCCAACATTAACCCATATGTCCGACACCAATCCACAAAGTCCTCTACTCACAAAACACACACTGACGCTGACTGCAGGCGGAAAGCCGAGTCAGTGAGTGTGTAAGCATCTCAGCACTGGCAGGGGTCTCCAGCACCCAGGGCTGCATCGGGGTAGGTCCATGGGGCTTATCCTTAGGGGATGGCTAGCAGGAAGTGAGCCTTGCAAGCTGAAGCAAGGAACTGGCTAAGGCAGCAGCACTCTGGTCCCACCATCACAAAGCAAGGCTCACCGAGCCATTTATCTCTTGGCCCTTCAATAACTACCTCAGTAAAGAAAGCCCTTTCCAAAGGAGGGGGCGGGGATCAAATTGCCATCAAGTCGATGCCGACTCAGGGAGTCTATAGGACAGGGTAGAAATGCCTGTGTGGGTTCCTAAGACTGGCTCTTTAGGGGGTAGAGGCCCATCTTTCTCCTGAAAATAGGCTGGTGGTTTTGAAATGCTGACCTTGTGATTAGCAGCCCACTGCATAACCATTCTGCCACCGAGGTTCCTGTTTACGCTTTGAGACTGGTCATTATCTTATGGTTCCAATGTTACGCGTGTTAATTTTCAGTGATCATTCAAATTTAGTTCTTGAGACAACGGTAGTAGCACACTGGCCAATTTAACCATTTCTAAGTGTACAATTCAGTGGCACTGCATTTTTTCAAGTTACTGTAATATTCCAATGTTATTGTTTCATTCCAAGGAGAGGCTAAAGGGCCACAGGGAGAATACTTGATTTAGAGGCCAAACGCCTAGTATACCACTTTTTTCCAAAGCCTATTTTTAGGTTGGGTACAAGAACCAGACTCGCTCTTAGAAGCGCTAGCTGTGGCTGGACAATCAAAGGAGTAAGGAAGGATACAACCAGTCTAGGAGATTCGGGAAGACACAGAAAAAAGCAGCTCCTAGTCTGTTCTTGCCTCCGGCCCGTAATTTACATACAAGGAATCATAAAATCAATTTTTCTGTCATACAAAAAGAGGAGATGGCACGCAAATTCACTCTTGTCTCCGTAAAGTTAGATTGCAAGACCCCGTAGATGAGATTCATTTATGTAATAACATTAGAAATGTACGCTCCATTCCATTCCCAAGTAGAAGAGCTTGGGAGATTTTACTTGATTACTTCTCCCAAGAGAACCCTGTCACTGAAGATTTCCTGAGGGAAACAAATTGGCCCTACTTCAAACATTAGTCTTCCATGTTTCAAATAGAGTTTTCAAATCTTGTCATCTCCGAGCTCTTGGTGACCAGGGGGCACTTTGTGGCTCTAGAATGCCTGCTTCCGTTCTTGGGATGTCTGCCGGGGTTTTTAAAGAAAGGATTAGAAAATAGGGAGGTTGTCTCTTGCTTAAACTGCATTGCTAGAGGGATACGCTGCAAAGAAAAAGTCAAGTTTCAGGATGTAAGCGCTGTTTTATTATACAAGAGACTCTAATCTCAAATATAGTTTAAAGAAAACATACATTAAGCCTAAAACGACAAAGACATCATCCAGATGAAGGAGACCGTTAGCAAGAGGCCAACATGGCGTCCGAGGATTTACACTCAGGGAACTAATGAAATAAGGCGTGGTGGTGGTGGTGGTAGATGCCAACGAGTCTGTTCTGACTCAGTGGCCCCAGGTGCAGCCGAATGAAACACTGCCCGGGCCTGCGCCCTCCGCACAATTGTTAAGTTACAGTCCATCATGGCAGTCACTGTGTCACTCCGTCTTGTCAAGGGCCTTCCTCTTTCTCACTGGTCCTCCACTTACCAAGCATGGTATCTATCAGTCTGGATAGACTAGAGAAACAAATTCATAGACACTCATATGTCTAAGAAAGAGCTTTATATAAGAGTTAAGAAAACACCCTAGTCCAGTCCAGATCAAGTTCATATGTCCGTTATTAGCCCATATGTTTGATACCAACCTATAAATTCCGCTGCAGAATCACGCAGCACATGCAGTGATGTCGAATGCAGGAAGATCACAGGCCAGTGGGTGGAAAATTCTGCGGATCCCGTGGCAGTGGGAGCATCTCAGTGCTGGCAGGGGTGTCCACATGGCAGCTCCAGGGCACTGGCATAGCTCCATGTGGCTTGTTAGCAGGAAGACAGAGTGGGTCTCTCAGTGGTTCTCAACCTATGCGTCGCGACCCTTTTGGGGGTCGAACGACCCTTTCACAGGGGCTGCCTGATTCATAACAGTAGCAAAATGACAGTGATACAGTAGCAAGGAAAATAATTTTATGGTTGGGGGTCACCACTACATGAGGAACTGTATTAAAGGGTCGCAGCATGAGAAAGGTTGAGGACCACTGGTCTATGTTTCGGGCCTCCAGTGAGCTATTTATCTCTGTGGCACCTCCAAATGAGGTCATTAGGCTGCGACCTGATTGACAGGCTCGACTCCACCCCTTCACAAGTTGACACCAGGTTATGTAACTCCCACAGAATCTTTCTCCAGGGACTGGTCTCTCCTCATAACATGATCAAAGTTCATAACATTGCTTCTTAGGACCATACTGCCTAGACTTCGAAGATAGCTTTGTGCGTTTAGGGATCCATAGTACTTCCAATCTTTTTCACCAACACCATCATTCAAATGCATCAACTCTCCTTCAGTCTTCCTTTTTCAATGTCCAACTTTTACGTGCATACAGGGTGATTGGAAATACCATGGCTTGGGGCAGGCACACTTCGCCTTAAAGGAAATTCCTTGCTTTTCAACACGCTAGAGGTCTGCAGCAGATTTACCCAACAATATGTCATTTGATCTCTTGACTGCTTCCATGAGCATTGATTGTGGATTCAAGCAAGATGAAATCCCTGACAACTTCCCTCTTTTCTCCATTTATCATGATGTTATCTGTTGGTCCAGCTGTCAAGATTTCTTATGTTCTTTGCAAGCATTGTAATCCACGCTGAAGGCTGCAACTCTTGCTTGATCTTCATCAACAAGGGCTTTAAGTCTTCCTCACTTTCAGCAAGCATGGTTGTGTCATCTGTATATCCAAAGTTGTGTGTGAGCCTGCCTCCAACCCTGTTAATGCATTCTCCTCCACATAGCCCAGTTTCTCTGATTCCTTCTCAGCATGCAAAGGATGCAAAGGAATAAGGATAGCGAGAAGATAGAATCCAGATGCACATTTTTCCTGATCCTAAATCCCTTGTTCTGTTGGCACAACTGCCTTTGATCCATGGACAGGTTCAGCATGAGCACAGTCAAATGTTCTGGCAATTTCATTCTTTTCAAGACTATCCAATAAAGCACGGAACAAAGGACACTGTCACAAATCCATGATGGGCGGCGATCAATCCATCCCAATTGCACATGGGACTACAGAATGGGAACAGGACCATCACTGGGACACTTACATTTTATTATATAGATGAGTTTACAAGATTGATCTAGGGCCTTGGGGCAAAGTAGTCAGGGCCCAACTGATGGGGCATGCATGACTCATATCTACATGACCCGAACTACTGTCTGTCTGTCCAAGACACACAAGGTAAACCCCCTAAGGGAGACTGTCCTCCTTGGACTGGCTGCAGCAGGGTGGGGGTAATCCACTTTCCAATGCACTCTGCCTGAGGGCAAGCTAGTTTCCATCCCTAGTTAATGATCAGGAGGATTTCAGTGGTGTTTTAATCCCTGTGGGGACTCTGCAAATGGAGTGTTGGTTGTCACTTTCATCCCTAGTCTGCAAACCGGGTGCTCAGAATTTAAGGTCTCATACAATTTCACCCCAAATAGCCGGTGTAACCCTTTACCAATAAACGTGCCATTTGCTAAAGACCTGTCCTTTCCATCACAGTCCAATCGGATGCAGGCTTCAGTAAATCTGTCCTTGAAAATGTTGCTGGCAAGAGCACCGGGACTTGGTGAATTCATTAGAACCTGGGTTAAAAATGACACCTGGAAATAATGAAAGCTGTAAATGCAAGTGTATATAGCACTTTCGGGGTGTCTCTGTCTCTGGATTTTGACATTGGAATAAAAATAATTCTGCTCAGTCTTCAGTGATTGGAGTCTTTTTCATGCATGGTGTAGAATATAATTGATATCCATTGTGTTCCGTGTATTTCTGAAAGCTGATACATCTCTTGCAAACTCACGCGGCTCATCTATTATCATAATTTCCGTAGAAAGAAAAAGACGAGGGAAGTGTAATTAACTTGGCAGTGATGGTTGTGGGTTGAGCATTTGACTATCAACATTTTAAGACCTCGATTAAAAGCCCTTTGTCTTCACCATAGTTTGCCAATACTGTCTGCTCTGATACAAGACCCTTGTGTTGTGGCCCGTCCTGGGCGAGCTGGGTAATCTTGAACTAGCTATACTTGTCATTTGCAGCCCAGAGTTTAGGCTTAGGCTAGGGGTCCTTAACCCACTGCCATCAAATCAAACCTGATTCATATTGGCCCCATAGGACAGAGGAGAATTGCCCCCTTTAGGTTTCTGAGGCTATAAATCTTTGCAGAATCAGGCAGCCTCATCTTTCTCCCACAGAGTGGCTGGAGGGTTGGAACTGCCAGCCTGGTGTTTAGGAGCCCAACACATACTGAGTAGTGCTACAAGGTATCGTTGTTGTTGTCAGCTACCATGGAGTTGATTCCAACTCAGCCATCCCATGTGGGAAAACACTGTCTGGTACTGCCATCCTTCCCCTCCATCCCCTTCCTAACCATCAGAAATTTTCCTTGTCGGCCTTATCTGATTAAGAAAGATGCTAGGTAGGTGTAAATGTTGACTTCTCCACCAGAGCTATTTTCAGAAAGACTTGCAAGTTCCTCAGACCCTGCGTGATATTCTTTATCTGCAGACTCTTCCGAAGCCCCGGCATCACCATGGAAGCTGATCGCTGCCTCTGGAAGATTTTTCTTAAAAGGTATTTTCACAGGAGCAATTACGCGGCCCTCGGTTCTCTATTCATCAAACCCTGGCAGCCACCGGCTCCTCCACTTACACAAATCAGGAGGCCTCTGCTCTCCTGATGAATAACCAAACCAAACCTCCTGATTGGAGTGGCGACAATTTACCAGCCGGAGAAATACAGCCCCAATTGAATGCTATGCTTATAAATGTTAGAGAGGAAGTACAAAATAGGTTACATTGTTGCAGGTTGTGCAACAAATATTGACCAAGCCATGAGGGTCAACAAATATTGACTAAAGCCTGCACGGCCAGCCATGGAGAGAGAACCATGCCTATGGGGGCCAGAGGGGGTGCGGAGCTGGGGGGCAGACGCCTTGCTTTTAAACTAAAGCAAATAAGATGAGCTCTGCGCAAGACATTAAGTTCAACTCCAAGTCCACCCTGGTGTACTCTGCTTTGTGATGTTGGGCTAGGATTCCAGTCCATCCACATGTCTTCTCTAGGGTGGGGCACTAGGCATTCGAATGCAATCCAAGGCAACGAGTTAGGTTTTTGTTTGGTTTTGAGCTGGTTTCTCTGAGGTTAATTGTAGTCCATAGTGAGGGCTACAGGGAGCACTGAGAGCAGGAGAGCAGGCACTTCCTTTTTTTTTTTTTTTTAACAATTTATTGGGGCTCATACAATTCTTAACACAGTTCATAATATACATACATCAATTGTATAAAGCACATCTGTACAGTCTTTGCCCTAATCATTTTTTTCTCTTTTCTTTTTTTACATTTTATTAGGGACTCATACAACTCTTATCACAATCCATACATATACATACATCAATTGTATAAAGCACATCCACACATTCCCTGCCCCAATCATTCCCAAGGCATTTGCTCTCCACTTAAGCCCCTTGCATCAGGTCCTCTTTTTTTTTTTTTCCCCTCCCTCCGGCACTTCCTTTTTAAAACAATTTAATTTTTATTTTAATTGCAATCTCAACCTTGTACCAGTACTCCCCTCCACCCCACCCCCAGGTCTACTGCCATTCCCCTCCCTCCTTCCTCTCTGCTCCTTTATCCCTGGGCAATGTTACCCTTTGTATCTTGTGTGGGTTTACACATTGGGCTGCTAACTGCAAGGTCAGCAGTTCAAAACCATCAGCTGCTCCTCAAAGGAAAGATGGGGCTTTTTTACTCCGTGAAGATGTACAGTGTGAGAAACTCATGGGGCGGTTCTACCCTGTTCTATAGGGTGGCTGTGAGTTGGCATCCACTCGATGGCAGTGCGTTTGGTTTCTGTTGGTGTACCTCCCTGACCAGAGTGCTCTGTAAGAGGCAAGGATGGCAAGTCTTACATACTTGGAACATTGTGTTAGTCTGGGTTGACTAGAGAAACAAATTCATAGACACTCATGTGTGTATAAGAAAGCTTTATATAAAGAGTAATTGTACATTAAGAAAACATCTCAGTCCAGTCTAGATCAAGTCCCTAAGTCTGATATTAGCCCATGTGTCTGATGCCAATCTATAAAAGTCCTCTTCAGACTCAGGAAACACATGCAATGACACTAAATGCAGGAAGATTACAGGCCAGTGGGTGGGAAGTCCTGTGGATCCAGTAGCAGTGGAAGCATCTCAGTGCTGGCAGGAGTCTCCACGTGGCTCCTCCAGCTCAGGACACTAGCATAGCTCTATGGGTCTTGCCAGCTGCAATGTCTTTCAGGAAGTGAGCAGAGAGACTGAGAGTGTCTCCTGCCTCCAAGGAGGAAATACAGGAGTTCCCAGAATGCTCAGGAGAAGGCCATGCCCACCCAGAGGCCCCACTGGCTATGTCCTGATTGACAGGCTAGACTCCGCCCCTTTTCTCTTAATCCTCTCAAATTGATGATTATGGAACTACCACAGATATGTCAGGAGAGACCATTCCCCGGAGAGCATCATGTTGGATAAAGTGGAGGGACAATTGTGAGAACGGCACAGGACCTGGCAGTGTTTGGTTCTATTGTGCATGAAGTCGCTATGGGTTGGAACTGAAAATTATTTAGCAACTAATCATAGAGCAATAACCTCTCTGTGTTATTCTTGACCTTGTCGATCTGCCTGCCTTGGCTGGAAGTTGAACCACTGGGCAGGTTCCATCCCAGGCCTGAAGGGTGTCTACAGGGTCCCATCAGTCTCTATCACACCAGTAGCCTTGGCCTTTTTCCTTTTTTTTTTCCAATAGTTTTGTTGAGATATAATTACATATGTGAAATATATATGTACATATAATACATGATATTAAAACAACAGTGCAGCCAAATTAAGGGTTGTACAATCATCCACCACAATCAACTTTGGAACACATTCTTCCTTCTCCTGCCCATTGTTGTTGCTTCCCCGTTCCCCCCACCTCCCGTCCCATGTCCCAGGTAATTATTAACCCTGTTGCTGTCTTCCCAGATCCACCCTGTACAGAAAAACAGACAAAAGGATATAGCAACAATTACCAAATACAACAGAGAAAAATCTGATTAGAAAAGAAAGCAGAAAATATTTACAAACCAGAAAAAACTCAAAATGGGTCAAAAGTGAGATGTAATGCTATTCCAGCTTATCTACAGCTGTTAAAATCCTCTTTAATTGCTCTTTGTCAGATATTGAGGCTGTTCACGTTCCTAGATTATGCTCAGGGGAATGTCACTGGAATCTCAATCTACATAGAGACCCTGCAAATGGATTCTAGGCTTCCACAGTCATCCACAATGTTCTGAAAGCAATGTGTTTAGCATTTACACTCTGGGACTGATCCCTCTTCCATGTTTTGATTTTATTATTTATAATCCTTGGATCACACAGGCTGGTGTGTTTCTGTACAGCTTCATCTGACTCTTCACTTAGGTGGCTGATTGTTTTGAGATAAGCCTTTACGATCCCAGAAGCCGTTTTCTTTCCCCCTGATAACTGGTCACCATCTGATTTCTTCACCACACTTTGCTGGAGTAAGCCCTGGTCTTTTAAAAATTATTTTGCCCTCCCTCCGCCCCACTGCACCCAGCATTTTTCTCCTACATGGTCAGGAGTCCAGGACCTCTTACTGTGTTCCCTTTCTGATCGGCCACGATGGCTAGGCAACGCCTCATTTTTCAGGCTCTTGGAGGCTGGGGTGCCCATGGCCCATTAAACTTTTGAAAACCAATGATTGTAACTCCCTTCTTGGAATTTGCTTGCTCTCCGATGGGGATGGCTCAACAATGGGGAGGGGTCAGCAATAGGTTTCAGCCTGTTTCTTAACACACATGCACACGTGTGCACACAGGTGCGCAGGCACACATGCCTACCAGCCTCACAGACCTCCTCACAGGGAAGTGCCTCTGTCAGGCACCTACCTTCCCGTTGTAGGAGGCCTTCCTCCATCCAAGTTCTAGGTATGTAGCCCAGCGTCTCCCCTTTGTTCTCTAAGCCTGGGGTTAGTAGCTGCTTCCTAGTTCTATAATGCCTGAATTTTTAATTTCAGGGAAAATAATTTTTTATTCTTTACTTTCACAGTTATCAATATATATATATTTAATTAAATGTTACAAAAACATCACACTTGGCATTATAGATTATAGGGAAATATTATTTCTGGGTGACCTTGTTAGATTCGGGGAAGGAAGGCGAGCTTACTTTGGACGCACGGAATAATCACGACCAGTTGAGATGCAAAAGCGGCAAACTAGATCACCGCTGCACGGCCCAGCAGAGACCCAGCATCCAAAGGGAATCAGCCCCCAGCGATTTGTTCCCCGGGCTTTTATAGGGCCAGGGATAAGGGGGCAGTCCAGGGTTGCTATTCTTTAAACTTATTGGAGAAAACTTCTGGCGCCAGCATTGTCTGGCGGTGATTGGTGAGTAGGTTCGCGCGTGCTTTCCTGATTGGTCAGTCACTGGTGGGCTGTCACTCGAGCTCTATTGGCTAAGGCGTCATCAGGCGATGTGTCCCATTGGTTAGGTCGGGTCAGGCGATGTCCCATTGGTTAGGTGGATCAGGTGATATGTTGCATCAGCGACCAGGAACCTGAAACCGAAACTGAAACCTAGACCTCCCTCAAACCCGGGCTTTCATACCATCCTGTTTTAACTTTTACTCTGTTGATTCTAGCAGTTGCACACCGTGCCCCACAAACTCAGCATGACTATTTTTACTACTTCTGCTCTCTAACATCTGCAAATTACATCCCTGCTGGTGAAAGATCTATGTCTACTTTCTATCTTCCAGATGGGACCCATCTCAACCATGACATTTCCTCTTCGTTTATATTCCTTAATCCCGGCGTGGAGGGGGTGTTTCTGGACCCCTCCCTTCAGGAGATACCGTGGAGTGTGCATGCCCCACATAAATCCACATTCCCATCTCCCTCAGCCTCCTCCCGGAGTCGTCCTCTACGTGGTACCGGGAAATAATTCGGACATCGCATTCATTGTCAGCCGCCACCTCGGAGTCCACATTCCATTAAGCCAACCAAGAAAACCAGGAGAGCCACTTCCAGGTGAGCATTCTACCACCTCCAATCCAGACTGCAAACAGATCCATACATTTGGTCTGGTCTTCCTCTGATGCCATTCCTACCCACAAGGCGACCCCTAGACACCAGCCTATGCACACTAACAGAACCGATGGCTTTCAGAGGCTCAGCCAGTGCCTTGGGGCACACGTTGCTTCCTCCTGCTGCGTTGTGGTTGTAGCTGATTCTAATTATGGGTTTGGATACCAAACGCTCCCACTGCCTGGAAGCTTGAAACCCTGTTATCCTCTGCTTCGTTTGAGTGTACCCTGATGATCCCACTCAGAATCTCAGAGTCCCACCTCTTCCCAATCCACACCCTTCCACATGGGAGTCTGCATCCAGCACCCAATTCAATTTGGGGTCACGTGCCCCCAGGAACACTCTCCTTTACTTAAAGAAGTGAGATTCTCTTAGGGTTCCCATAGCACCCCCATGGTTCTCTGTGTGTGGCCTGAACGTAAGAGTTAGGTACCCTGAGCAGGCATCCCAGGATGGGGGTGGGGGTACACACAGTGAGGGTGGTCTCGGAAGAAAGGTCTGGTGATCTACGTCTTGTAAAAGAAATCAGCCAATTAGAAAAATAAATAAGTAAAGCGGCCATTGAGACTCCCCAGAGCACAGTCTATGCTGACAACTACTTAACAGCAAGGACCCTAAGCTGCACAGTCACTCAGATCAGAGGTCAGCCCCACGGAAGCCTTTCATTTCAGAGTTTTGATATTCTTTCCACAGATAATCCTACACCGACCACATTGAAAGGAGTTGCCCGTAAAACAACTTTGCAATGGTGCCCCACTGTGTTACATGCGCTATGAAGGATTATTTTCTTTTTCCTTTATAAATCATTTTAATGGGGGCTCTTACAGCTCTTGTAACAATCCATACATCAATTTTATCAAGCACATTTGTACATACATTGCCATCATTTCCCAAACATTTTCTTTCTACTTGAGCCCTTGGTATCAGTTCCTCTTTTTATTCTCCCACCCTCATGAACCCTTGCTGAATTATAAATTATTGTTATTTTCATATCTTACACCATCCACGGTCTCCCTTCACTCACATTTCTGTTGTTCGTCCCTCTAGAGGGGGGGACTTAGAGGGAGAGGTTATACGTCAATCATTGCGATTGGTTTCCCCTTTCTACCCCTTCCCCTCCACCCTTCCCCTACTTCAAGGTATCGCTACTCCCATTACTGTTGCTGAGAACTTTATCTATCCTGGATTCTGTGTGTCGAGAGCTCTTATCTGTACCAGTGTACATGTTTCTGTCTAGCCAGTCTGTAAGGTAGAACTGGGGTCACGATAGTGGGGGGAGGAAGCATTAAAGAGCTAGAGGAATGTTCTATGTTTCATCGATGCTCTACTGCACCCTGACTGGCTTGCCCCTTCCTTGTGACCCTTATGGGAGGGGAGGATGTCCAATTGTCAACAGATGGGCTTTGGTTTTCTACTCCGACCTCCCTCTTTCACACTGATATGGTTGTTGAACGGTTATTTTCACAAATCCTGCAATGACCTGGTCGCTAGAGCAACAGTCCTGCTCTTAACATGCTCATACACAATACGTGAAAAGACCGCCACTTGCGAATAAGTCTTTATGACTCATCACAATCTATATAACCTTTTTTGCATTTCTCTATTCTCAAACTTACTGTGTGACAGAATGACAAGGGGCTTGGTCTCTCTAGACCAGCAGTTCTCAACCTGTGGGTCGGGACCCTTTTGGGGGTCAAGTGACCCTTTCACAGGGGTCGCCTGATTCATAAAAGTAGCAAAATTACAGTGAAGAAGTAGAAATTAAAATAATTTTATGATTGGGGGTCACCACAACATGAGGAACTGTATGAAAGGGCCACAGCATGAGGAAGGTTGAGAACCCCAGTTCTAGAACCCAGAGGCCCTTTCCCACAGTCTTTCCTTTGTCCCACAGGGCCCGTTTGTCTACCCCGGCAGAGATGAAAAGGCAATTTTTATGAGCTGGGGTAACGTGCACCCACTTTGTATGCATCTGTGGGTCCTGTGAAGGGCAGCGGCTGGGCTTCTTAAGCTGTATCTTGACAGCTTCCCTGCATTGAACATGAGGATCGGATAAGGACCTGGCCACAGGGGGCTCCTGGCAGTGCTGGCCAGCAGAGAGTGAGCTCAGCTGGGTGGGCAGAGGGTTGGCAGAGATCGTGCCCACCATCTACATCCCCACCCTGCAGTTAGATGCAGATGGAGCTGCTTGTGTTGTTCTCCTTTGTGTACACAGGTTCCTCCTGGACAAGCTATAGAGATCTGAGAGGGGGGAAAAAAGCATACTGCATTATATATCTGGCTGCGAACCACAAGGTCAGCTTTTCTAAACCACCAGCAGCTCTGTGGGAGAAAGATGAAGTTTTCTACCCCTGTGAAGAGTGACCATCTCAGAAACACACTGGGGCAATTCTCCCCCGTCCTCTAGGGTCGCTATGACTCAGAATCGAGGGCAGTGAGTTTTGAGTTCGACCCGGGAGGAGAGGCAGGCAGGGAAAGGATGCAGGAGGTTAAGAAGATGGAAATGCTGACCTAGAAGGGAGGGATGAAGGAAAGGAGACTCCAGGACACCACCCTCCCACTGTAACCCCTTCCCTCGGAGTCTCTCTGTCTTTGCAGCCTCAGGCCTGACTGCAGGGCCCCAGTCCTTGCCCCACAGCTCCTGGCCCACTGCACCTCTGGAGAGTTCAGAAGCCCCAGCACTGGCTCAGCACCCTTGCAGGCTTAGCCACGCCTGTCCTCCCGGAGCCCAGCTGGAGCTCTGTGGGCAGGTAGCCAGCAATCCTGGGCCTGACTTGTTCCAGGGTCCCAGTCTCCCCGCCAGCTCCTGGGATCGCAGCCCCAGCTGCACCACTCCCCATCCTTAAGCCCATCCCGTGTAAAATGGGGAGCACACCGCCCACCTCTGAGGGTCTCTGTGAGGGAGGGCCTGGGGGAGTCAAGAGTGCCGGCACACCACCGGGCACTAAGTGGGCTTGAGGCGTCGCAGAGCCTGCAAGGCCTCTGAACACCAACGTGGGAGCAGGACTTAGCAGAGCTGCTGAGAGCAATGCACAGAGTAAGCTGGTCTCCCCCCACGGGCTCGCTCCAGGGCTCAGGCCTGCAGTCCAGCCGTTCGCCAGGCAAGGCTGGGGAGACTGTCTGCCCACTGCCATCCTCTTCCCACGGGGCTCAGATTTTTGCTCCCACCCAAGGAAACCAGAATCTCCCACGAGTTTGTTTTGCTATATCCTGCCCACCCTTAGGGCTGTGCCCCTTTCATTGGGTGTATATACTTTTGAATGCTTTATTGGACTTTGGGTGAAACTGTACGGAGTAAATGTGTTTCCCATTCAACAAGGCATACGCGGTCTGTTTCACGATCTTGGCTCGGATCCCTTCAACGTCACAGCGTGCTCTCTGCTTCCTCCCCGGGACTTCCTTTCCTCCCACTTCCGCTGTTCGGCGTTCGGGCCCACGTTTGGTGGCCAAGTGCTTCCCCCACAGGTGCTGTGGTTCGCTTTGCAGGTGTGCCCAGTGTTGGGCTGAAGGGTGACCCTTCCGATCGAGGCTTACAAGGACAGTGTCCTGGCAGAGAGTGGCTATGGGTTGGCACCGTCTCACCGGCACCTATGGTCTGTCGAGGCTTACAAGGACAGTGTCCTGGCAGAGAGTGGCTATGGGTTGGCACCGTCTCACCGGCACCTATGGTCTGGGGACTTCCACCAGCCTTTATCAGACCAGTAAGTGTGTGCTGTTTGACTCTTGAATTTTGTTCTACATATTTTTTTTTCTCCCCTTCTGTCTACGACAGCGGTTCTTAACTTCTCAGAGGGGTCGCCAGATTCCCAACAGAAGCAAAATGACAGTGATGAAGTAGCAACGAAACTCATTTTATGGCTGGGGAGTCACCACCACATGAGGAACTGTATGAACGGGTCACGGCATGAGGAAGACTGAGAACCAAAACTCTATAGTGATTTTCTCTCCCTGCGACGACCCCCCACCTCATCGTTCCAACAAACTAAACTCACAACCATCAAGTCAATTCCAACTCATGGTGGCCCCCTAGGACAGGCTAGAAGGTCCCCTGTGGATTTCAGACACAAGAAGAGAAACCTCACTTGTCTCCTGTGGAGTGTCTGGTGGTTTCGAACCACCAACCTTGTAGTTAGCTGTCCAACACTTCCCGGAAAACACCCGTGGAGGGCCATGCTCCCCATGCCAAGTAACCATCAAAGAATGTTTCTTTCTGTGTCATGGTATAAGGCTCCAAGGCTTTTATTTTGTTTTGTTCGTTTCCATTTCCCCCTATCAAGTTTCAGGAAAATTCCAGCTCAGCTCGGCATTCCCTGTGTTGAGAAACAACTGGTACTCCTGACACAGGAGCCGCGTCAGGCTAAAGGTCGGCAGTTTGAAACCACCAGTTGCCCCACGGAAGGGAAGAGGCTTTCCACGTCCCCAGAGTTACAGTCTCAGAGCCCATGGGAGCCGCTCTCTACTCTGTAGAGGTTTGCAATGGGTTGGAATCAACTCACAGGCAGTGAGTTTGGCAATTCTGACAAAGCAAAGCCTGGAACCTTGGTCCCGCGTTTATGGGTTCCCGTCTGCTGCAGACTAGTCAGGAAGGCAAAGGAATAACTGCAGGGTGGGAAGCACGCACTCACATGGGCTGAGGGAAGCAAAACCTCAGCGGCCTTTGGCTCTGTTACCAGGGAAACACGAAGGGTGAACGCAGGCCGAGACCAGCAGTTCCCCCGAAAAGCCACTGGATGGCGTTGTCTCCCAACAGTCTCTTCCCATCCTGAAAGGAGGGGATGAGATAGCAGCAGCAGCAGCAGCAGCAGCAGCAGCAGCAGCAGCGTCCAATTCATGCACCTTAGCAGGGCGTTTGGGAATCCTGAAGCTCCATCTCAAATCCCGAGAAATATTGAGACCAGACGCTTCAAAAAGCTCGTGGGAAACGAATGCAAAGAGAATGGAATGTTCCCACCAACTTTTTGAAGCTCCTTAGTCGAGGTCTATTGCTGGATTTGCCATTTGGCAGTCAATCCTTCATACCCAAACTAGAGTAGAAGTGCCCCTTTGGGATTCCAAGACTTTCAGCCCTTACAGGACCAGACACCGTTCTCTCACAGAGCGAATGGTGGGTTCAAACCCTTGACCTTGGGGTCAGGACTCTCATAGTGCGACTTACACTTTTTATATCAGGGTTCGCTCACTGCCATTGAGTCAATCCTGACTCATGACAAACCTACAGGCTAGGGCAGAACTGCCCCTGTGGGTTTCTGATACGGTCCCTCCTTACCTGAGTAGAAGCCTCATCTTTCTCCCACGGGGCAGGTAGCCGTCCAGCGTGAAACCCACCAGGACGCTCACAGATGCGAGGTCAGTGGGTCTCCATTCTGGCTGACGTTTAGTATCTGCTAAAGAGATTGTTACCCTGGCAGTCCAGGGTGAGTGCATCGGACTGCTAAATGCCAGGTCAGCAGTTCCAAACCACCAGTTGGACCCACCAGCTGCTCCTGGGAAGGAGGGGGTGGATTTTTACTCCCGTAGAGATGGACAGTCTCAGAAATCACGGGAGGGTCTACCTTGTCCTATAGGGCCACTGTGGGATCCCAACATTCCCTATAATATTGTCGTTGAGACTGGTAGCTGCTCTCAAGGAGGAATTTATCAGAGAAAAATGTAATGTTAGCTCATTCTATCGCCATTTTCTTCTTTCCATAAATGACTGCCTTTAATACTTTTATGGAGGAGAAAGTCACCGAACAGTAGCCATAGCAGCGCCAACAGTTCAGCGGCATTCAGTCCATCAGTCCACTCCACATGGATGGAGTGACACCAGCCGTGCATCCATGTGTCACTCTCTGGTCTCTGTTGAATCCGAACACATTTTCATCACCCCACCAGGAAGCCCTGACCCGTGAGCCCTTGCTCCCATAGCCCCGCTCCCAGCCCCCGACAGCCACCTGGCTGCTTCCTGCCCCTATGCATGTACCAGTTCTACACACTTCCTGTCAATGGATCATAGAGGATCAGGTCTCGTACGCTGGCTTCTGAAAGTGGGCATGTTTTCAGGGTTCAGTCGTGTTGTAAAGGGTATTTTATTCTTTTCTTTGTAAAATCATTTTATTGGGGGCTGGTAAAGCTCTTATCACAATCCACCCATCCATCAGTCAAGTACATTTGTTGCCATCATCATTCTCAAAACATTTTCTTTCTACTTGAGCCCTTGGTATCAGCTCCTCATTTTCCCCTCTCCTCCTCCTCCCTCCCTTCTTCCCTCATGAATCCTTGTAATTTATAAATTATTATTATTATTTCATGTCTTCCACTGACTGATGTCTCCCTTCACTCACTTTCCTGTTGTCTGTCCCCAAGGGAGGGGTTGGTATTTCATTCTTCTCTGCGACAGAGTGAAGTCCCAGGATCCGGCTGGATGATTACCCACCTTTGGGTTTAGCTGTGCTGCTGTGCATGGGCATCGGGACCATGGTGCCTCGTGCTGCTCTGGACAGCTGACCATGGACACTGATTCCACAGGTAGCACTGCTTGGAGGCCGCCGGGAGGCATCCGTGGGGAAGACTTCTGTGTCAAGCCATCTTGCCTCTGGAAGCCCGTTTTCCAATATCAATGCCCTGGCACTTGATGTGCAAATTAATTCACCAGGTGTGGTCATTACATCATCTGGTGCCAACTTGAGACTATTAAGAGTGAAGGGGTGGAGTTTAGCCTGTCAATCAGGTCACTGCTTGATGACCTCATTTGGATGCGCTAAGGAGATAGCTAGCTCGCTGGTGGTGGGACACACCCACTCTCTGCTTGGTATTCCTGATGACAAGAACTATGAAGCTTCCCTGAGGCCTGGAGCTGGAGGAGCCACGTGGAGACTCACACCAGAGCTGAGATGCTTCCACCACCACTGGGTCCACAAGATTTTCCTCTCGCTGGCTTGTGATCTTCCTGCATTCGGCGTCATTGCATGTGTTTCATGAGTCTGAAGAGGACTTTATAGATTGTTATCAGACATATGGGCTAATATAAGACTTATGGACTTGATCTGGACTGGGCTGGTATGCTTTCTCAATATTCAATTGCTCTTGTATAGAAAGCTCTTTCTTATACACATATGAGTGTCTACGAATTTGTTTCTCTAGTCTACCCAGACTACCACACCAGGTATGAAAATGGTTAGTATTTTGAGAACATTGAGGCCAGAGGAGCTATTTTTAAATGTTTTTTAATGTTAATTTTTTTTAAATGTTAAGATTTATTGAAATATAATTCACATACAATTCAGTAGTTTAAACATATTTAAAAGAATTGAGAAATCATTTCCACAATCAATTTTAGAACATCCTTTCTCTTTTTGTATTGCTATTATTTGCTCCCTATTTCCCCCTACTCTCTCCTGCCACAACTCTAAGAATCTATTAATTTGCTTACTATATAAATTTATCTAGTCTGGATTTCATATGAAGAAAAACACACAAAACAAAAAGCAAAACAAAGAAAAACCCCAACAATAACAAGATAAAGCATAGAGAAAAACTCAGTTGAAAAGACAATGGAAAATAATAAAAACAGAAAGTAATAAAAAACAGTAAAATAAAAACTAAAGTGTGCCTGACCCAAGCCATGGTATTTCCAGTCACCTCATATGCATGTGGAAGTTGGTCACTGAATAAGGAAGACCGAAGAATCGATGCATCTGAAAGATGGTGCAGGCAAGAGATATTGAAAGTACCACAGACTACCAAAAGTTCAAATAAATCTATCTTGGAAGATGTACAGCCAGAAGGCTCCTCAAAGACAAGGATGGAGAGACCATCTCACATACTTTGGACATGTCATCAGGAGAGACCAGTTCCTGGCGAGGGATATCATGCTTGGTAGAGAGGCAGTGAAAAGGGGGAAGACTTGACAGGATGGACTGACACAGTGGCTGCAAAGATGGGTCCCAACATAAGAACAATTGTAAGGATGGTGCAGCACCGGGCAGTGCATCCTTCTGTTGTGTACCGGTAGGGGCATGAGGTGTTGGAATGGACTCGACAGCACCTAACAACAACAGAGCTCGCGTACAATGGGCCAAAGGGTGAACAAAGGATAAGGTGTCAAATTGTAACCCACTTCCCAATGCACTCTGATAGCAAGGCTATGCGTGGTGACCAGTGGGACTGCCAAAGTGGGATCAGGACCATGACTGGGACAATACAATATACTAGATAGAGGAGCTTACAATGCTGATCCATGGGCTTCCCCAAGCCGACACAGGGTTACACAGACAGTCCCAAATACAGTGATCTCCATCGAGAACAATGGCTGCTGAATGCCTTCTAAAGAGCCGTGTGCCTGGTCAATGGCAGGGTTTTGGCTTTTTTTTTTCTTTCACAGATTTATTGAGATATAATTCACATGCCATATACATCACCCATCTGCAGGGTCCATTGCCATGCCTTTTTTGTATATTGGCAGAGAGGCTCATCCATTCCTCAAATCAATTTTTTTAAATTATTTGGGGATCATACAACTCTTGCTGCAATCTATACAGATATTAATTGTGTAAAGCACATTTGTACGTTCATTGCCCTCATTATTCTCAAAACATTTGCTCTCCACTTAAGCCCTGGCATCAGCTCCTCATTTCGCCCCCCTCCCCACTCCCACCTCCCTCATGAACACTTGATAATTTATAAATTATTATTTTGTCATATCTTGACCTGTCCAACGTCTCCCTTTACCCACTTTTCTGTTGTCCGTCCCCCGGTCACATGTAGATCCTTGTAATCGGTTCCCACTTTCCAACTCACCCTCCCTCTACCGTCCCAGTATCGCCACTCACACCACTGGTCCTGAAGGGATCATCCTCCCTGGATTCCCTGTGTTTCCAGTTCCTTTCTGTACCAGTGTACATCCTCTGGTCTAGTCAGACTTGCAAGGTAGAACTGGGATCATGATAGTTGGGTGGAGAAGTATTTGGGAACTAGAGGAAAGTTATATTTTTCATCGTTGCTACATCGCACCCTGACCGGCTTGTTGCCTCCCCAAGACTCTTCTGTAAGAGGATATCCAGTGGCCTACAAATGGGCTTTGGGTCTCCACTCCACACTCCCCCCCCCTCCCCTGCATCCATTCAATGTGGTAAGCTTTTCTGTTCTGGTGATGCCTGATATCTGATCCCTTCAGCACCTCGTGATCGCACAGGCTGGTGTCCTTCTTCCATGTGGGCTTTGTTGCTTCTGGGCTAGATGGTCGCTTGTTTACCTTCAAGCCTTTAAGACCCCAGACACTATCTCTTTTGATAGCCAGGCACCATCAGCTTTCTTATTTGCTTATTCACCCGCTTTGTCTTCAGCAGTTGTGTTGGGAAGGTGAGCATCTTAGAATGTCAATTTAATAGAAGAAAGTATTCTTGCATTGAAGAAGTACTTGAGTGGAGGCCCAATGTCCTTCTGCTACCTTACTACTAAATCTATAAAAATATGCACATAGATCTATTTCCCCATCCTCGTATATAAATATATTTGCATATGTACATGTCGTTATCTAGACCTCTATAAATGCCCTGCCTCCCAGCTCTTTCCTCTATTTCCCTTGACTTTCCTCCTGTCCCACTATCATGCTCAGTCCCCACCAGGGTTTCAGCAATTCCTCTTGGTTACATTACCCTTGATCATGCCCTACCAGGCCTCCCACACCCTCCTCACCATCGATTTGGATCACTTGTTGTTCCCTTGTCCCTGGGTTTGTTAACACCATTACCTTTTCCCCCACCTTCCCCTCTCCCATGTCCCCCCAGAACTGTTGGTCCCATTGTTTTCTTCTCCAAATTGTTCATGCAGCCTATCTTATTTAGACAGACCTGCGGAGATAATAACATGCACAAGAACAAGACAGAGCAAAACCAAGCAACAATATACAACAAAACAACAACAACATACCAATGACAGAAAAAACACAACAAGAAAGAAAAGCTTGTAGTTAGTTCAAGGATTGTTTGTTGGCCTTTAGGAGTGTTTTCCAGTCCAGTCTGTTGGGACACCATGCCCTGGCCCCAAAGTCCATCTTCAGTATTCCCTGGGGACCTCGCCGCTCCGTTCCCTTGCTGTTCTGTTGCACCCCCTTAGTGATTTGCCTCGGTGTGTCAGACTCAGATCGAGTGCAGTTTCCACACTGTGTCTCTGGTGTCTCCTGTAGGGCTTTGGGTCAAATCAATTTAAAAACATCTTTATTACTCAAAAAGGAATCCCATTCCCTCCAATGTCTCCAAACATACCTTCCCAACCCTAGGCCACCCCTCCTCCACATTCTGTCTCCATAGAGTTGTCCGGTCTGGCCACTGTGTCTCAATGGAACCATACAGCCTGGGGATGCTGAATGTAACTGGAGCGTTTGGGGCAAGCGGGGGTGGGGTGGGGGTGGGTGGGGCTTGCCGCAGAGGAAATTCTGTGCATTCCACAGGTGTCTTCCACCGGTGTCTTCCTTCCCTAGGACCACCTGTCTGCTGTCTCTACTCTAAATGCATATTGGAATCAAACAAAAAAATCCCCACTGACTTGACAGAGGCTAAATGGCCAGTCTGCCCAGGGCCACTGCAGGTCTGTGGGAAACAGCCAGGAAGAGAGTGTAGGTGGACACCTTCTCTATGCTCATATTGAAGGAGTCGGGGAGGCAGACTCAAGTGGAGGAAGGCCTTCACATTCCTAAGTTGGAGATGAAGCCCAGTCCACATTCTCCTAAGTAAACGTTATCTCCACAGTGCCCTCTCATACTAATGCCAATTTTAAGATGCTTCTTACAAACGCATGGTTGCTTACGATAAGCTTGAAGATTATTCGCCCGAAGGTTGGAAGGTTGTCTGCTATGGAGAGAGCAATCAGACCCTATTGTCCATCCTACCCTAAGTAGAGCCCACTCCCCTTTGATAAGGATCATAGATTGCTCCTCTGGAGAGGAGGTCAGGGACACCTAAGGTCAAGTCAGCTCAGGGATGGCCAAGGTAAAGCAGCCATCTTAACTCTAGAACACACCCACCTTGTTATGTATGTGCCTTCTGTCATGTGTCTGCCTCCAGTACCTCCCCTTCCTGGATGCATGTGCTTACCAGGGCTTGCTAGCCCACGACGATATAAGCCTGTCAGGGAATGCATTTGCTCTCCCACTGGCTCAGGTCTCCCTGGAAGAGGTGAGCCCTTGCATGCCTTGTCTGATGTATCTTTAATTTACCCTTCAATGATGCAATCTCCATTCAGTTGTGGAGGCTGGCCCTCATCCTGAATTAGATGAACGAGTGCTTTAAAATCCCCGTCAAGCCCATCAGTCCCTGTCCACCGTGTTTCCGGTCATCTCTGCGGCTTGATAAGAACAAAGATTCCTGGGCCCCTTCCTTGGAATTCCATGAGTCTGTGTGAGACCCTGACTCTGTTGTTTCAGAAACTACCTGGTGGTCCTGATGTAGGGGGTGCACAGACAGACACCCAATCCCAACATCTACCCATGGTCTCCACATGGCAACAACGGGGATTTGCGCTCCAGACAAGGCCATTTCAAGCTCCATCTGTAAAGTCAGTGACCAGGCAGATCTTAGAAGTCTCTGGAAACAGTCAAACACTGCTGACCAGAGGGCATTAGCTATTTTCTTAGGGATGATCTGAGGACATCACACAATCATTGGGTCTGAAGCAAGACAGGGTTTGGTGAGGCCAGCAAGCCTGCAAGTTCTCTGCAGCCTCCCAGCCCCACGCCCCTTTCTGGGCCTGAAGTTCATCTTCTCCCAATGGACAGAAATGCTTCCCTAAGTTGAGACCTTTGCTTAAAAAAAGGGCAGAGGGGGAGCTGGGGGGGAAGTATGCCTTTGATTTACAGAAGCTTCTCAACAAATAAATATGATTTGATGGCTGGGTCACTGTCTCTTAGGGGACTTTCCAAACGTCTCCAAGGGGCACGGAGACCGACTGGAAAGATACTTGAAAAGACTCCGGGTTGTTTGTCTGCTCCCGTTCAGGGGCCAGGCTGCCAGCTGTGTCTTTGGCTCCTCGCTGTCACCCGATGAGGCAGACAGAACTTTATGAGCCATTTTATTAAGAGAGGAGGGTCAGAGAATGCTAGAGATTTTCCAGAGATTACCCAGCTGGCCGGTGACAGCCATCCCTGGGCCTTTGTCCCAGATCCCCAAGCCCGAGGCTTCCCATGATACCTCTGCCATAAATATCTCAGGGAAGCCTGCCAAGATGCACGGAACTTCAGAGATTGCTGTCCCAGCCCTTTAACCACGGAGGCTGGGTTTACGGCGCCACTAAAGTGCTCTGTCAGAGCCCCGTTGCCTGCAGAGCCTCAGCAGGAAGAATGGGGAAGAGCTGCGCAGTTCAAGCATGGCTAGTCAAGAAGTTCTCCCTAAATGCTCATCTTAGGGCCTCTCTGAGCTCTGCTACACAACACACACACACCACACACCACACACACACACACACACACACACACACACACTTGACCAAGCCTGATCTGCTTCATTTAGATGGCTAGGTGACAAATCTATTTCCAGGACAGGCCAGTTCCATTCCCTCCATCGTATGCACAAGCATGCATGTGCTTGGTGGTTTGTTCCTAATGACTTTGGTCTCTTGAGCCTGCTGTGGTTCTGCCTGCTGAGCAGGGAGGTGGATCAGTGATGGCGAACCTACTGACCCAAATCTGCTAGCAGCCTGTGTGGTCGAAGAGCCGATCTGCTCTTTGTCCATCTCATGTCCTGTACTCTCCTAACCACCTCACTCGACACACACTCCAGTCGTTGTCTTCCAGGTGGGGAAATTGCTTAGAGATGGTCAGACACCGAACAAGCCCTGACCACTGCACTGAGGACCACAAAACACACACTGGGAGCTACTGCCGTACTATTAGAAAGGAAGATTTTATCAGACAGTCAGTAAACGTCAGCCGAGCAGGTCTGATTTACACAAGCAGAATCCAGAAGATGACCAAGGGTCCGCGAAAGCTCGAGGCAGGCAGGGAGGGAAAACCAGCTCAGGAAATGGGCTAGGCTGTGCGTGCCTGTGATAACGTGGAGCATGGGAACCACTAAAAGGTGGCCATGGTGACATAGTTAGTGGAAAGTAACAGGGAGCATCCTGAGACAGGAAAGGACGGTAGAAGTCAGACTTAGAGGCTAAAGATTCTGGAGTGTTCTGTGAAATTACAGGGTTAAGTCATTTTGTTGTTGTTGCTTCGTAGGTGATACCTGGAATTACAAGGCCTTACATAACATTCTTCCTAAGGGAGAGTCCCCTAAATTTCACACTAAGGAGCCCAGGTGGTACTGTGGGTTAGGTGTTGCGCTGCCAATCTCAAGGCTGGTGGCTCCCACCTGCCAGCTACTCCATGGCAGAAAGATGACTCTGCCCACACCTGAAAAGGTATGAAGTGTTGGACACCCTACAAAAGGTCTCTGTGGGTTGGAATCAACCCAATGGCAGTGAGTTTGGATTTTGTAGAATTGGTTAAGGAGTCCCTGGGCAGTGAAAATGGTTAAATGTTCAGCTATTCATTGAAAAACTTGAAGGTTTAAATCCGCCCAGAAGCACCTCAAGAAAACCTGATGAAGCAGTGGGTTAAGCATTGGACTGCAAACCAAAAGGTGGACAATGAGAATCCACCAGCTCATATGTGATAGAAGGTCAAGGCTGTCTACTCCTGTGGAGATTTACAGCCATGCTCACTTTAGAAGGTCCTGGTCTTAGAGTGAGAGAAAAATGTGCAGCAGAACTCAGAACCATAAAAGAGATCAGGCTTATTAGTCACCACGTAGAAATTGGTGGGACGTCCCCCCTCCCCCCCATTCCCAAGACTCTGGCCCTTAGTCACGCTTCAGGACTGGAACTGAGCTAACCTCCGTATTTGAATAATCAGTTAAGATCAAAAGGGCAGCATGTTGTACCCAAGGGCAAAGTTCAGAGGGTTAGGAGTGGGCAGAATGGGAACAATAAACTCGGAGGAAGTGGGATCAACGATGGTACTTTGACAGGATTGCCATGGAAGACTTGAAACAAAATGTGTGGGAGTTGTTGACTGTCAAACTGATGGTTTTTCAAACCTTCACCTAATTCATAGTAGAGAGTAAAGCATTAAATAGAGCAGAGGCACGAACAAGCCAAAACTCAGGCAGAAACCCAAGTAGGAACATACCCCCCAAAGATCGACAGTTTCAGAAATCCTAGGGACTAGTCCTAGTCCGTCTTAGAGTCACTCTGAGTCAGAATTAACTCAACTACAGTGGGTTTGGTTTGCTTTTGGATATGTACTTGGCAGTGTAGAAAAAAAGGTGTTTGGTTGTAGTGAGCCAAGCCAATGTGCCACGAGGAGCCATGATGAGACAGGGCGAGGGTATCTTGGCAGTGTTGCTCCTCAGCCCAACTGTGTCCTTGCATTCTATGTTAGTCTGGGATAGCTAGAGAAACAAATTCATAAATACTCATGTGTACAAGAAAGAACTTTATATACAAGAGCAATTGAATATTGATAAAATATCCCAGCCCAGTCTAGATCAAGTCCATAAGTCCAATATCAGCCCATATGTCTGATACCAATCTATAAATTCCTCTTCAGACTCATGAAACACACGCAATGATGCCAAATGCAAGATGATCACAGGCCGGTGGGTGGAAAATCTTGTGGAGCCAGTGGTGGTGTAAGCATCTCAGCACTGGCATGGGTCACCACGTGGCTCCTCCAGCTTCAGGGCTCTAGTGTAGCTCCATAGGTCTTGTCATCAGAAATACCAAGCAGTATACCCACCTCAAGTGAGCTATTTATCTTCATTGGGCCTCCAAAATGAGGTCATCAAACTGCAACCTGATTGACAGGCTAAACACCCCTTCACTCTTAATAGTCTCATGTTGACACCAGATTATATAAATGCCACACACTCTATCTTTCTTTTGTAAGGAATCTGCCCATAACTTAGCTTGTTACTAAACTAATTCTAGGGAGTTCTGACGCTTGCCACCAACAGCTCCTAATTTAACCCCCACTGCAGTTTTCATGGGGGAGCAGGGTGTTAATTCATTCTCAGCTAATGCCACAGTGAGATGAAGGTATTGCTCTGCACAGGATGTAACTATAATTAGATCGATCCATGTGTGTGAAGGGTGGAAGCTGGTCCTTTTACTACCTAGTCATAGCTTCCTGGGGAACCATGGCTTGGCTTATATGTATATAACAAAATCCCTTGTGCATCATTTTAAGTTGGGGGTGGACAAATGCATTTATATCCAGTCAGGACAAATCAATCAGGTGGCTTGTCTTCTTTATCATACTCATTATTATAAATTAATTATTCTGACAGTAAATAATGAGGCCTATAGGTGTAGGGTGGGAAAGGATATTCTTAATGAGCTTGGTATTTTTTAAGTTTGTTTTTTATATTACTGTGGTGATTGAGAACATGCTCAGCATAACATGTGCCAGTTCAAACTTTCCTGCACGTAGTATTTAGTGGCATTGATTGTATGCCACGTTCTCACAATCTTTTTCTGAGTCTGTCCTCCTTCTTTAACATATATTAACTCATGAACTTGCCCTCTAGGCTTCCTGTCTACTCTGTTGAGTTGCTGTTGGTCACAGGTAGCTAGCTCTCAAAAGAGCATAATAACTGAAAGCAGAATTTCTAAAAAACAGGTTAAGTTAACCTATTGTTTGGTTTTATGAAGATTTCGAAGGCTTTAGTTGGGCAATAATTTTAGGGTTCAGACACGCTCCGTGGCTGTCGGAATCCTACAGCGTTCATGGGAATTAGAAAATCTCCTCTTCATTCCCTCCTTTTGTCCAGGATTTTCCTATGGGCTCCTAACCACACTGATCAGTGATGGGAACTGGACACCATCCAGTTCTTCTGGTTCTATGGCAAAGGAGGCAGAGTTGTCCAGGAGGCAACTAGTCACATACTCCCTTGTTATTCCTGACTTTCCTTTGTTGCTACAAGTGAAAAGAGGCCAGTTACTGTGCCTTGAATGGATCAAGAGATAAGACACACCGCTCTGAAAAGAAGAGCACAGTTAGCGGCACCCCTTCCCATCTCACAAGTTGGTTACTCATGCTCCGGGAGTTCCTTGGGAAGTGGATTTAGTGCGCAATGCATCTCAATTGTCAGAGATCAGTTGAGAATCTCTCGTTTGGAGGCGAAGTTAATAAACAAAAAGCCTGAAGATAGTTCAAATGATCATTCATGATGGCCTGGGAGGTAAAACTCAAAACCCAATTCACTGTCACACAGTCTATTTTGACTCATAGCAACCTTTGGGATAGAGTAGACCTTCCCCAGTGGATTTCCATGACTCGATGGGAGTAGACAACCTCATCTGTCTTCCACTGAGTGGTTGGTGGCTTTGACCCAATGACCTTGCAGTTAGCAGCTCAATGTGTAACCCATTAGGCTATCCGAGTAGGATCTGTATAAGGATGGTGGTACCCACAATGAGCACTTCCCAAGTGGACAGAAAGAAATGTCTATTCTAGGCACCTACAGTCTAGATTCTGAGGCTTATTCTACAATGTTCAAAGAATGTCATTGGTGGGGTGAAAAGAGAGTCACTTTGGGGTCAGGAAGAATGAGTGTGAACCAGTGGTCTGCCCCTTACTAGTTCTGAGACTTTAGTACCTTAAATTCTTTTACCCATTTCCTCGGCTGAATAGCTATACTAATGCCAATACTACTAATAATGAAAGTATGCATAAAAGAACACAGGAAAGTACTGGAAATTCACCGTTAGCTGTGGATTAAATTGTGTCCCTCCTCCTAAAAGGTATGATGAAACCCTAACCCCCTGTTACTTATTTGGAGACATATCTTTAGAGATAAGATCATCTTAAGACGTGTCTAATCCCATGATGTATAAGAGGGCAACATAGTGACACAGAGGGAAGATGCTCATGAGAAGATGAAGGTAGAAATCGGTTATGGCAAGAAAATCCAAGGAATGCCAAGATACACCAAGGATTGCTAGAAGCTGTAAGGGAGTCGAGGAAAGATTCTTCCCTAGAGCCTTTGGAGGAAGCATGGACCTGCCAACACCACCATTGGGGATTTTTAGCCTCGAAAGTTATGAGGAAATCAATGTCTGCCCCGTGAAGCTATCCCAGTTTAAGACTGTGTATGGCACCAGTGCTAGGCATTGAATTGAATACATATAATATATATATTGGATGGAGTGGGGTCAAGTCAGTTCCAACTCATAGTGACCCTGTGTGCAAGACAAAACCATGTGTGGTCCTGCGTCATCCCCACAATGGTCATATTTGAGCTCATTGTTGTGTCAACCCATCTGGTCAAAGGCTTTCCTCTTTCACTGCCTATACTTGACCAAGCATGGTGTCCTTCTCTAGGGACCAGTTTCCCCGGACATCATGTCCAAAGTCCCTCTAAGAAGCATTCTGACTCTGCTTCTTCCAAGCCACATTTGCTGGTGCTTTTATCTGTCCATAGGGCTTTCAATATTCGTTGCCAGAACTCTAACTTGAAAGCATTGATTCGTCTTCTATCTTCCTTATTCAATGGTCAACTTTCACGTGCACACGAGGCAAATGAAAATACCATCATTTGCGTCCAGCACACCTTAGCCCTCCAAGTAGCATCCTTGCTTTTCAACACTTTGAAGAGGTTTTGAGCGGCAGATTTAGCCAATGCAATGCATCCTCGGATCTCTTGACTGCTGCTTCCAGGAGCATTGACTGTGGATCCAAGCAAGATAAAATCTTTGATGACTTCAATCTTTTTTCCATTTATCATGAAGTTGCCTGTTGGTCCAGTTGTGAGGATTGTGGTCTTCTCTACATTGAATCACAGTCTGTACGGAAGGCTGCAATTTTTTCATCTTCATCAGCAAGTACTTGAAGCCTTCCTCGCTTCTGGCAAGCAAGGTTGGGCCACCTGTAGATTTCAGGTTGTTAATAAACCCTCCTCTAGTCCCGGTGCCACGTGCTTCTTCATATAATCCAGTTTCTCTGATTATTTGCTCTGCGTACAGTTTCAATAAATGTGGCGCGGAGACACAATCCTGACTCACACATCTCCTGGTTTTAAACCAGGCCCTATTCCTTTGTTTGCTTTGCCCAACTGCCTCTTGATCCAGGTCCAGGTTCTGCGTGAAGTGTTCTGAAATCTCCATACACCGTTAGCTTTGACTCACACAGTCGAATGCCTTTGCAAGGAAATGAATTTGGGACCTACCAAATGTTAGTGCATCTCTCCTGCCATTCATTAGTGAGTGAGGATTACGCAGGTACATTAGAACGGCAATACCTGGTGCATCCTCGCTGTAAGACTGCTCCTGACTAAGTAAATCCAATAGCTGCCTGAACTGGGGAGAAATTACCATGAAAACATAAGAACAACCTCCCCTCCCACCTCCTCAATCCAATCCGCTCTTCATTTAAATGCCAGGACTTGTTTTAGTTCTGCAGGCCCCACGGACCGCGGACTCTTAGTCAATTTTAATTAACAGTGGTGGTTTTGATGTGCCAGCTGTTGGACACTAAAAAAGTAGGATTACGTGGCTGTGCCCCAGTCCTGTCTCAGACGTACTTACCATTCCATTTACTCATGTCCTCCAGGCTAGCCACCAGGTTAATTAGTCTAGTTTCGCCACATTTACAAGGACTGCATCCAAGCACCTTCGGGAGCCCTTGTAGAAATAACTTACCCTCATTTTGCTCTTCTGTGGCTACAGGTCTTGGGAGGGCTAGTTTCTATCTCCACAAAGGCCTGGGCAAACAAATGGAAAAGAAGCACGGACACAGAACCAGGCTTTGTGAACATGATATCTTAAATACCCGGGGCTTTGGTTATCCTGCTAATTGACCTGTTGTTATTGGAGGTCAAAGAAAAACTCTCTAGCTACATAAAAGGATGGTATGGACGTGGTTCAATTAATGGGCATCTCAGGTCAAAGAGACTTGCTTTCACACATAGATCAAATTCAAACTGATGACCTGGCCTTGGTTGAAGTATCTTAGCATTGCCCATAACACTTAGGTAGTGCCCTGATCAACATGATAATATTAATAGCAACAAAAGAACACCTGAAGCTGCTGCCGCCACTTTTTTTCTTTCAAATCATTTTATCGGGGCTTGTACAACTGTTATCACAATCCTTACATCCACCCATTGTGTCAAGCACATTTGTACATTTGTTGCCATCATCATTCTCAAAACATTTTCTTTCTGCTTGAGCCCTTGGTATCAGCTCCTCATTTTTACCCCTTCTGCCCTCCCTCATGAACCCTTGATAATTTATAAATTATTATTATGGTTTTTTTCTTATACTGACCGATATCTCCCTTCACCCACTTTTCTATTGTCTGCCCCCCTGGGAGGGGGTTATATGTAGATCATTGTGATTGATTTCCCCTTTCTACCCACTCCTTCCCCATTACCCTCCTGGTATCAGTACTCTCAATATTGGGCCTGTCCTGGATTCCCTGTGTTTCCAGCTCTTATCTGTACCAGTGTACATGCTCTGGTATAGCCATATTTGGATCATGATAGTGGGGGCAGGGGGAGGAAGCACTAAAGAACTAGAGGAAAGTTTTATTTTTCGATTGTGCTCATATCTCCTTTGTGACCCTAATATAAGGGGATGTCCAATCATCTACAGATGGGCTTTGGGTCTCCACTCTGCCCTCCCCCTTATTCACATTGATATGATTCTTTGTTCTGAGTCTTGGATGCCTGATACTTGATCCCATTGATACCACATAATCACACAGGCTGGTGTGCTTCTTCCATGTGGGCTTTGTTGCTTCTGAGCTAGATGGCTATTTGTTTATCTTCAAGCCTTTAAGACCCCAGATACTATATCTTTTGATATCAGCTTTCTTACTATATTTGCTTATGTACCCATTTTGTCTTCAGCTGTTGTTGTTTTTGTTTTGTTTTGCTCTGTCTTGTTTCAACATGTCTATCTAGATAAGACAGGCGGGATAAGCAATCTGGAGGAGAAAAACAACAGGACTTATGGTTCTGGGGGAACACAGAAGAGGGGGAGACGGGAGAAAGGAAGTGGGTGTCAACAAGCCCAGGGACAAAGGAACAACAAGTGATCTAAAATCGATGGTGAGGAGGGTGTGGTGGGGCGTTCATCAAGGGCAATGTAACTGAGAGGAATTACTGAAACCCAAAGGAAGGCCAAATATGATAGTGGGACAAGAAGAAAGTAAAAGAAAATGGGGGAAAGAACTAGGAGGCAAAGGGCATTTATAGAGGTCTAAATACAGGCATGTACATATGCAAATATATTTATATATAATTTTAGGGAAATATATCTATGAACATATATTTATAAGTTTAGTATTAAGGTAGCAGAAGGATATTAAAGCTCTACTTAAGCACTTCTTCAACGCAAGAACACTTTGTTCTAATATCCTGGCATTCTGTGATGCTCACCTTCCCAACCTGATCGCTACCACTTTTTAAATGCTTCTAAAGTAGCTCGTGTTGTTTTAAGCTCTGTACATATGACAGACCATTGACTTTTCAAAGCCAGCCTGTGTGATGGGTACTATGAATATCTGTAAATGCACTGGACAGCCAAGGTCGTTTACTCACACAACCAGCAGTTAACACTGCCTCTTGCCTGGGAGTTCAGCTAGTGCTGCTGAGCAAGAGCTTACATATGGCCTGTCTAGTGGGTTACGCCTTGCACTGGTAACCTAGAGGCCAGCAATTCAAAGCCACTAGCCATTCTGTTGGAGAAAGATGAGGCTTTCTATTCCTATAAAGATTTACAGTCTCAGAAACTCACAGGGGAAGTTTTACTAAGTCATCTTGGGTCACTCTGAGCCAGAATTGACTCAATGACAGTGAATTTGGGTCCTTTGGTTATTGTCTTAGACTTCTCATGGTGTGTGGTGAATTGCTATCAAGAGACAGAGAGAAGGTCCAAGGCTCCTTTTGCTTTAGATTCAAGAGTCCAACAGTGTCACCTGTGCCACATTCTATTGGCCAAGCAGGAGTTTCTGAGTGGCACAATTGGGCAGGTGCTCAGCTATGAATCAAAAGTTGAGCGACTCAAATCCAGCAAGAGTTACCTTGGAAGAAAGGTCTGGCAACCTCTGGAAGATCACAGCCATTGACAATGTGATGCAGCCAAACTCTACTCTGCGATCCACAAGGTCACCTTGACTCAGAATCAACTCTGTGGTAACTATCGACAACCAGCAGAGCACAGAAAATTGGTTTAAAAGATAAGCACTAAACATTAAGCAGTAATACGTAGGGGAGGGGGAGACTTATGGATGGTTTTAATTTTCTTCTTTTATTTAGCTATGGTTCCTGGATGTTCTGTAATGAACCTGTTATGCTTTTATGAAATTAAAAGAAATCATCTGTTGAATCAACCATCTGCTTCTAGGATCTTTCCTAAGAAAACGATCATCGAGGTTCCCAAAATTTTATGTGTTCGGATGGTGACTGCAGTATTATTCAGAATAGTGGAAACATTTTAAGTAATCCAATTATCCCATGACAAGAAAATAATTATAGTATTGAGAATTTTTGTAGTTTCCCATATTCCTAGGAAAAGGCAGATGGTCCGTAACCATGGTAACAAGTGCTGCTGGGACCCAGCTTTCAATGCTGTGGATCAGCACAACTTGCTTTAGTAAAGACACTTTTGCAAGTGAACCCGTCAGTGAAAGTCCTTCACACTTGCAGCCTGTCAATCCGGAGCAGACGTAGCCCTGCAGGTATGTTCAGAGCAACAAATCAGCAAGTCTTGTTGGAGTAACCCCGTGAGTAGACCAAACCTAAACTCACTGCCGTCGAATTGACTCTGACTTACAGAGACCCAATGGGACAGGGTAAAACTGGTCCGATGGGCTTCCCAAACAATAACTCTTTACAGGAGTAGAAAGTCATGTATTTCTCCCATGAAGTGGCTGATGGGTTCTACCTGCTGACCTTGTGGTTAGCAGCCCAATGCATAACCACTCTATTACCAGGTCTACATAGCTATGTTACCAATAACTTCCACCATCAAACGCTGGTGGTGCGGTAGTTACATGTTGGACTGCGATCCACATGGTCAGCAGTTCAAAATCACCAGCAGCTCCTTGGGAGCAAGACTGGGCTTTCTACTCCTGTAAACAGTCACAGTTTTGGAAACTCACAGAGGTGGCTATGAGCCAGCAGTGAGTTTGGGTTAGAATCGTTACCACAGCCATTCGGTCAACATTGACTCATGACACTGTGTATCTCCTGCTCCCTAGGACTATAAACCTATTGACAACCCCTGTGGGTCCCTGCCCTCTAGGTTTCCCTAAAGCCCTATATAAAACCACCAGTCTGTCCCTTTCAGCAAGGCCATGCCTGATCACTACGGCTCTTCAATAAATTCAGCTTTGTGTTGTGTTCTGGGTGGTTCCTTATTGGAACCACCAGCGGGCCATTGCCATAGCTGATTTGTGGCCACCCCACATGGGTCAGTCGAGCTGTGCCCCATACGCTTTCAATGGCAGCTTCTCAGGAAGTAGACCACCAAGCATTTCTGGGTGGATGTAGCTTATGTGACCAGTGGCCAGCCCACGATGGCGACTGTACCACGCAGGGACTCCTCCTGTATCACGGTGAGCAATGAAGTCTTCTCTGTGCATGTGTGTGTATGCGTGTGTGTGCGCCACTGAGGAATTACTCATCCACATAGATAAATACATTGTGGAATATCATACATTTGTTAAAAATCGTTCTTCTCAAAGACTACATAATGATGAGGAAACGTGTTCAAAAGGTATTATGTGAAAAAGGTGAATGAAAAATAGTTCTATGTAATGAGACAGGGAGTTTGGGTTTGAATACTCCAAAATGTTAAAGGTGGGAAAATATTAAAGGTCATCATCTGGAAGGTGAGACTCTTGATCAAAAATTTAACAGAGGGAGAAGCTTTCTAAAAAAATTAATAGGTTTAGCATTGTAACTCTAAACGAATGGCTGTATGTTTACACAAATACCTGGGTCTTTGTTGTCTACATTTGTTTACCAACTGTTCCTCCTCCCTCCCCCTCCTCCCCCCCACTCCTGCCCACAACTGCCAGCTGTTGCCATAAGCTCCGCCATACAAATTTTTTTTTATGTATTGTATTAAAAACGCCAAACAAAACAGAGCAGAGTGCATTTACAAAAGATGCCCCCCAGTGGGGGTGGGCGTGGGGTGGGGGGAGCTGTTGGCAAATACGCATAGAAGGTGCATGCTATCTCCAGGAAACCTAGGGCAGTGGTTCTCAACCTTCCTCACGCCACAACCCTTTCAGACAGTTCCTCAGGTGGTGGTGACCCCCAACCATAAAATGATTTCGTTGCTACATCATCACTGTCATTTTGCTACTGTTATGAATAGTCATGTAAAGATCTGATATGCAGGATGTATTTTCATTGTTACAAATTGAACATTTAAAGCATAACGATTCATCACAAAAATAATATGCAATTCTCTATTGTGAAATATTTATTTCTAATGACAAATCAATGAAATTTTGTCTTCAAGCATGGTGTGGCATGGGTAGCAGTCCTCATGCAGGGACATATCTGCATGTGGGTGGACCCGTCTGGAGATGGAGAGAGTGAAGAGTGGTGTCTTGGTTCCTAAGACCATCAGAAATATGTGTTTTCAGATGGTTTTAGGCGACCCCTGCGAAAGGGTTGTTCGACCCCCAAAGGGGTCGCAACCCACAGGTTGAGAACTGCTCTCTTAGTACTTTGAAAAACAATTTTTAAAGTGTAGAACCACTTTCTAAGGCCTTAGACAATTCTTTCACCAATCAAGTCAGCCATGATGTGAGTCAGCAGACCACCGTTCGGCACATATTTATTGGATATATTTTCCATACCCGGCATGTGGCATCACGAGGGACCAGGCCCTGGGAAAGGACAACCACCTTGCTTGGTAACGTAGGAAGTCAGCCACTGAGGAGAAGGCCCCGGGGGAGATGGAGCACCGTCAGAGCAGCAACAACTGGCTCCGACATAATGGCAATGGTGAAGATGGGCAAGACTAGGCAGCGTTTTCTTCTGTGGTGCTTGGGGTTGCTGTGAGTCAGCGCAGGCTTAATGGCAGCTAACAACAACAACATGTACACACCAAATGAGCTGCTCACTCAGCTTCAAAGA
The DNA here is from genome assembly GCF_050624435.1 of Tenrec ecaudatus. Classification (NCBI taxonomy): domain Eukaryota; kingdom Metazoa; phylum Chordata; class Mammalia; order Afrosoricida; family Tenrecidae; genus Tenrec; species Tenrec ecaudatus. The sequence goes on from NC_134545.1 coordinate 98,649,728, forward strand.
CAGTAGCCTGGTTTTCATGAGGTAACACTATGCTGGAAACCATGTGGGACAGGAACCGAACATTCGAAGCTGTGGGCCCACGCCGCCCCCAACATACCCAACTGCCTGTTTCTGGTGGGAACTCTCTACCTAGCAGGGAAAGGCAAGATGTGAAAGATGGTATTTTTTTGGCAGGATTTGGAATGCTAAGCTCTGAAATGTAGAACAATAAAATAAAATGGGAACAGCCTGTCCTTGGCGATTAGAAAGTAGAAAATACATTTTAATTGCTCGCACTATTCTCCCCCCCCCCCCCTTTATTTTGGAAAGGGAGAACCTTCGCGGCTTTTTTTACTCTCTCTTAATAAAAATAGTGTCGTTGTCCTAATTGCATTTCATTAAGCCCTGTTTCTAGCACGAGGGACGTGGAAAGAGGCTGGGGGTCCGCTTCTCTCCGCCGCCTCATTCATGCCAGCCACGCTTCCCGGCCCGCAGCGCTGATTGAACATTGTGCAAGGCACAATAGTTAATCTCCTTGCATAGGCAGCCGGAGCGGGATGTGTTTGTCTTGGGTTTGCTACAAAGATTTTCCCTGATCAAAAACTGGAAGAGGATTTTCTCCCATTTTCTGCTTGCTGACATCGTATCGCAGGGCGTTTGACTTAATGAGGTTTTAAGAGTTCATAAAATAGGAGAAGGCAGCGAGCCATCCCCCAAGATGACGGGAAAGAAATGTTTGGCAAAAACAGTTGGGGTACAGTGACGACTTGTATGAAGACCTCAGGCCAAGTTGTCCACTGGACTGGGTGCGCTGCATTCTCACTGCCCTTGAGCCAGGCAGGCTCTTTTCCCTGGCTCAGCGGTGCTAAGGAATGAATGGGAGGGTTCATAATCAATGGAGAGTTAACACGACCCTGAAAGAAATTCCAAACCTGCGCTTGGAAAAGGTGCCAGCCCACACGGTGCCATTGTGCATCTCTAACTCGGTTCTCATGGTAAGCCTTCGAGGGGGCTATGGTGACTCTAGCTTTCTAGCTGAGAAAAGGTCCCTAGGTGATGGTTTGCGCTGGATGGCTAACCTAGAAAGGTTAGTGGTTTGAACCCACTCAGGGGCATGGTGTAAAACAAGCCCTGATAATCCACGTCCTCTTTTTTTTCTAGAGGGGGGAAATAGAAAAAGAAAAAAAAAACACACACACCAAAATTGTCACAGTCTTCGAGTTGATTCCAACTCATAGTGACCCTAGAGGACAGAGAAAGACTGCATTTGTGAGTTTCTTCTTTTTTTTTTTTATACATTTTATTAGGGACTCATACAACTCTTATCACAATCCATACATACATCGATTATGTAAAGCACGTCTGTACATTCTTTGCCCTCATCATTTTCAAAGCATTTGCTCTCCACTTAAGCTCTTTGCATCAAGTCCTCTTTTTCCCCCTCCCTCCCTCATGAGCCCTTGATAATTTATAAATTATTATTGTCATATCTTGCCCTGTCCGGCGTCTCCCTTCACCCCTTCTCTGTAGTCCGTCCCCCAGTCTTTGTGAGTTTCTGAGCAACTGTAATTCTTTTCTTTTATTATTATTAAATACTTTTATTGGGGCTCTTATATCTCCGATCACAATCCATACATTCATCTAGGGTGTCAAACACCTTTGCACATATTCCGCCATCATCATTTTCAAAGCATTCTTTTCCCACTTGAGCCCCTGATATCAGTTCCCCATTTCTGTCCCCTCCCTCCCTGGCCTGTCCTCCCTCACGAGCCCTTGATAAGTTATAGATTAGTAGTTTCATATCTTACGAGACTATAATTCTTTACAGGAGTAAAAAGTCTCAACTTTCCCCAGTGGAGCAGCTCTGGTTTCTAACTGCTGACCTTTCGATTAGCAGCCCAGTGGGTAAGCCATTATGCCAGACTCCAAATGTTGTATCTAATTTCTAGATACATTTATTAAATCTTAAACAGGGGCAAAGAACAAGACAAGACAAAGACAAGCCATCCAGATGAGTGTGCCATTAGCCAAGGCCACACTAGTGCCCAAGGATTTATAGGGATGGAGGTGCTGAAACCCGGCATGGAGGACAAGGGACGTTGTCACAACAGTATGATTACCTATCTCTGAATGCCTCACACTTTCAGGTGGAGCCCAGAAGTGGGAAAGGGGCCACAATTGGATGCAGACGTTATTCTAAACTGAAAAGCTTATGGGATTGGTTCAGGGCCCTCCAATCGAGGCAGCCAGGGAATGCCTTATAAAGTCACGGTGAGTCAAAATTGACTCGATGACAGTGGGATAAATACACACTAAAAATTGAGCCGGTTTCCATTCTTAAGCAGCCCTGTAGGACAGAGCCAGCAGTTTGAAAGCATCAGCCAGCTCTGCGTGAGGACCACTAGGCTCTCTACTCCTGTAAAGAGTTAGTCTCTGAAATTCACGGTGCACTTCTACCCTGTCCTAGAGGTTCACTATGAGTCATTATCGACGTGATGGCAGTGAGTGAGATAGGACAGACTTGAACTGCCCCTTTGAGTTTCTGAGACTTTAAGATGATAGGTACGTAGATAGATAGTCCAGGTCATTTTGTAGTCACACTGGAATTGGCTGCCATCACCCACTTAAAATGTTTGTCTTCTGGGTCAAAGTATCTCTGACTCAAACGCTTGTCTCTCTGTATCACCCCAGGCAAGGAAGGGCACTGGAGGTCAAGGTCAAGCATATTTGCTTTCTTGGTAGCGTTCACACTGCTCCTACTCTTCTTAAGAGAGTCTTAGTCCAGTGTAAGACAGACACAATAATAATAATTCATAAATTATCAAGAGCTCATGAAGGAGGGGGATGGTGAAGGAGGGGAAAATTGAGGAGCTGATACCAAGAGCTCAAGTAGAAAGCAAATGTTTTGAGAATGATGATGGCAACAAATGTACAAATGTGCTTAACACGATGGATGGATGTGTGGATTGTAATAGGAGTTGTACGAGCCCCCAATAAAATGATTTTTTAAAAAGAGAGAGTCTTAGTCATTTGTACGCTTCCCTCTAAAAACCAAACCAGCGACTGTTCAGTTTATTCCAACTCGAGGCAAACCCGTGCCTGTCTGGGCAGTCATCATGTCCTGTGGCTATCATCTCAACAGCTTAGTTATTTTAGAGACAGATTAGCAGGCCTTTCGGGGTGGACTCGAACCTACAACCTTTCATTTAGCATCAAGTGCTTAACTGTTGGCTCTACCGGAGACCTTATACTGCAACAGGGTGGGAAAGTAGAGATGAAGACTAAACGAGAGAGAAAGAACTGAACAAGATAAAGACTAGAACTGCGATGGGCCAAAATCCAGAGACAATGTCCAGAATCGCTTCAGGAACGGGGAAAAGGAAAGGAGACAAATGACGCGACACCCCCCCTCACCCCCCAAATATTTGACTCCCCTACAAGGGAACTTGAATAAGAGAAAGGAGTTAGCTCCGAGCTAGAAGATACAGGGGACCAGTTAAAGTCTCCTTCATGTGACCACATTTCAAAACAAGTATAAAGCAATGAAGGTCTCTTAGAGTAAATGGCAAAGGGGATTGATTTTTAAATAACTTTTTACTCACAAAATCCCACATTGGTAGCAGCAGTCGGGCAGTCATCCGGCAGTGTGCCAGGAACTTTGTTGGAGCAAAGAGAAAGGAAGACATGCAATGAGAAGCAGCACTAAATGCCGTGTGTTTTATTAACACCGTCTACTGTCTTTAGTCGCTGGTTCTTTATCAAGAAACAAACAGAGCTGATGCCAGACGCTTGGGTGGAGAGCAGAGGTTTTGAGAATGATGAGGGCAATGAATGTACAAAGGAGCTTTACACAATTGATGTCTGTATGGATTGTGATAAGAGCTGTATGAGTCCCTAATAAAACGATTAAAACAAACAAACTTGCTTGTGTTTTAGGTGAAAGTTAACATAGCAAGCTAGGTTTCTCTTGAACGATGTTTACACCAGCTGTCCTCTATCACTGCTGACAAGTTTCACAATCTGTTGGTCCCCCCATGATTTCCACTATTCGGGTTCTGCTTGCATTGACCTTGGGTTCGTTCTCCTACTCACCTTCTCATCCTCGCTTTCAGGTAGATGTTGACCCTTTGGTCTCAGGTTGTTGCCTTACATACTTTGGACTTGTTGCCAGGAAAAACCAATCCCTGGAAAAGGACATCATGCTTGGTGGAGTGGAAAAAAATCAATGAAGCGGATTGATTCAGTGGCTGCAACAATGGGCTCAAGCATAGGAACAATTGTGAGGATGGTGCAGGACCAGGTAGAGTTTTGTTCCGTTGTGCATGGGGACGCTATGGGTCAGAACCCACTGGGTGGTCAACAACAGCCACCAGTTGCTTGTTTAGGGTAATACATTCTCCGTGGATGATACTGTTGACTTTGTAAGCCAATCTCCCATTGGCTGGAAGGTGAGCTCTAGAAGGAGCTTCAGTTTCAAATGCAAAGTTTCTTTTGCGATGATAGTCTCAGAAAACGAGGTTTTTATATTAGAAAACGATTACCTATGAAGGGAGTTCTGTTTTGTTTTTTCTGAAAATTCAGCAGAAAATTTGGTTATAGGTATGATAAAACCACATAAAAAGAGCTGCCTGGTTGAGGGTGAACCTTAGGATTTCCTGAAACTGATTATTGGGAGCTTTGGGGGAAACGCCAATTTATGACAATAATGAAGGAAAAGGCTAGATTCCTTTCGACGTCTAAGTGTGGGGCTGTGATACTTTTGGAGCTAAAAGCGGAGCTAATGATGCTGTAGTGTTGAACAGATGGAGGTGATGTTGTAAGTTTCCTATAACCCAGGCTGCCGTAAACCCAAACAAACTCACTTCATTGAGCCAATTCTGACTCTTAGCAAGTCCACATCGTGTTTCGGAGGGTGTACATCTTTAGGGGAGCACACAGTCAACTCAAAATCTTCTTGGTGCACAATTTCATTAGTCATGTATGTGACCCTTGCCGTTAAAAACATGCACGACATCCCGAACATTGAGGTTGTACCTCCCCACACACCATTCAATTATAGTTTACTGTTGTTGAGAATACACACAGCAAAACATGTACCAAGTCAGCAGTTTCTACGTATACACCTCATTGATTACATTATTTCTGAGTTTTTTTTTCTTCTGTCATTAACATAAGCTATTGATTCTTAAGATTCCTTTCTAATCCTTGAGTTATCTCACCAATTTGATCCCATAGAGAGATCGCTCTTAAAAGAGCATCATGCTCAAAACTCAAAAACTCCAAATTCACTGCCAATGAGTCAATTCTGTCTCATAGTGTCCCTACAGGGCAGGGTAGAACTGCCCTTGTGGGTTTCTGAGACTGTGACTCTTTATGGGAGTAGAAAGCCTAGCCTTCTCCCATGGAGCAAATGGTAGTTTCAAACTGCTGACCTTGTGGTTAGCAGCCCAATATGTAACCCGCTACACCATCAGGCTTTTTTACTAGTTGAGCTAAACAATCACTCACTTTTAAGAAGACTTCAGGACATATTATTGATTTGCAGTTTAAAAATGATCTCAGAGCAATAGTTTTAAGGGGTTCATCTACCTTCCAAGGCTCTAGGAAGTCTAGAGTTCTACACATAGCCCCCTACATGCAGGAGACAGAACTGCCGAGTGCTAAGCGAAATCCATCTCCTGGAGGATCTTCCTCTGTTTCACTGACTCTCTCCTTCACCAAGCTTGATGCCCTCCTTTTGGGGCTCCTTCCTCCTGGGAACACGTCTAAAAATACGTGAAAACAAGGACAAACAGAAATCAAACCAGTGGCCATTGGAGTGGTCACCTTGTAATTATTGATGATTGAATGAATGACTCCATAAATGCATCTTTGAAAACAGACTGCTCCGTCATTTAAACAAACAAACAAGGAAGCCAATCAACCACTTGGTGGAGCTTATCAGTAATGTCTGAAGGGGTATCCGCCCCAAATGGAAATTTTTTCAAAGCCATTAAATTTTTTTTTTATAAAACAGCCTTATCACCTTCAAAGCCCTCTCCATGACACGTAATACATTTGTCAAATCTGAGATTCCAATCTCGGAGACATTTTTCAAACTCATCTGTTTGGATGACTGACAGCAGCCCCTCCCTCGTTTGTTTGTTTGTTTCACATCTTCTACATCATTGAATCGCTGTCCTTTCTTTTTTTTCTTTTAATCATTTTATCAGGGGCTCATACAACTCTTATCACAATCCATACATACATCAATTGTATAAAGCACATTTGTCCATTCATTGCCCTCATCATTCTCAGAACATTTGCTCTCCAACTAAGCCCCTGGCATCAGCTCCTCATTTTTCCCCTCCCTCCCTTCTCCCTCCCTCATGAACCCATGAAAATTTATAAATTATTATTTTGGCATATCTTGCCCTGTCCGACGTCTCCCTTCACCCACTTTTCTGTTGATCATCCCCCAGGGAGGAAGTTATGTAGATCCTTGTAATCGGTTCCCCCTTTCCAACCCACCCTCCCAGTATCACCACTCACACCACTGGTCCTGAAGGGATCATCTGCCCTGGATTCCCTGTGTTTCCAGTTTCTATCTGTACATCCTCTGGTCTAGCCATATTTGTAAGGTATAATTGGGATCATGATAGTGGGTGTGGAGGAAGCATTTAGGAACTAGAGGGAAGTTGTATTTTTCATCGTTGCTACACTGCACCCTAACTAGCTCGTCTCCTCCCCAAGAACCTTCTTGTAAGGGGATGTCCAGTGGCCTACAAATGGGTTATGGGTCTCCACTCTGCACTCCCCCCCATTCACAATGATGTTATTTTTTGTTCTGATGATGCCTGATGCCTGATCCCTTCGACACCTCGTGATTGCACAGGCTGGTGTGCTTCTTCCATGTGGGCTTTGTTGCTTCTGAGCTAGATGGCCAATCAATGTCCTTTCATGTCCCTCTTTATTCAAGAAAACAAAAAGAAGTCACACGGAGCAAGGTCAGATGAGTCACGTATGTGGCACACTGAGATGACTACATGAGTAGGTGCATTGTTGTGGTGGAAAAACCAGTCCCCTGTCTGCCACACATCAGGCCTTCTTTGTCACACACTGTTACACAATCTTTTCAGAACCTCTAAATAGAAAGCTTAACAGTCTGACCTGGTGGAATGAACTCTAAATGCACTATCCCCCTCATATCCAAAAGACAAGAAAACATTGTCTTGAACTTTGATTTCACTTATAGCAGAGGGAATCTGGAAAGCTAGTATTCCATGGTAGGAAAGCCACTACTTGGCTAAGTTAGAAATAAAGTCCAAGTACATGATCCTGCTTTAAATATCATTCTCCCACCCCCCAAAAAAAATCATTCCCACAGATTCTCCCCTAACAGCTATGTTGCCTTAAAGTGAGTACATGGTTGATTCTGTTTCCCTGTAGAAGCACACATTCTTGTTATCTCCTCCTGCCGCAGCACCCATCCACCCGCATGACTTCCCCCAATGCAGGTATTAGGTTTCCTCACCTGTAGTTTAGGGACTTTATTGTGGTTACCATGCACCTTGTGACGTATGTTACTACTGAATATGCTTGTTTTATGGCTACCTACAAATATCCCAAGACAGTAAAGATGTGCTCTCTCTGTGCAGCCTGACTGCTGAGATCATGGCTGTCCCAGAAGTGAGCATGTTACCATGAAATGTGTCGGACTCCTTTATTTTACTCTCTCCTATCTCCTATGACTTTACTATGATCTCTATATATTATCGCCATACAATTGCACTTATGGACCCTGCAGTTGTTGGAGGCTGGTTTACTCTGATACACCAGTAATGACCTTGCAAAAAGGTCTGGGTCGCTTTGGAGCTGTTCTTTCAAAGCATATCATGTTTCCACTCCATCAGTCAGAACCCACACAAGTTTTGCAGCGACCCTTGTCATTCCCAAATCTTCTGTTAAGATTCGATGAACCCATCTCCAAGACAGTCCAGATAACTTCCCCATCTCTTCAAGGGTCTGTCTTCAGTCTTCAAGCACAAGTGCACAAATTTTGTTGATATTTTCATTCAGTAGGGAAGGTGACAGATGTCCACAACGAGGTTTGTCATCAATTGATATTTCACCTATTCTGAAAGGAGAAACCACACGTACACTTGAATTTTCCCCATAGCACTGTGCTTGTAAGCTATGTTCAACATCACAACAGTTTCTGTGGCATTTTTCCCAATCAAGAAACTAAATTTTACAGCCACATGCTGTTCTCTTAAATTGACCATCACAAAAACTGAGGTTAAACGAAACTGCTTTTATGGAAAAATTCACTGTGACCAGAGAGAACATTCTCAGGCGATGCCACTGGGTGCACTAACTCAGAGCCAGTTTCTGGTTGCTCAGCTCATGGGGAAAATGCATATTATGAAAGCTGCCCAGTGGAGATTTCCATTTTGGGGGTGGGGGTACCCCCTTGTAAATATAAAGGAACTACTTTTTGCATGCAGGCTCTGAGACCATGTGCCTTCTGCCAGAAGCCCCGGTCTGAAGGAAGAGAAGATTCTCTTTCAACTGGGCAGGCACCTTCCCACTGAATGGAAAAGTACTGGACTCCAGAAAGCACCGACTGCAGGGGTCGGGGGAAGGATCCATCACAGGCTGTCTATGAAAATCCCTGGGAGAATGACTCATCTCCGATGACTTGTCATTGAAGTCGTTTCTGCAAGGTGGAGGTGCACGGATCAGCATAAATCAACCAACGGCCCATCTGGGAATCCTGCCTGCTTGTATATATCCATAACTTTCTCTGGGAGGCTGGGTTCCAACAGATACTTTACCGACAGCAATATTAATCCCTGGAATTGCTTCAGAGGCAGAGATGAAAGAAGGATTCCCATTACTTTGGCAACCTGCGTGTCCCTGGGAAAGCACTCTGTCTCCTTGCACTTTCCACTGAACTCTTGTCCTCGAAGAAAAGCTAATTAGAAATCAGAAAGAGGTTGAAGTTCTCCTGAAGATGAGCTTTCAAATAGGGATGGGGAAAAGCTTTCCAAGGTTGGTAATAAGAAGTGGCTGTGATAACTTTTAAGGTCACCTCCATTTCACCTTCAATCCGGATGTTTAAGGAACCTGCGGTAAGCCTCAATCTATTTTTATTCACTGAAATGAAAGGAAAAGGGAGGGAATCCAGACGCTGCATTGCCTGTTCTGGGAAAATCAATAAGGAAGCTGCTCTTTTTCAAAGGTTTGTATGGGCTTAATGATCCTCAAATCCGAGTTCAGAATTAAAGAGCAAAACAAACCAGTATTTAATTGCTGCAAATTTCACTTCGAAAGCAAGAGTTTAGCATATGAGATTCAATGAAAATGCATGTGGGATGCTGACTACAAATTATCATACATATTATCATCATCTATTCAAATATTTATCTTTTCTGGGGACTCTCTCCTCAGGGGGGTTGGTAATGAGATATTGAGCCTTTGGCCATTAATATGCTGTCTCAAACAGATCCCAGTTTTAGGAGGAAGAAAACACTGTTCTCATCGTCCTTTTCACTGGCTGCTCATTGTGAAGAGATGGGAGACACTTGGCGGAATGGCTCCAGGGACCCTTGCAAAGTCCCGGGTGGTTTTCGCCCTTCCCCGTCCCATTTGTCACCCTTGAGCCTAACCCTTGGAGCCTCCAGGTGCCCTCCACCTTCTGAGGGTGTGCAGGGTACTGGGCCACTAAGACTGCCACCTGCCCTGGGATCTCTGGCATCCTCACCTCTATCCCCTCAGAACAAGCTCCAAATTCCTTTGGAAATGAAGCAAATAGGAAATCTTAATGTGCCTGACACTGTCACTCTGTAAACCCCAGAGACGAAGTTGCCTCCTGAGAGTTAAACTAGACAAAAATCCATAATCGATCAGGGAAAGGCCCTTAAAGAGACCAAGTGGTTCTCAGGGCAGTAAGGGTGGACGCGGACCAGATGGAAGATATTCATATGGATCTAAGTAATGGGGGCAGGGAAGGATATGACCAGCCAAGGAGGTACAAATAACTTGTTAGAGACACAACCAGCAGGATTCATCTGAGTAGCTGCTTCTGCCTGCCTGCCCGCTGTAGTCAGCGGTGGATACCCCATGCGTCCCAGTGGTCTAGCTCCTGCTGTCACTTTCTTCAAGGAACTGTCTGACACCTTGGCTCTTTACATCCCTTGCCGACATGGAAAGACTGCATTGTTCAGGCCAAACACAAACATTTGACATGTCTAATGGTAGTTTTTCCTATTGAAAAGTAATCAGTAGATACCCTGGGTTTTGTGACAGCATGGGGTGAGCCATCCAAATCTGTCGTCTCTGGAACCCCATGAAGTTTCTGGGGCCACAAGGCAAGTATGGCAGGAATGCTCTGGGGGGGGGCACTCTCCTGGGGTCCATGCTGGGTGGTAGGCAGAGACATGGAGAGGTGGCTGTCAAGAAGTTGGCAATAAAAAGAAGTTGCACACTGGGGGAGGCCACAGCTGACCTCCTCTGGTCATATGTGGTTGGGTGCCCCCGGTCGGTTCCAACCCTGTGAACATCAGGAAGGAAACATCGCCCTGTCCCGCGCCAGCCTCACCATTGTTGTGATGTTTGACCACTTTCTGCTTCTGTTCATTAGGTTTTCAGTAACTGACAATGTTTTCATGCTGTCCGTAGGTTTTCAGTGGCTAGTTCCTCTGAGGGGAATGGCCGGTTTCTTCCTTGTAGTCTGCTCTTCGCCTGGAAGCTCTGCGGACACCTGGGCACCTTGGGTGACCCTGCTCATGTGTGAAATACCCGTGACTAGCTGTCAGCAGCACACACGCCACCACAGGGCAACAAACACAGGTGGTTCCACACCAGCCCACAACCAATGACCACATGATGGTGGTCAGACATGCCTTCACCTTCCTCGCTTGTTTACCCCGTTCTGACATCGACCGGCCACCCCTCTCTCCCCTGGCACTTTGCTGCTCTCCGGGTTGCACTGGCCACACAGAACTCAAGGACAGTGCTGACAGTTACAGGGTTTATTAGGGAAGTTCACAGGCCACCACAAGTCAGGATCAGAAGATATTAAAGATTCAGTCTTTGGTCCTCAGCGGTGCCTCTTCTCAGCCAACAGCAGCATCTGGCTCTCAAACTCTCAGTCATGTGCTCCCTTGGACTCTGCCTTGTTCTGTAGGCCCTACAAGCCATTGCTCTGCCCCACGGTCTCAGCACTGCTCCTCTGCCCGGCCTCGTGGTCTCAGCGTGGCTCCTGTGATGCCAAGCCTGTGAGACTGTTCATGGTTCAACTACTCACTAGACGTTCTGGTTGCTGGTTCTGATGAGGGCCCTTGAGAAGGTTCAGTTCCCCTAGTGACCTATTGCACTACACCCGGGTGCTCAATACGCCGATCGCAATCTGCTAGTCGATCACAAAAGTAGTGTGGGTAGATCGCATGCTATTAAAAAAATAGACGTAAGCTTATCATCAGTCCCGTCATTTAATTGATATACAGCACAGCCAATCAGATGCAATTTTAAGTGTAAACGCATGAGCAAACAACTGCACTAAGTGCAGCCAAACTGACAGGCTACGTTATGGCCAGTTTTCAGACCTTGCTTTTTTCCTCTTAACGTAAGAAAGGGTATTAAAATGAGTGGGGGAGCTGGACCAAGTAAGAAGGCAAAAACATATCACTTTCATACAGAATGGGTGATTTTGACACTACAAACCGACATTCAGCAGAAGTCCAGAGTGCATGAACAGTTCTGGAACTTACTCGCAGAGGGAAAGTACCCCAACGTGAGCAAATGTGCTACCTCCTTGACTGCCTTCTTCGGCTCTACTGATTTTTGTGAGTCGGCCTTTTCCCACATAAAGATCATTAAGTCCCAGTACCATTCCACCATGACTGATTGTCATTTGAAGTGTGCGTGAGGCTGGCTGTCACCAGCTACTGTTCGGACTATGCATCCCTGGCTCATTCCATTCAGTGCAAGTCATCAGAGTAAACTCAGGTCATGACGAAAAATGTACATAGTTAATTGTGTTGTGTTGTGCAATATGGACTCATGCAGTTATGCAGGGTACATAAACATACATGGTACATATAAAGAATTCCCAATGCATTTATGAATAAATGTAATACATAAATGTATGTTTTGCATTTTTGTAGTTGGTAGATCATTTTATAAGTAGCTCGCAGCTGGAAAAGTGTGAGCGCCCCTGCTCTACAGAAGGAAACACTGTTGTGCTTCAGTCCTTTGTTGCAGGCAATGTGTCAGTCCAACTCATTGAGGGCCGTACACTTTTCCACTAACCATTGGCTTTGCCAAGCACGATGTCCTTTTCCAGAGACTGACCCCTCCCGATGACATGTTCGAAGTGTGTGACACAAAGTCTCACCATCCTTGCTTCGAAGGAGCATTCTGGTTGTACTTCCTCCAAGACAGCTTCTGTTCTTCGGGAAGTTCGTGGTACTTTCAATATTTTTTGGCCAACATCATTGTCAAAATACATCAGCTATTCTTCATTCATCTTTATTCATTGTCCAACTTGCAGATGCGTATGAGACTGTTGACAGTACCGTGGCTTGGGCTAGGTGAATCATAGTCTTCAAAGTGACATCCTTGGTCTGCAACACTTTAAGAGGTTGTGTGCAGCAGATTCACCCCATGAAATATGTCATTTGCTTTGGTGGCTGCTGTTTCCATGAGCCTTGCTTGTGGATCCAAGCAAGATACATCTTTGACAACTTCGAGCTTTTCTCAGGTTATCACGATGCCACCTTCTAGTCCAGTGGTGAAGATCGTGGTTTTCTTCACATTGAGTTGCAATCCACACTGAAAGCTGATGTCCTTGCTCATCAGCAGCAAGTGCTTCAAATCCTCCTCACTTCCAGCAAGCAAGATTGTGTCATTTGCATGTGGGATATGCCTTCTTCCAAACCTGAATCCGTGTCTGTCTTCATATAATCCAGCTTCAAGATTATTTGCTCCAGTGTGCTTGACACAATGGATGGATGGATGGATGGTGGTAAGAGTTGTATGAGCCCCCAATAAAATGATTTTAAAAAAAGAAAACAAACTAATTTAATCGCAAAACTCATTTGCTATATTACATATTCAGTTTTGAGCACTATTTTTAAAAAATACAGTTTAGACTTGGGAGAAGTTCATTTTTAGTCAATTTCCTACACATGTTGAATGGCTAATCAGAGAGTAATTTTCCTTGGCTTTTTGTTGAGTTATTGTCCTCCAGCTCCAGTTAAATGATTTGCCAATGTAGTCAGCATGGAACATTGTTGTCATTGGTTAAAAAAAAAATAAACAAAAAAGGCCAAGGCCAAAGAACTCACCACCAAGCTGGGCTAGCTTGTGCATGGCTGGTTTTTGTACATAATAAAACTAGTCCTTCAAAAAAAAAACCCAAAAAAACAAAACAAACAAAAAACTTTCTGCTTTTCCAAAACAGAAGATTATTTGCTCAGTATTCAGATTAGATAAACAGGGTGAACAGATATGACCTTAACAAAGGCTTTTCCTGAGTTTAACCCGCGCAGCATCCCCTGTTCTCCTTGTACAGTCCCCTCGTGCTCCGTGTGCAGATGCTGAAGGAGCACCGTTAGATGTTCTGGAATTCCCTTTTGTCCCAATGTTATTTACTGTTTGCTATGGGCCACACAGCTGAATACCTTTGCATAGTCCAAACCACAGCCAACATCTTTCTGGTATTCTTAGCTTTGAGCCGGTATCCACTTGGTTCAATGATATCCCTTGTTCCACGTCCTTTTCTGAATCTGGCCTGGATTCCTGGCAGTTCCTTGTCAATCTACTGCTGGTGCTGTTTTTGAAGGATCTTCAGCAAGATTTTACTCACATGTGATATTAATGATGTTGTTGGATAATTTTCACATTCTGTTGAGTTATCTTAAAATAATAATTTTTATTGGGGGCTCATACAGCTCTTATCATAATCCATCCATATATCCATCCACTGTTTCAAGCACATTTGAGCTGCTGCCAAGGGGTCAAGTAGAAAGAAACTGTTTGAGTCCCCTTTCTTTGGAATAGGCACAACTATTGCTCTCTTCCAGTGAGCTGATCAAGTGACTGTCGGCCAAATAAATCTCGGCATAGACAAGTAAATGCTTCTAGTGCCTCATGAGTCTGCTGAAACATTTCACATGGTATTCCATCAGTTCCTGGAGCTTTGGATTTCTGCTAATACCTTCCGTGCAACTAGGATTTAATAAGTAAGCGCATTTTTATCTGCTTTCTGGCACTCTTCCCCTTCCCGAGGATTGTAAATGTGAAACACCTTTGATTCTACAGGAAGGTGCTGTGGGTTTGGGAGAGATGTACCACTTACACCTAGAAGAATAGTTGATGTTTTTGTTTTGTTTTTAAAGATGAAATTGTTTACCACAGATTAGAAAGTAAGCACCAATAAGTCATGCTTGCCTTGCCTTTAGGTAAGAAGACATTGAATCGAGGTATCAAGACTGTGATCCCAAGAATACGGGAATTAACATCTAGATCCTGGGTTGGGGCCGAATTCCAGAGGATAACTCCTGGAAGCAGGAAGAGAACACTGGGTGTCGGTTCCCCTGGCACCTCTAGGTTAGTGTCCTCAGAGAGACAGTAGAATATACTTCAGGAATGGTCACTTCATCTGTATCACAAGTAATCGCCTCCTCACTTCTCAAGACTTAAGCAGTTCGGCACTGATCAGAGGGCACTGAGGGGGCCCAACAGACCCCAGTTGGAGTCCAGCCTTGACCCCTGGCTTGGACCTGAATCTGCTAGAAAGAGAGGCCCTGCTAGAAAATCTTCAAACACTGCTGTCCGAGTCTGAGGTAGTTAAAGTTTATTGTGCCAACCTGGCCGATAAACACATGTGGGGTTAATTGAAGAGTGGAGAGATAAATGGCTTGGTGAGCATTGCCTTTCTAGTTCTCGGGTCTCTTGCTTTGTGATGGTCAGACTAGGGTGCAACTGCCTTAGCTGGCAAGACTCACTTCTTGCAAGACATCCCCAAGGTCAAGCCGCATGGACCTACCCCGATGCAGCTCTGGGTGCTGGAGCAGCCATGTGGAGATCCCTGTCAGTGCTGAGATGCTTACATGTTCACTGATTTGGCTTTCCTCCTGCAGTCGGCATCATTGCGTGTGTTTTGGGAGGTAGAGAAGGACTTTGTGGATTGTTGTTGGACATATGGGCTAATATTGGACTTGTGGGCTTGGGCAGCACTGGGTTGGGATGCTTTCTTGATGTGCACTTAACCTTTGTGTAAAACTCTCTCTTATACATGAGTTTCTGTGGATTTATTTCTCTAAAGTACCCAGACTAACACAGGTCACATCTCAGGACAAGTTAATCAAAACTTGTAAGAGTGGGGACAGGCCACTAATATATATGAGGGTAAGTTTCAACATATCCCTACAAAACCACAAAACCCTTATTAGAAAAAAAAAATCAAGATGTGAAGCTATTGCTTCACAACATACCCTCTACCTAGATCAGTGACTCTCAACCTGTGGGTCGTGACCCCTTTGGGGTTCGAACGGCCCTTTCACAGGGGCCGCCTGATTCATCACAATAGCAAAATGACAGTGCTGAAGTAGCAATGGAAATAATTTTATGGTTGGGGGTCACCACAAGATGAAGAACGGTGTTAAAGGGTTGTGACATTAGGGAGGTTGAGAACCACTGACCTAGATCCATATACTTCCTTTAAAAAATTGTGTTATTGAGCTACCCTTAACCCATCGTGCGATTTAACAGTTCAATCATATTAAGGGTGTGCTATCACCACCATCTGCCTTGGAACCTTGTCATCCGTCTTGTGCCCATTGCTGTTGACACCCCATTTCCCATACCCTCCCCCTCTCTTCCCCCAGACAAGCATTATTTCAGTGACTGTCTTCTTGCATCCGGGGTTTGTGAGGTTCTGTATAGATGCACACACTTCTCAACCTGGCGAGTCTATGTCTTCTAATCCTTCCCGGACGGATTCCGAGCTCTTCGGTGAGCAGCCTGTGAACACGACAGTCCTGGCATGCTCTAGGGATTCAGATCATGTTCTTTACAAAAGAAGTCAGAAGGGGCAAGATCAGGGCTGTCCCATCCTTGCTCCCATCAAAGAAGGAGCAGGTGCATGGTCTGGATGGGAAAATGTTTCTCAGCACCACTCTCCTGGCCCACCCACTAATGTCGTTTTCCAAAGTCCTAAGATGTCTTGCTAATAAGTCCCTGTGGTAATCTTGTGTCTTTCAAGGATATTTAGTGAAAAGACCCTTTTGGAATCTCACAAAATGGTCACTATAACTTTCTGAGTTACTGAGCTAATTTCTCTGCCTTGAATTTAAATGGTCCAGCAGATCCCCTTGAAAGCTATTGTTTTGAATGACTGATATATTTTTAAAAGCTACCTACTGAGACTAAGACACGTGTATGAATGAGAGAACTTGCCTGCCGTCATCCATAGATCACAGAAGGTATGTAAACATGTTTTGGTGGGAGTAAGCCTGTGCAGGTAGAAACTGGGATCCTCGTGGCAATCCTTTTTTTTTTTTTAATTACTCTGTATTTGAACGTGCGGCCAGAGTTGAGAACTACCGTTCAAAACAGTCCCCAATCTTCCTTAAGCACGCTCTCTTAACCTTGTCTTCAAAGGCAAGAGGCCCTGTAGGTCTACTCACTCGTTCAGGTTCATATCGGTTAGTGTCACCCAGAAGCCGCCAGAACCAGGTGAGGCCAGCCCTGACGCTTCCCATCAAAACTTAACTGGTGGTTCCAAACCCACATTCGGCTGAGACTTCATCACACTAAAGCCAGAGCCCTTGGACCTATTGCCAATGAAAAGAAAGAGCCTTGTTGAAACGACAACTTCCCACAACCTCTCTCTTTCCTCCAATTCCTGCCCTCCATCAAACCAGACCAAACTCCCTGGGGCCGAGTTGATTGCAATGCATAGGGGCCCGCGGGACAGAGTAGGCTGTGGTCAAACTGTCTTCTAAATGGAGCTCACCGACTTTGAAATGGAAGGCCTTGGTGTCTCCAAGAGAGAGCCAGGCTTCCTCACTGCAGCCTGTGGTGTGCCCTCAAATGTGAGCTTTCTGAACATATCGATGAATTGATTCCAGAATCTGTCATTTACCACTGGTCGGTCGTCGCCCCCAAAAGCACAAGTTGGTGACAAATTCTTTACCAAACCCTTCATGCAGAGCATTCAAACATGGCTTTGCCAATGCCACGCCCTCACGAGGTTGTTTCAGATGACCTCCCGAGCAAATTCTAGGTAAACGTTCCCAATAAACAACCACAAAACAAAACAAAAACCAGAAAGCAAATTCTTGTGTTGCTAATAAATACATGTCTGTCCCTACAAACCGATAACTGATAATTGAAACGCGAAGTCCCTTGTTCTCAAAGCGACGAGCTTCAGGGGTAGGTGGGCATCATTTTCTCTTTCTCCGGACTTTCCAGTCTGAGTCCAGAAAATAGAAACCTCCCAGCTCTTGGAAGTATCTCCCCTTCCTTATTTCACTGCCTCTCGCAGTGGCAGCCTATCTGGAAGAGTGGTGAGCTCTTGGCATCCATCTTTTGCTAATGAGTTTGTCCACAGGACACACACATTCTTCACATCTTCATGAGACAAGACCAGGGGAAGCCCTACCTACCCGTGCAGAGGCATCCTGTCTGGCACAAAGCAGGAGAGAAGAGCAGGAAGCCTGGCTTGGTCATGGCTCAAACAGCTTATTCCAGGCAACTCGAGTCCAGTGACTACTAATAAAGTATCACAAATAAATAAACAACCAAATAAATAAATAAATAAATGGGAAATTTGTTTTACAGTGATTTGGTTCAAAGTTTACAGAGAACACTGGTTTTCCATTCAACAATTCACACACATTTTGAGTCCCGACCGTGATAGGCCTCCCCACCAGTACTCTTGTCGGTTCCTCCTGTGTTTCCATTTGCCCTTGTTTCCTACCCCTCCCTGACGCCCGAGCCTTATCCTTGCGGGTATGCTGCCTTCTAATGGCAGACGGTCGACTGTACAACAACAGAACAGAATCTCCATTGGACGGAGTGTAACGAGCCTCCTTGAGCTCCACCACTCGTTAACACACTGCCTTAGTTTGCTAGGGACGCTTTGATAAGTACTCACGGTGGAGGCCTGCAAAGAACGGAAGTGATCTTCTCATAGTTCTGGAGGCTAGAAGTCCAGCTGCAGACTATCGGCAGCGTTCCGCTCTCTCCTTGAGCTTTCGGCGAAGGTCTCCCCTTGCTTCCCGCACTTGCCAGGTGTGTGTTGCCTTTGCTGGTAGAGGGATCCCCACGTGCCGTCTTTGACCATGGTCATTAATAGCTGAGAATTCTGAGTGCGTACAATTCTGGTTTCATGTCTCTTCTCTTTCCACGTCCACTCAGAAAGGATTAGGATTAGGTCCAACCCTACTTCCCATAACATCTTTTATCTAATTGGTGAGAGTTACAAAGAAAAAACCCTAAAGCCCTAAACAAGATCACACTCACCAGTTAGCACATCAATATATCTATATTTAGGGGGGGCGTCAGGGGGCACAGTTCAATCTATGACAATGGCCAAAATGAACTGCCTGATTGTCTTATTTGCTGCCTTTTACCCCCCACTAAAGCCAAGCCCACATGCCGCAGTGCCTTCACGGAATCGCTATTACTCTAGCTTTCAGGTTAATCAATCCGTTTGGGCTGATTAGCAGGGCCGGGGAAATGTTGGTTACTCTGATTTCACTTCTGCGTTGATGGCCTCAGACTGATTAATTCAATATCATGTTGCTTTGTAATGTTAAGATTCATAACTTCAGGATCACATAGGAGTCCTCATTCAATTTTACATGTGATTTTTCCTATTGTTCTTGCTCTGTTAGGAAGAAACAATTGCTACCCTTCTTAGAAAAGGACTGGGAAGAGAAACTCTAGGTTTAGTGATCATTATTCATTGAATCTTTTTAACTTGGGGTATTTTAAACTGTAAAAGAAACTTCTACTGAACAAGTAGTCCTATAGCCATTCTGACTTTGATAGTTAATGAAACAACTCCATGGTAGGATCTTCAGTGAGCAGTCTCTGGGAAGATTAGGGCGGATTTCTATCCCTTTAAGTAGGTCCTAGTTTTGATACAATTGACTGGAAGTTCCCTCCGGGATGTGGCATACTCCCATTTAAGCAGACTCTGTGGGATGGCTTCTCCCTCCTTGGTGGCTCTAGATCCTGCATCTGCCTCTTTGACCTCCAGCTCTGTGGACTTGAGCCAATGACCCACAGTATTGCCTGCTGGCCATGGGAGCGACTGCGGTCCTGCCATGTTTATTGCCTGTGGACTTGGATTCGTCAGCTGCTGCCTTCAGCGGCCTGTGTGCATCCTGCTTTTTAGGTTTGCTTCCTGCTTTGCCAGTCCTAACAACTACGTGAGTCTGGAAACAGATTCCAGCTTAACATCTGACCCATGGACTTGAGCTACTCTGGGGTTACCTGCTTTTACACCTGTGTGAGCCATTTCCTCGACATGAATTTCTTTCTGTCTATGTATCCGTAGGTGAGCACCACTGATTTAGCTTCTCTCGAGAACCCAGCCTAACACATTTCCCATGGGACTTAGATTGTACAGTAGTTGCAATATGAGTGGAGTGTTAATTAACCTTCGTGGCAAAGATCCATAAGATGAGAATTTTGAAACAATGCATAATTTTCATAATACACTCAGGTGTCTTCGGTCTAGAACGAGATTGAATTAAAGTTATTGCTTGGATTCTGGAAGCCACACTTTGAGATTTAAAGGGCTACTCACGTCTCTTCTGCAGAAATTGATGTGATGATAATACCACTTACCAGTTTGGAGCCTCTGAGGCAGCTCCTTCCCCAAGGCTTTACGGACTGCCTGCTGAAGAGAGCTGGATGTTTTCAGCCACACAAATTGATTAAGAGAATTTTCTGGGAAGAAAAGCTATTGATAGAAACGATATGGTCTAAGATTTAGATACATTTATGGGCAAAAGACTTTAATATCATCAGCCTACATAATGAATGGTTTACAGGGGAGGGGCACTCCACCCAGAACGAATATATATTATCTGATTTCTGTGATGTTATCCTGAAGTGTAAGCAGCAAGCTCCTTAAAAATTAATGAGGTAATCAGACAAATTCTATGACTTTGTGTGAGCTTCTCATTAATGTTTCACGAGGCAGCATTAAGACAGACTAAATAGACTGCACTAGATTTAGAAGTAATAAATGGACTCAAAAGAAAAGCAACTTAATGACCTTCCGGTAAACACCAAGAGTTGAACCAACAATAATGAAGCATTTTAGAAACCGGTTTGCTATACTTTTGGGCTTCATCTGCCAGGAAACGCTCAGAGATACAGCATAGGTTGCACTACAACATAAGGAAAGCAAACCTCCGCCCAGCTGGACCAATCAGCAACGTCGCGATCAACTGAGAACGTAAGGAATTTGCCAAGGATTCATTTCACTGGGCTCCAAAAGCAATGTCCATGGAAGCGTGGTCAAGAAATTAAATGGCATATTGCGTTGTGTTCAGTAAATTTGCTAGAAAAGACCTCTTTACGGTGTTAAAAATAAAGGCTGTCACTTTGAGAACTAAGGTGGACTGGACCCAAGCCAAGGGACTTTCAGTCACCCATATGCATTTGGAAGCTGGACAATGAAGAAGGAAGGCCGAAGAAGAATGGGTGCATTCGCGTTATGGTGCTGGAAAAGACCGCTGAATATAGCAGGGACTACCCGAGGAATGAAGAAATCTGCTTCGGGAGGACTGACTGCAGCCAGAATGCTCCTTAGACTGGCAAGCCTCTGTCTTACATACGGTGCACGTATTATCAGCAGGGAACAGAGGGATGTCACTCGTGTAGAGAGCCAGTGAAAAGGAGGAAAACTTTCCATGAGATGAATTGACACACGGCTGCAACGATGAGCTCAAACATGTGAGGACAAATCCTGAGCTGGCAGTGTCGCGTTAAGTTGTACACAGTGTCCCTGTGAGTTGGAACTGACTCCACAGTAACGATGACAACCACCATCAGAGACCAAGTCACACAGACCGCCATCATCCTGAGGATGCTGGATCCAGGACACGTCCTCTAGACCCAACCTGAACTTGTTCTAGGGGCAAGGGTCTCTTTCTCGCTTGTTCCATGACAAAAACTTGTATTACTCCTGTTTTCTCCTTACCACCTCATTTCGTTTTTGTTCTGTATTCCCCCTGCTGTGTTTACCAGTTTGTAAAACACAGGAGTGGATGCTCAGAGATAATAACTGATGCAAGGGTTTGGCAGGGATGTAGTGGGGGTGGTGGAGAGGGGGAGGGGGAGGGGATTTCAGGAGTAAACAGTGAAGGTGGGAGGGAGAGTGAGCACTAGAACAGAAGGTGATCACACAACTCATGTTAAAGGCAATTTAGTCATGGGGAAACAAAAGAAAATGTTCTGAAATTGATTGTGGCAATAATTGTACAACTCTTCTTGATGTGAATAAACTATTGAATTGTGTGGTAAGTAGATTAAGGGACAATAACACTGTTAATCACATAGAGGGTAACAAATTACCTGCTTAATTTACTAAATCAACAGGCCAGGTTCAAAGACTACTTTGGTACCTGAAATAATGGATTAGCCCATCGTTAACTGGTGAAAATGCCAACTTCTCCCTTTTCAAGGGCTCTTTGACTCGAGCAGGGTTTGGCAACAGTGGCTCTCTCAACACTGGGGGGTGGTAGTTGTCTGCTGAGAGGTGCTGTCTGGTATGGGATGTGTAGCAGCATCCCTAGTCTACACCCACTAGATGCTACTAACAGCCACCCCTACTGCTCCCCACTCATGATGACTGCCCAAATTATCCAATGTTCCCTGGAAGGAAGAGAGAGGGGAGACAGATTAGACATCTTCCCTTGGGAATCACTGGTTAAGAGTATAACTAAATTTTCATTGTGGAAAGGAGCCTGGTGAGGTAAAACTCAAATTTATATTTTATTACTGAGCATACACACCCAGTCGGTCCTCAAGTTGTGTGGATTCAGCAGGATCCTGGGAGTACATTTGGTGTTCTTGGAAAAGCAGATATAAATAAAGTCTTGTTAGGTGCTGTGTTAGTCAGGGTTGACTGGAGAAACAAATTCATGGACACTCAGATATATATAAGAAAGAGCAATTGAATATTGCAAAAACATCCCAGCCCAGTCTAGATCAAGTCCATAAGTCCATTATTAATCCATATGTCCGACACCAATCTATAAATTCCTCTTCAGACTCATGTAACACATGCAATGGCACAGAATGCATGAAGACCAAAGGCCAGTGGGTGGAAAGTCTTGTGGATCCAGTGGCAGTGGAAGTATCTCAGCGCTGGCAGGAGTTTCCACATGGCTTCTCCAGTTCTGCGGCTCTAGTGTAGTTCCACGTGTCTTGTCAGCTGCAATGTCTTCCAGGGAGTGAGAAGAGAGAAAGTGTGTGTCTCCTTCCTCTAAGGAGGAAATACAGGCGTTCCCGGAATCCTCAGAAGAAAGTCATGCCCACACAGAGGTCTCATTGGCTATATCCTGATTGACAGGCTACACTCTGAATCCTCAACTTGACACCAGAGGTGCACTCAAGTCAGTTCACACTCATAGAGACTCTGTGCAACAGCACAAAATACTGCCCAGCCTTGAGCAGTGCTCACAATCCTTGTAATGTGTGAGCCCATGGTGGCAACCACTGCGCTGATTCATCTCTGAGAGGTTTTCTCTTCTTCACTGACCCTCTACCAAGTATGTTGTCCTTCTCCAGGAACTGGTCTCTGCTGATAACCCATCCAAAGCACGAGAGACAAAATCTTGCCATTCTTCTAAGGAGCATTCTGGCTGCACTCCTTTCAAGAAGGTTTATCTGTTCTTCTAGCAAGCCAAGGTATAGTCTTCATCAACACCATAATTCAGATTCAATAAAGCAACTAGTCATACTTTTGGGCATGAAGAGCATGACCTCAATGGGGAGCAGGTACCCACTGCCATCTGGTCAATTTGGCATCATAGCGACCCTCTAGGACATAATAGAACCACACCTTTGGGTTTCAGAGGCTGCAAAATGGGTAAGGGAGCAAGCTGGGATCCAGTCGCTGACCTTGCAGTTAGCAGCCCGATGCACAACCCACTGTGGCCCCAGGCTCCTTTGAAAATCTGCATAGTGGCTATCTAATTCTGATGGGAGCAAACCGCTCTCTTTCAGATTGGATATCATTCCAAACTCGTGGATTGATGAAGATGAACCTGACCAGAAACCACTGGTGGGTAAAGATACTGAAGAAGAAGTTCAAACAAGAGACGGGGGCTCTGGGCTGGTCTTCTTTTCTCGGTCAACCATGGAGCTTGATGAGTTAGTTCTGCGGAGAGGGTTGGTTCTGACGCCATGTGTGGCTAAGGCTGACTGCTCCCTGAGCACTGCTGTCTGCCTGCACAATGTGAAGACCAGCCCAGAGCCTGGAGATCAACTGAGCTGTGGTTGACTCGAGGACAATGCGTTTTGGTATTTTGGGCTCTACGCTGAGAACTCATGTCTGCACCCAACTGTCCCTTCCCCAGGTGTCTCAGGTATCAAGCGCTGGAGAAACAGATGTCTCCTAAGTGTGTGGCTGTTAAGGAACAGGTTTTAACAGTCTCACAGTTGAGACCAGAAGTCTGAATTCAGGGCAAGGGAGACTTAGGAGAATAGTGGTTATGCGTTGGGCTGCTAACTGAAAGGTCAGCAGTTCAAAACCACCAGCCGAGAAAGACAAGGGAGAAAGATGAGACTTTCTACTCCCATAAAGAGTTAAACTCTTGGAAACCCACAGGGGCAGCTCTACCCTATCCTACAGGGTTGCTATGAATCCACAAGGACTCGGTGGCAGTGGGTTTGGTTTGGGTTGGCTCTGGGTGAAGTCTCGTTCCCTGTCTGGGAAGATTCTAGGCCAGCGCAGTGTCCCTCTGTTCCCTGGTGACCACCACATGGCAGCCACCTTCCCCGTATTCGTGCTTGCTGTGTGTCTGCTCTGTTGTTTTCTACCTCCGAAGTGATTCGGTTTCGACACACCCTTCACTGATATGGTCTCAAAACAAAACCAAGAAACCCTGTTCCCCAGATGGATTACATCCTTAGGTAAAGGGGTATAGATGCCAATAGCAATTTATTTGGGGTGGGGGTGGGCAGTGGGGCTCACACAATCTATTCATAGCTTCACTCAAGTTATGTGACAGGGTCAGACCAGCCTGCACAGCAGTGATGGACGCACCAGCCAGAACCTCGGGCCTCTCTGAAAGACAGTGAGAAGCCAGAGCTGCCGGAGAAGTCCGAGGGCGGGAGGGGTCCTAGGATAAACTAGACTTCTGATAACCTGGCTAGAGGGCCACAGCTGATTTCTATTCGAGACAAATGGGGCACGTATTCAAGCTGATGAAACGAGTAAAACCTGTTAAATGGAGGATTCAAACTCTGAGAGCTGCAAACAGTACCTTTCTAATTGGAGTGGGGGCATCAGCCCAGCATTAAATGCAAGGATTAACTTGCAATTATTTGGTCAATTTGGACTTCGCAGACAATTAAACCCGTTAATTCAGATAGAATTTATTCTCCGGGACCTGACTTATCAGGACTGGCATCTAGAGGAACTCAATTAGTGAGCTAACTGCCCCATACTTTTTAATTTAACCTTGTGCGGTAGACTGACGTTCCTTCCCATGCCTCTTCTACCGAGGACTCTAACGCCTACCCAGTGAGTGGATGGGACTATGCAAAAGACTCTGGAACTCCTACCCAGTGAGTTGGTGGGCCTATGCAAACGAGAGCCCTGGTGGCATAGTAGTGGTTATGAGTTGGGTTGTGAATTGCAAGATCTGCCGTTCAAAACCACCAGATGCTCCTAGGGAGAAAGACAAGGCTTTCTACTCCTATAAAGCATTGCGGTCTCTGAAATAGCACTGGGGCAGTTCTACTCTGCCCTCTAAGGGTCGTCACGGGTCAGAATGGGCTCGATGGCAATGCATAACACTCTTAGAGAGTTTGGTCAGTTTTCATGATCCCCCCTCCCCCCCACGCCTGCACACTCCCCACCCATACCCGCTAGCCCCTGGTTATCAGGATGAGCCATCCTTGAAGGAGCAGAGAGGGAAAGGCCAAGACCATCAGGAGAGCATGTTGCAGAGGTACCAGACTGTCTCGGACACTACTGGACCGAGCAAGAGGAGCAGCACCGCGACAAGGGGACTGTGAGACCGAGTGACAGGGTGGTTTCCTGGTCCAAGAAGGAACCAGGCTAAGGGAGCACGTGACTGAGAGACTGAGGAGAGAGACCTAGTTGCTGGCTGAGAGGAGGTATGCCAATGATGGTATTCTTACTGTGTACTGATCCCTATGAACTGGCTGCCTCAACGGGCCCAGGCATAGGAAGAGTTGTGAAGTGGCACAGGGCTGTGCAGGGTTTCGTTCTGTTGTGCATAGAGTTGCCATGGATCCGAACTGACTCGATGGCACCTAACAACCACCACAATATTAACTTCCCTGATACACCCCATCATTGTGAGTACTGTCTGTGAGTTCCGCATAACCCTTGCAATGAATTGCCAAGCCCTGCGTAGAAGGAGAGTGCCGTGGGAGAAACTGTTGGTGTCAGCGTAGGCAAAGAAGGATGGAGCTTGGCAGCATGTCTGACCCCCAACCTCTTGGCAAAAGGGGTGCCAGAGGAGGTAAGATACTGTACACCCCTCCCCCCATGTTATTTACTGAATCTTGAGACTTCAAGCTCAGAAATACTTCAAGTATATTGAGCAGGGCTGAAAAACAGAAGGAGCATGATTGTGTGTCTTGGGTCCTGTTACCACATGTGGCTGATGCTGATGGACCTGGCTCTTATTAAGCAGCCCCTCTTCCCTTGCCCAGGTTTGTCTGTCCCAGTTTGACTTACCTGGTTGCACGATACTTAAAAGGGTATTCTTTGGAACCAGACCATGATTGGTCAACCTCTCCTCATGCTACAAGAGATCAATCATCATAATTCCTTCCAAGGTTGGGGTGACTATTGTTTGAATGAGTTAAGAGTTTCAGGCTGGTGCCAACCAAAGAGACCTAACATGTGTGTGTTTGTGTGTGTGTGGGGGGGGGGAGTTTGCCATGAAGCAGAATCAACTGGACCAACTGGTTACCTACTATGATAAAATGGAAGGCTAGTTTGTCATACAAAAATTCTGGATGGAGGTATTCCTGAGTCTGTGTGTGTGTGTGTGTGTGTGTGTGTGTGTGTGTGGTCATGACATAATTTCATGTCAACTTGAAGATGTATAAAAATGTGGCAGTGGTATCCAA
This sequence comes from Tenrec ecaudatus, assembly GCF_050624435.1. NCBI lineage: Eukaryota > Metazoa > Chordata > Mammalia > Afrosoricida > Tenrecidae > Tenrec > Tenrec ecaudatus. The sequence continues at coordinate 98,676,059 of NC_134545.1, forward strand.
CCTGTCAATCAGGTCACAGCCTGATGGCACTTCTTGGTGGGTGTGGCCTTCTCATAAGGAAGGCCCTGGGAATTTGCCACTCTCCCTGCGTTTCATTCCTGCTTACTGACCCTGGACCTTTGGAGCTCTGCCATTTCCCACCGATCTTGGATCCGCAAGACCCTGCACCCACGGGCCTGCGATGTTCCTGCAGTCTGGATCATGGCATGTGGCTGCGTGAGTCTGCAGAGGGACTCCTGGACTCGCTTTGGTCTTATGGGCTTAAGTCGGACTGGGCTGGCATGCTTTGTTGTTAATGTAACCACTTCTTGATGTAAAGCTCTTCCTTGTGCATATGAGTGTCACCGGTGGATTTGTTTCTCTAGTCCACCTGGCCTGACACAATTTGCTAGCACCAGGAAGTTATCAGGAGCCCAAGCCCATTCTATGGAGTCTACCATCCCTTGTGAGTAGTCTATTGTGGGGGGAGGCTCACAGCCATCCTCCCAGTTGCCAGACTGCAGTGGGCCCCACTCCCTGCTGTTAAAGACAATGGACGCCTGCAGACATCTATTTGGTTCCAGTAGGTGGGGTTTACACCCTACTGATAATGGTTCCTATGGAGACCTAGAGAATAGGTCAAAGTTTAGCAGCCATCCTAAACCTAGGATCTGCCCATCTTGTCACATGTATAACCCCAATCCTTCCCCTTCCTATTGCATGTATGTCCCTAGACCACCCCCCTCTCATTACTGTATTACCCATAGGACAGCCCCTTCCAGTGACGTATGTCCCTTACCTGTAGTTAGGGGGATTGCACGTCCCCAGAGAATATAAAAGGCCAGGGCTAGCATTAGAGCTCTCTCTCTCTCCCTCCATGTGGACCATCTAGTGGGGCAGAGGTGAGCATGCTACCATGAATTGTGTCTGACTCCATTTATTTCAATACTTCTATCTCTCATGCTCTCAATAACTTTACTATGATCTTTACTTATTATCGCTGTACAATTGCTCCTACCGGACCCGTAATGATGTGTTAGGGGCTGGCTTCCCCTGACAGTCTATACCCTCAGCATGAAAAGACAGCTGCTAGGCTTCCAGATAAGATGATCTCAAAGGGGGTGTTTTAGGAAGCCTTTTTTGATGAGTACTTATTCTTATTGACCACACAAATACATGCACATGATTAGGAAACCGGTTCATTCGAGTTCAATCTTCTGATAAGAATTTGAATGTCCACTCCAGTGAATCTGAATCAATTTAGATTTTAAGAAGATTCACACACACACACACACACATCTTACTTGGGAGTCTATAGAGTGTACATCAAGGTTTGTAAGAATCACCAGAGGATCTAATAACATAGTAGTTGGGTTAGAAAAAAGAATGTTGCAAAGACAAGTAGCCATCTTTGGCATATTGAGATATCTCTCTTGTCTATTAGATCATGACAATCCAAGATCTTGCTTGATTTTAGAAAAAGGTGGGAGGGAAGCAGATTCCATGATCATTATATTTCTGACGCCATTTCAAAAGCCTTCCAACTTCACCATTGTCCTAGTTTTTTGCCTAGAGGAGCCCTGGGGGTGCTGTGGTTGCTCTTTGAGCTGCTAACCACAAGATGAGCAGTTCAAACCCACCAGCTGCTCTGTGGGAGAAACACGGGGCTTTCTACTCCCGTCAAGCGTTCCAGTCTCGGAAAGCCACAGGGGCAGTTCTTCCCCATCCTGTAGGGTTGCTGTGAGTTGCCATCACCTCAATGGCAGTGAAGGGAAAAAAGATTGTAAAGGCACTAACCCCAAACCACTGCTATCAAGCTGATTCCAACTCACAGTGACCCTATATAGGGTTTCTAAGGCTTTCAATCTTTACAGGGACAGCCAGCCACCTCATCTTTCTCCCAAGGAGTGGCTGGTGGATTTGAACCACCCACATTGTGGTTAGCAGCCCAACACTTACCAACAGCACCATCAGGCCTTCTTATAAAGGAACCAAATATAGGCATATGTAGTCCTTTATAGCATGTCTGGGCCCATGACATCTTATTAGGGCAACGAACCAGCCTCAGCCAGGCATCAGAGGAGCTGACTATGAAGAGGAAGAAACACGGTTCAATGTGACATCAACTTGCACGTGTCTCATTTTTGAAGTCTTAAATCATGTCCCAAGGCTGGGAGGTCCCTGGAGATGAACCAAGAAGGTTGGAGCTGGGTGCCTCTAGCTGCCATTAGGAAACTGGGAGATGAGGCTTTCATGGGTGGTTGAAGGGACGCACAGCTGGGGCTCATCACAGTTGTGATGCAGGGCCAAAATCTGCTTCGAGTTTTCATGAGTGACCCTCGCTGTGATTGGTGTGTGTACATGTTAGGGCAGGACCTAAATCTCTACCTTCGTTTATCACTGACAAAGGAAGATAACTATAGGATTCCTTTTTCTCTTTTATATCTTGCCAGACCAAAAGAAGATCCATCATCGACCCTAAATAACTGGTTGTTCATATTGCGAAAAATGTTTTTGAAAGTTCATAAAGACCCACATTCCACTGGGTCATAGTCATTCCGTCCTCAATTCTTAATTAGAGCATTGTTAGTTCTTGAAATATGAGCATATGCTTATTGCCAGTGGACTAATAATAAATCTTATAAATTTAAACCAGACATCAAAGTCCCACTGGGTTCAGAGGAAATCAAAGGTCTGTAAAATGTATTTCATTTATTTTCCCCTGGGCGATCTGATTCTTCCAGCATTGGACTCCAACTGTTATTTTGTCATAATGGGATGAATATGCAGATATTCCAGATGAGACAATGTGTTGTACATTACTAATTATATGAGGAGACTTGAGAAAGTCCATTGACTCTGAATTTCTTATTTCCACAAACTATTTTTTTCCATTTTATTTTATTATTCCTTTTTTCAAAACCATTTTTTGGGAGGTAATACGGATGTCATGTCATTTCATAGATCAGCCATATCAAGCTGTATTGTACACCTGCTACCACAATCAGTTTCAAAACAGTCTTTCCATCCTGACCGCTTTGACAGCAGCTCCCTTTTGCTCCCGGCACCACCTCCACTGTACCCCTCACCCCCAGAAACCCTTATTCTACTTGCTGTCCCTATACATTCAAACCTAGAATTCTGATGCTTAATGAGTTTGAAGGGGAAAGTAAAAGGGAAAAATGCTTTTTGTTGTTTGTCAGAATCTCAAACATTCATACCATCTTTGATTTAGTTGAGAGTGAGAGAGACTTATCTCATTCAACACTGCATAATCAAAGACAAGGCAGTTCATGGAAATTAAAGAACTTGTTAACCTCACCATGACAAAAATGAGATTTTCTTTGTTGGAATATGAAAGGGTTCTTCCCACAAAAACAGAAAAAGGCTACTCTGGGTGGAGCTTGCATAGCACACATTTTCCCTACTAAATGAGCACCTTGTAATTCGCTCTGAGTTAGTGCACCCAGTGGCATTGCCTAGGAAGGTTCTCTCTGGTCACAGTGAATTTTTCTGTAAATGCAGTTTCGTTCAACCTTGTTTTTTGTGATGGCCGTTTTACGAGAACAGCGTGTGGCTGTGAAACTTTGTTTTTCTGCTCAGGAAAAATGTCACAGAGACTGTCGTGATGTTGAAGACAGCGTACAAGGACAGCGCTATGGGGAAAACTCAAGTGTACGAGTGGTTTTCTCGTTTCAAAAAGGTGAGATGTCGACTGATGACAAACTTCGTGTGGATGTCTGTCAACTTCCTGAATGGACGAAATGTCAACAAAATGTGTGCACTTGTGCTTGAAGACCTACAATGGACCATTGAAGAGATGGGGAAGTTATCTGGACTATTTTGGTGCTTGGTTCAGCGAATTTTAATGGAAGATTTGGGAATGAGAAGGGTCACTGCCAAATTTGTGCCTTGGGTTCTGACTGACCCAGGAAAACAGTGTCAACTGGAAACATGCCATGCTTTGAAAGAACAGCTCTGAAGTCATCCAGACCTTTCCCCAAGGTGACAAGACATGGTGCTATTCTAAGGACCTGGAGCCAAATATTAATCACGCCAGTGGGAGATGCCATCTTCACCTCGCCCCCTAAAGCTTGTCAAGTGAAATCAAAGATCAAGACAATGCTCATTTGGTTTGTTTTTTTATTGTGAGGGGGGATAGTGCATTTCGAGTTCATTCGACCAGGTCAGACTGTTAATCAAACCTTCTATTTAGAAGTTCTGAAAAGCTTTCCTAAGAGTGTGAGACAAAAATAGCCTGGTTTGTGGCAGACGGGGGACTGGTTTTGACGCCATGACAATGCACCTACTCATTCAGCCATCTCAGTGCACCAGTTTTGGTAAAAACAAAACAAAACAAACAAACAAAAAAATAACAGCATGTCTCTCTTGCCCTACACACCTGACTCACCTGACCTCACTCTGTGCAACTTCTTTTTGTTTTCACAAATGAGGAGCAACATGACAGGACAGCAATTTGATGATGTCAAAGAGGTGAACAAAAAAAATGAGGACGGTGCTGTCAGCCATCCAAGCTGAACAATGTCTTCAAGAATGGAATCGCATAGTTGACCAATGTATTAAGTGTCAAAAATTTAAACACATTGCTTTGAAAAAAATCCCATGGGGGGGGTACTCCCTCATACACACCATGCTGGCCCATATGGCTATTCTCTAGTGACCTGGCAAACCTGAACACGTTCCTTTATCCCTAGAAATCAAAGAGGATGATGGAACTTCCCAGGGAAGAGGCCATCATCCATTCTCGCTGGAAAGGAGAGGTAATTACCACAGTACTTGCCCTCACAGCACCCAGCTGTGCTGCTGAGACAGGTGCGTGTTTGACGGGTGCCGCAGTGAAAATGAAAATCTATCACCTCCTGAAAATACCATGTTAAGTTTTTTTAAAAATTACAGAAAAGCCTTATTTTATTTTCTCATAAGTACAAGAAAAGCAGCATTGTGTTACACACCTGACAGGGAATATTGGAAATGGCCCGGTTCGAATCTTTCTGTGAAAAAAACAAACATGTGCTTTCTCTGTTGGCAATTATTCACTACAAAAAGAGAGTGAAGAAAGAGACTTTATCTTGAAATGAATATTGAACACTAATACCCACTTGCAGCTTTTATTACTGTGATTGACAAAGGCCAGAGACTAGTATCATTTCCTAGCATATCTGTGGCCACCTTCTGAGAACACACGCCAAAAATAACTGATGTCACCTATGGAAAAAATTTGTTCCCTACAGTCCTCATCAGCAATCCTGAGCAGTGGCAGGTTATAAATCACCTCCCTTAGCTGACCCTGCCGCGTTTGTCCGTTTAGCAAACACGGCTCCAATAAACCAGCCTTCCGGAAGACTGAGACCCAACTTAGAGCCACCCATTGGAAACCTCAGACACACTTTGTGATAGGTAGGTTCATTGTGCCAACCTGGCCAATAGGAACACATGGGATTAACCAGGTCACATTTTAATTGGAGGGCAAAGAGATAAATGGCTCTGCAAGGCCCGCCCCGCCCTCTCCTGCTCTCTGGTAATTGGAGCGTGCTAGAGCATGGTGCTGCTTTAGCTAGTTCTCTGCCTCAACCTGTCAGCTACATTACCTATGGGCCAGGCCAACTCGTGGATTGTGTCACTAGAACTTGAGGTTCCTTTGAGACCTGCTTCACCATGCTGCTGGTGCGTACATTGTTTGAGCTTGAGGTTGGTAGATCCTGTAGCTTTGCATTGTTTGCGTTCAATATCCCATCCTGGCCTGCTTCTCTAAGCTCCCGAGCTACTGACTGCTGGGGACCCACCCTGCTGTTTGCTGCCTGTGGGCAGACTCTGCTTGCCTTACAGGAGGGAGGACTCAGTTGTCTGCTTCCTTGACCTTGGACCTGACAGCTGATGTGAGTTGAAGGACCTCCAGTATATTAACTGTTCCAAGGATGTGAGTTGAACTGAGCTCTCTGTACTGCTGTGTGCACTAATTAGCTGTTATATTCCTTCTCAGTGTGTAACTCTATACAGCTATATATATTTAATATAATCATAAGTATCCTGATTTTGTTTCCCTAGAAAACCCTGCCTAACGCACACCTTCTCTCCCTCTGCTCATTAGCAACCACAAGCACTCCTGTGTGTTTCCTTGCGGCTACGGACACTTCGGAGCTTTCCAGAGGATGCCTGTGTAGGTAATGTTGCTTTCCCCAATTTAGTAGGTGTGTCCAAAAATCACACTGCCTCATGCCTAGCACAATGTTGGGAACCTTGTTCAGTAAGTACCCACGGACTGATGGGTATTCTGTCACTGCAGTGTGGATTAGCTGTAGCGAGTATCCAATGCCAAATAAAAGATAGTGACCTCGCTTTGAACCCTCCTTGGCAGCTAACCAATGGATTTATATTGCATCCATTCCAATTTCTGTGCGTTTTAATGACGCACCTTCTGAAACTCATTAAAGGAAGAGAAACTTGACCATTGTTGACATTGCCTGCCTTTTCCCTGCTCTTCCTTCCTTCTTTTGTGCCCCCTTCCTTTTTATCCACGATCATTTGTTGCCAAGTGCTGAGCTAGGAGCTGGGGTTATAAAAATAATTAATAATTAAAGCTGTGGTTTTCTCCCCCTCCCCCAATCTGCCTCAGAAGTTCCCAGTTTAGTTAGCAACCATTTATAACAATGACAGTTCCATTCATTGCACATGCCTGTCATTCCAGATGCATTTTACATATTGTTACATTTAATCTTCAAAACAATCTTGAGAGGAGATCATTATACCAAACCCACTACCACCGAGTTGATTCTGACTTAACAGCCATCCTACAAGACAGAGCAGAACTGCTCCTTTGGGTTCCTGAAACTGTAAATCTGTACGGGAGCAGCTAGCCTCATCTTTCTCCTTCAGAGTGGCTAGTGGGCTTGAACCATGCACCATACAGTTAGCAGCCCAATATTTATCCCACAGTGCCATCAGAGCTCCTTAGAGGTCTGTGACTAATCTCTGACAGTTTAGGGGGAAAGCTCAGAGAGTTAAACAATTTGCCAAAGGTCACAGTGATCATTTTGTGTCACCTTGGCTGGGCCAGGATTCTCCAAAGTTTGGGAGTTTTCAAGACTCAAAAACTAAACCCCCTGTGATCAAGTGCATTTAGAGCCCTTTAGGACAGAGTAGAACTGCGTTCTTTGGGTTTCGGAGAACTGGTAGTTAAGAAAGGCCTAGTAAACCCTCCATGAGGTGCTCTCCTCAGTGGTCTGCTTCCCACCTAAATAGATGCTGTGGACTAGCTTGCTTGCTTTTTCCTGGCTCTGTATCTGGTATCTGACTCCTCAACTGCCAGTTATTCGTACTTGAGCCAACAGCTTGTCTTATTGCCTGTGGATCCTGGGTGTTGTCAGCAACCTGCCATTGACTCTTCCTATCATAATAGCACGTATTCCACATTTCTGGGATCTACCATGGGAGTTCTGCCAGTTGCTGAATACGTCTATTTCAATTATGCATTCTGGAACTGAGGAAACATCTCCAAGAGAGCTTTGGGGACCTATAGACTCACTGTGAGACAAACATGCGCTAAGACTCCTTAATAATTTGACCTCCATATGCCTCCACTCTGATTGGTGGGTCTTTTAAATGTTTTGGATCTCCTGAAATTCATGTCAATTCTGATCCACGGTCCAGTAATCCTTGAAAAGTATGTTTATTTCCTTTTCCCCAGTCACTCTTGTGATAAGACCTTCCATTTGGTTTGCAGCAATATCGGCAGTATTACTAAAAAAAATAGGCTTTCTTCCAGGGCACAAGTGGGGAATTTGAAGTCTTCTATGTGGTCCTTGAGCTGTGGCTCTAAAGACCTGAGCTCATCCTTATCTTTTGCCACTTTGTCAATTGTGAATAGTTCCAGCCAACCAGGTTCCCTATTCTTTTCATGCTAACAAACTTGCACAAAAAAATTTCTCATCACCAATACTTCATTGAGTGGTGGTGATATTTTGCGTATTAACATTGCAATCTCATGCAATGGATTAATAGTACCCTTTTTAGGAACAGAGGTATAATAGTACAAATGGGAAGCAGAGTTATCAGTACTTTCATAAATAATCAGACCTGAGAACCATTTCAGAAAACTCATCCTTTCCATTTGATTTCTCTAGAACCAAATGCCGTAGGCTGGTATTCTCTAGAGAAGTAAAATCAGTGAGCTTTATCAAGAAAGCCATATGTATCAAGAAAATAGTTCACTCAATTATAGAAGAAGAGAAGTCAAGTCGGTGGGTCAGATATCAGCTTGAAGGCATCTGACTCTCATAGCTACAGAGGATGGTGAACCTAAGCAGGAAGATGACAGGCTGGTAGCTGCAGAGGTGAATGAATCCAAGGTCAGCAGGTCAGATTTATACCTGCAGAGGTGAATGACTAACATCAGCAGATCAGTTAACAGGCTGATGATGACTCCCAGAGCAGGCAGGCAATATGGCTGGCCATTGACTCTAGTACGAAAAGTTCAAGTTGATCAGCCAGATGCAGAATGCAGACCCAAGAAAAAGTAAGTAAGCTCTTCCACAGTGTTCGCCCATATTGGAAGCAGACTTTCCTACCAAAGAAATTGCCTTCCAGTTGATTGCTTCAAACTTGTGACTTAAGTAAAGATGTTGCAGCTGACTCTAATCTCCTTACAACTGATTGGCTGTGATGACATTGTTTTAGGTCAGGTCTTGGGAATCACTAGGTGTTCAGTGCCAAAGCATTGAGAATCTGGCACAGTGAAATGGACATAAAAGCTAACTATCATATCTATTAATAATATTTTTGCAATGACAGCATTAGGATTTTCCTTCCTGCACAGATTAATTACTCTTTGACCCCTGGGTTAGTTACCACTGCTTTGGTGAGTGGTACAATGGTTTAAGTGTTCTCTTGCTAACTGAAAGGTCACAGTTCCAACTCAGTAGCCACTCTGTGGGGAAAAGATGTAGCAGTCTTCTGTAATGAGTATGGTCTTAAAGACCCTATGGGACAGATTTAGTTTGTTCTATAGGGTTGTTATGAACTGGAATTGATCTACCAAAACCACATGAGCAAGCAAATGTGCCATTTCCCTCAGAGTAGCTCTAGCAAGATGCTTGGAATGAAACAAATTTCAAGATGGATGCTGACCAGTGACTGGTGTGGTAAAGTGTCCTTGGACTTTTCATTCATATTTCTCAGTGAAGATAGAAATAAGTTTGGACTATATCATTGAGCCCATCTGTAATTTTGATCAGAGGACTTCGGGACAGTTGTTGAAGATACCTTAAAGTGCTTTGATTGAAATTTGTGCCCTTTACTCCATCTTGGCAGGCTATTTTATAGAATTAGACAAGGCTTTAAAATTCTTTCAAGGCTCACCTGTGGGAAAAATATAGAAATTAAAATTGGAAGTAACGTCCTGGACAGTTTATGTACCAAGGATTCAAAATTGGCTTATTCATGAGTTCTCAGCCAAGTCATACATTTAAGGCATTGGTTATTGCAGCTGGTAATAAAATGCTACCACTGACAGAAAATGTGATTTTATAAAAGCTTTTAAAATGAAGCCTTTTCTCCCAAACCCTAGATGATGATATATTTAAGATTTCAGTGGCATGTGTCATTTCCTTATGCTCAGAGCTGTGCCCTCATCATGAAAACATCTTCTGCTCACAGTGACACCTTAACTGAAGTTGATAGGATTGATTTTCTGCTGGTTGGTGGCAAAAAGCTTGTATCCTTCATGGAAAAATTCAAGGAAACAACATGCATGCTGACCCTGCCCCCAGAGGCCAGTAGAGAGAGTCCCAGACTGCTCAGTTATCTGTCACTAAAGAAGCAGCAGTCAAGAAATCAGATGACGCATTGCATTGTATATATGTGCAGAAGACATCTTTATAGTGCCAAAAGCAAAGATATCACTCTGAGGACTAAACTCTGTGTCTAAACCAAGCCATGGTATTTGCAATCGCCTCATGTGAAAGCCGATCAAGGAATAAAGAAAACTGAAGGAAAATGAATGCCTTTGAATTATGGTGCCAGTGAAGAATACTGGCTATACCATGGACTGCCTTTAGAACAAACAAATCTACCCTGGGATAAGGATGGCAAAAATGCTCCTTACAAGCAAGGATGAGAAGACTTCATCTCATTTGGACGTGTAATCAGGAAGGGCCAGTACCCGGAGAAGAACAGCATACTTAGTATAGAGTCAGCGAAAAAAGAAGACCTTCAACAAAATGTATCGACACAGTGGCTCCAACAGGCAGCTCCAACCTAGCAATGATGATGTAGGAACAAGCAGCATTTCATTCTGTTGGACACAGGGTCACTATACGTCTGAACTAACTCAGTGGCAGCTAGCAGCACCAACAATAAAGAAGAGAACAGAGGCCAGGGGCAAATAAGCTCTAGGAATTTCTTCTCTCGGACTTCTAAAAGGGGAGACAGATTAATGGCTCAGGAAGTCATACTGCAAACACTATTTCGGTTAAGGTAGACTGACAAAGCCATGAAGTGGGGAGAGGAGGACGGAGGATGGCTACGAGCAGAAAAGAAAAGATCTCTCAAAAAAATGAGGCTGCCGTCAGGAGTTGTTGAGCCGATTGCTATCGCGGGAGCCAGATGTGTTCTTATCGTATTTTAGGGTGGGTTGGCTAGAGAAGCAAACCCACTGAAGTGTACACACACACACACACACACACACACACACACTTATCTCAAAGAAATGACTCCTGCAGTTGTAGAGACCGCAAGCTCCAAGCCCGTGTCAGATGATAGGATGGAGGTTTCTCCTTAATCAAGGATGTAAGGGTCGGCAAATCCAAGATTAATAAGTTAGATGGCAGGCTGCTGGCTGTGAAGTCAAATGAATCCAGTGTCAGTAGGTTAGACGGCAGATGGCTGCTGATTCCCAGGATCTAGATCCAGGGAAAAGCTAGGACTTTTTGCCAGCCACATTTATTGGACACTGACCACACCACTGAGGAAACTTCCTTTTGATTGATTTGGTGGCCACTAGCAGATCTCATCGTCGAAGTGATTCCATTTGATCAGATCTCATCATGAGGATTAACTACAGCATAACTGCCAAGCCACTGAGAATCACGACACAGCCGAATTGACAGACCGTCTTTAACTATCACACGTTGTTGTTTGTGGCTGCCACTTCTGACCCAGAGTGGCCCAATGGACAACAGAACGAAGCGTTGCCTGGTCTTGTGCCGTCTCCGCAGATGTGCTAATGTTAGAGCCCACTGTTGCACCACTGTGTCAATGCATCTCCTTGGGGGCTTCTTCATTTTCACTCTCATTTTCCTTTACCAAGCATGATGGCCTTTTCCAGGGACTGGTCTCTCCTGAGAACAAGTCCTAAGTTCGTGAGACCACCAAGTCTTCTAAGGAGCATTCCGACTATATAAAACTCCCAAACTGGTAGGAGTAGTATAATGTACTATAAATCCAACACTAAGCTTAGTGCCTTTGAGTTGATTCTAACTTAGTGACCCCAATACAGGATTTTCAAGACTGTAAATCTTTATCGAGGCAGACAGTCTCTTTGGTCTCCTATGCAATTGCTGGTGGCTTTGAACTGTCAACCTTCAGGTTAGCAACCCAGTGCCTATTCCACAGTGCCACTGTTAGATTTCTCGGGTGGTTTTTACCTCGGTTCTTGGCTTCCCACGAGAAGGAATTCATGCCGAGGCCTGATTTGTGGGCCAAGAGGGTTTTATAAAGGATAGAAGACATTTCAGGTGTTACAGTGAACTGAGCCCAGGCACCCACATGGCACATTGCACACCCACACGTGGCGGCCCCAGGCTAGAGAGAGAGACTGTGGCCTGTCCAAGAGGAAGACTGGAGCAGCTGGAAAAGAGGGTGGTCTCCAGGTTCCAGCCTTTTGGGGCCGGCGGCTAGGAGGCGTGGCCGACAGTACTGGTTGACCCTGTAGCTGAATTAAGCCCACCTATCCTAGATTGGGCCAATCCAAGTGTACCATCCACCCCTCCCTGTCTAGGGGCATGAGTTGGCGCATGCCCTTTAGCCTTTATCGGCTTCTCTAGGGGCCCCTTGGCATGGAGAGGAGCAACCCCTATCTAGCTACCTAACACCACCACTATGAAGTCATTTTAGGATTTTATTCCAAGCTTTTCTTTGGCTTCGATATTTTTCCATACTCAAGTCTAACCACAACATTTAGGAAATTTAGCCAGATAAACCTTGACTTAAAAAGAGAGAGAGAACATACTTCTATTTTATAACTTGGCCAAAACATTCAGATATTATTTAAATGGTGGCATAGATACTGAGTTAATGGATTAGGAGGAATTTATATAAATGTTCTCCAGGCGCCGCCACCCCCAATCAATCTTATCTTTAAAAACCTTTAAAATATTAAAAAGGAAGATCATGCTTTTCTAAATTCAATTAAGCAGTGATAGGAAAGGATGAAGCCTTCAGGAGTTTTGAGATAACAAATGACAGAGAAGTAAAACCAGCTCCTTCCAAGAGCCTCCAGGCACCAAATCACCCCACCCCCATCCCCAGCTCACCGCCATTGAGTCTATGCTGACTCATAGTGACCCCACAAGGACAGGGTTGAACTGAGAGGAGGCTGGAACTCTTTATGGGAGTAGAAACCCCGGTCTTTCACAGTGGAGGCTCAATAAAAGGCTTTTCATTCCACCTCCAAATGGAAAGCACCCATCTCCCCAGACACCAGCGTGAAACCCTTCTTTCAGTGGAGAGCAGTTCTGGAGGCTCAAAGACAAGGGGAGTCATGCTGTCCCCCCAGCTTAAGAGCCTGGATGGCCCAGCGGTTAAGGCATTCATTCGGCTGATACCTGGAGGGACAGCTAGCTCATCAGCTGAGGTGGGGAGGGAGGAGGCAGGAGGTGAATGATGTGCCAGTTGATTTCTGTAAAGATGGACGGCCCCGGCAACCCAATGGGGGGCTGTGGCAGTCTGTCTTAGAGGGTCGCTATGAGCAGGGAGGGACTCCCCAGGGGTGGGTTTGGTTTTTGGTTTTAGGATGTTGCAGATAGGTCGAACTCCTCAGCCACGATCATTTGTGCATCATCTTTGCAAAGTGAATATGGAAATGGCTTTGATTGTTCCAAACCCAGGGGCCCACTTCAAAATCTGACACGAACAGTACTCTCTCCATGCCGTTTGTGAATGACGATCTCATTGCAGCTGAGATCCGTGTCGGTGCGCTTCATTGTGCCCAACGCAGAGCGCGTCCGTGAGACGTATGTATTGTACCAACGAGCGCGCTCACGGATGTCGCATCGCAGCGATGTTGGATCGCAGCAACAGCCGCCCCACAACAAACCAATCCACTGTCACTTTGACAGCGTTAAAGGCTCAAACTGCCCTAGTCTCAGACAGTGAGCCTGGCGAACCGGATTCTGGCAGGTGCAGGTAGGTAAACATTTAATATCTTATCATTTGATCTCCGTTTTGACTCATTTTGGAGCTGTTTCAGTTAAAAAAAAATAAAGTGAGGGGAAATATACGTGGATTAAGCCCCTGGTGAATTCCCACCGACCGTGGGTCAGCGATGTGAGCAGCCTTGCTCGCATGCGCAATGCCTTGGAAAATGGAGAGTTGCAGATGCATGTAGGTCAGCGGTTCTCTACCTTCCTCATGCCGCGACCCTTTCATAAAGCTTCTCGCGTGGTGGTGACCCCCAAACATAAAATTATTTTCCTGGCTACGTCATCACTGTCATTTTGCTGCTGTCATGAATCGGGCGACCCCTGGGGGTGGGGGGAAGGGGTCGTGACCCACAGGTTGAGAACTGCTGAGATAGGTTAACCGTTAGCACCCTCTCACCTCCCTCTATGATCCATTTAAATTCATTCTAGTTTTTGCTATCTTCTGCTTTCTTTGCATTGAGATTTCCATCGATTTCACCTTGTTATTCTTGTTAGTTTGGGGTCTGTTTGATTTTGAATGTTTCTGTTTCGGAAATGCAGGACAGGTAAATCTATAGAGGCAGGAGTTGGACGGATGAATGGCTCCTTGGGGCCATGGCAGGGTGAGCTGGTAGAAAATGGGGAGCTCATAATGAGTACAAGAATGAAGACCATGTTCTCACACTGATTGGCGATGGTCTCCTTGAGGTAATGGAACTACTGAATTGTACAGTATGTGAATTATGTGCCAATAAAACTGTTGGAAAAAATATTCAAATTGACCATGTCCAGAGTAGTCTGTTCGGTTGTATTTGGAGTGTCCCTAACTTACATAGTCAGTTAGATGCTTATATTACTCACGCAATTAAATAAAATTTCAGTATTTCTAGTTGTATAGATCCATTTCCAATACGAATTTATTAAAGGCTCAGAATGTCCCTCGATAGCACTGACTGCATTGCAGGGAGTCAATTATGCTCTTTAAATGAACTGGGGAGAGTTGAGGAGTAATTTGGGTTTGAAGATCCATTGTCATGGTCACACAGAATTCACAGGTAACGGTCACAAGGATGGGATTTATTAGGGAATTTCACAGGCTACCAGCAGTCAGGATCAGAAAACAGTAAAGATGCAGTACTTCCTCTGCAGTGCCTCTTCCCCGTCATGCCAGCAGGCATGTTTCTCTCCAGAGCCGGCCAGAAAGCTCCTGTGGTGCTCAAACATGTTCAAAGGACACCGCCCTCTTCAAGCCAGCCTCTTGTCTGAAGGCACTCAGCTTTATGTCGTGGGGGTAGGGGATGCCCACTGCTCCTCATGGTCTTCTTGCTGTGACTTCTGACATCTACGCTGCTGCCATGGGGGTCTTGGGTACCTTTCATTCCTGGCTCTTCTTTCTGCTGACGGGGACTCTATCTGTGCATTTGAAATGGCTCATTTTGTACCTGGCTGAATGGCTAGCCTGGCCCGTCGCCAGACACCTTGTTTTAATTCCTTAGTGGCACTCTTAGCAGTGGGAAACCACCAGCTGCTCTTCAGGAAGACAAGGTTTTCGGCTCCTGTTCAAAGTTACAGTCTCAGAAACTCACAGTTCCCCCTGTCCCATAGGGTCGCTTCGAGTGGGAAATGACTCAGTGGCAGTGAGTGACTCAGGCATTTGGTGTGAGTAATAAAGCTCATGGATAGAAGAGCCATACCAAATCAACAGGAAACAATGGGACCCATGGTTCCGGGGGACGGGGGCATGGAAGAGGTTCTGGGGGTACAAGGGGGAGGTGAAGGTGGGTAAAAGGAAGTGGGTGTAAACCAACTCAGGGACAAGGGAACAACACGTGATCCAAAATTGATGACGAGGAGTGTGTAGGAGGCCTGGTGGGCTTGATCAAGGGCAATGTAACCGAGAGGAATTACTGACACCCAAATAAAGGCTGAGCATGATAGTGGGGCAAGAGGAAAGTAAAAGGAAATAGAGGAAAGAACTAAGAGGCAAAGGGCATTTATAGAGGTCTAAATACAGGCATGTACATATGTAAATATATTTATATATGACGATGGGGAAATAGATCTATGTACATATATGTATAGGTTTAGTATTAAGGGAGCAGATGGACATTGGGCCTCTACTCAAGTATGCCCTCAATGCAAGAACACTTTGTTCTATTGAACTGATAGTCAATGATGATCACCTTCCCGACACAATCACTGAAAACAAAGCAGGCACATAAGCAAATGTGGCGAAGAAAGCTGATGGTGCCTGGCTATCAAAAGATATGGCGTCTGGGGTCTTAAAAGCTTGAAGGTAAACAAGCAGCCATCTAGCTCAGAAGCAACAAAGCCCACATGAAAGAAGCACGCCAGCCTGTGTGATCACAAGGTGTCGAAGGGATCAGGTATCAGGCATCAAAGACTCAGAACCAAAAGTCATCATTGTGAATGAGGGGGAGTGTGGAGTGGAGACCCAAAATCCATCTGTAGGCAATTGGACATCCCCTAACAGAAGGGCTGTGGGGAGGAGATGAGTCAGTCAGGGTGCAGTATAGCACTGATGAAACATAAAACTTTCCTTAGTTTTTAATGCTCCAACTCCACTCCCCATCATGGCCCTAATTCTACCGTACAAATTTGGCTCCACCAGAGTATGTACATGTGTACAGATAAGAGCTGGAAACACAGGCAATCCAAGAGAGACAAACCCCTCAGGACCAATAATGAGAGTAGCCATACCAGGAGGAGAAGGGGGTTGTGGGGGAGAAAGGGAAAACTGATCACAATGATCTATCTATAACCCTCTCCCAGGGGGACAGACAACAGAAAAGTAGGTGAAGGGAGACATCAGTCAGTGTAAGACATTAAATAATAATAACAATTTATAAATTATCAAGGGTTCATGAGGGACACAGGGTGAGAGAGGGAAGGGGAAAATGAGAAGCTGATACCAAGGGCTCAAGTAGAAAGAAAATGTTAAAAAAAAAAAAAAGAAAATGTTTTTAAAATGATGATAGTAAGAAATGTACTTGACACAATGAATGGATGTATAGATTGTGATGAGTTGTACAAGCCCCTGATAAAATGTTTGTTTGTTTTTTTCAAAAAGAAAGAAACCATTGATTAGGGAACTGATCCCAATGATTGACACATAATCTAATCCCCACCCACCCTCAGGGGACGAACGACAGAAACTATGGGGGAAGGGAGACAGCGGACAGTGTAAGATATGAAAATAATGATAATTTATCAAGGGGTCACAAGGGTGGGGTGGGAAGAGGAGCTGATACCAAGGGCTCAATAGAAAGTAAATGTCTAGAGAAGAATGATGGCAACATGTACAAATACACTTGTTACAATTGAGATATGGATTGTTATAAGAGCTGGAACAGCACCCAATAAAATGATCTTTTAATAATTTAAAAAAAGACTGAAAAGAAACAAACAAACAAAAAAGAGCCATACCAAATAATTTCACTTCACCATAGACCCACCCCCGCTCCCAAGTCCCCGAACAGGGAGTAAGTACTTTTGTTTTACACATTGTAAAAGATAGCTATCATCTCAAGCCCTTCGACATTATGTCCCTTTCCCAGCTCTTTGCCTTTTAAGGAGCCCTGGTGGCATAACGACTACTCGTTGGGCTGTTATCTGCAAGGTCAGCTGTTCGAAACATCAACTTCTCTGAGGGGGAAAGACGGGCTTTCTACTCCTGCCAAGAGTTACAGTCTGGGAAGCCCACAGGCCAGTTCTCCCCTGCCCTAGAGGCCACTATGAGTCGGCATGGACTCGATGGCAGTGAGTTGAGTTGTCCTTTAAAATCTTTCCCTTGGCTTAACCTTGAACTCCCAGGATGCTGCAGTGAAGCAAAGGCAGGCTGAGGCGGAGCTGCTTCTTTTTGCTTATGAATGTGAAAATGTACATTCTTTTTTTATATAGAGAGAAAGGCTATGTGAGCTGGCCAATGAGTTGGCAGGTGAACTAGCTGTTCCTGCCAAATGAGTCAGCTGAGATGGGAACACTAATTTATTTGAATGGGCGAAGCCATAAGAAAGTACTGGCATAATCCAATGGAACAAAATGTCAAGAAAGTGTAGGTTGGGGTGGTGTGATTTAGCAAGCCTCGGAATGTTTCCATGTTCTTAATCAAGGCCCTTGCCTCTTGGATTCTTCTGCAAAAATGCAAATGATAGCCTAAGAGGAGGGATTCATTAAACTATTATCAGATGTTAAAAGTAGATGGAAATTGTGGTATTCAAACATTTGGCCTTAAAAACAGCAGTTTTTATTTGGTGCAACCTAATACATTCCTGCCTAGGCGCCCGCGTGGCAGAGTGGACTAAGTGCAGGCTTGCTAATGGAAAGGTCAATGGTTTGACTCCACCAGCTGCTCTGCAGGGGAAAGATGAGCCCGTCTACTTCCGTACAGATTTACAGCCTCTGAAGCCCACTGGCCCCCCCAAACAAATGCTCGCACAATCATTTTTATGAGCTTAGGCTTTTATAATAGACAACAAGAGTGGGCGACTTCCTTTTAGGAACTTCAGCTTGGCAGCCTGCAAAAACTCCCCCACAGATTTAATGAGAGCGTGGTGAACTGATTGAAATGGGGGAAGGCTGACAATATGGGAAGAAAGAGATGGATGTTGTATTTGAAACAACTGTTCACTCCAGTGTATAGTGAATGGATCAGACCTAGTTCAAGTGTACCCCATAATTGGAGTTTGAGGGCAGCTAAGCGGTATCACAAGGAGAAACAAAAACCCAAACCCACTGCCATCGAGTTGATTGGGACTCATGCTGAGCCAATATAGGGTTTCTGAGGCTGGACATCTTTACAGGAGCAAATAGCCTTCTCGTTCTCCTGAGGAGCCGCTGATGGGTTTGAACTCCCTACCTTGTGGTAGCAGTCACATGCTTACCTGACAGCACCACCCAGGGGCCCCAGGTAGACATTAGGATAGGAGATATGAATATCCGAGGGGGTAAGAAGAGAAGGTTGGTTGTAAGGAACTATGGGGAAGCACTGAAGACAAACTTTCTCTGCCTCATCGTACTCACAGAGCCATGTACTGTGTCTGGGAAAGGACATTTATTCGGTCCATTTACTTCGTCCTAAGCCAGTATCAGAACCCTTCTTGAGTTTCGTAGAGGAGGGAAGCACTTCTCGAGAGGGTCTGAAGCTGAAAGCAAGGCTCACGGCTTGCAATAAAGCCTTTGATATTAGCAACGCACTACAAAGAGATGCAATTCATAGAAGTATATGGAGCTTCAAAAAGCTGGTGGGAAAATTGAGTTAAAGGATGGTGGAACTTCTCAGTGAGCTCTTGAAATCCCCATGGTATTAAAAATGTTAAAATTGTTTAGCATTACCATGAAGGTGAGGCAAGGGCCTCTAAAGGACTTCCGAAGGAGCCCCTTGTTTGTCCCATGGCAGGGCTTCAAAGTCTATTTGGGGGATGTGAAGAACTTGTTTTCATTTACTTATTCCCAAATATTTATTTAAGTATTTTTCTATGTGCGGAAGAATCAATCCATTTGAATTATGGTGTTAGAAATGAATATTGAAAGTCAGAAGAACAAACAAATCTGTCTTTGAAGAAGCAGAGATAGAATGTGCTTTAGAAGCAAGGAGAGTTGTCCCGACCTGTGGGAACTTCAACGCGGACCCTGGAGGAGGGAGTGGGAATTGAGGAGACAAGAGACACGAGAAATGGAGAAAAGACAAGTAGCCTGATCAAGTCTCATTTATTGAGTGGAAAGTTACAGCTTATATAGGCCAGCAATGGGGCCACTTTGGTGATAGATCGCTCAAGGAGTTCAGGGGAGCGCGCCCTGCCCGTGATGTCAGTAAAGGCTTACAGTCTTCAACCAGGTACGTGGGGTGACGTCATGTTATGCAAATTAAGTGCAGGTGCTAGATATGTAAATAGGGCGAAGACAATCTTTTACCCAATCAAGGGGAAACAGGATATAGGTGCTTGAGCAAGAGACACATAACAAAATGTTCCCAAGTGAGAAACTGCGAAGCGAGCTGCTTCCTGTGAGTGGAAGGTCCCTATCTATTTTGGCAAAAACAAACTGTCAGCCCCTTCTCTAAAAGGAAACAGGCAGCACCAGTAAATGGCAAAATAGAAATTTACAAGGCTCGGGCAGAAAAGATCAAGGCTATGGCTGGGCCTCATGGCTCTCAACAGAGAGTGAAATTTCGTCTCAATTAATTTGGAAATGATATTCAAAGAGATTAGCCCCTGGAAAAGGACAGCCTGCTTGGTAAAGAGAGGGCCAGTGAGAAAAGGCAGACTCGTCAGAAGGTGGCTAGACAGAGTGGCTGCACCAATAGGGTCAAGCGTAGCAGCAGTCCTGGGGGGAGCGGGGGGTGCAGGACCAGGCAGGGCTTCCTTCTGTTGTAAACGGGTTGCACTGAGTCAGAACCAACCCTGTGGCACCTGACTACATCAATCTTCAGCAAAAGTTTACCTGCATGTGATATTGCAATGATATTGTTCTATAATCTGAACATTCTGTCCGGTCACTTTTCTTTGGAATGGGTGCAAATATGGATCTCTTCCTGTCAGTTGGCTAAATAGTTCTAAATTTCTCGGCATAGACGAGTGAGCGCTTCCAGTGGTCTCGGCGCTTCCGCAGCTGAAGACCATCTGGCAATGATTGGAGCAGTGCATTGAGAGGGAGCTGCCAGAGGTCCAGGTTGGATTCAGAGTAGAACATGGAAAAAATCATTGCTCAGGTCTGATTGTGTGTAGCCGAAAGCAGAGAAGCCAGAAAGATGTTTTATTATGTTTCATTGATTACACAAAAGCATTAGACAGTGTGGACCATAAAAAAATATGGATAGCCTGCAGAAGAACAGGAGTTCCAGAACACTTTCTTGTGCTCCTGTAGAATATGCACATGAATCATGAAGCTGTTGTGAAAACAGAACAAGGGCATATTTCATGGCTTAAAATCAAGGAAGATGTGTGTCAGGGTTGTACCCTCTCACAATACTTATTCCATTTCTATGCCGAGCGAATCAGCGAAGTAGAACTCAGCATCAAGATTGAAGGAAGGCTTATTAACAATCTCTGATAAGCAGCTAACACACCCTTGTTTGCTCAAAGTGAAGAGGACTTGAAGCAGTTGCTGATAAAGATCAAGGATTGCAGTCGTCAATGTGGATCACAACTTCAGGTAAATAAAACCCCAATACAACCGGACCTATAGTGACAGATCGTGATAAATGGAGAAAAGATGGAAGTTGCCAAAGATTTCATCAACAACCTGTGAGGTGTCCCTTAAAGAGCAAATGACTGATATGCTTGCTTGCTAAGGAAAACTTTGGACATTCCAGTGCCCTTAAAGGTGCCCCCAGAAAAAAGGCCTGACACAATTCTAAAAAAGCAAAACAAAACAAAGCAACCAGCCCATCATGGAAATCTCCTTAGAGCACAGTTCTTCTCTTATGCATCCGGGGTCCTCATGAGTCAGAATCTACTCCAGAGAAACTGGTATCTGCACAGGTACCAGTAGCCGGTAGGGTACAGAAAAGATCAAGTGAACAGATTCTTCGTTCCAGTAGCATTTACATTCAGAAATGTTTTAAATTTGAATTGTGAATTTGGGAGCATGAGACATTGAAAAGCGCAATGATTCTACACAAGTGACTACACAAATCTGTCTTTTCAGTTGTCTGTGCTTGAGCCCTGGTGGAGCCGTGATTATACGTTAGGCTGCTGTTTGGCTGCCAGCCAACTACTAACGTGAAGATTAGTTGTTCGAAATCCCCAGCCTCTTCTGGGGGAAAGACGAGGTTTTCTACTCCAGTAAATATAGTCTCAGAAACCCACAGGGGTTCTGTCCTGTCCGAAAGGGTTGCTATGAGTCGGATTCGAGTAGACGGCAAGGAGTTTTTGTTTCTGAGTGCTAGAATGCAGGTGCTCTTGGTTGTGGGGTGGGGGTAGGGGTACCTGTGAAGAGATTTCCCCGTCAAAAAATATACAAACTTGGTGTTCTGGTTGGTAGTTTTAAGATTGCAACCTCAAATGACCTGTGAGGCACCAAGCTAGGCTCAGCATGAAGCAAACAGGAATATAAGAAAAAAATTACTCCCATCAAATCCCTTAGGAGCCATGGCAACCCCTTGGACCGCTCCGAAAAATCCAGGACTACAACTCCCACAAGCCCCCGCGACGACCTCTTCCTCCAAAGCGCTTCGGTTTCTGGGAAGGAACAGGCGAGTAGGGGCAACGCTGGTCGCGCTCTCTTTGCGTCATCAGCGCGTGCCTCCGTGACTAAAGAGAGGACTAGGCCAAGGAAGTATGGCGGCTACCGAGGCAGTGATGGCGTCGTCGTCTTTGTCTTTGGAAAAAGACACAGCTGCAGTCCTTGAAAGTTCAGGAACAGCTGCAGCCACAGCTGCGATCTCGCCAGCGACGGCTGCAGCCGCGACGGCTGAGGCTGCGGCAGCTACAGCGTCGGCTGAAGCGGCCGCGTCTGAGACAGCGGCCGCGACGGCATCGGCCACGACGGCCCAAGCAGGGGCTGCGACGGCTGAAGCCGCGGCCGAGAGTGCGTCCGAAGCTTCGGCAGAGGTTGCGACCGAGACCCCGGCTTCCTCGGCGGAGGCTCCAACGGAGCTTGAGGCCACCTCGGCAGAAGCTGCGGCCGCCATCCCGGCCGCGTCGGCGGAGGCTGCGACCGCTACTCCGGCTGCTTCGGCGGAGGCTGCGACCGCTACTCCGGCCCCTTCTGCGGAGGGTGCGAACGCCACTCCGGCCGTCTCGGCGGAGGCTGCGACCAAGCCTGCGACTGAGGCTGCAGCCGCGACGGCTGCGGCTGAGGCAGCGCCTGCGACTGAAGCCGCTGCGGGATCGGACGCCGGTGACGCCAAGTCTGATATGGCTAATAGGCTGCTGTCCCTGAATGGCGTGTTCGCCGTGCACAAGCCCAAAGGGCCCACTTCAGCCGAGCTGCTGAACCGGCTCAAGGAAAAGCTGCTGGCAGGTACTGAGGCCTGGGAGGGGACCAGGCCCAGACCCCGCTGCCAAGGGAAGGTCGCAGAGAGCGTGTGAGCCCTTTGCGACGCTGCTGGCTCCAGAGCTGCACTTAGGGGAAGGGAGAGTCACCACTGGACTGTGTGGACCCAAACCTGGGGCATCTCGGCCCCGGCCCGGCCCTTTGGGAACTCCCGTCGCCTAGCTGGCAGTTGGTCTCCAGGGGCGGAAAAACACTCCACAAGTTGGCCGACCGACTGGTATTCTGTAATCTGATCTCTCAGGAGCCTTTAGCTTGTTGCACACGCAGGAACTGCACCGAGAGGAAGTACTGATTCAGTGCCCCTGAAGCTGCGCTCTTAAAAACAGATTGAATGTACAGATAACTGTTTAGGTAGCCAAGACTTTTAACAGTCTTTATCTCCTTTTAGTGGGCGTAATTATCTCCTTTTAGTCGCTTGTGTAAATGCAGATCACCAACTCCCAGAGAGTGATCCTAGAGATCTAGGCTCTTTGGAGGAAACTGCATTCCTAAAGCAGATGCCCCAGGTGATAGTGGTATCGAGTAGGCCACAGTTTGAGGAACACAGAAACAACTTCTCCTTTGGCTCTTCATATACCGTGAGAGAAAACTAGAAAAACCCAAACGGGCAGTTCATCAGCCCAGTAGATCATTTCCTTTCAGACAGAAGCATGAAGAAACCCTAGGTTTACTGAGCACCTACTAAGCCAGGCCTGTGATTAGCCCATAAAGACATGGATGTGAAAGTTCTGATCCCATTATTAGACTCAGCCTAGTATTACAGCCTATGATGTTTTCAAAACTAACCTTTTGCCCAGAACAGTGTAAAAAGTTCGTTATGTACAGATGTAACTCTTGAGCTATTCAGCCACCCTGTCCAAGGCTCCTGACTTCTTACATGGCCCCAGGGCAAACCACACCCACCCACACACCACACACACAAGCCAAACCGGGTAATTACTTCTAAGCCAGACCCAGTGCCCCACGAGTTGATGTGATTCATGGCAATCTCACATGCTCCACACGGTTTTCTTGGCTGGGGCAAATGGCTTAATGCTCTAGGTGGTAACCTAAAGGCTGCGGATTTGAACCCACGATGAGGTTTCCTGGAGATGCAATCCTGAAGAGTTGCGGCAGAAAGGTTGCAGCCTTGAACTTATGGAGCAGTTCTAGTCTGCTGTAATGAGATTGCCATGCATTGGATAATCCTTGAGGTCTGCCGATGGTCTCTTTAATGCACCGAACTTCAGATGGCTGCAGACTGCCAGCACAATTTGTTTACCCATTAAAAAATGTTTTTTTTTCTCTTAGAAAATTAATTCCGGTGTCTTGGCAACTGTTTTGGGGGATACCACACCTTGGTAAATGTTAGCATACCTTCATGTTTAGTTTGCAGAATGCTTTTTCTTTGTTGTGACTAATCCACCCTTCATTTTAAGTTTTTGATGAGCCTATTTACTTGATTTAGGGTAATTTTTTGTTTTTTCAAATTACTCTTTTAGAAGCTGGAATGCCGCTTCCAAAATGCAACAAGAGGAAAAAGCAGACATTCAAAATTGGGCATGGAGGGACCCTAGACAGTGCAGCCAAAGGAGTTTTGGGTAAGAGATGAATGGAAGCACCTGTAACTGCCATGTAATATTAGGAAGCTGCTGAAAACAGATAAAGACTGGCCCAAACCATGCTGTTTTCAGTCCACTGTGAATGATCACCTACTAATTGATGTCACCATTGTTTTAATGGTTCAAGATGCACACGCCTTACAGAAATCATTGTATTTATTTATGGCTGAGATTTTAGACTCCCACCAACAAGTCCATAGTGATGTTATAGAACAGGGTAGAACTGCCCTTTTGGGTTTCCCAGGTTGTAACTGTAGGAACAAGACAGCCCGATTGTTCTTCCATGGAGCACTTGATGGGTCCAAACTGTTGACCTTGTGGTTAGCGCCCCAACACACAGTGCCCAACACAGTGCTCCTGGCTCTGTGTGACGAGGGCTTTGCTGTGGTGGTGGAGTGGTTTCACATTGGGCTGCTAACTGCAAGGTCAGCAGTCTGAAACCACTAGCCAATCTGCAGGAGAAAGATGGGACTTTCTACTCCTGTGAAGAGTTGGTTTCAGGCACCTAGAGCAGCAGGTCTGCCCTGTCCTATAAGGTCGCTGTGGCAGTGAGTTGTTCAGTGAGGTCTTCCTTTGTAAGAGATTATAATTGTTGAAAAAAATTAGAAATAATGTTTTTCCCTCTAAGTTTTTATTTAGCCCATGTTGGCAAGAAGAAATATCTTTATTTGAGCTGAAATAGGATTATTTTCATTTTATTAAATGTGCTCACCACGATTACTAGTAAAACCCACATGATGGCAATGGTTACAAATACTGATGGAAATTCTGTTCGATTGTCATTCATTTTTCCGTGTTTCTTGTGATTTTGAGCTGTGATGGTGGTATATTTTCTTTTACTCAACTGAGGGGCTCTCGTGGTGTACTGATTAAATGCTGGGCTGCCAACCCCCCAAGGTCTGGAACGTGAATCCATCAGCCTTTCTCAGGGAGAACAGAGGGGCTT
The DNA here is from genome assembly GCF_050624435.1 of Tenrec ecaudatus. Classification (NCBI taxonomy): domain Eukaryota; kingdom Metazoa; phylum Chordata; class Mammalia; order Afrosoricida; family Tenrecidae; genus Tenrec; species Tenrec ecaudatus. The sequence continues at coordinate 98,701,018 of NC_134545.1, forward strand.
CCACTCCCATAAAGAGCTTCCATGTAGAATCTCCCAGGGCACTTCTACCCTGTCCTGTTATAGGTCGGCATAGACTTGAAGACAGCGAACTCTTTTTTTATACCCAGCTGTATTCATTGATGACAGTACTCCCGTTTTTATTTTAAATTGCCTGCTGTTAAATGAAGAAGTGATTGTTTTCTCCCAACCAAACCAGACGGAAGGTGCTGAAGGGGACTGAATCTTTGAAACTGAAGAGACACATGGGCCAGGGCTTTTACTTTATACTTGGTTTATCTTGGCATAAAGAAATTCTCCCTACTTCCACTTTTTCCTGGCTGGGTCCATGTATTAGTTTGAGGCATTCTCTTTCTTGATTGGGCGGTGGTGGGCACGCAGTCTCTGTGCACGGCGCATTAGCGTGGTGATGACGTGCGTGTAAGGCGCTCTGTCAGACCAGCGGGTAAACTGCCGCGCACTTTGCAGCGCGTGCATCTGGAGGTGCTTCTGAAACTCTCCATTGTCTAAGCGACCGGGCTGAGGTTTCTACCTTTTTTCCAAAATGATACATTTTATTCATGTTGGGAAAAATGCCTTTACTTGAGATTAAAGAGAAACGATTTAATTTAGTTTAGCACATTGAGAAAGAACAAAATGCCTCTTTCCCCTACTTTCCCTTTCCAGATTTCTTTGTTGTCTGGTAAGTTCAACTGATTGGAGTAACAGAAATTCTAAAACTAAGTTAAGAAAAATGCTCTTTCTAGCCTCACATATATGCCAAGGAATTAAGATTTTTATAATGTAGATATGTTTAAGACTGTTCATAAAACAAAGTGCCCTAAATATTTTTTTCCTTTGATTTGTAGTGGTTGGAGTTGGAAGGGGCACAAAAATGTTGACCAATATGCTGTCAGGGACCAAGGTAAGAATATAAGTGGTTTTGTTTTATTTTTATAAGGTTATTATTTTTCTTAATTTTTGAAAATGGTCTTTATGACCTAGATGTAGATTTTAAGTCATTTAAAAAATAAACCACGTCATATTCATGAACAAGTTTCATGACTCTAGAATATTAATTACAATATCGAACATCCTGACATCTAGATTAAAAATAGGAGGGAGCTTCAAAAATTTCATGGAAAAATCTTGTCTTTCTGTTGTGAGTTGGTTGAAGGAACGCACTGCTGGACTTTGGGGCTTGGGATCACATTCTCTAAGGACATCAAGATCAGTTGGTATAACATTGATAACTGTCTGTCACTCGTTGTCTGGAGGAAAGTGATGGATGGACTAGTGGACCCTGGAAACATCAATCCTGCAGACTAGAAGAACTAGATGGTCCCCTCCCCCCGGCTACCACCATCAAGTGCTCTAAAAGAATCACTAGGTCCTTGATAGAGGGGGAGAAAATGTGTAGCAAAACTCAAAATCATTGAGGCCCACTGGTTGAATAGACACACACTGGTAGAGCCAGTGGTTCACCATAAATGACCGTTCATTTTAAGACCCCAAAGTAGGATCGAGAGCAGTAGTTCTCAACCTTCCTAATGACGCGGCCCTTTAATACAGTTCCTCGTGGGTTGTTTTTTTTTTTCAGTTCCTTGTGCTGTGGTGACCCCCCCAACCATAAAATTATTTTCGTTGCTACTTCTTAACTGTCACTTTGCTAATGTTATGAATTGGGCCATCCTTGTGAAAGGGTTGTTCGACCCCCAAAGGGGTTGTGACCCACAGGTTGAGAACCGCTGATGTAGAACTTTGTGGGCTACTTTATGCCAACTCATCTTGATGTCCTCTGAGAATGTGGTCCCAACCCCCTCATTCCAAAGCCCCATTCCATTAAGGTATTTCATTATATTTAAGAATTGTGGATAACTTTACTACCTGCATGCTTCCACCACATTCGTGAATACGTTCGCCACAAAGGTAATCATCTATGTACAGATACCTCCTCCAAAATCTGTACGTTCACGAGTGGACTCCCACTGTCCCACACAGCCTGTGGCTCTCTTCATGATTGGACTTAGACGGCCGTTGGTGCAGGGTTGTGTACGGAACACTATTGACTTCTATTGCCGTTTCGTTCTATTCACCTCTAGTGTCTCCCTGCCCGCTGATGCTGACTTCCTTCTGTTGGATACTGTGTTCCCTCTCACCTAGGTTAACCTATCAGCCCTCTAGCCAGTAATTTACCTTCCTGTTCCTTCTCATCCCTTGTCCTTTTGGGGGGTGGAAACCTTTTCTTGACTTTTCCAGTAGTGCCTCATACGGAATTTCCCCTTGTTTTCCTATAAGCGTTGTAAAGCCCCCTCACACTAAGACTGGAACGCGCTCGCTGCCATCGAGCAGCTACCGGATGAAGACTAGAACGTCTGAAGCAAAAGCTCTGCTCTGCCCATTTAAACGTTTTTTTCAATTTAATCATATTTCAAAAGGCACTTGTTAAATGGCTAATGGTCAGTAGCTGCTGTCGAGTTGACATCAGTTTTCACTGACTGACTTGGAAGTGGAGCCCCACGCCTTTTTCCTAGCCTGTCTTCATGTGAAAGTCCCATCCCTCCCCTCCCCCACCCCAGACCTCTCCAGCACTGACAGCAGAGTGGCGGCTGTGCTTGAGGCACATGGACTTGGGCTTGAACCTGGGTCTCCAGCATGAAATGTGAGACTGTCACTGTCCTCACTGGGCTGGGCTGGGCTGGGGGAGAACTTGTTGGGTATTTAAAGAGTGGAGCTACTTTAAACTGGTTGGCTGTATTTTCCATCTCTGAGAGTAATCTTGGCTAGAAAAGAAAGGTTTTTAAGGTGTTGGAGAAGAGAGGTCCTGCAGAGGCAGGAGAAATGATAGGCTTGTACACTGATGCGGGGTCAGAGGGCCGCCCTCAGCATGGCAGAAGGAGTGTTGAAGTAGAAACCAAGATGGCACACTGGTCGTCCTTTGGGATCTGTTTGTCCTCAGGAAAACCTCCTTGGTCTGTTGCAACTGCTAAAGAGAGCATCTGTATTCTGATAGCAGCTGGGTGCTGACTGTGATAGTTAGGAGCCGTGATCAAAGATTAATGTACCAACCAGTAGAAAGAATTTCAGCAAGTTCCCGGGATAAAACTTCCACTTATTAAACCCTTGCTTTTAAATGGGATGTAAGTTGGTAAAGTTACCAAATTCTGTCTAAATGGTTTCTTCTAAAAAAAACTGGTAAAAGGCCATTTACAAAATTTTCTAATTCATTGTAGATGAATTGATGACTTTTGTAAAATAGAATTATTTTATAATGTCAAATTGCTAGATAGTTTTTAAACACTCTGCCTTAAGCATTTTAAGAATCTGTCCTGCGGACAGGTCTGGCGTGGACACCACTCTGCGTGGCAGTGATCGAACTGAAGTTTCTTGCATATCAAGCTCGAGCACATGTCAACCTGTGGCGTTGCCATCTCAGTTCTTCGTGGGCATAAGAAGTCCTCCTCAGGAAGAGCTCTAAGTGCCTCGTGTATATAAGTGATTAAAAAAACCAGAGTGGCTTGCTCTGCAATCTTTAATCTTGGCGATGAACAAGATAATAAAGTACAAAAGTTTTATTAGAATGGAAGAGTTTGTTGTATAGTAAATTTGTACTTGTGTTTAAATAAAGTGTAGAATCTGTCTCAGGCATAACATTTTACCAGACACTTAATAGTTGGTTCTTAACCCCCAAATCTAAACAGTGGTTGCTTTGCTGTAGGATTATGGGTGATTTTCGTTTTTCCTATTATTATTTGTGATTGTCTTTGCAATGAACTTTTATAGTGGCACTTTTATAGTAATACCAAAAGATACATGTATGTTAAGGAATATTTGTGGTTTTCCCCCAATTACAAATTATATGTTGACTTCACTGCAATATTCATTCTATACTTAAACAATCCCCGCTGTCCAGCACACGTGCGCACGCACACACACACACAATATATTTGAAAGTTTTATAAAGTATGATGACTGAAACTGTACATGCACCATTCATTGACTTTGGTTTCAGTTTAATTTGTCACAAATTATTTTGTCAACTGGAAAACTGAATGTCAAGCCATAAACTCGCTGATTCTCAGTTGACGGTAGGGCCTAAATAGAAAATTCCAGGTGCAGCTTGTTACAGAAACCCAGTTCTAGGGACTGCACATTTCACAGATTGATGCCCGGGGTATGTGAGCAGGGTGTATGGTGAAGACTCCATTTTTAGCAAAAGCAGCTTTTAAAGTTCATGAATATTGTTTGTCGATTTGCTTTTAGCCCTGGAAAGAATCGTGGGCTTGAGTGAGCACTGGAGTACTGGAAGGCTTGCCGAGGTTCCTGGGAACAACTTGGAGTAGGCGGTACTGTTGCCTGCGCCAGCTGACTCCTGGCGGCCCCATGCGTGCAGAATAGCACTTCTCTGTACGGGTCCCATGAGTGTACCGAGGCCAGGCGCCGTGGGTTGGTTGGAACAAGATTGAAGTGAGCTTTTCTTAACACGGCTGATGGTAAAGGCAAAGATCCGAGCGCGTCTTGGGGCATCTCTGTCCCGTAGGAACCCGGCACGAGCAGCCGAGCCCGTGTCTGTGAACCAGATAGACGCTTTCATTCTCTTTGTTAATTAAATGACAGGAGTGAGACGAGGCCCGGTGCCGCTCGTTCTAACGTGTGCTCCTTCTCGTGAGGCACTGTTTTTCCATTTTGAGATAGACAGTGGTTCTGTGCTACACGTTGAAGGTGATGCCCTCAGAGAGCACTTCAGGATGTAAGATGGCTGCGTGTTGGAGGAAGTGACTTTCCCCTGCAGGGCTGAAGCAGCGTGGGTCTCTGCCGAGGAAGCCGCTGGAGGGGCTGGTGTGCTCCCCCCTGCAGCTCTGCATCTGTACCCTTTCTCCCTCTTCAGCGTGGGGTGGAATGCACGGCACAGCACTTAACCCAGCCGTCAGTGACTTCGTACGAGTCATGCCACATGGACTCCCTCTCCTATGACCTCGAGTTGTGTGTGGTTTAAGAATGTGAGGGTGGCTATGTGGAAGGTTATTGTATCCTTGTTTTCTTCTATAAGCAAAACTAGAACTGGTTTTAGAAGATTTATATAAAGTATCAATCAGTCCTTGTAATCCACAATTATCAATAAAATCTGGCATTCTTTCATGTGGCTAGTGTGGGCAGTGTCTGTATGTTCCTCACTTTCATCATTACTTCCTGCATATCAAAAACAAACAATGGGTGTCTCTTATTTGTTTTTTGCCTTCATTTTTATAATATGCTGATTATACTAGCAAAATTTCTATATCCACGTTGCTAATTTTCTCCTTGGCTGTTTTCTTCTAGAGGTATATAGCCATTGGAGAACTTGGGAAGGCCACTGATACGCTAGACTCGACCGGGAAAGTCACGGAAGAAAAGCCTTACGGTATGAAGTTGATCTCACGGAGTCTTCCTTCCTAACCCTCCGCGACGCGTTCTGTGCATTGAGAGTCTGAAAACCTTCTCACTCCCTCCTGCCTCTAACCCGGGAAGCTTTAGTTTTGTCTTTCTTTTTGGGTCTCGGGTCGGGATATTGGAAGACTTGTTCTTTTGTGTCAGGGCTCCTTCGTCGACCTGTTTGTAAGGCTCATCCAGTTTGGAACATAAAGTCTCTGTGCGGCAGAATTGACTTGTTGGCAGTTGGTTTGGTTTTGTGATGCTATTTCTTCTCGTGGCTGGATGCTCTTCCTTTATGTAGCTCACTGTGTCCCTTTGCCCGTTGGTCGGGATGGGGGTGGTTTTCCCTCTAGGCTACAGTGAACAGTGCTGCTGGGACGGTTCCGCGCCCGTCGTTTCTTCGGGTCTAGACCACGGAGCGGGTTGCTGGGCCGGCGGACAGCTCTCTCTCGTCCTTTTCAAGGAGCCATCACCACATTACTGGCCATAATCTCGGCATCTCCGAATGTCCCACCAGCAGAGGGTCTCAGTTTCTCCACTTGCTTGCCAACCTTACTTTCCTTAAAAAAAAAAGAAAAAATTATGGCTGTCTGGTTGGTGTGATGTGTCTTGTCGTTTTGATTTGCATTTTTCCATCTTCATGTGCTCATTGGCCATTTGTATATCTTTGGAAAAATACTTATTCAGGTCCTTTCCGTGTTTTTATTAGGAGGCCGTGGTGGTGAACAGTGTGAGGGAGGCCATGTCGTCGGACCTCCTCCAGCTTCCTTATTGCCCTGAGCGAGGGAGCAGGGTGCAGATCCCTCCATCCTTTACCTGTTCTGATACCACCCGTGCCTCCCAAGTCACTACCTCTCTGCTGAGCTCCATAGTTCATTGCAGTGACCACAGACTGTAGCTCAGAGTAGCGCTACCTTTTGCTTACAATATTCACCATACGGGCTTCCTCAGGGAAGCTAATAGGTTACCACAAGTCAAGATCGGTAAGCAGTAAAGATACAGCAGCTGTTGGTTCACAGCAACATCTCTTCTCCCAGCAACCAAGTTTCGTTCAAGTCGTCAGCCTCTTAGCCACACGGTCCCTTGGCTTCTGCCTCTGTGAGCCAGCAAGCCAGCCCTCCTGACACACTGTCTCACTGTCCCACAATTTGGGCCAGATGAGAAGCTACCCACAGCTTAGCTTCTGCTTCTCCGAGTCTCTTTGCCAGTCTCTGATGCATCCAGTCTCATTGTCTTCTGCCATTTCAGACACACATCTTGGACTTGCTCTTCCAAATGGTCCTGGGATTTTCCTTTGTGTTCAGGTGACTCTCATACAGAAAAGGCTTTGATGGGTTTTTGTTTTGTTTTGTTCCCCCCCCCCCCCCCCCCCCCGTCTTGTCTGTTAGTCAATCATACCCCCAAGGATGGCATCTTAAGTCTCACCCTTTAGTAAAATAGTCGGAAAGATGCCCTCAAGGAAACAAAGAATGTGTACTTGAACCCTGTAACAACTGCCCAAGTGGGAAGAGAGTCCTGAATTCTACTTACAGCACATAAGCGAGTGCATGTTGACAGCCTGCATCTCAGGTGCAGCAAGTAAATGCCCAGCTGCAAGTGGAAGGTTGGACATTCAAACCCATTAGCTGCAGGCTGGAGAAAACCTAGTGCTGCCCTGATCCACAGGGCGATAGGAGTTAAATCAACACAGTGACCCGGATCGGCCCCTTCTTTTTAAAATGTGTGCGGCAGACTGGGCTCCCCCTGCACCATTTCCACACAGACTGTCAGTCAGTGCTCCATTCAGCTCAGTGCGTCAGCGTCCTAACTGCTCGTTCCTTACCTGCACTCTTGTGCCCTTGTCCGTTTTCATGTGTGCATTTCAGACCCTGTTGACCTTTTGGCCTCATGCTGGTGGTTTTTAGAAGGGTGCAGATTACATTGGTAACACCCTCTGTTTTGGGTACCACTCTGTGAAACCGCTAACAGGCAGCCTCAGACTGGGTTTCCTTCTTGGCATGTGTGTGTGTCAGGCCAGCAGTCTCAGGGATCCCTGTGTCCTCTACCACGCCAGGTTGGTTGGTTTGCCTGTTTCACAGCGCTGGAGTCATTCATACATTTTCCCTAACGTGTCCTGGCCACCTATTGCGTTGGCCCATTTTTAACTGAGTTGCTTGTCTTGCTTGTTAGGTTGTAAGAGTTTTTGTTTTCCCTGATGAGTAAAACCCTTAGGAGAATACACACTTGACGAATATTTTTTCCTGTTCTAGGGGATGGTCCTTTACTCTCTTGATAGCAGTCTTTGATGGAAATAACTTTTCATGGAGTCTACTTTATCTGATTCTTCTTTCATTGCCTGAGCATCACCTTGAAGAGTTCCCTCAATGTTTTCTTCTAAGAATTTATGGTGTTAGCCTTTAGATTTGGGTCTGTGATCCATTTTGAGTGAAATGTTTGATTAAGATGTAAGATAACTACATTATTTTGCAACTGGATGTTCTATTTTCTCAGGCATCATATGTTGAAGAGATAGTAGGAGTTTGTTAATAAAGATTTATTATAATTTTCTCTTTTCTTTAAGTCAGTTTTTTTTCTCCCCCTGAATGTTCAGAATTATGCTTAATTGAAAACAGGGGGTGTGGATATATTATTTTCTAATAAGTGATAAGGGTGGGGGGGGGGCAGAAATCATTTCTAAATAGGTTTCACCTATGATTAATCATTGCCTTTTTTCATAGTTCTTAGCAGTTGAAATAAATGCCAGGTTAAGACCAATATTGTTCCTGTGCTTTTGGAATTTAGAAAAAATAACGCTGGGAAAGCTGTTTGTGTATAAATAAAAGACTCCCTAGAGCCACCTTAGATTATTTATCATTCCATCTTTCACTGCGTTATGATCAATGAGACTATCCCCTAGTAATTTTTCCAGTCTGTATGTTATCATCCAAGAGTTGTGGTTTCACATAGCCACTTTTTAACCTGCATTACTGTATCACCGGTCGTGAATTTTCTGTAGGCTTTCAGAGGTGTGTGTGTGTGTGTGTGTGTCTGCTCCTACGTGTTTAATGATCCACTTTTTTTAAAGGAAGCTTTTTCTGATGTTGCGTTGTTGAGTGCATAGGTAGTAAGGCAGAGTTTCCCCTGTAGCACTCAGTGACGCTGATTACATTCATCCGACCGCAGGACCATTTGCGCCCTCTCACATTCACAAACTCATTGCCCCAGAAGGCCTCTATCCAGTCTTCAAATATGTGTTGTCACCTTGGATCCCATGTTGACTGGTGTTAAAATAGTGGAATGCTCAAATAGGCAGGCTGACTTTAAGAAGACTTCAGTTGATGTGAGATTTTAATATCATTCCAGATAACTTCTTTGCTACAGCACCCAAACTTGACAAATAGTAGTTTCATCAATACTTTAAAAAATGAATGTCACCACTTCTGAATGTAGTTTTAGGCATCTGGCCTCCCTCTGTGTTTATGTTGTGATCTTCTCTATTGCCTATTGCCCGTAGTCATGAGACCAACCTTTTTCGTGTTTAAAATAGTTCCACCGGCCCTGTTAACATTTACCTCTGGCGAAACATCGTACTTGATTAAATAGACAATAAAATGAAAGCAAGAAATTCATTACTTTCTGTCCTGGCTCCTAGCAAGTGGAAGAGTTGAACTGGGCACACATTGTAGCAGGGACCATGTGACTCGGTAGTGACCCTCTGGTGATTTGTTTGTATTTAGACTTTGAGTGTTATAAAATATCACACATGTAAAGACAAGTGAACACAACCTAATGCAGAGTCAGTGGACTGTGAAAACAAACATTTGTGTCGGTGTAGAGATCGCCTACTGCCCCCGCCATTCCATGCGAATTCCAGTCCCTCCTCCGTCCCTCCTATGTGACCATTGCTGTGACAGTAGTTCCAGATCACCTGTCTTTTACCTGTTTTTGAACGTTTTTTGAACAGAATCAAGCAAAATACACTCATGTGCCTACTTGGTTAAGTTCCAAAGACCGGGGCATTGTGTGGAAATGGAAGAAGACCACATCATTCAGAACTGCCAGGTTGTGCCTTCACTTAGGGGCCAAGCCACTGAAATTCGCCATGCAGACAAGTTGGCCGTCACAGCTACCCTCGCCCATACTCCACTCCTTGGTGTTTTGGTTGCGAGATGTCTGTTGTTAATGAGCAAGATGGTAGATTTTTTTTTTACTGTTGTAAATATGAAATGTAGATTAATGAGATGGCTGATGAGTGAGGAGGAAGTTATGTCTTTCTTTAGATAATGGATTATATTCTTTAGAAGATAATGGATTCTTTCACTTACTCTCGTTTATGAGACTCATCCTTAATGTGCTGTAGTTATTCGTGTTTGTTGTTATGTACCCACTCACCGCTCATGGCGACCCTATAGGAAAGTAGCTCTGTCCCAAAGGGTTTCTGAGGCTGCAAATCTTTATGGAAGTAGACAGTTCATCTTTCATCTCCAGAAAAGCTGGTGGGTTTGAACTGGCAACCTTTCTGTTAGCAGCCTAATGCTTAACCCACTGGGACACCCTAAGTATAGTATACTATATAGCAACGAGGAAACCCTCATGGCCCAGTGGATAAAGGGTCATGGTGCTAACCAAGAGGTTGACGATTTGAATCCACCAGCCAACTCCCTGTGGAGTGGATCCCTGAAGCCCTTTGGAGAGCAGTTTGGCTCTGGCCTGTGGGGCCAGATTTACTGTGAGGTGGTGTCCACTCCACAGCAATAGGCTCCTTCGTGTACTTTCTGTCTTACTGTTGATGGGCAAATAACGTTGCTCTGAATACTTAACACAGTTTCTTAAGCAACAGGGGATTCTCACCTCATTCATTTTTCTTTGCTTTTTTATTGTGATGAAGAGACCCTGTGCTTTTTCTAAGACACCCACCACCCCTATAATTGTGCTGCCTTCTGTCATCTGATTAGTTTCGCATGTTCTTGAACTTCATATGAGTGGTGTTGTATAGCATACATTCTTATATAAATCATTTTATTGGGGGCTCTTAGAACAATACATTGATTATGTCAAGCACATTTGTACATGTTGTCGTCATCATTTTCAAAATATTTTCTTTCTACTTGAATATAAGTTCCTCCCCCCCCATGGACCCCTGATATATTATAAAGTATTATTGTTTTCATTTCTTACACCATCCACAGTCTCCCTTCACCCATTTTTCCGTTGTTTGTCCCTCGGGGTGGGTGTTATATGTCAGGCCTTGCGATTGGGTCCCTCTTTCTCTCCCCACCCACCCCCTACCATCATGGTATCGCTACAATTACTGTTCCTGGGGGTTTATCTGTCCTGGATTCTGTGTGTTGAGAGCTCTTATCTGTACCAATGTACATGCTCCAGTCTAGTTGGGTTTGTAAGGTGGAACTGGGATCATGATAGGGATCATTAAAGAACTCAAAGAATGTTGTGTGTTTCGTCGGTGCTTTACTGCGCCCTGCTGACTCATTCTGTCACCCTTATGTGAGGGAATGTCCAATTGTCTACAGATAGGCTTTGGGTCTCCACTCCGACCCCCCTCGTTTGCATCAATATGATTGATTGTTTTGGGTCCTATGATGCCTGATACCCGATCCTGCCAACACCTCCTGATCACACAGGCTGGTGTGCTTCCATATGGGCTTCGTTGCTTCCCTGCGAGATAGCCACTTGTTTAACTTCAAGCTTTTAAGACCCCAGACTCTATATATCTTGTAATTGTCATCACCATCAGCTTTATGCACCACATTTACTTATGTGCCCATTTTGTCTCCAGCGATCGTGTCGGGAAGGTGAGCATCACAGAATGTTAGGTTATTAGAACATGGTGTTCTGGATTGAGGGAGGTCTTGAGTAGAGGCCCAGTGTCCATCTGCTACTTTAATACTTAACATATAAATATATGTACAAAGATCTACATCCCTATCACTATATATTAATATACTTATATAAATACATGCCTATATTTATACCTCTGTAAATGTCCTTTGCCTCCTAGTTCTTGACTATTTCCTTTTACTTTCCTCCTGTCCCACTATCATGTTTGACCTTCATTGGGCTCTCTACTTCCTCCGGGCTGCGTTGCACATGATCAGATTCCACCAGGCATTCTACGCCCTCCTCACCACTGATTTTTAGATCTCTTGTTCCCTTGTCCTTGGGTGTGTTGGCTCCCTCCTCTCTTTCCCCCAACACCTCCTCTGTCATGGCCCCCTGGAACTGGTGGTCCTGCGTTGTTTTCTCCTTGGGATTGTAAACAATCCTGTCTTACATAGATCGTCATGAAAGTGAAAAAAAGAAAAGCCTATGAATAGTTCCTGGTCTGTCTGCTGACCCTCATGAATGTTTCCAATCAGATAGGGTCTGACGAGGTGTTACGCCCTCCTCCCGGCATCAGAAGTCTGTTGTTGGGATTCCTTGGAGATTTTGTTGCTTTGCTTCCCTTGTGCTCTGTTGCTCGCCCTTTGTGTTTTGCCCCAGTGTGTGTGTGTGTGTGTGTGTGGGGGGGTGTATATTATACATTCTTATGTCTTTTTCACTCAGCATGTTTTGGGGACCCATGCTGTTGTATGGATGTCTCAGACTTTATTTGTATTTTTGCTGTGTGGCATGACAACATGTGACTTTACACACACACACACACGCACGCACACACACACACACACACACACACACACCCCTGTTGGTAGACATTTGGGTTTTCCCTTGTAGAGGTCCACGAGTAAAGCGGCTGTGTGTCTCTTACACCTATCTTTTGGTTCCTCACTGCACTCGTTTCTCTTGTGGACGTATCCAAATTTGATCGCTTGGGCGTAGGATGAGTGTCTATGTAACTCGTCAGATAGCTTGACTGTTCCATATATAACTTTGCATTTTCACCAGCATTATGTATGAATTCTATCCGTCAACTATTCTGGTGAGTGTGTAGTGGTATTTCATTGTGATTTTAATGAGTGAAATCATGTGCTTTGGGCCCTAGGCCATCTTCTTTTGTGTTTTACCTGTTCAGGTCTCTTGCTTGTTTTTCGCTTTTTCTGGTGTTGCCTGCCTTTGAAAAGTTGATTTGTATGAGTTCTTTATATAGGGAGGACCTGACTGAGCTTTGGGTTAGACTTGTTGCAACATACATTGTTTCTTACTGTGTGACTGGCCCTTTGCCACCTTTATTTGTGTCTTTTGCAAAACAGAAGCTCTTGGATTTAATTTACTCCAGTTGATCACGTCGTTTTCTTTCTTTTTTTTTGTAACATTTTATTAGGGGCTCATACAACTCTTATCACAGTCCACATCATTTTTTCTTAATGGTTAGTCTTTTTAAATTGTCACTTCTTATTCAAAGGTCATGAGCAGATTTCCCCTCATGATTAGGGCTTGATTGCATTGCCTTTGCTGCGACATGTGAATCAGCCTGCATTGCAACCTTCCCATTGTTCTATTGCCTCCCACGGTAGAAACGAAGTAGCGGATTTAGACACGGACTTGGTTTCAGTCTGTTTATTACATTGATCTTTTTCTTATCTTTGTGGTGGTGTAATGGTGATGCTTAGGCTGTGAGCCACTCCTCTGGAGAAAGCAGGGCTTTCTACTCCTGGAAAGAGTGACAGCCTTGTACCATAGGTCACTATGAGCAGGCATCATCGGTCCCATGGCAGTACGTTTGGCGTTTTTAAAAAATATATATTTTTTAATGCTAACAGCAAACCATTTTCTTGTTCTGGCTTTAGAATAAATCTTAGTCCTTGGAGAGCAAATCTTCCATCTATTTCTTACAGATGTTACCATAGGTTTTTGTGTTTAGTTTTGTTTGTTGCTTTTTATTTTTGTTTGCTGCTTTTTAATAGCCCTTGATTAAAGTCAGGTGCCTTTTGTTCATTTTTTGCTGAGGATTTTTGTCTTTTGTTTTACTTCCATCTTGCACAAACATTGCATTTTATCAAAAGTTTTTTCTGCATATATTAGTTTTTCTTATTATTCAAATGTTAAATCAACTTTACATTTCTGGAATAAACCCAGCTTGGTCAGGATGTGTTATTCTTTTTATAAATTAGATTTGGTTTGCAAATATTTACATCAGGAAATTTGCATATGTTCATGAGTAAGATTACCCTTTCCTTTTCATTTCCTCTCATGTCTTTGTTCTTGATAGTAAGGTGATGCTGACTTCATAAAATGGATTCTATTGTCTGGAAGAGTTTGTGTCAAATTAGTAGTCTTTCTTTTTCAATGTTTGGTAGAATTAACTGATAAAGGCATCTGGTTCGATGGTTTCCTTGGTTGTGAGACTTTTAAATATAGATTGGATTATAGTTATCAAATTTAATATATCTTAAATGCCTTTTGTCGTTCTAGATAATAATCCCCCCCCCCCCAGGAATTTGTATATTTTATTCAAACTCATTGGTGTAAAGTCATTCATAATAGTTCCTCATAATTTCACTCTTAATTCTGAAATAATCTGATTTGCAAAAAAATTGCAAAAATAACCTTTCCTGAACTATCCAAGCATAAACTGTAGCTCCTCTGCCCACCTCCAAATACCCAAGTGAATACCTCCCCATAGAACCACTGCCCTACCAGGACCTCAGCTCAGAGAAAACCTTCCTGAGACATAGCTGCTGCACAGAAAACTGCCCGTGTGTGAAAGGCTCAGCTCGAAGGAGGCGGGCACTGCTTGTATTCCCTCATGAAGCTAGGACACGCTCAGGGTAGCAAGTGAATTTGTCCTGTAGACGCTTCCTCAGTCCCCTTGTAAGGTCGCCCCTCACGAAGTGTGAATCAGTCATTTCTTTGTACGTGGATTTCATTGTCTCAGCAGAAAGGGATGAAAAGCTGTCCGTTCTCTACTTGCTTTAGACCTGTGTAATTGAACTCTTGTCTCTTTCTCTGTAATTCCCTTAGAGTCTTGCGCAGATATGTTTCCCCAAATTCCATGGTCACTGCTGTCACAGAGGTTTGTTTGAGAGGCTCCTCGGTGTACCAAAATTCAGAAAGGGCCTTCCACCTCGGAGACCCGCAGAGCCAGGTCTACTTCGTCAGAATTGATTTGTAGCAATGAGTTTGGTTCGGTGTGTCTGTGCCACATGTGGGTTCTTTCCACAGTTTGACTCTGAAATAATGCTTTTGTGAACATTTCTACATGCATTTTTACCTGATGACAAGGGGACTTCAAAAATCTTCACTCCATTTTCCATATACTTTTTTAACCCCCCCTTGGCTCTTTCAGTTCTTTGGATTGTATCCCTAGGAATGGAATCACCAGGCCATATGATAAGACAGTGTGACTTTTATCACAACATAACTTGATATGTTTTCAGTTTAGTGATTCAAATATCAGATGGATGGTTGGTCTACAGGGTTTTTAACTGTTCGTTCAAACTGCGTGCGATCCTGCTATATTATTCCTTGACAAATTCAGCGGGAATGCTTTGAGGCCCCTTTAATCTTACAGAAGAAAGCTGTCTTTAAGGAGCTTAGATTTTCATTGGTGAAATACTAGCTACATATATAATAGGTGACTGTTACACAGTCTGTTGTGATTAATTGTAGGATGAGAAGCACAAACCATAAAGCCTGAGCTATTAAGCCAGAGAAAGGAGACTAGTCGCAGACTAGGTGGCTAGTGTCTGGAATTGTGGAAAGGGAGAAAGACCATATCCTGTCATCTTGTAGGAAGGAATGCCAGTGAGCTAGAGCCCCAGAAACAGGACAAAGGAGCCACATTAGCAGGTAGCTCAGTGAGGAGAGCAGCTCAGCAGTAGACCATGGTAGTTGATCTTGCTTTTAAAATGCAAGGCCAGTGAAATTACGAGCCATTTCCATCGTCACAGCTGTAGCATTTTCAGCAGTTCCCTCAGCACTGTGGGGAGACTGGATGTCAAGCTGGAGACATCTGAGGTTTGCACAGCTCAGGTGCTGCCACCAGTCCGTTTGTTGTAATGGTGCAGTGGTGTCAGAATTCCTTTGTGGAAAAATCCTCCTTGATGTCATGAGCTACTGCTTGAGAAGCAGTGTGAACAGAACAGCGGCAGCATGAGAGGGGCCTTTGTGAGGAAGCTGCTAGGGATGGGGAGCGAAGCCTTTGAGTTCTCTCGCTCTTCTGTGTTGGAGGCCTGGAGAGGCCGGCCTTTTGTTCAGGCTTAGCTGGTGAGGCATCAAGGTCACAGCGAGGTTAAGGCTGGCTCGCTGTGCTGATGTTCAGATCTGGGCCCTATATCCCAGGCTGGCTTTTACATTCAAATCCTGCTGTTAGAACAGCACTTCAAAGCACATTAATTAGTTCTTGTTTAACATGGTTCCCACAACCCAATTTTCTATGGTAGATGACAGAGGAAAAATCCACTGAAAACAAATTTCCCACAAAGTGAAGTGGAAGAGTGGGACCATCAATTCTTTCCCATTGACAGATTAGACAAGTTAGAGCCCCTAGGATTTCGTTTATTTTTGAATTGTCAAATATGTGTAAGGATTAATATAGAAATATGTATGAAAATCCCAAATGCTTAAATGTGTCGGTGTGTTATTTTCCATTTTTTAAAAGGATAGAGCTGTAATACAGTATCTTGGCTTCGAAAGTATCAAAACAGGCAAAACACCATGAAGTGACACATAGTAGCCACTTCAGTTCATTCCACTTCTGTGACCTCACTATTTAAAGAATGGCCTAGTAGGCAGGTGAGCATTCTTGCTGTGGGCATGCTTTTTTTTCTCGTCCATGCTGGCCCATTTTGAGGTAAAGTCAGCTGCCTGGCTGAGTGTTCATTTGAGAGAACAGAGATAGTCCAGGAGCAGAGAGGAGGGTGGCAGATAAGCAAACCCTCACTGGGAGATGAAATTGAATGGGAATACAACAATCTATAGCAGAGGAGTTTTGAAAGCTTTCAAGTAAAAATTAAGATGTAGGTGAGGCATGGTGATTTTTCGAGCCACGTCAGTGCCGGGTTATTTGCATGTAGGATACCCGGAGAGACTCAGAAAGGCCCTGCTGGATTTTGTTTTCATCGTTTCGGATCGCCTGGTTATTGATCACGGCCTCGCCATAGCTGGATCAGACTTCTCTGTCTGCGAAGCTGGAGGAACAGCCACCAAGTGCATTTAAGATGCTCTGTTTGTGTGCTTTGGGGCTGGCGGGTGAAGCTCGTCTCAGTGATGAATAATGGAACACTTTTCTCCCCTTTGATCTCCTCAATGTGTATGTTTTATTCATTTTAACTGGCTTGAATTTGGCCTATAAAACACACACTGTTGTACATACTTCGTTGGAATTCTTTTTTGTTTTTAAGATACATTTTCACAATTATTGGTGTGGGGGAAATAGTGTATGTGCTTCTATGATTGATTTATTGTTGTTTTTTTTCCCTTTATTTTTGGCAGATAAAATAACCCAAGAAGATATTGAAGGCATTCTTGAGAAATTTACTGGGAATATAATGCAAGTGCCCCCGCTGTAAGTGCTGTGGTCGGCGTCAACGGTTCACGGGTGCCTTTGAGGGCTCCCGCAGGGCGGGGCTCGAGTCTGTCGGCTCTGGGGATTCTCTTCTGACAGGCCAGCCCCTGGAAACCCTAGGCAGCGCAGCTCCACTGCCTGTGACACCTGTGTGGCCGACATGAGTCGTAGCCGCTGGTGACGTGAACAGCACCGTAATGACAGTCAGTGTGTGCCTTTCTTGCACAGTGAGGCAGGCTGTCCATCTGACGTAGCTAATGCTCAACTAAAGATGAGCCTGCTTCAGACAAGATGCGGGGCTTCCAAGACTCTAAGAAGGTGGTCGAATGTGGTCTCTGTCCCTAGGCATTGTCACTGCTGGTCCAATGTTTACTGGTCATTTTTCCCGGGGAGCACAGTGGGTGCTCAGCTGAAGGCTGGCAGCAGATGAGGCCGACCACTTCCATAGAGACTCACAGCCTTGGAAACCCTTTGGGGCAATTTTAGTCTGTCCTAGAGGGTCACTAAAGGAGCCCAGGTGGTGGTGGTGTTGAATAAGCATTGATGCCGAACTGTAGGAAATTGCAGTCTGTCAGCAGTTTGAACCCACCAGCCTCCCCATGAGAGAAAGATCAGGCTGTGTACTCCCATGAGGTTTAAAACCATGAATACCCTATCCAGCGTCACTGTGAGTTGGAATCGACTTGATGGCACTGGTGGTTTTTTGGGTAGAGGGTCACTGAGTTGGAATCAACTCAATGGCAGTCATTCGGTAGACATTAGGGTGTGTTCTGGATCCAGGTATGTCCCTTTTGTTCAGGAGTGCTGTGAAGGGATCCATTTATCCCTGCACTAGCTAATGTATGTGCCGTACTCATCCTGATGAGCACTGCCTGCCAGGTGTAGGGACAGTCCTTTGGGGCCCATAATCCTTTGCTTCGCTGTTCTCTTACAAAATAGATTAGTATTAAAAAATATAACTCTATTGCTACCCTATTTTTAATGTATGTTGCTGTTCGAGCAAATCCTTTTTAACTTGCTATAGGATGTAACAGGATATATTACTGACATTTCTTGTTTAGTTTGGAATTTATGATGTATTAGCATTTTTAAAATTCTTTACAAGCATTGAAACATCTAGTGGAGAAATGTTTATGATTTTGCCTCAAATGTAAAGATTGAAAAATGTTAAGTCTGTGTTGTATCATTGCTCAAATACTATCACTTATAGAGATTGTTTTAGAATTTCCCTCTCCATGATTGGTCCAACGTTTGTGGTTTAATAAACTTTAATCACACGAAGCTAAAGATCCTGTCAGTAGCTCATTTGCTGGTTTACCATTCATTTAAAAATGGGTTGCTGCAGGCACGGTGTTTCCAGGAAGTAAGATCCTGCTCAGTGTGGCTCAGAACTAGGAGGGCAGAGCAGGCATGGGAAGGCCATCTCCGGGGAGAGGGTTAACTTACTGTGAACATTGACAAAAGTTGCTTATTCCATGCTAGCCTCTGACACCATAATGAAGCAGATGAGAAGGGAAAGCCTGTCCATCTTTCAGAAGGATTTCCGGGGTGAGGGTTGGTGGCTGCTGTATTTGTTGCTGGTGACTCGTGTCGACCTCTGCGCACAACAAAGCAAAGTCACACACCATCCACTGCTGATTGGCTTGTGTTCCACGTGCTGCATAGGGTTTTCTTGGCTGACGTCTGGAAGTAGATTGTCAAGTCTTTCAGAGTCTTGTGTTAGTCCGGATGCTGTGCTGAAGCCTGAGCAGCCACCACAGTACAAGCCGGCCGGCCTGCTGTCCAGCCGAGACTCGCCTGTGGGACATGCAAGTTCTGCCACTGCCCACTGGTGCCCCAGAGGGCTGCTAGTTAGCTGACTTGTCCATGTGGTTTTCTGGGGTTTTTATCTCAATTCCTACCCTCTCTCCCTCCTCTACCCCAAGGTATTCTGCCCTAAAGAAAGATGGACAGAGACTCTCAACTCTGATGAAGAGAGGTGAAGCAGTGGAAGCCAAACCTGCCAGGCCAGTTACTGTCTACAGCATCTCCCTCCAGAAATTCCAGCCACCATTTTTCACACTAGGTAAAGGAGACCTTTACTTTGTCCTGTCTTTTTTCTTAACTGTGATGGATCTGTTGAGTATTTCAGGTTTCTTGAAATTTGAATTTAAGGAATGTTAGAATTTGCTAGCGCTTTCCTCTAACATTTAGTGAGGTTCCTGTTGACTACACGGTGGTTAGCATTTACGCTGGAAGTGTTGTTAGCTTAGATTGCCGGGAACGAGTTGGGTAGTGGCAGTGATAGCGTGTTGGCAAGTCACCCGAGCCCATGCCGACACGATCCAAGCACAATACAATGCTGAGTCCTATGGGATAAGAGAGAAATGTGCATTTGTGAGATTTTAGACTTTGTGGTCTTATGGGTGCTGCTTACCCATCTTTGTCTTGATTGTTTATACTCAGTTCAGTTTACAAGTGGTATTAGTTTCCCCTCTATAAGCAAATATTTTGAGTTTTGAGACAAATCTGAGTAGACTGATATTCCTCTCCCACCTTTTCTAGACCCTCCTTGTCACTACAAGTCATTCATTCATTCATTTATTTTTTAAAGTCATTTCTAAAGATCCCCAAAATCTGGGGGAAATGGAAAAGGGCAACATGAGTTCTTGCACAGACAACTTTCCTCTAGTTCTTTAATGCGTCCCTCACCCCACTTTCATGACCCCAATTCTACCTTAAAAATCCAGCTAGACCAGCGCATGTACACTGGTACAGCTAAGAGCTGGAAGCACAAGGAATCCAGGACAAATAAACCCCTCAGGACCAATAATGGGAGTAGCATTACCAGGAGGGGCAGGGGAAAGTGGGGCTGAAAGGGGGAACCAATCACAATGATCTACATATAATCCCCTCCCAGGGGAGATGGACAGCGGAAAAGTGGATAAAGGGAGACAGCGGTCGGTGTAAGACATGAAAAAAAGAATTTAAATTATCAAGGGTTCATGAAGGGGAGGATAGGGGAGGGGAGAAAATGAGTTGATACCAAGGGCTCAAGTAGAAAGAAAATGGTATGAAAATGATGATGACAGCATAAGTGAAAATGTGTTTGACACATTGGATGGATGGATGCATTTTGATAAGAGTTGTAAGAGCCCCCGATAAAATGGTTTTTTTAAGTTATTGCTTCTATGTGGAATTTGAGTTTGCGTGAAGAATCTGAGTTTCTATGTAGTCTGTAGGCGCCCTGGGCTGCGTGTCGCATGCTTGTGGAAAGGTTGGCGGGCCAGAGCGGTACCGAGGTGGCAGTCTCCTTCCATCAGTGTTCCGTCCTAAACAGCCTGCGCAGATCTGCTCTGGCATTTAGGCTCGCTAGGAGTTGGAATCTGCGTGATGGCATTGGGTTTTTCATATTCAAGATAAATTTGAAAATCCAAAACTGTTTCTATTTGGAAATTTTATGCTCTTCTGGTTACAGAAAGTAGTAGCTGAATGGGGTCCTGTCTCTGACAAAAGCTGTGAAGCACCAAAGGCTGAAATTCTTAATCTGTTGACTTGCTGAAGTTGATCCGACCCTTCATGTCATGATGCGCACTAGATAGGATGCTCTGTGGAAATACTTTCTCCAGACGTTTTTCCTTCCAAACTTACTGCTCTTTGACGGAGCCTTGGAGGCAGTGTCCTCAGCTGCTCGGTGCGAGATAGATGGGGTGGCGCGCTTCCATAAAGATCTGCAGCCTGGCAACCTCCGGGGCAGCAACACTTGTCATGTAGGGTCGCTAGCATTTGGCATCGACTCCATGGCGGTGGACTTGTTATTTTTGTGTTTTTGTTGTTGTTGTGATTGCTCTTTTCCACTGGCATTATGTAATGTGTATTAGATTCCTGTAGAATGTGATTTTGTGCCGTTTTTTTAAAGCCACTGCTTGCTTTCCTGAATGGAAACTGTTTGACAGATAATGATAAAACCAGTTGAACAAATGCTTTGCTCCAGCCCACGAACCGCAGCAGATGGGTTGGCAGAGCAGAGAGGATCTTTTTGGAAGTAAGAAACACTCCGATTTTTCCAGCTGCCTTGAAGTCATAAATACTTTACTTTGCCTACTAGATTCTAATAAGCTCAGAGTGTTCTGTCTTTTCACCCGAGTCAAGCATAGTGCAAGAATGCTAGTGCACTTACAGGCTAGGCCTCCTGCCCATTTTCATCTCCAGTAAGTCCTTAAGCCTGAGCTGGTAGGGCAAAATAGAAGATATATCTATGTATCTTGTGAATAAAACTACCTCCCAGCTTCAGGAACGCTCAGTGACCTAGAGTCCTGCTCTCAACCAATCCGTTTTGTTAAGATGTTTCGGTTTGTATGGCACTCTATCTGGGCTGTCCTATGATTTTAATGGTTATTGATGATGTCGTCAGGAATATTTGTAAGAGAACATTTCAGTGTGCTGAGTTCTCGGGGCATGCACCACCCGAGACCTAGTTTCTGTCGCTCCAAAGGGTGGTGGTTTCATTGTTTGCTGTGTTTGAATGTACAAATCTGAATGCCTACAGCTCCTGATGGTGCGGCTGAGTTTTCTGCTATTTAAAACCATTAAGACGAACAAGGCTGCAGTCTTAAAGCACTGTGACTTGCCAGTTAATTTAAAATGTGTTCATGAGTTTTCTGCTGTTTGCTTTCTCCACACTCTTGACTTTTCAATCCCACAAACACATATGCTACTGGATGAATAATTTATGTCCTAGCACATAAATATTTTATCACGCGATTGTTTGCCTAGTGCATTTTTACATTTGTTTAGGGGCATCATTTCTATGTAAAGTGGATTTCATGGGAGGTTGGCAATTTACCATGTCACTGTTAACATTCCAGATGTTGAATGTGGAGGAGGTTTTTATATCAGAAGCTTGGTCAGTGACATTGGCAAAGGTAAGTATGGAAATGAATTATGAATTCTCATTTAGAGAGTAATAGTCCTTTTTGCTGGCAAAGGGAGCTTTCTACTGTCCCCGTCTCTGAATACTTGCCTTAGGAAGTGAACTCTGCTGCCTTCAGCTGGAGAGGCAGTGTAGGTTTATGGCATGCAGTTAACAGCAGCAGCAGCTGCAGCAAGATGCTCACAATGGGAAGGAAGCAGGGAGAAGGGATCAGAGAATGAAAACGGGAGTCATGAATGTAAAGACCAAGAGTTTCTCCATTATAAAAATATGTTGACTCAGGGTAGGGATCAGCAAAAAGGAATTTCATCTGAAAAGTTATTTTCTTTAGTGCATGTAAATTCTGAAAACAACAACAAACACACAAACTGGACATGATAGTCTGACAGCCCCACAAAAGGTGCAGTTCTGGCTCTTGTCTTTTATTGGCGGTTGTGACATTGGACACCTACCTATCTGCCAAGTGAGATTATCACAGAAGACAGACTCAAGTTCTTTGTAGGCTTTCAAGCAGTTTGCAAGGTGATCTCTTAAGTAACTCTTTTGCTGCTTAGTCATTTCTTCATTTTTGAAACTCTTACATTGGATTAGTACCATTTCACTCTGAGGGTGGTTTGGATAGGTGTTGAAATTGAGGTCTCCTTCTGTCACTTGGTGTGGGATAGACTATACGATGCTGGCTGTTTAACGGGTGGGTTCTTCCATGTTCTGTTCACCGTAGAACTCTCCTCCTGTGCCAACGTGCTCGAGCTGACCCGAACCAAGCAGGGACCGTTCACACTGGACGACCACGCGCTTCCCGAGGAGAAGTGGACCATCGACGATATTGCGCAGGCTCTGGAGCTCTGCGCATCTCTTCTCCCCGCAGAAACGGGACTTAAAAAACCCAAACCGGACGAGTCCAAAGAACAGGCTCTGAGCTGTGAATCTATGCCACTAAGTGAGGTTAAGGCCGAAGGTGCTGCAGTTCAGGCAAGCTAAGATTGGCCTGGCTTCACGGCTCCCTCCCCCGCCCAGCATGAGGAAAAATGTCCATCACTTAGCGTTTCGGTAGGGTACGGTTCATCTGCTAGACATTATAAATGACTTTACAGCCGTTCAGTTCTTTGTTGTAAAGTGGAATGTTCTTTTAGATGTTTTCATGTTGTTTCTGAATTTGACCTCTCTTTTTCTGTGAAGAATTGAATACTGTTGTCTACTCAGACCAAAAAGAAATCTGGAGCTGAGTGTGACATTGGTTTCACAAAACTGAATGTGATTTCGTGTTATTTTGGCTTCCTGGTGACTCCATATTGGATTGACTTTTTTTTTTTTAACTCCAGTTTGGCCATCATTTAGCTGTCTGTGCTAGCTTATTTTATTAAGGACGTTTCTTTGCCAAGACAGCACTCATCCAGTCAGTCACAAGGGTGTTTGTTTAAATCTTGAAAACAAATTTTTATAATAAATATTTGTAAGTGAACCAAATGATTATACTGCTACCAGTAGCAGGATGTAAGCCAGAGAGTAAATGCTTAACTAAAGCCAGCTCCTCTCTACCAGGGGCAGAGGGCAGCGCCGGGGCTTCTATTTTGGCAGCTATGAGATCGTCTTCTGATAACTTCAACACTTTTTACCAAGTTACTAAATAGCATCATATTTTCAATTCAAGGAATGAGTCTTCAGTTAGAAATCCGTCCCTCTGGTCTCTAACCTTTCTTTCAATCTCTTTAGGGCACTGACCCCCACGACACTGTGTTTTAAGTTGTGCTCTTTCGAGGGGTATTTATGGACCGCCTGCATTTCCAGTCACTCGCTCCTGCTCTCACTACCTAACAGCAGTCGTTCGCCAGTGTTTCCCTGCAGATCGTCCATCGGCCGGTCCCTATCTCTCTCGACCCTAACTTTGAAAGCATACTTGGGTAACATCATAGTAAGCTCCATATATATAATTAACTCTTCACATTTTTGTTAGAGGAAAATGTGATATAGTTAGCCTGTGGAAAAGTTCAGATCCCTCTTTATTCAAATACACTTTCAATTGGAAAAGTTATTAAACATGTCATGAAATAGGAGCTTTGTATTGTTATGGATTGACTTTCTTTTCAAGGTGGGTGCCTACTTGCCACATCTAACTCAAACAATCTTAAATATGTAGACAAAGGGTTTAGTTTGTGCCTGAGTTTATATTATTATGAACTCATATAGGAAACCCGTGCAGGAAAAAGCTGTAGGAATCATGAGAGCATGTTCAGTGTGTTAGCGACATGTTAAGGGAAAACCTTAGAACTCATTCTGACAGAGAATTACAAGGAAAGGAGTTGGATATTGTGGTACAGCAACCTACAACACCAAACGCAAGGCCGTTTAGTCGAAAGTTTGCAGTTTTATTCAGATGTCAGTACCCTGTGGTTTATGTCCACAAGAGCGAGCTAGCTAAGGCCTCATAGAGGAACACTGGGACTTTGGAAACAGCTGTGGGATTTCTGTTGTATTTCTCAACTTAAAACCCAACAGGGAAGTACACTAAAGGAGAAAGAGTAGACATTTCTTGCAAGACAAGTGTCTTTGTTTATAAAATGTTAACCTTTTTTTTTCATTGAAAGTGTCGGGGAAATTTTTGCCAAAAGACAATGAGCCATAATCTTCACTTTTCCAATGTGATACATTCAGAATTTTAATTTTGTATTTTGCCCTTTTTTATCCACATGGTTTCACTCTTACGGCACCTGCAATTTTTATTTGACTAATTTTTTTTTCATTTGGTTACTCCAACTATGTGTACTTTTGAGAATGATGGTTTGAATCCTATCCTCACAGCATTTACAATCGAAGCCATTTCCCTATTGCCGAATACATAAGCAAGCGGCTTCAGTTTTGGGAATAAATTCAGGGGGGTGGGATTTTTAAGTGAATGATGACAGTTTGGAGGTTCTGTTCTGTTTGCCTTATTTTTCCAAGAAATGTGCTGTGTTAGTGTCACTGTTTGAGTTGTACCAGCTTCACTGAAAGCTTGTTTAGGTGGGGGTTTTAAATAGTCTTGGCTAATTTAGCGACTTCTCACTTGCTTTTCTCTGACTTCTAGAAAGCATATGCATTTTCCTTATTTTAGTTCACAATTAGTGTTTGCTTGTGTGACTTGTCTGTGTACTTTTGCTCATTTATATTAACAATTGTCTTAGTTTCTGTATACATTTGAATGAGTGCTTTATTCAGTAAATACTTGATAGTATTTTTCATAGCCAGTTGTCTGTTTCTGTTTTATTTTCATTTGTTAACGAAATTTGCTAATTTTTATAATTCTCCCTTTTATAGTTGTCAGATTTGAGTTTGAATAAAGTTTATTGAAATGTAAATATATTATTCTTAATTCTCATAAGATGCTGAACCTGACCAAGCTGCTTTGAATAGTTGACCGATTATCTGTAAAACATGTCTTTCTTCCTGAGTCTGGCACTTAAAGTTCCAGCTGCTACCCTGTCCCCATCCCACTTGGTTTAATCCAAATGGAAAAATCCCTGTGCCTTCTGTTTCCAGGTTTAGATCTTCATGACATAATAAAATCTTTTACTTCTAAAAATACGAGAAATTCCTGAAGATATTTCATCGGGGAACCTCACAAATTCATTTTGACACACACATATTTAATAGTTGAGAAAATTCTTACTGTCTTAATTTAAAAGTTGTTGAAAGTGGCCATAGGATTACATTATTAATGACCTTACAATGTATGAGCATTAAAGTAATACACATTAACTCTTCACTACTTACACCTGTGAAACATGAACAAGGGCTGAAGGATTGGTGCCTGTACAGATTAGATCTGTTCTTTGTAGATCCCTGAGTGATTATAAAAGCGACTGGTGCCTGGCATCTGAAATGATGCATTCTATGTTTTTAATGGGGTGATTTATATCAGGTCTTTGGATGTCTTAGGCCTCTGACCATTTTGAATTTTGTGTCATACTTGAAATGGCATTTAAAGGATCAATGAGTTAGATGTCGAATTGTTTTGCTTCAAAGGAAGAAAGTAATTTGCCTTAGATCAATGTATATGCTAGGGAAAGTGTGATTCATATAGCATTCTAAAATGTTGAAACGTTTTAACAGAGGGACATTATAGATAAGGAGATAGATGCACTGAAGTGATTATAATGGCCTTGCGGTAAAACTTAAATTGAAGGCTTGGATTGAAACAACTACGTTACAGCATATGTGAACACCTCTTGTTTGGTCCTTATCGTTCATTCAACACCATTTGTTAAGCACTGACGGCATGGCACTTGAATCAGTAATGCCTCCATATTTTCAACTGGTGAGCGACATTCCATGGGGAAGAAGATCTTCAGACGGTGACAGTGGTGGAGAAGCTGAAATCATAATTTTGCTGTCCTCATTCATGAAATAATAGCATTCAGAGTATGTGCTATGTAGATTATTTCTGTCTCGATTAATCAGCTTTTGACCGAAAGCAAATCACTTAATCTGTTTTGGGCCTCTGGGTGGTTGTGGGCTATTTTGTCATTTTAAATGAAGGCGATGGGACACTGTCTCCAAGAACTGGAAGTAGCGGGTGATAATTTAGGTAATTTGTATTTTTTTCTGCTCAAGACTTGTTCTTCATAAGCCTGAATAGTAGCCTCCTCTTTCATCGTGTCCTAAAAGAAACCTTAGAAGACAAAGTAGAATTTCCATTTTGGGTTTCACAGGCTGTGTAAATCTTTACAGGAGCAGAAAGCCTCGTCTCTCCCAGAAAGACTGCTGACCTCGCAGCCCAACTAGGAGTCAGAATCCACATCCTTGTAAGCTTTTTATTGACATAATACATGCTGAAAATTGCCTGTGTATAGTTCGCTAGATTTCACAAGCCAGACATAACCGGCACCCATGTCAAGAAGCAGAACATTGCTACCTGCCTCACTGTGGCCTTCTAGAAAGTCTTCCAGTCGTCCGCCCTTACCCCATCACCAAAGGTCACCCCTCACCTGGTTGATAACAGTACTGATTTATTCATTTGTCCACTTTTGTGCTTTATAAATAGAAATAACAGCTTGCTTCTGCTCAATTTTATGTTAAAGTCCATTGAGTATAGTCATAGACCACATTATTGTAGTATTGATGTTTCGCTTTAGGGGATTTCTTGACAATCTTCAAGATCACCAATTATTCCTTGAGCTGCGTGTGTCTGGTGTGCTGGTATACCCTTTGGAGGAATTCTTCCACCCAGACCACGTGATTTTTATTTATAGCATTTTTCTTTACTTTAATACACTATCTTCCCCAAATCCCTATAGCTTCATGTATGTTACTGCCCTTTTCACTAGCTCCGTTAATATATCCATCATAGTTAACTTCCAAATCCTTAGCAGATAGGTGTGTAACACGAGTCAGACCTGAGTCTAGTTCTGTTGTCCTTTTATAGTATTTTTCTCTAACGTTTGCTTTTTTTTAATTGAATACCAAATACTGTATGTAAAATGAATGGAGGCAGTATTTGTGAAAGTGGACGCGCACCTGCCCTCTGGTCCAGCCTGACAGGCTGGGGGGGCCAGTCAGTATCGGAGCCAAGTTTAAGTTTGTGCTTACCGTGCTCGTCTTCGGTGCCCCAGACTTCAGGGAGTCACAGCGGTGGGCTGCTGCAAGTGGGGGCACCTGTGGTGCAGAAAGAAAGGTCTTCTCAGTGTTTTCCCCAAATCCCGATTAGGGCAAGTCCCCGGCACCTGCGCCACAGATGGAAGCCGACCCTCCCCCCCCCCTCCCGCCGTGCTTTCTCCTGTCCCCTCCAGCGATGACCCGCGGGGTGTGAGGATCACAGAGGGCAGGTTTTGCTGGGTTCTGTCAGGACCATATCCTGTGCTCTCGGACTTTGAGGATGGTGTTTTCTGGCCAATTCTGTCTCTTCCCTGTGGGTATAACATCTGCTGTGTGGGCACAGGGTCTTCCGCCCTCCCTTCATGGCAGGCAGTGTGTCTCCTCCCCTTCCGCCCAAAGCAATCCATCTTCCCTCCCCTAGCAGCTTGAGGTATTTGCTTCTTCACAAAAGACCTTCTTGTGCCAGTGCCGGGATCCATCCCAGGTCTCCTGCCTGCCAGTCTTGCTCGTGAGCACCCAGGGGAGAGCTGAGCAGCAGCAGTGGGTGATGCGTGCAGACTCTACCTGTGCCTGGTGCTCCAGGATTTCTAAGGGACCCCTCTCGCCTGGAGAAACTCAACACAATGTCAGTTTTTCTTAGCACTTCCCTAGTGACCGCCTCTTCGGGACGTTGCCCAGAGTGAAATGGCCCGTGTCTCCCATTCTTGACACTCTTTTGAAGGCAGTTCACCTTGTGACTTCAGCTCATGGGCAAGCGCCCTCCTGAGTGGAATTGGGACCTTAAGATTAATGCTGTATTTTTCATCACTAATAGTCAAGACTTTGAGGCTATGTTGCTCACTAATTTGCTAGGAACCGAATTCTGCATTTCCTACGCATAGCTGCGACAGGCTGAGCTGACGTGCAATGCCATAACATTGTATTTAATTTTTCTATCCTCTGAAATAACCTATCACGCCACTGACTAATGGCAAGACATTTAGTAAATTAGCATTCATGTATTCAGGGTGCTTTGAAATGATTCGACTTTCTTATTCTTCCATTATAGGTGAGAAAATTAGGTCACAGGAAGGAAAAGTAACTTTCCAACTCCGAATTAATACACCAGTCAACCCAGAGTTCAGAGGCCACCTATCTTAGGTCACTAATAAGCTTTTGGCTCATAAACTCGACTGTGTGATGTAAAGGTGGTGTCTCGGCGATATTTCCCACATAATTTGAGTGTGGCAGCTGTGCTCACAAAGTGCCTAATGATGAGGGACCTTGTGTGGCACAACAGTTGTCTTGGAAACAGTATCTAGCCAGGCCCGAAAGCAGCTTTCACTGAAGGACAGTAAGGCACCTGTGAAGACATGCGGGTGGGCCATCTCAACGACCGCAGCCACACATCAGTGAGTGCCGTGGCAGGTGCTCCAGTTAGAGTAAGAACTCGGTTTCTGCAAACAAAATTGAGCTCTGCTGGGGCAAGAAGGGTATGACAGGGAGTCCAGGGGTCAGGATAGCTGCACAGAGGAAGCCGGAGGAATATCGCTCTTCCTTGTTCCAGAGGAGAGCCGTGCCGGGGGACCGGCTGCCGCCTGCGCACATGGCAGCGCACCAAGCAAGCATAGTCCAGCAGTGGCGAGGCCGGTCGGAATGGAGAGGAGGATTTGCCTTGAAGTGCGGTCGGAAAGTTACATTCTTTGCGTCTGTAAAGCCAAACTGGGGTAAAGTTTGGGTGGAGAGATTAGGCTGGGATGGAAGCTGTATTGGAGGATTAGCAGGGACTGAAGGCAGAGAAATTGGAAGTGTACAACCCCATTAGAATTGCGTTTGGTGCAGTGCGCGTGAGAGTACTGACAGTCTCTGGATGTGAGAGGGAATTTGAAGGAAAATGCATAGTATTCGGTACTTTACTAGATTATTGAAGACGGTAGTGAATTGAAATGAAAAGGATCAATAATGACTCATCTTTTCTCAAAAGGAAATTCAGCTGTTTTTTGGAATGCAAATAGCATTTTCTTAAGCATGGGGTAGTTAGAGTTTCCCGGGACAGTGAGAACCACTGTGCTTGTTTCTACTAGCCATGACTCCTTCCTTGGCTAGACAGACAGCCTCTCAAAGGTCAGTTAGTTCCCCTTCTCTCCCAAGTGCCTGTTTGGTCCCAAGTGCCTGCCATGCAGGAAGCTTGTTGAGCTTAGCCTATTGTTCCCAGTAGTGGGGAACACAGGTTTGTGTGGAGGGAGGATTTCCTATCTTCCTTATCTTTGCGCCACCGACAGGCTCTTTCTCAGGTCTCCTGCCTGCCATGCTTTCTCAGGAGCATCTAGGGGAGATGGGCACAGACTCCCTCGAGTCATGAGGAATTAGTAGTGTTTCAGTCTTCCCTTAGCTGCTTTCCTGGGACTCTGCCCGGCGTGAAACAGTCTGTGTTTCCCATCTCTCCACTGAAGGGCTTGTCACCTTTTTGAAGTCACTTCACCTCATGACCTCAGCTCATGTATGGGCTCAGGAAGTCCCTTGGCTTCCCCTCCTTTTAGAGTGGCCTGGACATCCTCCGACATGGGATCAGACCCTCAGTGCTAGGTTTTCATCACGAATAGAAGTCCTTTGAGGTTATTTTGTCCGCTATTTTGGCTAGAAATAGAAAATGAATCAGGTACCAGCCCCTGGAGAAGATCGTCATGTTTGGTAAAATCATTGAGAGGAAGACCCTCAGCGAGATGGATTGACTGTGGCTAAAACAACGGTTGTCCAGGGCAACAACTGTGAGCATGCTCTAGGATTGGGGGGTGGTCTCTTGTTGCTGTGAGTTGGACCTGAGTCAACACCTAACAACACCAATGTCATCCGCTATTAACTTTAAGCAGTTAATTAACTCTCTTTGTAAAAGGACAGGAATCCTGTCTGCTTCATGTAATTAGGAAGCCTAAGTGAGGTCATTAGGTAAAGTGCTTAGCATGATTCTTCGAACCTAATAAACAGTAAACAGAAGCAAATGCTACACAGCTGATGCATATGCAAGAGAGGAATGAATATGAAATTCTCCTGGCTAATAGATAGAATTTATTCATCTCATAGATGCTTTATAAAGGACTGTTTTGGAGATTGAGAACAGTTATTCAACAGCACGGTAGGCTATTGACGCCAGTAGACAAAGTCTAGGAAATCGAGACGCTCGCCTTGTGCACAGTAAGTGTGCTGGAAAGAAAACGCCAGGGAGGACCATTCTACCCTTCCAGGTACACTGCATTCTGCATTTTATATCGATTGAACAGTTTATATCTGCTGTAAGAGCAACTCCACCAGGGGAGGACAATCTGAGCAATGGAAAAGGAAGAAACATACCACGTAGAGACTGATCACAGATGCCCCTCATAGAAAAATGACCCCGTAACTCGGAGAGTTACAGTACGCTTGGCTTTCTGTTTATCACTTCAAGGTTCATTGCCTAAACCAGTTAAATGGAAATGATGTCGTCAACACATGTGACCACGGTTTTAGATGGCTCTTCAGATGGTAGACCTGTAGCTCGGGGAATCAGCCCCAGTCGTGGTGGGCTAGGGTAACCAGCCGTGTTCTCATGGACTTGCTGAACACACCTAAGTGCTGATACCAGGACGGAGTTGATCAAAGAGCTAGAAAGATACAAGCAAGTGAGTTACTTGGGGACCAGGGAGCTCCAGTGGCTTGTCACAAGGTTTCGGTGCCATAGTGAATGATGGCATAAGGGAAGGATTGTTTTCCCCCATAATAAAAGAATGGGTTCTACTTTTAGGAAACTTCTTTTCATCCTCCTGGTCAGAGGTTTATGCACATTTTCTTTCCATTCCTAGCTGGAGTTTAAATGGGTTTACCTAGAGATACTAGAAAGGGACAATTGGGATGGGCTTCAAATGAAGGCTTAAAAAGGAAAGTTACCAGTTCAGAGACTGAAAATTACCTGTGTGAGACTGACTGTGTGGTGTGCAGAACTCCAAACTGGTCTGTCATCATATTGAACTTCATTAATTCATAGGAAATGGAATAAAAGGTACACTTGGCATATTTAAATTTATAAAGTATTGAATTATTTCAAAGCAGCCCATCTTCGGGATTACTGAAGAATTTGGGGATGTCAACAGTAATATATGAATGTTGGGTAGATCTACACACACACACACACACACACACACACACACGGTGCGCATACCATTAGAGTTAAAACTGTTCATTTGCACAATCACCCAATCTCCTTTGGTCCTCCAGTAATCGCAGATGGGAAGAACCTCAGGTAAACTGAGGGCTTCAGGGCTCATCTCGCCACACAGCCAGGGTGACCAGGAGAACTCTTGGTTTTGACTCCAGAATGCTGTTTTCATTACATCTGTAGAAAAAATGTCTTGAAGCACAGATGTTTCCAAGGAAGAAGGTCTGAAGCCAAAAACAGGACATTTGTTTCTGTTATGACAACAAGCGAGGCTCTTGTGGTTTGGGCTGAGCACTCAGAGAATCAGCAAGGAGCAGTTTTCTGTGGGGGAGCTGTCTCCTGGACAGGCATTGGATTCTGGGTAGCTCAGAACAAAGCTTACAGAAACCAGCTGGATGAGCTTCTAAGAAAAACTCCCACGATGAAGGGGCTGAGGGGACTGGTTTATAAGAGACGATGCAATGAAATGTGTATAGTTCAGCTAAGCAACGAGTCAGAAAAGACAAGCTAAATGTATACAAGCATCTTGAAATGTTGTAAATATTACAAGGGGAAATCAGTCATTCAACACGGGTCATGGGGGTGTAATGAGCAGTAATAGGATGATAATGTAAGCTTAGTATCGAGACATACTTCTTGATAATAAATCTATTAGGGCTATTGGAGGTATGGCCTTTCTCTGGAGAGGAAATAGAAACCTCAAACCCTGTGATCTTGAAAACTTTCCTGGGACCTAGGTACTAGAGAAGGAGTCCTGCTGGGTAATGGGCTTGGTGTTGGGTGGTTAACTACAAGGTCAGCAGTTCGAAACCACCAGCCTCTTGGGAGGAAAAGTAGACATACAACTCCCGTAAAGAGCTACAGTTGGAGCCTCCCCCGGGGACAGTGCTGCTGCCTTGTGGGATTGCTCTGAGTTGGAATGGGTTCAGCGGAGTAAGTTTCAGTTTGGGGTGGAGGTATCAGGGACTACTTATGACTTCGGTCAGAAGCAATCCAGTATTGCAGTTCTATAAGAGAACATTATTTTTCCAAATTTATATTCCCCGAAATCGAGGAATAGGTATAACAGAACGTAAGAGATCCAGAGATTGAAAAACAAACCAACCTTCACAGCCATGGAATTGATGCCAACTCACAGCGACCCTATGGGACAGATTAAGACGGCCCCTGGGGGTTTCTGAGACTGTTTGCAGGAGCACAAAGCCCAGCCTTCTGCGGGGGGGGGGGGGGGGCGGGGGGGGGAGAAGGAAGGAGGGAGAAGGAGAATGAAAGAGCAGCGAGGTGCAGCAACTCTGAAAATGCTGTCCCAACAGCCGGCGACCGTGAGTTCCCATCAAGCTCATCTGCTTTCACGTGCGCTGGCAAACTTCCACCAGAATAAAAATGAACGACGTTTCCAGGCTAGAAGTCACTGCTGCCCATTAGCCCCTGGCCAGCCTATGGGAAAGCATCTCTCCATGTGGGCAGGCTTCCCGTTGGCAGCCTTCTGGGGGACGGAGCCAAGCCAGGCAGGGCTCGCCGTCCACGTCGCCTGGGGCTGCGCTGCAGGGCTCGCTGTGAAGCCATCGCGTAGGGGCAGTGAGACAGCCAGGGCTTTCTACTCAGTAAAGAGTTACAGTCTCAGAAACTCACTGTCCTATAGGGTTACTCTGAGTCAGCATGAACTCAATGGCGGTGAGGTTGGCTTTTCCCCCTGGTCTACCTAATAGGTTTTTAGGCCTCAACTTAGAATGTATAGACGTGATGTTTCTGATGGTCCAGTTGGAGTCCAAGCTCATCTTAGTTATGGACGCACGTACCTTACTCCTTCGGCGCTCCACTTCAACCCTGCACTTGTCTTCTCACTAGGCTGTAGGCTCTGGGGTGTCAGTGTCCTCTGTGGTAACCAGTCTGGGTCCTGTCTTGGCCCATTGTTGCCCAGTTCTGCCTTTCCAGGTCACAGAAATGAGGAAGGCAGTGATACAAAGCTAGAAATATTTATTCCACAATTCCTAAACTGCCGGTCAACTTTAGGAATGTATGAAAGAAACCAGATGATATCGAGCTGTTTTCTAATTTGCCTTGGCTTTGTTTGTTTCCTTCTTTAAGGAGGGGATGGAATTAGAGTGTTTGTTGGGCTTGGCTTTTCTCTTTTTTTCCTTCTTCAATGAGAAGCATTTTAATGTAACTAGTCTGGACATCTGTCCCATTTTCAAAAATTACTAGTTTCGATCATGGCTAAGTTGTACCGATCCCAATCTGTCTGCTCTGCATACATTTGCATTAATAAAAGCAAAAGCAGACTAACTGTTATTCTAATGCAATCCCCTAAATGCATGAAGTATTAGATTGCTTTCCCCCATTGGTTCGTGCATTGCTGCGGGCTTACGGGCATCCTTGATGTGAATTATTTAATGTGTGCAGCAGGTGGACTTTCCTCCCCCACCCCTTCAGAGCCTTTGGGGGCACTGCTTTCGTGTTGCTCTATTAAATCTGATTTTTCTCTGGAAATGAGAAGTTCAAGCTGGATTCACACAAACTCCCCAAGCACCAAATTTCCAGCGTGCTTTGAAACCATCTAGGAAATGCTTGATTCTAATGAAACGTTACTGCTGGAAATGGAGCCAAAATTGCCGAGCTGAAAATGTAGTTATAACTACACATTATTCGAAATGGGTTTTTCCTTCCTTTTTTCTGGGGTGGGGCAGATGAAGTCGAGTGAGAAGGAGAGATCCAAGCTATCATAAAGGCCACTATGGGGTTTTGCTGCTGCTTCTGCTGTTGAAATCTGCACTAGCGTTGACTCCGGTGAACACAGCCCTAGACTCGAAGTGCTGACTGCTCAGACTGTGTGCTTAAACTTTAACCTCATCGCTTCTGGATGGTTCCCTCTCCCCTCAGAAAGGCAATGGCATCATGTAGGTTCAAGTTGTGATGGTAACGTCTGGGGGAATGGCCTTGTTTGGGCTTGTGTTGCGGCCAGAGGGCCCCCCTCAGAGCTGTGGAGAGGTGTGGCAGGTGACAGGTCTGCAAACACACTTGTCTCACTGCCAATTCCCACTCACAGCGACCCAATAGGACTCAGCAGAACTGCCCCCTGTGGGCTTCTGAGACAGCGAATCTTTACAGGTGGGCGCAGAAAACCGTTGCGGGGTTGGAACTGCCACCTGGTGCTGGGCAGCACAATTCCTAACTCAGGATGCCATCGGGGCTCTGACCACATATTTGTATGAGCGGTCAGTTTCTCCACGTGTGCAAGACTTCTCAGTCAGGACCAAACACTTTGGAAAAATGAGTCACAGGGCCTCGGGGGTGGGGGTGGGGGGAAATTGGGGGTCGTAGTCCAATGGAGGGCCAGAGTTCAATTAGTACAATATAGTTCACAAAGGGAAGACACCCCACCCCATCACCACCACGACCGTACACGCAACCACGCACATACAAGAAAATAGCAAAAAGAAAGCTTGCTGAAAGGACTCTTTCTTTGTGGTGGTCAGTGCGGCAAATTCAAGACTCTCACTCTATCTGGCAGGACTTCAAACAAATCAAAGAGTACACAGGAAGTCATGTGATGTGAAATAATGGGGGGATATGTGTGTTTGTGGGGTGGGGTGGGTGAATTACGGATAGGTTGACCATACGCTTGTCCTGTAAACAGAAACGCATGTGAGCATGGAGAAGCAAACAAACAGCACCCAGGACTCTTGGGCCGAGGCCACACGTGGTGAGCCCCTGTGCTACCAGGAAGAGCTAAGGCGTGGGTCTTTTCTTTGAAATGTTATTTATTTGTTTGTATTTTAATAAATCGTCTTTTTGGGGGCTCTTACAATATTCCACACACCCAATGTAGCACAGGTTCTTCCGTGCATCGTCTGACGGAGGCTGCTGGCAGGCCTTCTACGCGGGGGCTGGGTATGTTTGCCAGGCCAGCCTGAAGGCTGGTACACTGGACACTGGACGCTGAGGACACTAAGAACAACACAGATATCTACAAGCATGACTTGATTGAACGTAGGTATTGGTTGGGACCAGCCTGGGCAAACCAGACATTTGATAGGACTGTCACATGATGGCGTTTACCTTGGCACACAGCAGATTCTTCTGCAAAGTCGGTGAGTGGAGACTGCCGGCCAGCTGTTGGGGGTAGCTCTGCTGTTGGGGGTAGCTCTGTGCTGTTGGGGGTAGCTCTGTGCTGCTGGGGGGTAGCTCGAGAAGTCGGCTGTTTGAGGCTCTAGTGAACGAATGTACTGCCATTGATTCGATGCCGACTCACAGAGACCTGATAGGACAGGGTCCCTGTGTGTTTCCGAGACTAACTCTTTGAGGCTGTAGAAAGGCCTCTTTCCCCCTCAGAGTGGCTGGTGGTTTTGAACTGCTGACCTTGCCATCCCGAAATTGTAACAGGTGAAAGTCACGTTAGAGCAAACAGGGAAGCCACGGAGACTTGAGGCGTCACACATTTGTAAAGCATTAAGAGTCTCGGATGCCCACAGGGGCAGTTCTCCCCTGTCCTATAGGGTCACTATGGCTCAAAATCAACTCGCTGGCAGACAGTTTGTGGTTGGCTTTTTGTTTTTTGAATGATCCACCTAATATAGCTTACAGCAGAATTTTGCTATTGGCTCCACAGATTATAGAGTTAGCATTCATGTTGGGGGGAGGGGGAGAGAAAGCTGGCCGCTGGGTTCCCGTGACCCCAGGATCTGACATGGTATCCCAGAATGTCACCAGTGAAGCCGGTCTTCATTGTTAAGGATCAGCTGCTGGATTGGTACCGACTCACACAGACCGAGTGAAACGCTTGACTCTGCCTGACTGCTTCACAGAAGAGCCCATCATGGAGGTGACCACACTGTTAGATCAGATCACGGTAAACCCTGGCCCATCCCAGTTAACCCTAAAACCGAACTATCCATAGGCAATTGAAAATACCATGACTTGGGTTAGGGGCGAACTGCTTACAAGGAACTCTAGTGGCGCAGTGGTTAAATACTTGCCAGCTGAGCAGAAAGGCGGTGCGTTGAGCCTGCCAGTGGCTCAGTGGGAGGAAGATGTGCCAGCGGCTGCCCTAAAGGGTATGCCCTGGGAACCCGTGGGACACCTCTCTCTCACAGGGTTGCTGAGAGGTGAACTTGATGGCAATGGTTTGAGGCTTTTTGGTTTTGGGTAGGGGGGGGGTTCTGTGGTGGATTTCTCTACCCTTTTCTACAATATTCCATTGACTGTATATAAAATCACCACCCTACCAAATGTCATATTTCCATAGCACTGAGACCGCTGCGTGTGCTCACGGGATAGCATGCACCATGCACTTTACTGTACGGAGGCGTCTCTGTTTTCAGTCACGCTTGTTTTGGGATAGGAAGTAACGTACCGGCTTGCCTATCCTCCCCCAGTACTTAGTGCTGATTGCCCAGCAGCTGCTCCTCAGCAGCCTTTGATTCGATGTTGATTCTTTCCTTGACTCTCCGTCATGCCTGCCTCATGAACCATGAGTTTGGGCATCTGGCTCCCAGTTGACTTTCCTCCTCACCCCCTCTCTAGACAGCAGGCAAGTATCCTGGGTGCAGCTGCTCGCTGTTTCCACCGGCTAACTCTAGTCCAAGTCACAGCCAACCCCTGCTGGGCTCTTTGGTGGATTCTGCTTCCTCCTTGCATGCGTCCCTTCCCTGCACAATGGTAGAGAGGAGAGACGGGGAGAAAGAGGTCTGGGCAGCCAGGGGGAATAAAGAATCTGTGATGTCTACACTGAAAGGGCTCTGATGGTGCTTTCGGGTAATCTTTGGACTGTTAACTGCAAGGTTGGAGATTCCAACCCACCAGCAGCTCCTTGTGAGAATGACAAAGTTACCTACTCCTATAAAGTTTTATCGCCTCGGGGTCAATATTTGTAGGAATTGACTTGGGGGCAGTGGGCGTTGGTTTATGTCTATGCTGTTTGACTAAGCTATTAGATATCTGTCTTAGGCTGGGTTCTTTTTTTTTTTTTTTTTTAGGCTGGGTTCTCTAGAGAAGCAAAACCAGTAAATATATATATATATATATATACACACACACACACATATATTGCTGCAGGGCTGATGAACTCAAGTCTGGCAGGAAAACAGCAGGCTGATGGCTGCAGAGGCAAATAAATCCAAGGTCAGAAGATCAGATGGCAACCCCCTGATAACTCTCAGGATCGGCAGGCAATATGGAAGACCATTGACTCAAGTTCAGAGAATCAGAAGTTGATGAATCAGATACCGGATCCAGACTCGGCAAAAAGCAAGTCAGCTTTTCCATAGTGTCTACTTTTAGAGGAAGCAGGCCACATGGCAATGAAGCATCTTTTTAATGAATTATATCAGGGTTGTGATCTGAGTAAGATCACCCAACTCCTTGTACAATTGGTGGACTGCTCAGAGCAGATCCCATTAGGAAGGCGGTAATGTGTTGGGTCACATCATGGGGGGTTACTAAGTCTTGATTGCCCAGCTGCTGAGAAGCCTCTCTCAGCAAGTTAACCCAAAGCCTAAGGATGACAATATGTGAGAGTTGGCAGTCAGGAGCGTGTAAGGCTGTGGATGACCTTGAAAAAGCCAAAAGAACCAGGATACTAACACATTCTTACTGTGCATTTGCCCATGCTTGATACTGCATTAGCCCAGCAAATTCTCACAGGAAGCAGTACAATCAGAACGCTCCCGAGAAGTGAGGAGTGAGACTGTGTGTCACCTACTTTTGACTTGCTGTCAGGAGAGTCAGGGAAGAAGAGAAAGTGCTGCAATGAGATGGATCGACACAGTGGCTGCAACAGTGGGCTCAGAGACAGTAATGATTGTGAGGATGGTACTTGAGAAACCAAACCCCCTGCCTTCCAGTCAATTCTGACTCATGCCAACGCTGTAGGGCAGGGTAGAATGGCCCCTGTGGGTTTCTGAGACTGTCACTCTATGAGAGTAGAAGACCTCGTCTTTCTCCCATGGAGTGGCCGGTGGTTTTGAACTGCTGGCCTTGAAGTTAGCAGCCCATCACGTAACCACTATGCCACCAGATCAGCCCTATTACAAGAGAATGAAACATGGCCTGGCCACCGGCCACCCTCACACAGGAGGGCACACGACGAGGCAGGGTTTCATTTTGCCCATAGGGTTGCTCTGAGTTGGAACTGGCTCAATGGGACCCTAACAACAGCAATCACCTGCCTCTTAGAGACAAGGACTTGGAAGCCAAGGTCAATTCAATGTCACCCCAGAGCCAACCGATATGAAGGCAGGCAGTCTGACCCGGAGCCTAGGGGCTTCATCACTAGAATGATGCTCATGGAGGAATAACGAGCCCTGGTGATGCCGGGGCTGAAGTATTAGGTTGCTAACCCCAAAGCTGGTGGTCCAGACCCCCACACAGCTCTTTGGAAGATAGGAGTGGCTGTCTGCTTTTGTAACGATGAGCACTTTGGAAACCCAATGGGGCAGTTCCTCTCTTATTGGATGGCTGTGAGTTGAAATTGATTGGATAGCAATGGGCGGGGCTAGAGAATTAGGACTTATTTGCAAAGGGGAAAATGAAAGCTGTAACCATGAATGAGATCCTTGGGGAGAAAGTGTGTGTGTGTGTGTGTGTGTGTGTGTGTGTGTGTGTGACAGAGAGACAGAGAGAGACATAAACCCACCTACAGTAAAGACATTAAACCCACTGGGGGGTGAAATGCTTGAAAATCTCTACTTAAAAGAGCTAGGCTTCTTGGACTTTCCGAACAAAGCAAAACAAAAACCCTTTGATGAACACAAAGATTTCACACCCTCCTTTTAATGTTATTTTAAAACCAAAGGCATCCAATAGGGTGGTTTCATCAGAGTCATGGGACAAAGTGCCACTTTGCTTTCAAATGCTGCCCTTGCTCCCAGATGCGCTGTCCACACAGCCACGCAGGGCTTCTCGTGTTCGCTCGCTCATTTCCCCGCCTGGGAGGCAGAGGGAGGCTGGGCTCAGCCGTGTCGGGAAGCTAGGGAGGAGATGCGATGTCTTCTCCAAGGTCTCCAGGCATGGCCATTGATCATCCAGGGGACAGACTCCCTTTCTTTGGAGGCCCCCAATGCAGGTCTCCCCCACAGTCGTTCTTAGTACCGCTACCCCCAACTGAAAGAAAGCTGAAGGGGGTTTTGCTTTGGGGAGCAAAGACAGGAAGCCAAACCAGGGCTCTGTGTTGATTTTTCAGCGAGCTGTTAAGAAGCAACGTGCACCCTGTGCGCCACATGTCGCCCGCCCAGCTCTGGGAACCACAGCCAGCACCCGTCAGAGCATGGTCGGTTAGGGTGACGTTAGGTTGGATGTATGGTTTGCTACGTCATTTTGGGGGGCCTATATCAATTGACGGCCATCATGGCTCTGATTTACATCATTTTGGCTTCAGAACGATTTCATAGGAACACTCTGCTTTGGACAGGAGAGTGTGGTCACCTGTATTGTCTTACCTTAGAGCACTGTGCACACGAGTCTAACGAGAGTCCCGGCTAGCATCGAACCCATGGGCTTGACTTGGAATGCTCTGGGATGCCATGTTAATATAAAATTACTTCTGATACAAAGTTTTTCCTTATACATGGATCAGTGTCCCTGGTTTTGTTTCTCTGGACAACCCAGCCAAACACAGCCCGCTAACTATGAGGTTGGCAGTTCTAACTCTCAGCTGCTCCACCGGACAACAACGAGGTCATCTGTTCTCATAAAATTGTTAGTCTCAGGAACCCTATAGCACCGGTTCTCAACCTGTGGGTCATGACCCCTTTGGGGGGCGAGGGGGAATCGAACAACCCTTTCACAGGGGTCTCCTGATTCATAACAGTAGCAAAATTACAGTTATGAAGTAGCAACGAAAATAATTGTATGGTTGGGGGTCCCCACCACATGAGGAACTTTATGAAGGGTTGTGGTATTCGGAAGGTTGAGAACCGCTGCCCTATAGGATTCAGAGTTGTCTTAGAGGGTCCTCTGTCCTGCAGAGTCACTCCGAGCCAGAAAGGACTCCAGGGCAGTGGGTGGAACTTCATCTTCCAGGTGCACATTGGCCACTTGAGTATTCTCTTTGCTGAAATGTCTGTTCAAGTCTTTGGCCACCTTTTACTGGATCGTTTGTTTTTATGTTGTTCAGCCGAGGGACCTTTGTATACATTTTGGAAGATGGACCCTGTTGGACATATGGCTCCTGAAGAGTTTCTCCCAATCTGTTAGGTGGTCTCAACGTTATTTGGTGATCAATACTTTTTAATTTGATGACGCCGCAATTATCTATGTTGCCTTTTGCTACA
This sequence comes from Tenrec ecaudatus, assembly GCF_050624435.1. Taxonomy (NCBI): domain Eukaryota; kingdom Metazoa; phylum Chordata; class Mammalia; order Afrosoricida; family Tenrecidae; genus Tenrec; species Tenrec ecaudatus. Next base: position 98,741,769 of record NC_134545.1, read on the forward strand.
CATGCTTTTGGCATGTTATCTGATAATCCATCATTAAAAACTAGGTCCCCCAGTCACATCCCTGTGCACATGTTTAATTTTTATTGACTAGTCTTTCGTGTCTCTTATTACCTTGTAATCTTATCAGCTCTTCTCAAAAATAACTTTAAAAAAAAACATTTTATTAGGGGCTCATACAACTCTTATCACAATCCATACATATACAGACATCAATTGTATAAAGCACATCTGTACGTTCTTTGCCCTCATCATTTTCTTTCTTTTTTTTTTTTACATTTTATTAGGGGCTTTTAACAGATTTTTTTCAGTTTGCCTTATCCTTTTGACTACATGCCCTTAATGAGCTGTTCACTGCTTGAATCCCCTACAATATTTCTTTTAAAAAAAATCATTTTATTGGGGGCTCTTACAGCTCTTATCACAATCCATCCATCCATTGTGTCAAGCACATTTGTACATTTGTTGCCATTATCATTTTCGAAACATTTTCTTTCTACTTGAGCCCTTGGTATCAGCTGCTCATTTTTTTCACTCCCTCCCCCACCCCCCTCCTCCCCTCCCTCACGAACCCTTGATAATTTATAAATTATTATTATATTTTTATGTCTTCCTTTGTCCTATGTTTCCCTTCACCCACTTTCCTGCTGTCCGTGCCCCACGGGTCCCCCATAATATTCATAGGGAGCTTGCTGATCGCTTTCCTGTAGCTGAAAGTGATGCCCAGAATACTGGAACGAGAGAGCCTTACTCAACATGGATAAAGCTAGAAGGTAGAAGCTCCCCCTGAACCTTACGGATGGCGAAAGGCTCCTGGGACTGGAGCTCCAAAGGGTCAGAGGTGAAACATGCCCATGAAGTACCGAGGAAGGTTGAGAGAAAGTTGCCTGACGAAGCCTGATCCCTAACTGGAAGAGAGAGAACTCTGTAGCTGTAGGAACTTGCAGCCACCTGCTCAGACTAGAAACCAGGGAGGGATTCCTGGGGAAAGAAGCCTCTGAGATGGCAGCTACCATGGACTCTGTTCAGCCTCTCAGCTTGCCTTTTGTACAACCATTCTCCATAATGGGGTTGGATCACCTTCAGGGTCCCCAAGCCTATCACATCATTTTTCCTGCAGAGGATCCACACGAACACGGAACCAGTTCCCTAGGGAATGGATGTCACTCTCTCCCACTCAGATACTTGCTTATTAGAAGGGACGTCAGGCAGCTGAACCCACCCTGGTAGCTTCCACAAGAGGCGAGCGGACATTTCCATCTTTGCTGCTCTCCTCTCTCTCTCCTCCTTTCTCTAAACATCCTGAGGGTTTAGAGGCCGCAACTGTGCTCGGAAGCTATCCCCACCTGAAAAGGGGAGACACAGGTACCGGAGAGCAAATGGAAGGCCCATCTCTCTCCAAGGGCAGACGGACTTTCTATCTGACAGCTTGGCAGGATTTGGCACTTCTGTTGGGAGCCAACACGAACACCCATCTTCTGTCTCCCTTCAGGACCCTGTAGCTAGCTCCCGCATTGATTGTGCCTCTCTCTCCTCTGTTGGAGATAGCAAGACAGGAAAGCCACTTGCCTTTACCAAATGAAGAATGATGAAAAGAACTGAAAATTGATACTAAAAATGAAAATAGAACTGAGGCAGGATCCTAAGGGTTCACCCCTCATTTGTTCATCTGTTGTCCTGTGGTCGTTGGCATGTTGCTAGGACGCTGGCATCTACCCCACCAGTATTTACAATTCCGGCGGGACACCCTGGTGGACAGGTGTTAGTGGGGCTTCCAGACAAAGTCCGACTAAGAAGAGAAGCTTATCTATCTACTTCCAAAATTTTGTCCATCAAAGTTGGTGAATCACGATAGAATATTATGTCACTCATTCGACACACGTCATCGGAAGGGATTCGTTGCCAGAGAGAACCGATTGCTTGGTAGAGAACCGCGGAGGGCCTGGGAGAAGCTTGTGGAGATGGGAGGGCACCCTGGCCGCACTGATGAGCTTCGGCACATGAGCCACGGTGAGGGTGACCCAGGGCCAGGCGGCACGTTACCCATGCAGTTGCCATCAGCTGGAGGTGACACAATGGCAGCTAAAAACAACATGCTGTTTAGGGAAAGGAATCTAAGTCTTAAGGAAAAAACTGGCCAGGAGAATCAAGAAAGAAACAGGATAAAAGGAGGAGACAATCAAAATGAACAAGCCAGATGGCCTATTTGTAAGAAAAGCAACATCCGAAGAAAATAGATTTTTAATAAACAATCATGCAGGATTTCTATGGATTAAAAATTATAGAGCACTGTTCTCTATTTCTGAGTAAAAAGAACTGGGGACAAAGTGGGGTCAGGGGAGCCGACAAATGCAAGACCTTTAGTGCTTTATAGTGCCTGCCTGGGATGCTTGTTCCTCTGCCCCAATTACGAAGCAGTTACGACTCAACTTTAAAACAAATGGCCATCTAGCTCAGAAGCAACAAAGCCCACATGGAAGCAGCACACCAACATGTGTGATCATGAAGGGCCGAGGGGACCAAGTATCAAGCAACAAAGGCGGGGTAAAAATTATATCATCGTGAATGAGGGGAGTGCATGATGGGACCCAATGCCCATCTGTAGACAACTGGACATCCCTTACAGAGGGGTAGGGGGAGGAGATGAGTCACTCAGGGTTCAGTGTAGCAATAATCAAACTCACAACCTTCCTCTAGTTCTTGAACGCTTCCTCCCCACAATTATCATGATCCCAATTCTGCCTTGCAAACCTGGTTAGACCAGAGGATGCACAGTGGTGCAGATGGGAACTGGAAACACAGGGATTCCAGGACAGATGAACTCCTCAGGACCAGTGGTGAGAGTGATGATACTGGGAGGGAAGAGGGGGTAGAAAGGGGAAACCAATCACAAGGATCTACATATAACCTTTTCCCTAGGGATGGGCAACAGAAACGGGGGTGGAGGGAGACGCTGGTCAGTGTAAGATAAGATAAAATAATAATTTATAAATTATCAAGGGTTCATTAGGGAGGGGGTAACGGGGAGGGAGGTGGGGAGGAAATGAAAATGAGGAGCTGATTCCAGGAGCCCAAGCAGAAAGCGAGTTTTGAGAATGATGAGGGCAACGAATGTATAAGTGTGCTTTACACAATTGATGCATGTGTGGATTGTGATAAGAGTTGTATGAGCCCCAATAAAATTATTTTCAAAAAGACTCAACTTTAATATAATTAAGACTGAAGGAGACAGAGAGCAGCCAGCTCACTGGTAGCACATCCATGGTTTCCTAACACTCCCTCCTCTTCAAATTCACACCGGTGTTAAATGAAAGAGACAAACGCAACTCTGTTAAAAGACAAACTTGGTGCTAAAAAAGGTTTAAAATGCACTCCTGACTCATCCTGAAACCTCCCCAGTGTTGTACAGCAAAAAGCTTCAATTCCCAGGAAATGTTCGATTGAATTCCTGTCAGGGGAAAGCCAAGCTTAAATGGGTAAAGCAGAAGGAAGGATGCATGGTAGTAAAATGCATTATGAAGCTACAGTAATTAAATTGGAGCTGGTGCAGGAATCGCCCAGCAGATCAATGAGACAGATAGCCCGTTCAAGAACAGACTCAAACACATAAGCCAATAAATGTCACATAAAGGTAGCTGGTGAGCCAGGCGGGAGAGATGGGATGGGCTATGGTGCTGAGATGATTGGCTAGCCATTAGGGAAGAAATAAGCCCATTCCCCCCCATTTCTTATACCAAAGAAATCAAAAAATAATAAAAAGATCTCCGTTCTAATTCCAAACATTAAAATGACTTTTCAAGAGTAAGTATTCTTTAAATCCTCTGGAAGTCACTGGAATCAACCATGTGACTAGCTCAATTAAAATAAACACACAGAACTATGAAACAAAAATAGACATTTTTTCCAGAGTGTGTGTTGGTTTGTTTGTTTTTAAAGGATTATCTTATTGTGGTTTCAGGGAGAGTCTGCATTGGTTTCCATTCAACAAATCCTACACCCGTTGTTCAGAGACACTGCTGATGGGCTCTACCAGGCAGGATCATTCTCACTGTCTTTCTTCTGCTTGTTCTGTTTCCAGTCATCGAGTTTCCCTGCCCCCTGGCCGCCTCATTTGATATAAAGCAATTGTTGATCGTTTGGTCTCATATAAAAGGACCACTGGCGGCCTGGTGGGCTAAAGCATTAGGCTGCTAAGTACAAAGTGCACGTTTTGATCTCCTTAGCTGCTCCAGGGGCAGAAGACGTGGCGGTCAGCCTCCGTAAAGAGTCTCAGCTCAGAAAGCCTGTGAAGCAGTTCTGTGCAGTGGGCTTGTCTCATATGACAAAAACCAAACCCACTGGCAGCCAGTCAATGGAGTTTCCAAGAATGTAAATCTTTGCGAGAGCAGACAGCTTTGTCTTTCTCCCAAGAAGGGGCTGGTAGATTGGAACCACTAACCTTGCAGTTAGCAGCACCAGCAAAGGACTCCGTAGATAACCAGAGCAGCTATCAAATGGTTTTTTGGGGGGTACATTTTGTGATTGTTATTAGGCGCATTTGAGTCAACTCTGACTGCTAAGGACCCCTGGTTTAACAGAAGGAAACACTGCCAGGCCCTCCGCCATCCTCAGAGTTGTTACATTCCAGCCAATTGCTGCGATCGCTGGGTCAATTCGTGTCCTTCAGTCTTCCTGTTTGCGCTGCTCTTCTACTCTACCAAGCAGGATGTCCTTCTCCTGGTCTTCCCTGGGAACGTGTTCAAAATACGGAGATAAAGTCTCGCCGGCCTGCTTCTATGGAGCTTTCTGGCTGTACTTCTTCCAAGACAAATTGGTTTGTTCTTTGGGCAGCCACGGTGCCTTCAGTAGTCTTTACCAGCAACATAATTCAAATGCACCATTCTCCCACAGTCCTCCTTCTTCAATGCCCAACTTTCATATGCAAATGAGGCCACTGAAAATATCCTGGCTCGGGTTAGGCACACCTTAGTCTTCAAAGTCACATCTTTGCTTTTCAACACTTTAAAGAGGCCTTGTGCAGCTGGTTTACCCAATGCAATCCATTGTTTGAGTTCATGACTGTTGCGTCCATGCGCAGTGAGCGAGGATCAGGGCAAGATGAGATTCTTGACAAGTTCCGCGTGCTCCGATCGTGGGAGGACTTGTGCTTTCTTTACTTTGAGCTGTAATGCACACTGAAGGCTGCAACCCCTCATCTTCACCAACAGGTGCTTCAAGTTTCAGCAAGCAAGGTTATGTCATCTGTATATCAAAGGTTATTGATAAGCCTGCCTCCAATTCAGACACTGCTTGCTTCTTCCTATAATCCAACTGCTCTGATGATGTGCTCAGCATACAGATTGCATAAGTATCGTGAGAGCACACAACCACGACACCCACCTTTCTTGATTTTAAACCAGGTAGTCTTTGGGGGAGCACTCTGTTTGACACAAGTGCCTCTTGATCCGTGCACACGTTCCTCGTGAGCACAATGAAGGGTTCTGGAATTCCCCTTCTTCTCCAGGCCACCCCCAGTTCGTTATGATGCGCACCTTCGAAAGCCTTTGCACAAACAAACAGGTTTCTGGCATTCTCCGCTTTCAGCCAAGTTCCATCTGTTGTCAGCAAGAATAAATATCCCTTGTTCTGTGTCCTCTTTTGAGTCTGGCCCGAATTGCTGTGGATGGCCTTCTGTGACTCTTGTCGAATGGTCTTCAGCAACATTTACTTGCCTGTGATATTAATGATATTGTTGGATAGTTTCCACATTCTGTTGGGTCACTTTTCTTTGCAATGGGCACAGATAGATAGCTCTTCCAGTTGGTTGACCAGGTAGCTATCTTCCAAGTTTCCTGGCAGAGTTGAGCAAGTGCTGCCAGTGTTTCATCAGCTTGTTGAAACATCTCAATGGGTATTCCATCAATTTCTGGAACCTAGATTTTGGCTGATGTCATCAGTGCAGTTTGGACTTCTTATTTCAGTGCCATTGGTTCTTGATCAGAAGCTACCTCTTGAAATGGTTGGGTGTCAGCTAGTTCTTCTGGGTTCGGTTTATCCGTGTACTCCTTCCATCTTCTTTTCATGTTCATATTTTTTTGTGTCCAGAAAAGCTTTCAATATTGCAATGCAAGGTTTGAAGTTTTCTTCAGTTCTTTCAGCTGAAGCTATGTAGAGCAGGCTCTTCCTTTTGGGTTTTTTTAATTCTAGGTCTTTGCACATTTCATTATAATACTTAATTTTCTTGAGCTGCCCTTTGACAATTTCTGCTCAGTTATTTTACTACCTCATTTCTTCCATTGGCCTTAGCTATTCTACAATTAAGAACAATTTCAGAGTCCTTTAGAATCCACATGGATTTCTTCCTTCTTTTTAATGGCTTTCTGTTTTCTTCACATAGGATGTTTTGTTTCCAATCCAACAACTTGTACGTGTGTAATTCAGTGGCATTGATTAAACTCTTCGTGTTGTGTACCCGTTACTGTTATCCCTCCCCAAAATGTTCCACCATCATTAAAATCAGCTCCTTCACCCATGGTAACCACAGGCCAAGTTTGGTTTCTTTCTTTGTCTTCTTTTTGCTAGTTTTCTTTATATAGTAGACTATTCACATATATACTTTATATAATATTCACATATACACTCGCATGAAAAGAGTTGTTTACATGCCATCACAATCTGCTCTAAGGCTCCCTCCCCCTCCTGCAACTATTGTTCAGTCCCCAATTCCTCCCCGCCCCCCATGTGTGATGGTCTTGATGTTATCACCACAGCTCGGCAGGTCTTCTGTCATTCGGGTTCAATAGATGTTCTTGAAATTCATGTGGGATTTACTCAAGGTCGTATTTTGGCCCTCGTAGACTTTGTTTTCATTTTCTTTAGCTTCAGCCAGAACTTTCATACGAGAAATTGAAGGTCTGTTCTCCAGTCGGCACCTGGCCTCATTTTAGCTGCTGATACTGAATTTCCCACACATGTAGTCAGTTTGCTTTCTGTGGATTCCATCTGGAGAAGTCCACATGTATAGTAGCTGCTTATGCTCTTGAATAAAATATATATTTTAATCAAGTCAATAGTCTTGTAAAATCCTATAATGCAATTTCCCCCTTAGTTTCTATCACGAAGGCCATATTTTACAACTTTTGAATTCTAATTGCCAATAATCAATACACCTTCGGTGCATGCTTGACTGATTTAAGACTGAAGGAGTTGGTAGAATTCTTTGATTCTTGATCACTCCCTTGCATGGGCGGCGCAGACATCTGAATGATAGCTACATCCTGGATGTCCTGTGACCGCTATAGATGCTATCCTGTCACAGACAGCACCGTTCGTCACGTTACTTCTTGAAATGCTCTTTTTAAAAGTATTGTATTAGGGGATCATACGACTCTTATCACAATCCATACATACATCAATTGTGTAAAGCACATTTTTACATTCATTGCCCTCATTGTTCTCGAAACATTTGCTCTCCACTTAAGCCCCTGGCATCAGCTCCTCATTTTTCCCCTTCCCTCCTCCCTCCCCCTCCCCCCGCCCTCATGAACCCTTGATAATTTATAAATGATTATTTTGTCATATATTACACTGTCCGGCGTCTCCCTTCACCCACTTTTCTATTGTCCGTCCCCCAGGGAGGAGGTTATATGTAGATCTTTGTAATTGGTTCCCCCTTTCCACCCCACCCTCCCTCCACCCTGCCGGTATCGCCACTCTCACCACTGGTCCTGAAGGGATCATCCGGTCTGGATTCCCTGTGTGTCCAGTTCCTATCTGTACCAGTGTACATCCTCTGGTCTAGCCAGATTTGTAGTAGAATTGGGATCATGATAGTGTGGGGTGGTTGGGAGGAAGCATTTAGGAACTAAAGGAAAGTTGTATATTTCATCGTTGCTACACTTCACAGTGACTGGCTTGTCTCCTCCCCAAGATCTTTCCGTAAGGGGATGTCCAATTGCCTACAGGTGGGCTTTGGGTCTCCATCCCGCACTCCCCCTTATTCACAATGATATGATTGAAATGCTCTTTTTGATGATGTGAAAGTGACGCCATTCCTCTTGACTCTGTCATTCCCAGGATCTTAAACTATGATTCTCTGATTCACAATGGCCAATCCCAGTCCATTTCAGCTCACGAATGCCTAGGATATTGATCTTTACGCAGTTCATTTCATCTTTGACAGCTTCCAATTTTCCCAGATTAATCTTCTGTACAGTCCAAGTTACACTTATTAATAGAGGTCTAGGGCATTTTCTTCTCACTTTGGTTCATGCCCCATCAGCAGATGAAGGACCAGAAGGCTTTGACCCCATCCACGTCATCATGGTCGCTGTCACGTTGAGAGGGCAGCTCTTCCTCAGTCATGTTTGGAGTGCCTTCTGGCCCGAGAACCGACTGTGTTCTTCTGCTGTTCTGATACTGGTTCCATGGCTCTTTCCTCAGAGGTGGACAGCCTACTCCTTCCTCATAGTCTGATCTGAGTTTTCTGAAAGTTGTTCACCTTGGGTGACCCCGTTGGTATTTAAAAGGCATCACAGCAACGCGTAAGCAATCACAGCAAGACAAACTACATCTTAGTGACTCTCCTAGCCTTCGCCAAACTATGCCCATTGCACCTCTATGCAGTGTTGCATTTTCCATACCCAGAAATAACAAGCATCTACTATCTAGAAAGTAGTCCCCCACAGCCCCAGTCACTTCCAATAATATTGGTGTCTGCAGCTATATCTTCAAGACATTGGTACTTAGAAAAATAATATTTTAAAAACAAATTTTGTATTAACCCCCGAAGAAGCATTAATATAGAACTTAACTTATCAAATGATGAATGCATTTGCTCTATTCAGTGGAGTCTCTCATATTTTCCCTAGTGTTTTATATTCTCATATTTAAAAAATTTAAGTGCATCAATCTTCTTGCCCCTATTAAAGCCAAATGCTACATCCCACAGCACTACAAGATGGGAAGTCTTTCTCTACAGGGTCCCAGTTAACCTGGAGTTAATTCCGACACCCAGTAACAGCAAACAACATTAGGAGAACATACAATATGGGCACTTTTGTGATTGATTTTTTTTAATCCAGTAGATGCAGGTTATATTGGAAATTTGTAGCATGTGAAAATGAACCAGGGTTAGCCTAGACAAAATGTTTCACGTGGTTAACGTATATACTCGAGTATAAGCCAACCCAAATATCAGCTGAAGCACCTAATTCTACCACAAAAAACTGCATTAAAAATGTGCTGAAGAAGTCAGCTTATACACGAGCAGATACAGTAAGCAGTTTCTTCAACAGACTGATTTTCTGTTGGTTAAAAAAAATACACACCCCAAACACACACACTTAAAATTTATATTAAAACCAGTTCTAAACCTCAGGGACCTTCAGAGCCACATCCTAACACTAGCCATGTATATAATGGTTATATTTTGCATTCCAAAAATTACTGATAATTTTTTTCAATAGTTCCACAGTCAATTGTCATTTGCCTGAAAAAAGATGGATATGCTTAAAAACTCAACATGGTTTATAGAAATATGTCCCAAAGGACAGAATAAAGGGAATAAAGATTGAATATATGAGGGCATTGGGCATAAGCAAAATGAGGACTGGGAAATAAGTAAAGCAAGGGATACGATTCAACCACTAGGTACTCCAAATTAATAGTTAACGTGCTCTGAGCTCTTGTTTTGCAAGAGCCATGCAGAGACTGAGCCAATGGCCTGATTTCATAGGTACCAAGTGGTGAAGCCAGGATTTGAAACCTAGGCACATCCACGAAGTATAGAGAACGTAAGAAGAATGGGAATTCCAGAACTCTTCGTTGTGCTTATGTGGAGCCGGCATAGACCAAGACTCAGTTGTTCAGACAAAAAAAGGGCAGGCTGTGTGATTCGAAAGCAGAAAAGTATGTTTCGGGGATGCATCCTTTTGCTATTCTTACTCAGCAAGTAATCCAAGAACGTGTGCTTTCTGTAGAGCAGGGTGCCAGGACTTGAGGACGATCCATAACAGCAAGCAAAGCACAGAAGATACAGGCATGAGACCAACTGATGTGCTGCATTTGGCAAATCTGCTGCACAAGACCTCTTTAAAGTGCTGAAGGGCAAGGCGATCGCTTTGAAAACTAAGGTGCACCTGACCCAAGCCCTGGTTATTTCCAATTGCCTCCTAAGTGTGTGAACGTTGGACATTGGATAAGGAAGATTCACTAGGTGGAAGAATTGATGTATCAGATTATGCTGTTGGTGATTAATGTTGAAAATACCCCGGACGGCCAGAAGAATGACCAACTCTGTCTTGGAAGAAGTACAACCAGAATGCTCCTTAGGAGACAGCGTGGCCAGGCTTCCTCTCCCGGCCTTTGGACATGCTGCCAAGACAGAGAGGTTACACGCTCACCTCGCATAGCAGGAAAGTAGCTAGAGGTCTGGTATGGTTTCTGGGCCACGAGGGCAGTACTGAATCTTTTGTTTGTTGGTTTAATTGACTTTACTTTTTAGTAGAGTTTTCGATTCACAGAAAAATTGTCAAGATAGCACAGTTTTCCTTATTATTAAGCTCATATCAAAACGCTGCATTTGTTGCAATTAATAAATCAACAGAGACACATTGTTATTATGAACTTAACACTCTATGCCGATGTCCTTAGCTTTCCCCTGGTGTCCTTTTTCTGTCCCAGGGCCTCCCATTGGGTTTAGTTGTCTTACCTCCTACCCGGTTCTTGGCTAGGACTGACACACACCTATATGTATACATTACATACATATAGTGTATGTAACATATATGTGTATATATTACACACATATACATACACTGTATGCAATATATGCACACATTACATACACATACATAATATATTGTATATTATGAATGTATATACTGTTACTTTTCTTGTTCAGACTATACACAGCAGAACCTAAGCCACCCATTCCACAACCTCTGCACGTATAATCGTGACATTGATTCCATTTTCTCAGCTGTGTTGCCGCTCCCATCCATCCTCTTCTCCTGTTGTTGTGGCTCCTCCCCCCACCAACATAGAATCAATCGTGGCCTCCTCCACGTTAGGACTGAATTTTCCTCTCCTTTTGCAGAGCCTGCCGTCTATCTTACGGTTTCTTTGAAGGATTACAGTTCAGTATTTTCAAACTCTCAGACGTATAGCCTGATGCGACGGCTCACTGAGACAGGTTTGCTGAAGCGACGGCCTTTGCTGTCTGCAGATCAGACTCCCCTGGAAAAAGGGGGGGCTCATTAGCATAACTGGTAACTCCTAAGTGACATTAGAATCTCAGATGTAGTTAGAGCTGACCAGAAGGCCGATAGTAAGCAATCAACTACATTTCTGATGGTTCCTGCATCTTTCCACATTTCGCCCACAGACTCCTTCAGTATTGCAACCCAAGCCTGGGTTTTTTTCCTGCCATTTTCTTAGCTTGGGATGTGCATGCTGAACGTTTTCTTCCTTTTTTGGTTTTGTAACTTCAGGTTTTTCCCCATTTCACGTCAAATGGCAGTAGATATTTCTAGTTGGAGATCTCTCCAATATATTTAACGTGTTCAGTATTTAACACAAAAGCTTTCACACCAATTCAGTACCGCTTCAGCTTTTGTTTCTTCCTATTAATACGACTACACTTTCCCCAGATTCGAAACCTTGAGGTTTTGGGTTTTTTAAACCACCTCCTCTCTTAACTCTCCTAAGCAATTATTTTCCTCAATAATGTCTTTTTCTATTTTCCCTCTTTCTTACTCATACATGCATATATTCACTCAGCAAGTATTTATGGAGTACCATAGGAGTCTTGGTGGGGTAGTGAGTTACTGGTTGGGTTGATAATCACGAGGTCAGGAGTTTGAAACCACTAACCCCTCTGAGAGAAAAAGATGAGACTTTCCGCTCCTGTAAAGATTTACCACTGAGGACATGAACAGGGGCAGTTCTCTGCCCTACGGGGTCACTATGAGTCAGAATTCACAGGAGGACAGTGAGTGAGTTGGACTTTACTCTCTGAAAGGATAATTGCAGCGTTTTCTCTCTCTTCTCCCCAGAGAAAGACTGGGCTGTCTACACCTGGAAACAGCGACAGTCTCCCACAGAAATGCACAGGGGTCGCCCGGTGTCAGCACTGGCTCTATGGCAGGGAGTTTAGTTTTGGGGTCTCTTGTCTCTCTCTCTCTCTCTCTCTCTCTCCCCCAATGGTCTCCTTGCCATTGGACTCAACAGAGGTCAGCTCTGATCCTAACTTTGCCAGCTGCATGCTAATAGAGGAGCCCAGGTGGCAGAGTGGGCAAGTGCAAGGTTGACGGTTTGAAACCATTGGCTGCTTCCAAAGAGCAAGAGGAGGCTTCTGCTTCTGTAAAGATGGCCACCTTGGGACTCCGGGGCAGTTCTACTCTGCCCCACAGGGGCCCTAGGGGCCAGTCATGACTGACACGGTCGGTCACGGTGGGGTTGGCTTGGCGTTTGGGCTAATAGGCATTTCCTGGCCCTCCTTTGTCTACTCTGAAATACAGGTCTTAGCCGAGAGTGACCTGCAGTGCCCAGCGGTCTGGGGTGAGTAGGAGGGAGGAACCTCTTCACTCAGAGCAGTGCTCCTCACCCTTTCTTGAATGCACTTAAACCAGGTTTTAATGTCCGCTTCAGTCAAACCTTAACCGGCTTTCCAGCTTCAGACGCTATTCGGAGCTCGGGTGGCATGTGGATTATGTGTTGGGGTGCTAAGCACAAGGTCAGTGGTGTCACTCCCAGCCACTCCACAGGAGAAAGAGGGGGCTTTCTGTTCCCACAAAGAGGTACAGCCTCAGAAACCCACAGGGGTAATGCTACGCTGCCTACAGGGCTGCTGGGAGTCAGGATGGACCCACTGGCAGTGAGTTTGTTATTTTTTTTGGGGGGGGGGGTCAACCAACTACAAATAACCTCTATTTTTAAAGCCTAAAGAGACTACGGCTGTTACCAGTAGAACTCAAACAACCTCCTCTACCTAACTGTTGCTATGCTTATGGAAGATTCTTACTTTGCAGACTCAGGTGCATCTCACCCGAGCCAGGGAATTTTCCATCACGAGACAGTTGGGAATTACACAAAGAAGACTGAAGACGAGTCAATGGATTTGAATCAGGGTGCCGGAAAAGGCTATTGAAAATACCACGGATGACCCAAAGAACCAACAAATCTGTCTCGGAACAAACAGCACCGCCAGAATGCTCCTCAGAAGAAGGACCTCCTCTCGCATACGTCAGGCTCTTTCTCAGAGAGGACCGCCGCTGGGCATGCCGATGATGCTGGGAAACAGAGGAGCAGCAAAAAGGACGGAGACTCTCCACAAGATGGATCGACACAGTGGCTGCAACCATCGGCTCAACATAAGAACCATTATGACGATGGTCCAGGCCAGGGTGACGTTTTACTCTGTTGTACAGGGGGTTACTATGTGTCGGAACAACAACGCTTACACTACACTGAGCCCTGGTGGCATTGTGGGCTAGGCAGTAGGCTGCTAGCTACAAGGCCAGCGGTTCAAACCCACAAGGTATTCCAAGGTGAAAAGATGAGGCTGTCTGCTCTGGTAGATTTAAGTCTCAAGAACCCTAGTGTCTCTGTGAGTGGAAATGAATGTGACGGCCGCGGGGTGGTTGTAATGTTGCTTTCTAACAGTGAATCCCTTGCGCGCGCACCATTCCTTTGTCCTGAAATGTCCAGCACCCATTTGAATTCTGTATCCATCTTATAGAAGCTAACTCTGATTTGTCCATCTCCATTACGTCTCATACAGAGCTTTCCTGCGGGATTATAAAGAGACTTTCCCCCAGCTTGGTCTCCCCCAACGACATGCCAAACATTAGAGACTTTTGGCCAGCATATGGTGGGAGGCCAGACGCTTAGACACATCCTCCCTGAAGGCAGTCAGTTGCGGGATAACTGTCTGGGCCCACCACAGGTAGGGCCCGCTCCCTGCTGTTAAGGGCAATGGGCTACTTCTCCCTAAAGGCTTGCGGTCATTAGTCTAGTCGCAGTAGGTGGGGCTTACACCCTACTGATAATGGTTTCTATGGAGATCCAGAGAACAGGTCAAGCCTGCTCAGTGACATCCAAAGTTAGACTGACATCCTGGATCTAGGATCCTTCCTTATTGTCACATGTATACCCCAGTCCCTCCTCTTCCTGTTGCGTGTATATCCCTAGATTGTTCCCCTCTCCTTCCTGTATAACCTATAGTACAGCCCTTCCTGTGACGCATGTCCTCACCTGTAATTAGTGTGTTTGCACTTCCACCAAAGGTGTATAGGCCTGGGTTAGCAATAAAGACCTCATGGCCTCTCTCAGCTCCCTCTCCTCTCTCCCCTGTGCCCTGTTCCCTTTCCCCTTGTCTTCCTTCCCCTCCCCCTCTCTCCTCCCTCCAATCTCCCATCTCCACATGGACTACCAAGTGGGGCTGAGGTGCGCATACTGCCATGAAATGTGTCTGACGCCATTATTTCAATCTGTTTTATCTCTGATGCTCTCTATGACTTTACCATTATATATATCTCAACCGTACAATTGCACCTAGCGTACCCGTGATTAGTTGTGGGGGGTTGGCATTTCCCCCACACTTTCCTTTTTCCAAAATTCATCTTGGTCCTTATCATACACTTGCCTAATTGTGTTATTTGTCTCCATGCCTTCTGCGCCTTAGTACGTACTAGACTCCTTGAGGGCGAAGATGATGCTGTAATCATCTTTTTATCGTCCATAGTTCCCAACAGAGTGCTTTCTTCGCAGAAAGTTATGGGCATATATTTGTTGGTTGGATGAACAAATCCGTTTTCCTGTGGTTTTACCCTGAAGGGATCGGTGTATGGTGCTATCAAAATGGAAAATGAAGACGAAGAAACAAAACAAAATACCCCGACAGCCACTCTTTTGTTTGAATTGAAGTAAAAGAAATCTAGAGAAGACAAGGGGACCCGTGGAGAGGAGGGGGGTACAGGAATATGTTTTTTCATTATGGTTCAGTGGTCTCTAAGGTGGCAGACAGGTCATGAGCCCCTCTTTGTTCTGAGCTCACCTCGAGCTCCCGAGCAGGATGCTGCTGTGCTTATTAGCTGCCCTCCGAGGGGCTGACTTGTGGGGACCCCAGGTGTTATGGCGAACTCCTCCATAGAGTTTTCTTTACGGAAGCACATTGGCAGGTCTTTCTTGTGCAGAACTGCGGGGTGGGTTCAAACTACCAGCTTTTCTACAAACCACTTGTCCCACCAGGACTCGGAGGCCCTCACCCGGGATATTCACCGGCAAAGGCTCACAGCATCCCCCGTTGTCAGCTGCTGTCCAGTGGTTTGTGGGAAGCAGGTTACCGGATCTGTCCTTTGAGGCCCTTTCTGGCCAGTGGTTGGCGCCTCATCATTCACACTATTCTTGGGCTCCAGCGGCAGCCCCCAACCCAGCTCACTGCCCTAGAGGTGATGCTGGCTCATAGCACCCCTCTAGGACAGGGTAGAACTGTCCTGAGTACTTCTGAGACTGCAGGACCGGAGTCCAAGGCTCCTCTTTTTCTCACCTGAGCTGCGGGGTCTGCACTGCTGCTCTTGTGGACCGCAGCCCAATACACACCCACGGTGCCCCCACGGCTGCGGCTGGGCCCTGCTGTAGCAGAAGAAAGTGGAATCAGGCGGGGATTTAAACAAGGACCCTTGGCAAAAAACAGAGTATACGCTGCCAGGCGCTGACTGCCAGCATCCGATTCCCAGCTGGCAACTGGCTACCTATCGGCACTCCCCCAAGGTGGTGAACTTTTGCTGTGCGGAGAGAAAATTATTAGCATCTTGGCACGGTACCACCCCCACCCCGCCGGAAACACTCTCCACACAGCCAATAGCACCAGCAGGAAGTCTTCTTGGGGCACTTCTTGCGTAGATGTCATCACGCACTTACACAGCAGTTACTTCCAGCAGTTACTTTCACACAGTGCCACGACCCCGGCAAATTGCACCGGGCAAATTGCACCGGGCAAGCAGAGCTGAGCGCAGGGCGTGCCAATGGTTCTGCTGCCCTGTCTGCTTCGCTGATGGAGGAGAGGAGACGGCATTCCTGGCATAGCCGTGTCACGTCGAACTGTCAATCACCTCACGTTCCATTCTACTCTGAATTCAGTTCTGCATGGAAAGAGCTGACCGATTCCCACGCAGCAAGGAGAATCTTTTGCCTCTGACCCCCACCCCCCACCATGGTTTTCGACAATAGTTTCACTCGTGTAGAAAAGAGCTTCTATGTGAAGTTCGTCCAGAGATTTGGTTCTGCAGGCAGGTCTCAGACATGCTCGCTCACCTCTTCCAGTAAACAGCTGTTCTCCTCTCTGGTCCTTGGCACACTTTGTCCTTCGCGGCTGCATGGAGATGCTCCTGCTCACTCTCTTTGGTGTGAACCATCATGACCTGCTTTTACAACTCAGAACACAAGCACCAGGATGTCTCTTCCTTAGAGCGAATTAATTCTTGGATTCCCTCTTCCCCTCATTAGCAGGGAGTCCGATACCTTCTTGAGAGGTTTTGTTTTTTTTCTTTCAATCCAAACTGGGCAAGAAACCAGAAACTTATCTGGTCCCTAAGGTATCAGTCTCATTTCTAAATCTGAGAGAGAGAGAGAGAGAGAGAGAGAGAGAGAGAGAGAGAGAGAGAGAGAGAGAGAGAAAGGTCCACTGTCATCTGCATGCTATCACTTTTGGAAACCCATCCTTGTAGACCTGCGACCCTTGCCCACTCTATCATGGTCTCCTTGATGGGCCAGGTACCTGCTCAGGTCTCTGTTGTGCCTCCCGTTCCACATACAAACTATTCAACAACCTGGCATGGAGTCGATGCCTCCTCATAGCGAGGCGCTAAGACAGGGTAGACTAGAACTGCCCCTGGGGGTTCCGAGACGGCCACTCCTTCAGGAGTAGACAGCCTGTCTTTCTCCCACAGACGGTTTCGATGTGGTGACCTTGCAGTTCGCCTCCACCAGAGTTCCTGAAGACACACCAGAGCGGGTGTGATATAAAAATATTTAGATACTGGTATGGCATGGCCATCGGACACACTGGAATGTGTACCACTTATAACCAGTCGGCAGAGTTGCAAAGAGTACTAGTAGGTGCTGACTAGTCTTGGGAGGACTAGTAATCCCTCCTTGCTGGAGCTATTTTCAGGGCCTAATCTGATGACCAGCCCTTTCACCCCCAAAGTACCAGCAAGGTGCGGAAGTGGCTCGATCTGGAGAAGCTTCCAACTTGGGTCACGTGTTACCCCAAGACCTGTTCTCCTCCACGCCACACACAGTCATTTTCGGGGTGCTTTATTTCAGGCATGTTTTCATATTGATCAACCACTGGGTTTATTCAGAATCAGTGGTGGTGTGTCGGGAGCTGCGTGCCTCCCCACCCTGGACTTTAGCCATGAATCTACTCTCGCCATACAAACCGCCCAGAGGTTTTTCTGCTCTTTGTTCCTTTCCCGCCAGAGGGTGGCTGGCCTGACCCTTGCTAGGATTGGTGCTCTTTCATTAGCAGCTGCTATGCTCATTGGTCGATACATGTCTGATGGCATCTCCCCCCAGGCTCACCAGGAATGCTTCATTAGCATACTTACCTGTTTGATCAGTTGCCCGCCATCTCTTCCTTGTTTGAAGATGCATGACTATTGGCTACCTCAGATGTACCCTATTTTACATGTGACGTAATGGTGCCAGCCCCTCGCTGGCTATTTAAACCTCTGCTCTCAACTCAATAAACGAGGCTTGATCAGATTCCTGTCTTGCCGCCATTTCTCGCGCCCTTGCCCATCTTCATTCCCAGTCCCTCTTTCAGGTGTCCATGTTTTGATGTCCCGCGGGACAGGACAGTGGTGGGGGGTGGGGGTGGGGGCAGAGATGAAGTAGCAGTATTTTCACTCCTTAGAAGATCTTTCCTTTTGCAAACATGAGCTGTTGCCTTTCCAAAGTTTGTCATTCTCTGAGGCAGCTCTTCACACCAGTAAACAAAACATTTTGCTAGGTGACCTTAGTCTAGAATAATAGGTCCCTACCTGCCCTGTACTTCTTAAGCTGCAACCTTACCCAGGGAACTCATTATTCAAAGAAAATCTTCTCCAAGGATTCTTGTTGCTGGGAGCGCAGGAAGCTTCCCTGGGGGCGGAGGGCGGGAGACGCAAACTGGATGCCATGACTTAGATCTGTTTGTCCAAAGAGAGTATTAGCTGCTTGAGGCAAGGACTTGGACAACTTTTCCCATCGCCACTAGGAAAATCAAGACTGCTGCTTTTCGTGGAGGCTGAGACTCAGAGTGCTTCCAAGAAAAACAGTGGATGTTGAGGTCACTCCACTCATAACCATGATCGAACCATGTCAGAACCATGATTAAGAAACTTCATGTCATCACAGCTGAATTCCCCTCAACTTTCAAGACCAGTCAGTGGACCCGCAACGGTAAAGACCATTTTCTTTGTCTCCCCCAGATTACTGACCATCAAAGTAGGTGAGGGTGAGATTATAAAAGACTAGCCTCCGGGAGGAGGCCAGAGTTTATGGCTGTTAAAATGGAGAGCCTTCAGGTTGAACTTCTTGAAGACTAATCTGCAAAGTGTACTAACATATGGGAGGGGAGAATCGGGGAAGACACACTGGCAAACCATCAAGAAAGACCAAGAAGGAGAGAACGTGGAATCACATAAGGACACTGGCGGCAAGCGGGCAGAGAGGGTAAGCAGGTCTGGAGGAAGGAAGGTGAATGGCATTTGGAGAGAGAGAGCAGGGCACCCTGGGGAGGTGTGCTAAAGGGGATGTTTTGTGCCTTTGCAGTGAAGGGGCAGAGTCTAAGTCCAGTCTTTCTGTAGAAGGCAAGACTTGCAGCCCAGGCCAGCCTTGTGGCACAGACACCTTTGTGCTGTGCGGGGGACTCTCCTGTCATCCACTGCCACGTGTCCTGTTTTAGGAACTGAGGATGCAAAAAGTTGAGGATACCATGCCAGGTCTTGATATTGAGTAGACAGCCTGTTCACAGAATAAACGGAGAATCTACCTGTCAACTGGAGAAGGGCCAAACTCACGTTTTCACAGGAGCCTGTCAGCCGGGAGAGGCTAGCCACCCACCATCTATGAAAAATACAACCCTCTCTGCTCTCCCCAGAATACGTAACGCCTGTCCACACCCTTACTGATGTCTTCCTTCCTATGGCATCACTGGTCTTCTCCCAGTGAATTCATTCCCTGCTGAGCCTAGAACAGAGCCTGGCAGGGGCTGTCCTTGTTAGGTGCTATGCAATTGGTTCCTACCAGGGAGCACCCACGTTTGCAGACTAGAGCTGTCCATGGGATCTTCAAGGGGTTGGCCTTTGGGAAGGAGATTGCCAGGCCTGTCTTCCAAGCACCTCAGGGTGGGATCTCACTGGCAGACCTTTCTTTCCACAAGTACTTGAGCACTGTACTGTTTGCACCGCCCAGGAGGCCTGGCCCACACACGTCCTCGGCAGTTCCTTGTTGGGTCAGTACACTACGTTTGCCAATCTCAGCAGCAGCGCCAACAGCAACCCCATCGTTTGCCATTGAGTCGACTCCAACCCAAGGCGAACCCCACGTGTTCCCGAGAGACCCTCTGCTCCAGAGGATGTTCAATCTTTCAGCCGTAGAGAGCCAGGCCTTTCTTCTGAGGGGCCTCTGAGTAGACTCAAACGGCCAGGCTTTCTGTTAATAACTCGTCCACCAAGGAGCCCTTTTTGCCACCCATAGTTTCTTTGAACCCTAACATTGAGCTTCTAAATGAGATAGTAATGTAATCCATGAACAGATGAGAACATGGAGGCTCAGAGAGGTCTCCTCACTTCCCAGGGGCTGTTCAGCTAGGCAGGGGAAGAGGCTTTCTTGCTCTTTGCAGGAATGCCGGCTGTTCAGCGCACCAAGGCACCTTGGTGGGCTCCCCAGTAGCCCCCTCCCCTCAAGCCAGCTCTGCGCTGACCTCCACCCCACCCATAGCTGACCTGGATTTACTCCCAGTTGCACTTCAGCCAAGAACAACCTGCCCCCACACCCACCCGACCCTCCATCACAGAGCTTTCATTGTGTGTTTTTGGGAGTGACTATTACACTTTTCTGGGGGTGCTGTGGAAAGACAATGAAATGAGAGGTTTGGGGGCAGCTTTTGAATGGCCGGGCCAAAGTTGAGGCTTGCTTTTGTCTGGCCATCTTCATAAGCGCTTTATCAGCTATACATTTCAGATTTATTAAAAAATATTTTTTGAATGTCAGATATTATTTTGCTGGTCCTGTAAGAAGTTCATGGGGAAGAACGGGTGCTGTCAGCAGTCACAGTCCTCACTCGGGAGGCCAGAGCACACTTATTTCCATACACTCGCTGTCCCTCCGAAGAGGATTTCACACAATGGAGTTTGAAGACTAAAGACTTCCAAGCAAATGCATCCCCCCCCCGACCGCTCTTAAATCTTGGAAAACATTCAATATTTGTATAATTACAGTGGAGTCTTCCTAGAGAACATGACGACTCAAATTATCTTCAATGTGCATCCAAGAAAAAACTGTTGGAATGACCTTGGCTTACAGAGCGTCCCGCTCAGGATCTTAGATTCTCCTGACTCTGGTCTCCTTCAAGTGGGATGTTCACAGGGGTACAGGCTCAAGCTCCCCTTAGCTCCAGCTGTTCCCCGCACTATCATGACCCTCAAGAAAAACAGCCCCACTGCCATCACGTAATTCCTACTCATAGCAACCCCATGGGCACGATCGAACTGCTCCCTAGGGCTTGGGAGTCTGTAAGCCTTTACAGGAGGGGACAGCCTCGTCTTTCTCCCTCGGAGCAGCTGCTGGGCTCGAACTGCTGACTTTGTGGGTAGCAGCCCAACTAGTAACCCACTACACTACTGGGGAGACTCTGAATCACAACCTGGCATTAAAAACAAAACAAAAGCCCCAAACACACATTTCCTTGACTCTGTTTCCCCCCCTAGCTACCCTCCTCATGTTCTCTTTCCTTGGGACCAACGGATTCAAAAAACAAAAAACTTCTTCAGAGCCTTTCCTTTCACGTTCTCAACTCCTAGTGACTAACAACGACTTGGCAAAGAGGACCGTGACCTCCAGCCAGATGGACAAATCTAAGGGAATTTCCCAAGTCCTCTGC
Source organism: Tenrec ecaudatus (assembly GCF_050624435.1). NCBI lineage: Eukaryota > Metazoa > Chordata > Mammalia > Afrosoricida > Tenrecidae > Tenrec > Tenrec ecaudatus. The sequence goes on from NC_134545.1 coordinate 98,762,899, forward strand.
TTGTCTCCTTCTAACCCCTTCCGGTCTGGACCCGTGTTTCTTTCTTTGGTGTTCTACCGGTGCAAGCGTCCTGTCACCTAAGATGTCCCGGGAGAAGCCGGGCACCTCGGATCATAATTCACACAGCCTTGTACTTGGGACTCTCCGAGACAATCATAATGGGCATCGGTGGGGAGCAGGAAGGAGCTGGGAGTAAGTCAAGCCAGGGTTAAGGACTCTCTGGGACCCCAGGACTCTTGTCTGTAGGAAGCGCGCATAACCTAACACTGGGCAATGGGCCGGGACTAGGGTCCTAGTCCATGCCAGCTGCCATGGAATTCCAGGCAATGACTGTGTTCCCAGAGTGAGAATTTTACTAGGTAGGGGTTGCGTACCAGAAGCCCCTCAGTAGCATCAATGTTCACGGGCTCAGGGGCTGACAGAAAGGCTGGGTTTGCGTCCACCCAGAGGCACGTAGCAAGCAGTGATCACTGCGAACAACCAGCCACTGACAACGCTAAGGGGCACACGCGGTTCCACTCTGATACCCTCGGAGTTGGCATAAGTCAGAATCGGCGGTCTCCACGGAAACCACAGTTTGTTGTGTGCTGCTTCCCCTTAAACTCCCATGCATGACCCGTGCTAGCCACAGGGGACACTAAGATCAATAAAACATCGCAGCTTCCATTAAGTTGCTGACTGGGTAAGTAGAACGATCTAAGGGTGAACAGACGTATGTTGAAAATAGAGATGAAAGCAGAGGTCAGAAATAGGTTCATGTCGGTGTAAAGGATAGTGTTTGCTCTTTCAAGAGCTGGATGTGGGGTTCACTCGGTGGGGCACCGGAAGCATGCAGTAATATTTCTCACAAGTAAACACATGCCCAGATGCATAAAATGCACTATTATTTGATAAGGCACTCTCCAGATGGTTAGAAAACCTGGGGGTTCTTGGTTTTATTCAAATCGTCTCAGGCTACTTCTGCTGAACTGCATGATTTCGTTTTGTACATTTCCTTATCCACACAGACCCCAGGGTTATCGGTATTTCTCGGACGGTTGCCAGCTCACGCTTTCCTAGCACCTCTTGATTATTTACTAAGAAACCAAGCAGAAGCTGTTGCCATCAAATTGCTAGCAGCCCCGTGTGTTGCAGTATCGAACCACTCCACCGGATTTCTTAGCTGTCATCTTCAGCAAGGCGACTCCAGGCCATTCTTCCGCGGTACACTTGGGGAGGGGCAGGGGTAGGACAGCCAACTGTTAGGTTAGCAGAGAGGTGCAAATTGTTTGTGCCACCCAGGGGCCACACTCACTGCCACCTAGTCAATTCTGACTCACAGAAACCCTGTAGTGCAGGGTAGTTCTTCCCCTGTGGGCTTCAGAGACAGTACCTCTTTACTGCACTAGAAAGCCTGGGTTTTCTCCCTCGGGGTTGGCTGGTGGCTTTGAACTTCTGACTTTGTGGTAGCAGCCCAGCACGTAACCACTAGGCGGCCAGGGCTCCCCTACCACCGATTAATTCTCCATCCAGGATGAAATAAGCATAGAAGAATATCTAACGAGGGAGAGCTGATTTCCCACAGGCAGCATCCCGAAGTCAAATGTAATAGTGGAGGCGATAAGCCATAAAGAATCTGTCGATTTGAGATTATAACAATTTCCAAGCATGCATTTTATTTAAAAATAAATAAATTTGAGGCTTCAAGCGCTATACCTGGCTTGAAGGGAAGGGAGGGCACTCCCTAAAGAGTACCCATGCATTAAGCTGGGTGATGGGAAAGGCAGTGAGTAAAGAGGGGAGGTGTGCAGAGGAAGACTCTGGGAGGCCCACAAGAGTAAAAGGGCCTCCTGGACCAGACAGCCTCACAGGAGACTTCTACCAAGCATTTGGGAAGAGCTGACACTAATCCTCCACAAATTATTCCAGAGCATAGAAAAAGATGGCAAACTCCCAAACTCATTCTACGAAGCCAGTATCACTTTGCCACCCAAACATGGCAAGGATCCCACAGGAACAGAGAACTAAAGACCGATATCTCTAATGAATATAGATGCAAAAATCCTTAAGCAAACACTGGCCAATAATATACAGAGGTCTACATAAAGGCATGTACATAGGATGTAGAAATAGATCTATGTGCATATATTTATAGGTTTAGTACTAAGGTAGCAGATGGACATTGGGCCTCCATTCAAGTACTCCCTCAATGCAAGAATACTTTGTTCTATTAAACTGACATTCCATGATGCTCACCTTCCTTACACAATCGTTTAAGACAAAGTGGGTGCATAAGCAAAAGTGGTGAAGAAAGCTGATGGTGTTCGGCTATCAAAACATATAGCATCTGGGTTCTTAAAGACTTGAAGGTAAATAAGCGGCCATCTAGCTCAGAAGCGACAACGCCCACATGGAAGAAACACACCAGCCTGTGTGACCACAAGGTGTCGAAGGGATCAGGTATGAGGCATCATCGGAACAAAATATCATATCACTGTGAATGAGGGGGAGTGTGGAGTGGAGACCCAAAACTCATCTGTAGGCAATTGGACATCCCCTCACTGAAAGGTTGCCGGGAGGAGATGAGCCAGTCAGGGTGCAGGGTAGTAATGATGAAACATACAACTTTCCTCTAGCTCCTACATGCTTCCTCCCAACCACCCCACTATCATGATCCCAATTCTACCTTACAAATATGGCTAGACCAGAGGATGTACACTGGTACAGATAGGAACTGGAAACACGGGGAATCCAGGGTGGATGATCCCTTCAGGACCAATGGTAAGAGTGGCAATACCGGGAGGGTGGGGTGGAAAGGGGGAACCGATTACAAGGATCTACATATAACCTCCTCCCTGAGAGATGGAGAACAGAAAAGTGGGTGAAGGGAGATGTCGGACAGGGCAAGATATGACAAAATAATAATTTATAAATTATAAAGGGTTCATGAGGGAGGAAGGAGTGGGGAGGGAGGGCAAAAATGAGCAGATACCAGGGGCTTAGGTGAAGAGCAAATATTTTGAGAATGATGTACAAATGAATGTACAAATGTGTTTTAGACAATTGATGTATGTATGGATTGTGATAAGAGTTGTATGAGCCACTAATAAAATGATAAAAACATTTAAATAAAAATGCTGGCCAATAGAATGCAAAAAGTAAGTAAAACATATCCATCATAATCAGGTGGGATTCATTCAGGGATACAGGGATGGTTTAACATCTGAAAGTCCATCAGTATTATTCACCACATTGATAAGAAAAATCTAGCTGAGAGGAATTACTAAAAGGCAGAGATGTAGCAGTTACATAATCTATTGTCAACTTGAGTGAAGGGGTGGGTGATAGCCTGTCAATCAAATCATAACCAATGAGGCCTTTGTGTGGGCATGGCCTTCTTCTGAGGGTTCTGAGAACTCCTCCCTTCCTCCTGGGAGGTGGGACATACAATCTCCTTGTTAGACATTCCTGTTGAGAAGCCACATGAAGTTCTGCTGATGGAGCCAGAGCCACCATGTGGAGACCCACGCCAATGCTGAGATGCTTCCACTGCCACTGGATACATAAGACTTCCACCAACTGGCCTGTCATCTTCCTGCATATGGCGTTGTTGCATATGTTGTGTGAGTCTGAAGCATTTATAGACTTGTATCAGACATATAAGCTAATATCGGACTTATGGACTTAATCTGGACTGGACTGGGATGTTTTCTTAAATAAACAATTACTCTTTATATAAAGCTCTTTCCTATACACACATGAGTGTCTATGAATTTGTTTCTCTAGTCCACCCAGACTAACACAGCAGAAGGAAGGCAAGCATGATGGGACAGGAGGAAGGTAAAGAAAACAGGAAAGGAGACGCCGGATAGGGAAAGATATGACAAAACAATAATCTATAAATTATCAAGGGCTCATGAAGGAGGGGGTAGCGGAGAGGGAGGGGAAAAAAAAGAGGACCTGATGCAAAGGGCTTAAGTGGAGAGCAAATGCTTTGAAAATGATTAGGGCAAAGAATGTACAGATGTGCTTTATACAATTGATGTATGTATATGTATGGATTGTGATAAGAGTTGTATGAGCCCCTAATAAAATGTTAAAAAAAAAAAAAAAGAAAACAGGAAAGATCTAGGAGGCAAAGCTATGGCTAGCAGTATAAACATAGGTGTGTACATATGTAAATATATTAATTCATAAAAATAGAGGCATTGGCCTATGTACATACATTTATATGACAATACATTGAGGAAGTGGATGGACTTTGGGCCTCTGCTCAAGCTCTCCCTCAACACAAGAACACTTTGTTCGAACAACCTAGAATTCTGTGATCTCACCCTCCCGGCACCATCACTGAAGGTGCACACATGAGAAAGGTAGCTCTGAAAACAACCAACCCTAACCCTAGCCCTACCCTAACCCTAGCCTTAACCCTAACCCTAATCCTAACCCTACCCTAACCCTAACCCTAACCTTAGCCCTACCCTAACCCTAACCCTAGCTTAAACCTAACCCTAACCCTAGCCTAAACCTAACCCTACCCTAACCCTAACCCTAACCCTAGCCCTACCCTAACCCTAACCCTAACCCTAGCCCTACCCTAACCCTAGCCTATCCTAACCCTAACCCTAACCTTAGCCCTACCCTAAGCCTAACCCTAACCCTACCCTAACCCTAACCCTAACCCTAACCTTAGCCCTACCCTAACCCTAACCCTACCCTAACCCTAGGCCTACCCTAACCCTAGCTTTAACCCTAACCCTAACCCTACCCTAACCCTAGCCCTAACCCTAACCCTAAGCCTAACCCTAACCCTAGCCTAATTCTAACCCTAACCCTAACCCTAACCCTAGCCCTACCCTAACCCTAGCCCTAACCCTAACCCTAAACCTAGCCTTAACCCTAACCTTAGCCCTAACCGTAGCCCTAACCCTAACCCTAAGCCTAACCCTAGCCCTAGCCTAACTCTAACCCTAACCCTAGCCCTACCCTAACCCTATCCCTAACCCTAACCCTAAACCTAACCTTAACCCTAACCTTAGCCCTAACCCTAACCCTAGCCCTAGCCCTAACTCTAACCCTAGCCTTAACCCTAACCCTAACCCTAACCTTAGCCTACCCTAACCCTAACCCTAGCTTAAACCTAACCCTACCCTAACCCTAACCCTAGCTTAAACCTAACCCTACCCTAACCCTAACCCTAACCCTAGCCCTACCCTAACCCTAACCCTAACCCTAGCCCTACCCTAACCCTAGCCTACCCTAACCCTAACCCTAACCTTAGCCCTACCCTAAGCCTAACCCTACCCTAACCCTAAGCCTAACCCTAACCCTAACCTTAGCCCTACCCTAACCCTAACCCTACCCTAACCCTAGGCCTACCCTAACCCTAGCTTTAACCCTAACCCTAACCCTAGCCTTAACCCTAACCCTAGCCTAGCCCTAACCCTAACCCTAAGCCTAACCCTAACCCTAGCCTAACTCTAACCCTAACCCTAACCCTAACCCTAACCCTAACCCTAGCCCTACCCTAACCCTATCCCTAACCCTAACCCTAAACCTAACCTTAACCCTAACCCTAACCTTAGCCCTAACCCTAGCCCTAGCCCTAGCCCTAACCCTAACCCTAACCCTAACCCTAGCCCTAACCCTATCCTAACCCTAACCCTAACCCTAGCCCTAAACCTAAGCCTAAGCCTAACCAAAAGGGCAAAGTTCAGAAGGCAGGAAGGGGCAGGGAAAAGACCTGATAGCCATGGGAAACCCAAGGAAGAAGCAAGGAGAGTGCTGTGGATGGAGGAGATTACGACTAATGGCATGAAATGAAACGTCTATCAACTGCTGGATGGGAAATGAATTTGCTCTGCCAACTTTCTCCCAAACCACAGCAAAATGTCAAAAGACATAAAAAGTAAAATGAGAACATGTAGAGAGTGATGTCAGTCACAACTGAAGTGCCATCTAAATCCATCGTGTTAGGCTGCACTGAGTGCAGAAACAAATCCATTTATGTATAAGAAAGAGCTTCATAGAAAGAAGTAATTATACATGAAGAAGACATCCCAGCCCATTCCAACTCAAGTCCATGAGTCCGACACCAGTCCACGAGTCCCTCTTCAGACTCACAGAGCCCATACAATGATGCAGCATGCAGGAAGATCACGGACCTGTGGGTGCAGAGTCACGCGGATCCAAGGTCACTGGAAACATGACAAGGCACTGGCAGCTCTCAGGGGCAGTGGCAGAGTCCCAGAGAGCAGGAAGGCAAAAGGGGCAGAGAGAGAGGGAGCTTCTTTATAAGAAGTTTTATAAGAAGGCCACACCCCCAGAGAAGGGTCATCAGGCTGTGACCTGATTGACAGGTTGGATTCCACGCCTACACTTTTGTACATCTTCAAGTTGACATAAAATCATGCAGCTGCCGCACTCATCTGTCAGCACTTTCCCCGAAGTAGTGAAGCGTGAAGAGTCAAAGACTTAGGCTCCTCGGCAGTGCTTGAGTCATCAGAGGTGGGCAAGAGCCACCCAGCTGGGTCAGCATTGAACTTCCTTCTGGCTCCTGTGCCAGATGCTGTCTAAAGAGGAGAGAGACTTTGGGGGTGGGGCTGACTTACATACTGAGCTGTTGTCTCAATGCAATCCCGGCAGCTTGCAAGCTTGGCACCAACTGAACCCTGTCTGTAGCTTC